>NC_081842.1:170487934-171132934 GCF_963259705.1 Myotis daubentonii
TAAAAGGGTAATATGCTAATTAGACCAGATGTCCTTCCTTCCAGACAAAGCCACTGTGGTGATGGGCAGGGCCACAGCAGAGACCCCCAGCCTCAGTGCGGTGGTGGGCAGGGGCCAGGGCCAAGGCCCTTGCACGAATTTCGTGCATCAGGCCTCTCGTACCAGTATAAATGCCTCTCATCTTAACACATTTCGTACCGCTCAGGAGTTTTCTCGTGTTTCGCGCGCCATCTGTTAAGGACCGCTCACAAGTGTTCTCGTTTTTCACGCCCATGGAAAAAGGAGCGAATCTAGATACTTATGTAAATTTTGTTTGGTCCCTCTTCATAGAGGAAAATGTTTTACGCAGTACCATACGTTAAAAAAAGTACTAGGAACTTTAATTGTTTAATTGTTTTTGTAAATAAAAATGTTATAATTATTGAAAAACAACACCTAAAGTGCATTATGATGATTTAAATAACGTGCAGTTTGCCCAAAAAACGTGTGGTCCCTGGCGTATGTCTTAGAGATTTCTATGCGGTACGCAATGTGTTAATACAAAATTCTCAAATATAGGTTTGATTTGGCACAAACTCAAAGCAGTTTTCCTTCCCTATTTTATTGCAAGATTGTTTAATATCCATTTCTTAAGTGTAAAGATATACATAAGCCTGGGATGTAGTAAACACTTATTCAATGACTTTTTGATTTCTCAATGTAATGTACTATAAAATGATAATGTTCTATTTGAAGTTACTGTCTTTTTATTAAAAATTTGGACAGAAAATAATAAATATATTTTGCCCAGAATAGTTATGAAAAGTATTGGATCAGATTATAATTCTTTCCAAGGTGTTTGTGTGCTAAAAGTTTTTCTGTTTAAAGGTGTGTAATAATGTGAATTATGTTGCATATTGAGATAAAAATTATGGGTTTTGTAACAATTTTTGCCTTTGTATTTATTGATTGATATTAAATAAATATTCTAAAGACACAGTAAACTTTCATCTGCATTAGTCTTGAGATTACAAAATAAATACGGTGTAACACTTTAATAATGTGAGCTCTGAAGTCAGTTTGGAATCCTATTGTGCAATTACTATGTAACCTCAGACAAGTTACTTTCTAAGTCCCAGTTTTTTCTTACCTGTAACATATTGTATCTTTTAGGATTGTTGTGAGGATTAAATAGAATAATGCATGTGAAGTATTTAGCGTTTAGCAGAGTATCTAGTGTAGAATAAGCACCCTATAAATGTTAGCAGTTATTAAAACCACCCAGAATCAAAGCACTAGGTGAGGTCTTGCAAAAACATAATGCTCTCAGTTGCCTTTGTTATGGGCCAACATTCGCGAGAGTAAGACCACCGACTCCAATTAGGTCTTAAGCAGCAAGCGAGGATTTATTGAGCTGGCCAGCGACTGCCACAGGCGTCTCCACGCAGGGAGCTCTCCTCCTGCAGCAGCCCTGACCTTGGTGCTAGGCAAGCTTTTATTCACAGAAACCACAAACGTCCTTGATCACAGTTACAAGGGTCTAATCAGGGCCTTGATGCACAGATGTCAGGAAGTAGGAAACTTGGTGTTATGCCTGGTTACCCATCCTTGACCCCATCCTTGATCTCTTGTCAGTTTACAGAGAACTCTAACTGAGGCACGGCTGGGGAACAGATTTGAAAATTTTCTACTGACATTCAATACCTGTGTGTGTGTGTGTGTGTGTGTGTGTGCTTGTGTATGTATGTAGTCTTATTGTTGAAATGAAGCATTCCTAGGAGAGAAATGAAGGATTGTTAGTTTAATATTAAACTTAAAATCGAATGAAACAAAATGTCATTTCTCTAAATAAACAGTTCTAAATGTGATAAGGCACACCAACTAAGAATCTTTTCTATTAATTAAAAATTTTGTTTTCTACCCTATCAGCATGTCTCAGTGCTTGAGTGTAGACTATGAACCAGGAGGTTATGGTTTGATTCCCAGTCAGGGCACATGCCAGGGTTGTGGGCTCAATCCCCATTGTGGCAGCCAATGTATGATTCTCTCATCATTGATGTTTCTATTTCTCCCTTTCCCTTCCTCTCTGAAATCAATAAAATACATATATATATAAAAGGCTAATATGCTAAGTGTCCATCCGGGAATGACATCACATACCAATGCCCAGCTTGCTCTCCCTAGCAATGACTAGCCTCCTTGCAGTTTCTTCAGTCCAGGAACTCGGCTTGCTTTATACCCAGGTGAAAACATTTTACACTTTAACCAAATGTCTGTGAAGCATTTTCCCATGCCTCATCTCATTTGATCCTCACAGAAGTCCTGGAGTAGGTAGATAGGATACTCAGTGGAATCCTATTTTCTTTTCATTAGCCAGAAAACGGAGATTTAGAAAGCTTAGAAACTTGACCTGACTGAAAAGAAGTAAGAAATGGTGGACCTTGAAAATGACTTCAGGTTTTCTCACTGCGCAGAATATATTTAAACGCTGCAGTTAAATATTTTACTCTTTGTTCTCCCTGTGTGATCTACAATTATAATGTGCTTCGTGTTGACATTTACTGCTGTGCTGCTGACAATTACCGAAAGAGAAGTTGGGGTGCTTTACTGGGCTGGAAAAAGTTTAGCTAAATCAGAAAGCAGGTCTAATTAAGAAAGTTTGTTCTATAACTATAAAAGACTAGTTGACTTGTGCATGCATGATACATATAAAGCTCTTGCTGGGTCCAATCGCATGCATGTGTTTCGATCTGTCATTGTTGATAGTGAATTTGGTTGACATTTATATTATAGAGAAAGGGCGAATAGTGATATTAAAATATTTTTTCTAATTAATTTCCTTTCAATGTACACAAATTCGTGCACTGGGCCTCTAGTATATACATATTTTTTTAAAAATTTTCATTTTCTAAGACTTGAAAAAAATGTACAAAATAGCTGTTTTTTTTTCTTTCCCTGAAAACCTCACAATGTGTACTGAAGAAACACTGAATGTATAACAGAATTTTAAGTAGTGTTGACTCTTCCTCATTATAAAAACAATTTTTGTATCAAAACCTAGCCTCAAATATATCAGCTGATTTCTGAATTTCCTTTTCGTCCTTAAGCAACTGGAAAACCAGTGTACATGAAACAACTGTTTTTAGACATTAGACTACAATCAAAGTAGTGAGCCTAGTGACTGCCCCGAGATTACTGCCTGGAGGCAATTGCCAGGCCACAGTGCAGGGAAGAAAAACAAAAATAAAGCCCAGGGTCTGACTTCGTTAAAGAGCTCTATAGAGATCAGAGTTCCGAATCACTGAGGGAACTGCAAATCAACAACAAAAAAAGCCCAGTGGTCTGCAGTGTAATCTAGAGATTTCTGTTGAGTACTAATTGGGATAGGGCAAGGTGAAGGAAGTCCGTTGAGTACTAATCAGCAAGGCCAAGGAAAGAATAACTGGAAAGCAGAAAACAAAACAATTGCTGGACCTCACAGAGCTGGAAATAGCTCATGTTTCCACCAGCCAGAACTGAGAGAGCTAATAGCTGAGGCATTGGGTAGCATCTTCAGAAGAGTTGAGTTGTACTCTTGTAGTGGGGCCAAATTAGCCCCACTACAAGTTTACAAACTGCTATGGATTCAGCCTAGTAAATATTAAAAAACAAGCCTCAAAATGTTCCTATTATAACTTCCTGTGTGCCAGAACAAAGTCTAATACTTGAAAGAAATACAAGAGCCAGCATTCAACAATGTAAGAAACAGTGTTCAATATCCAACCAAAAATTACCAGACATGCAAAGAAAAAAAAATATATATATATATATAACCCATAACCAGGATTTTTAATATCTATAATAACAAAAGTGTAATATGCTAATTAGACCAGATGACCTTCCAGACAAAGCCGGGGCTACGAGGGAAGCCCAGGTCCTGGGTGCCAGAGGGAAGCCAGTGCCAGCAGCCGGGGGAAGGAAGGCCTACTCTTGCATGAATTTCATGCATCGGGCCTCTAGTTTATTGTAAATATATTCCAGGATATAAAGAAAATCATGACTATAGTGATAGAAATGGAAGATATAAAAAAAGATGTAAATAGAAATTCTAGAGATTAAAAATATGTGAAATGAAATTTGGAGAACATCAGCCAACAGCAGAAGAAAATATCTGTGAACTTGAAAACAGCAATAGAACTACCTAAAATAAAGTATATAGGAAACAAAAGGGGGAAGAAAACACACACACAAAAACTAGGCCTTCAGTTAACTATGTAAAAATATGAAACTGAGTAATGTGTTCAATAGGAGCCTACAGGTGAGAGAAGAAAAAGGGAAGACAAAAATTATTGGCCAGAAATAATGGCTGAATTTTTTCTAAATGTGATAAAGACCATAAACCCCATAGAAGCTCAAGTAACCTTCCAGCAAAAGAGCTATAAAACCTCACCAAGGCAAATATAATCAAGTTGCTAAAAACAAGTGAAAAAGAAAAAAAAAAAAGCCTTAAATGCATCTGGAGAAAAAACATTTTATACAGAGGAACAAAAGTAAGAATTATTTTTGGACTAGTCTTAGTTCTGTCTTAGGTTATGTTCCTGATAGTATTGAGACAAATACTGTATATGTGTGTTTGAGGTTAGTGGGAAGTACACTTGGGAACAGTACTTACAAGAAAGAGACAAAGTTGGGATGGGGCAAAACAAAAGGTTGACTAGCAATGCAATGTCAGCAAAGGCCACAGCTGATCCCTTAGGGGACGAGAGCTAGATGGCCCCTCAGGATTGTCTCAAATTGAGGGAAGGGCTGGGTCTCAATACTTCACATAAACCATCATTGATCATGGGTTAATTCTAGGGAGGAGGTGTAACCTTGGATGAGGCAACTCCCTTCAGCCAAGCACATTTCCTAAAGAGGAATGCAGCCATTATTAGTGATAGCCGGGACAATGTATTACTCAGCACTGAGTCGGGATCTATGCAGAACACCACCAAAAGAGATCCCTGGTATTAAAATGAACAAACAAAAAGGGGTTTGTGTTAATATAAGAGCGATAGGGCTTATGAGCATGAATGTTTTGTATTATTTTTTACTTTAGCATTTATTGACTTACCTTTATTAAAAGTGAAGTCTATTTATTATAGACTAGAGGCCCGGTGCACAAAAATTTGTGCACTGGCGGGGGTGGGGGTATCCCTCAACCCCACTTGTGCCCTCTCACAGTCTGGGACCCCTCGGGAGATAACGACCTGCTGGTTTAGGCCCACTCCCGGGTGGCAGAGGGCAGGCCCAATCCCTAGGTGCCTGCCCCGCAGCTCCTGGTTGGGCTCAGAGAAGGGCCAATTGGGGAGTTGGGGCACCGCCCCCTGTCATGCACAGAGCAGGGCGGAACAGGAGGTTGCGATGCCACCCTCAGTCACACTCAGGGTAGGGCCGATTGGGGGGTTGCAGCACTGCCCCATCACATTCAAGGCAGGGTCGATGGGGAGATTGGGGCACCGCCCCCTGTCACCCACAGAGCAGGGCCGATCAGGGGGTTGGGGCACTCCCCCTTGTCACACTCAGGGCAGAGCCAATGGGGAGGTTGCAGCTCCACCCCGTCACACACAGAGCAGGGCCCATGGGGGGTTGGGGCACCGCACCTTGTCACACACAGAGCAAGGCCAATCAGGGGCTTGGGGAGCTCCCCCCTATCAGGCACAGAGCAGGGCCAATCAGGGGGTTGGGGCACCTTCCCCTGTCACGAACAGAGCAGGGCAGATAGGGAGGTTGTGGCCCCGCCCCCTGTCACATACAGAGCTGCAGGGCGATCAGGGGGTTCGGGCGCTGCCCCCTGTCACACTGCTCCAGGGGCCAGGAGGCCTCGCGGCTCCACTGATACCAGTGCTAGGAGGCCTCCCGGCTCTGCTGATCCCAGTGCTGGGAGGCCTCGCTGCTCCACTGATCCCGGTGCTGGGAGGCGTATTACCCTTTTACTATATAGCATAGAGGTCTGGTGCACGGGTGGGGGATGGCTGGTTTGCCCTGAAGTGTGTCCTGGATCAGGGTGGGGGTCCCCACTGGGGTGCCTGGCCTGCCTGGATGAGGGGATGATGGCTTTTCCAGCTGGTCACACCCCCTTCAGGGTGGGGGTCCCCACTGGGGTGCCTGGTCAGTCTGGGTGAGGGGCTGAGGGCCGTTTTCAGGCTGGCGGGTGACTGAAGCTCCCAACCTCTCCTTTTTTCCTTTTTTTTTTTAATTCTGGGATTTATTTACATTCTATGGCTGTCACTGGAGCTGAGAGCCAGCTTTAGCTCAGACCTCGGCTGCTGAAAGCAGGTTTCTGTGCTTTGTTTACTTTCTGTATTTGAAACTTTGTTGCGACTCCAACTCTGAGATCCCAGCTGGCTGAAAGCAGGTTTCTGGGGTTTTGTTTAGCTTCTATATTTGTAACAATGTTTCTTAGAGCAGCTCAGACCTGGGCTGTGGCAGGAGTCAGGCGGGGAACGTTGGCTTCCTCAGTCACTGGAGCAAGCAAGCCTCCTGTTCGCGTCAGTAGCCTGGCTGCTGGCCGCCATCTTGGTTGGCAGTTAATTTGCATATCGCCCTGATTAGCCAATGGGAAGGGTAGAGAAGTTACGGCTAATTACCAGGTTTCTCTTTTATTATATAGGATGACTTGGAAGTGAACATTTAAATCACCTATAATCTTATCAATCACATACAATCAAATCATATGAAAATCTTGGCATATTCTGTCTCCAGAACTGTATGCCTCTTAAAGACCCAAGAAAAAGTAGCTCTTGTTTTGTCTTCCAAAGCATGTCTGATTAGCTAGGATTAGAGATTAGCAACAATTTTTTCTTAAAAATGTATAATAAAGCTAAAATACAGTGAAAAGACCTGCATTTTTGTTCATTATGTACAATGTGTCAGACTTCAGTATTTGTGGGTTTTCATCAGCTTTCTGATTTACAACTTGGAAATTCTAAAGACTACTTGGATTTTAGCATCCCCAATCCATCTCCTGACTTAAGTGATCTGATTTGTCAGGCAATACCTTATGCTCGAGGAAAGAGTCCACATCTCTTTCTCTTCCCCAGCTTGATAGTCATGTGTCCTCTCCATCCAGATTTGTGGTCTGCCTGTTGCTAGGCTGGAATGCTATTAAGCATTACAAACTCATTGTTCATTAAGTTGAAAATTACATTTTAATATCACACCATAAATTGGAAGGAATTATTACACAATTCAAAAATCACTCAAATGTTGGTTGAAAATTAACTTTTGGAATCAGTGTTGTATAATTCCTAAAGTGACCCTGTATATTTATTTTGTAAGAAAACTGAAGTTAGATTCCAGTGACTTCTGGGCAGCACTGCCATCTGCAGGCCTCGTTTGATGCAGCTCTTTTTAGTGTCCAGGTTCCTTCTTAAAGGGGATTTGAATAGAAGGAGACTTGACTTTGAGTAATGAACACAGAATACAATATACAGATGACATGTTATAGAATTGCACACCTGAAACCTATATAATTTTATTAACCAATGTCACTCCAATAAATTCAACTTTAAAAAGGGGTTTGGATCTACTGAATATTTATGGCGTTACTAGTATAATGTCAAGTATGCAATACTAGTAAACACAATTTTAAGGGTGAATTCATAGGCACAGATCCCCATAAGGAATTCTTAAACCATTGAGCTAATATCAACTATCATATCCACATTTGTAATCAAAATATTAAACATAATGTATAGGATGCACAATATATATGGAATGAACATGGATACCAGAATCATGCAGAACTGGATTCTAATTGTGTCTTCGTTACTTATTAGCTCTGTGACATTAAAAAAATTTGCTTAACCTCTCTGAGATGCAGTTTTCTTATTTATAAAATGGGGATAATACTTAATTCATGGCAACTTTGAGAGCTCAAATTTGATAACATGTATAAAGTGCCTAAGCACAGAGTCTGCATATAATGTGCCCCAACTAATAATAGTTCACTTTCCCTCGTATATATATATAGCCTGAGATGGTTAATAGGATCTGACTATTTCACACACTTAGAAAATTCCCAAAACGGAAGCTCTGTTTCAAAAAGCAGTTTTGGGAAAGAGCTGAGTCCACATTTCAGGTCACTTTAGAAAGGATGATTTAACTTGGACAGATCCATGACAGATTTTATGCTTCTAAAAATAAACTACACCAATGGGAGTTCCTCTTGGCCTTCCATCCAGAGAGGAGGGGCAGTGTGTTTCTGTGTCTCTTTTTCTCAGTCGTGACCTGTCAACAGTGTTGTCTTTTTCCTAGTGTGAGGATGCGTGAATGTCACTACCTATGTTCCCATGTGTTGTCCAAGAGGCTGACAAAATCCCTCCACATATGGCCTAGTGTCTCATTGCTGCCATTCCCAGTACAGCTCTGCTGACCGCACCCATGGCTGCTGCCTTCCTGCACTTTGTGATTTCTCTTCTCTCTGCTTTTACTTTGCATCCTGCTTTTCTCTCCTGCACACTGCAGTGTCTCTCTCTGCATCCTGTTCTTCTGCCTCCGCTCTGACATGCTGGAGGCACGTTTTACATTTGGGAAATGATTTTATTTTGCCATCAGAAAAGCCAACCTCTTCCCCCAAGTTCTTCTTCTCTAACACCCCTGAATCTTGGGAACAGGAAACAGTAAGTAGTTTTTCTTCATTCCAGAACATCCTGGGCCGCAGCGACACAGCAGGGATCAAAGCAGGCACACATCAAAAGCACCCCAACCAGGAGGAGCAGCCCTGAAGCTTCCAGTGCCTTCGGCTCTTATCATCACTGCCTGTGCATTATGTACATCTCATCTCATCTCTGCCCTGTCTGCTGTTCCTCCTCCAGGCTCAGCAAAGAAATCTGTTCTTTACCAAACTTTCTTAACAACTCAAGATAAAAACTCCTTCAAATTCACTTGCCTCCTTTCTCCCGCCTATAACTAGCTAATCAATAAATAATTTCAGTGATACTCATTCATTTGACATTTTATAGGCCCTTACTGTGTGCTTGGTACTATGCTGGACAAATGCATGGCACACTCCCTATTCTCAAGGACTTTGCAAGACAGCAAACACATAAACACATCATTATAATATAATATACTAGAGGCCCAGTGCATGAAATTCGTGCACAGGTAGTGTCCCTAGCGGCTCTCAGCTGCTGGCCAGGACCTCCCTTCCCCCAGCCGCCTGCCACCATCTGGGGCCTCCCTTCCTGCAGTTGGCTGGCCAGCTCCGCCCCCTGGTCAAACTCCCAATCAAGGGGACAATTTGCATATTAGGCTTTTATTATATAGGACTAGAGGCCTGGTGCATGACATTCGTGCACTGGGGGTGTGGGGTCCCTCAGCCCGACCTGCACCCTCTCCAATCTGGGAGCCCTCAGGGGAGCCCTCTCCAATCCAAGAGTTTCTGTCTGCCTTTGCAATCATATGAGCGAATTGTCTGAGACTCCAAATCAGTTTGGTTTGTTGCTCACAGAATAATAGAAGCTTTTTTTTTCTTTGCTTCATTGGTGGAGATTTCCTGGAGTTTTAGGATATCTTCTCTTTAATTTTTCCTAGACACTCTGATTATACTTATGTCTCTCACCTTTGCTTTGCCTCCATCTCCCACTGCAACAGTAACTTGCTCCAGGCTCACTTTGCTCTAGTGTCTAGGAGATCTGTCTGCCACCAGAACTACAATTCTCAGCATTCCTGGTGCTCCCCATGCTCTGGGCTTCTGCTTCAGGCCTGGGGCTGCCACCAGAACTACTATCCCCAGAACTCCTGGTGCTCCCCGCGCTCTTGGTTTTCCCTTCCTGCTCTGTTTCCATCCCATGGCCTCCCACTCTTCCAAGTCCTCCAAGACACCAGCTCTCCCTCTCTGCTCTCCATCTGGAGGCTTGGGGAGCCAAGTTCCCCAAGCCGCTCCACTCTCCATCAGCTCTCCCACTCTGCTCTCCTCCAGGTGGCTTGAGAGGAGCAATCGAGAGAGCCACATCCCCCCAAGCTGCTGGCTCTCCTGCTCTGTTCTCCGCCAGAGCCTGTGTATGCAAATTAACCCACCATATTTGTTGAGTTAATTTGCATACTCAATCCTGATTGGCTGGTGAGCATAGCAGAGGGATGGTCAATTTACATGTTTCTCTTTTATTATATAGGATAGTCGGTGGTACAGGGAGGCACAGGGTCTTTGGGGAGTAAAAAAGAGGGAGATCATTTCTCAGGTCAGGTAATGTCCCAGCTGAATATTTTGCTAGACAGAGTACAGAGATGTAGGAAAGGACTATGGGAAAGTAATACCCTTGTAGATTGGGGCAGATCACAGGGGTAAGAAACAGCATATGTGTTTTTGAGGGATGGATCATAGTAGCAGATCAAGATTTCTGAACTGCGAACTTGAGCCAAGGAATTACTGGAGATCTGGCTGAGGAAAAAAGATACTATTAAGCAGTCCCCCCAGAATGTTAGGAGCAAGGATGACAGTCCAGGCACAGAAACTCACCAGGACAGAAAGCCATGGATGTCCAACAAGGAGCAAAACAGGGAAAACAATAACCTTGCTCCCAGGGTAATATTTCCTTCCCTAGCATATGGCTGTCCAGGCAGGTTAGATTCCCTGGCCTTTTCCTCCCTAAAGATAACATCTAGGCCTCAATTCTATTTTAGTTCAAGGCCCAGAAAAGCAGCAAAACCAGACAAGTGATGCCATGGCTGCCTCAGGACCAGCTATATTGACCAATGACCCACTGCCCCAGCACTGACCATTCAGTGGAGACCACAACCCTAAAAGAGCACATCTGGAAAGCTGGTGAATATTCTATTAAAATCGTCACCTGAGACCTCCCCCAAGATTTCTAACTGTAAAAGAGTGATAAACACACTCAGGACAAAGGACCCATATGTGTTTTCCCTCCAATGAGCACGCCCCTGCCAATGCCCCACTGGCACGTATACCCCAACCTCTAAGGGACCCAGGGGAGCAATGGGCAGTGGCAGCTTGTTCAGGGCTAACCCTTGAACCTGTCTTCAAGGCCCTCTTTTCTCTGACTTCTCAGTGAGCCAGAGCAGCCCAGCCTAGGCTTTCCAGTTCCTTTTCCTAAGTCCTTCCTTTCACTGTCCCAAGTATATTTTGGCTGCTATCTTTGACCCAATATCCCCTTGGTTCAGTGCTGTGCAGCCCTTCCTTTTGGATATCCCATCCCCCATTCCCTTTCCTTAAATAAATTCAATTCTTTTTAATCCACCATCTGAGATAGCTATTTTGCCTGGCCATGTAGCACCATGTTCACCTTTCATTTACCTGAGTCATATTCAAGAACTTGGACTGTATCTAATAATAAGATAGATCTTTTGACTGTGACAGTTAAAATGTAATTTCAGTCCAGTGAGAACCTTTCTAAATCCAGTTTTTAAAATAAATTACTAATTAAATTAAACATCTCTAATTAAGGAATGCAAAAAATAATCCATTAGGCACTCAAAAAAAAGTCCTCATGCAAAAAATAAAACAAAAATTTGACTCAACAGTAGGTGATTCAGACAAAGAAATTAAAAGTGTTCATTCAAAAGTATGAACATTAGATGGGGAGTTCCAGTCAAAATGGCGGTGTAGGTAAACAACATGGTACTGGTATCCTCCCACAAACAAATCAAAATTACAACTAAACTACAGAACAACCATCATTCAAAACTGCTTGAAATCGAGCTTAACAATAGCTCTACAACTAAGGATAAAAAGAAGAGCCACATTGGAACTGAGAGGAGGCACAGAACAGGCTGGTACCACACCCACATGTGGTGATAAAAATCAGGAGGGATATTTTGGCTGCAGAAGTTCTCCCTAAGGAACAAGGAGTCCCAGCCTCACACCAGGCTCCCCAGCCCAGGGGTGCAGTGTCAGGAAGAGAAGTCACCATACCGCTTCTGGCTGTAAAAACCAGGGGAAATTATGGCTGAGTGAGACCAATTGCTGCATTTATCTTAAAGTGCCTGTGCACGGATTTACTTGTAATCACTCACTGTGAGTTCCAGCCCTGGGGCACCAGGCTCATATGGGGAAGAACTGAGTTGTCTGGCATTGGGGTGAGAGCTAGAGTAGCAGCTTTCTCCCCGACGGAAGTGCTGGCAGAAGCCATTATTCTTTTTCTGAGCCCTCCCCCAGCAGATTGGTGCCAAATCTTAGTGTCCACCAACCAGGCTAACACTGTTCGCCCCACTCTGGTGATTCCCTGAAACTCTGCACCATCCCAGCTATAGGCCCAATCCAAGACATTTCCAGTGGCTTTCCCATACAAACAGCCTATCTTGGCTCATGCTTCAGACTTTCCTAAAATCTCTCAAACAAGCAGCATCTGGCCTCAGCATGCTGCATACCCCTTGCTAAGTGTCCTGGGGAAGCCAGCCTTTGTTCTCAGCTTGGCATCTCCTGGGTACCGCTAAGCCCAGCACAAGAAGCAACCATCTACAAATCACTTTGTAGCTAATGCCAGGTGGCCTCAGGCAGGGCACAGGTGGTGGCTAACCTTGGCCTGTACCTTCCAGGAGGCCCCAGAGATAGTGCACCCAGTCGACAGAATCAGACCATGTTGAAGCACCACCAACCACTCCACAAGAGACACACTCAAGGGGTGAACTCAATGAGTGCCAGAACCCCACTGAAGTAAGTCCTGCTCCATGGGATGGACCCCTGCATAACTGATCCTCCACAGTGGTCACAGCCAATCGGACTGGATGGAAATCCTTCCCACTGACATGCCAACAACAGTCAAGGCTCAACTTCATCAGACTGTGAACTGATTTCTCAACAGAAACTCTGCAGGCTACAAAGGACTGACAAGAAATATTCGAAGTGATGAAAAGCAAGGAACTACAACTAAGATTACTCTACCCAGCAAAGCTATCTTCAGACTGAAAAGACATGTAAAGTGCATTTCTTTTTGGACAAGAAAAAGCTAAAGGAGTTCATCACCATCAAACCAATATTATAAGAAATGTTAAAGGGTCTTCTATAAGAAGAAGGGAAAAAAGGAACTAAAATATGAATAACAAAATGGCAATAAACACATATTTATCAACAATTACTTTAAATGCAAATGGATAAAATGCTCCAACTAAAAGACATATGCAGGCTGGGTAGATAACAAAACAAGACCCTTACATATGCTGACTACATGAGACTCATTTCAGATCAAAAGACACACACAGCCCTAACCAGTTTGGCTCAGTGGATAGAGTGTCGGCCTGCGGACTCAAGGGTCCCAGGTTCGATTCTGGTCAAGGGCATGTACCTTGGTTGTGGGCACATCCCCATTGGGGGTGTGCAGGAGGCAACTGATCGATGTTTCTCTCTCATTGATGTTTCTAACTCTCTATCCCTCTCCCTTCCTCTCTGTAAAAATTCAATAAAATATATTTTTAAAAAAAGACACACACACAGACTGAAAGTAAAGAGACAGAAAAAGATATTTCATGAAAATGTAAACAAACAAACAAAAACAGCTGAACAGCAATACTTATACCAGACAAAACAGCAATACTTATACTAGACAAAATAGACTTTAAAACAAAGGCTATATAACAAGAGACAAAGAAGGACCCAGCAAGTCCACTTCTGGGTATTTATCCAAAGAAACCCAAAATACTAAATTGAAAAAGACATATACATCTATATGTTCATTGTAGCATTATTTACAATAGCCAAGATACGGAAGCAACCTAAGTGTTTGTTAATAGATGAATGGATAATAAAGTGGTGCATGAATAAAAGGGAATATCTATCAGCCTTAACAAAGAATGAAATCTTACCATCTACAACAACATGAATGGACCTAGAGAGTATTGTGCTGAGTGAAATAAGTCAGACAGAGAAAAACAAATGATTTCATTTATATGTGGAATCTAAAAGCCAAAACAAGCAAATCAGCAGAACTGAAACAGACTCATAAATACAGAAAACAATTTGATGTTTTTCAGATGGGAGGGGGGTTGGGAGGATGGGTAAAAAAGGCGAAGATATCAAGAAGTACAAATTGGTAGTTACAGAATAGTCACAGGGGTGTAAAGTACAGTACAGGGAATGTAGTCAATATTGTAATATATACCTGGTATGGTGTCAGCTGGGTACCAGAGTTATCAGAGTGATCACTTTGTCAGTTATATTGTGTCTAATTACTGGGTGTTACACCTGAAACTATATGTAATTGAAACATAAAAAAGTAAAGTAAAAAATGAAATTATAAACATTAGAGATTAAAATTTTTACCAGTAGACCAAGATTCTTCAGATAATTGTTTCAACAACACACAACTGTGGCAGATATGGTTCACTTAGCTAAAGCTAAAGAAAGATTATGAGAGACTTACAGTGGGGGAAAAATCACTAGCAAATCTGACTGTGGATTTCTGCATTTATGATTGATGCCAAGAAAAGACATCATGGCAGCTTCGTGGAATATCTCACAACTCTAATGCATATTTTGTGCCATTATCAGCAGCTGCAAACGGATTGAGAAAGCTTGCAAGAAGAGCTATTAGAATCTAATCATCTGCTTTTTGACTCCCTCAGCTTTTTATTTTTCCCTGTATGCAAGATAAGCAGAGACTGGAAATAAGTAATTCAACAAGTCTTATTTAGGCATCTTTAATGGTTTCTTTTCTGATGTATCTCCTTTTCATAATTATATTTGATGTCTTATCAAATATTTGGCCAAAGGTTTAATTATAAAATATCATTAAAGCATCATAACTTATGCATAACTGTACCACGTTTGCTTTTGTGGGTGGCTTTTCTCCTTCTCTTGCCCTTTGTGCCCTGGTCCTAGTCTGCTGATTACACAGAAGGACCTTCTGAAAAGCAATTTAACTCTGACAGAGATTTTCAATCTGACCTCATTTTACAAACTTGATTGGAATTCAGGGTATTGAACCATGGCTTGAATAGGTTGGCCGGAGCTAAAGCATTGGATTCCACAGATATTCTACAAAACAATCTGATTGCCCATTTGTGCAGAGGCCCAAGTCCATTTGGTTATAAAATATCTACTTTTTTGAATAGACAGTTTTAGAAGAAATCCTTTGGGAAATGAGAATTCTCTTCATAAACCATAATGGAATCCTCATCAGATATAGATATTATTTTTGGAAATGGGTTTATCTTTTCTTTTTTTTTCCAGCTATTATCTCAGAGTCATTTTGCTGATAGTGAATTAAACTTGAGAGGATGAGTTGTTCATCTATTTATTCATTCACTTCTAGGTATTGTTCTAGATACTAGAAACACATACAGGGATTCTTCTTCCATAGACATGGTCCACAAGTAACTACTGCTCTTGTTTTCCCCCTTTACATTGGAAGATCACAAAGCTACCTTTCCCATATTGTGAAGTACTGAGTAATGCTCAAGTGGACGCATAATTAGCATCTCAGTACTCTAAATTTAGAAAGTGCTATTGTTCTCTTTCCTTTTAAATTTAAAAGCAAAAAATTTGAAGTTCTCAATAGAAGATTAGTACTTAAACTTTACAAAACATATACTGAGCACTTAACCTATTATTATTACATACCACTTTCAGTTGGGCTTGAGAATAAATATGGTGGCCATTTTGATTGATATGTGCCAGGGCAGTGATCTAAAAGTAACCAAAAAACCCATTTATCCAAAATAACTCCTTTAACAATCAACCCTAGTACAAAACTTTTATATCACTCATTCATTCATACATCCATTTATTTGTTCACTCAGTAATATTTGCTATGTGCTCTGTATTGTGCTAGATAATGAGGAGAAAGTCTAAATAAGGCACTCTACTCCTGATGCAGAGAAGCTCACAGACTTGTTAGAGAAAGAGATGAATAAATTGTCAATTATAATATACTAGGGGCCCGGTGCACGAAATTCGTGCACTGGGTGTGTGTGTGGGGGAGTGTCCCTCAGCCCAGCCTGCCCCCTCTCACATACTGGGAGCCCTCAGGCGTTGACCCCCATCACCCTCCAATCGTAGGATTGGCCCCTTGCCCAGGCCTGACGCCTCTGGCCTAGGCGTCCAGCCCAGGCAGCGGGGACCCGCAGCTGCAGCGGCCCCGCGATCGTGGGCTCTGCTTTAGGCCCAGGCAAAGGACCCCTAGCTCCCGGGACTGCCAGCTTCGACCGTGCCCAGCTCCCATCGCTGGCTCCACCCCTACTTCCTGCTATCACTGGCCAGGGCAGCAAAGGCGCCTGATTCTCTGATCATGGCTGGGGGGCAGGGCAAAGGCGGCCCCAGGGCCGCCTTTGCCCTGCCCCCCAGCTCTTAGCTCCCCCCTGGGTTTCTGATCACTGTCAGTGGCAGGGGGCTTCTTCCTGCTTTCCCTTTTGCCTCCCTGCATTGTGCCTACATATGCAAATTAGCCGCCATCTTGTTGTCAGTTAACTGCCAATCTTAGTTGTCAGTTAACTGCCAATCTTAGTTGTCAGTTAACTGCCAATCATAGTTGTCAGTTAACTGCCAATCATAGTTGTCAGTTAACTGCCAATCATAGTTGTCAGTTAACTGCCAATCATAGTTGTCAGTTAACTGCCAATCTTAGTTGTCAGTTAACTGCCAATCATAGTTGTCAGTTAACTGCCAATCATAGTTGTCAGTTAACTGCCAATCTTAGTTGTCAGTTAACTGCCAATCATAGTTGTCAGTTAACTGCCAATCATAGTTGTCAGTTAACTGCCAATCATAGTTGTCAGTTAACTGCCAATCTTAGTTGTCAGTTAACTGCCAATCATAGTTGTCAGTGATTGGCAGTTAACTGCCAATCTTAGTTGTCAGTTAACTGCCAATCTTAGTTGGCAGTTAATTTGCATATAGCCCTGATTAGCCAATGAAAAGGGTAGCTCGTACGCCAATTACCATTTTTCTCTTTTATTAGTGTTGAAGGTAACAAGTGCTATGATAGAAGTATAAAGCTATGAAGTAACATATCATATGTTGTGTATTTCAGGGGTTATATAGCCTATCTCTCCATTGGATGAATTTTGCTGAAGAAAGGGACCCTGTCTTTTTATTTACTTCCATTTACATAGTGTATGACACTATTTGCTTCTTCTTCATCTTAACAGTAGTTTTTCTTAAGTTTCCTGCTTCTTGCCTTACCCAACCACCCTATCACACCTAATGCCTTCAGTCATGAAATTCCATAATCTCATGTTTCAACTTCCAAAGACACACAATGCAAGTGCCCTGGGCTGTTCTATATGATGCCCAGGAAGTTCTCTAAAATTTACTTCAAAACAAGTATTTATCAATTGGTGAACTTCAGCTCCCAACCTAAATTAAGCACGCAGGACCAGATTTACCTTCTTGCCTGAAATAATTAAAAAAATAATTAAAAACAATTTTAAAAAGTGTTCAAGATACTGGACATCAGCCATTAAAGAATAATGATCCCTAAATAAGGCAAGCCATCTGATTGCACCAGCTTAATGTTATGAAAAGCTTCTAAGTGTGATGCCCAGGAAATGAACCTAGATAGAGTTGGAAAGACTCCCTGAGTTGAGGATATAGAGCTGAGAATGTGAAGAGAATGAAGTGACTAGCGTTCACACTGAGCCCTATAGAGGGGAAAATCTAGAGCGATAACTCTGAAGTTCTGTAGAGTGTTCCCCTTGATTATTCAGTTGAAACACTTACCAGTTCTTCTGTATGAGGAAATTACCCAAGGCCAAGAGAACCACTTAAATGGATTAGAGGTAACAGTGCCAGGTACCCCCACAGAGCTGAGACTAGTGCCTCTTTCCACAGCCCAAAATATTCTACCAATAGAAAACTTCATGATTCACGAAGAATTTGATAGGACACAGAAGAATCTTGACTCAGTATTGAATAGTAATCCTTGTATAATACAGTGTTGGGAAAAATTGGCCTTACATTGAGCCCTGCTTCAATCCCACCTAACAAATCTTAAAAGCAAAACCCAAAAGGATCAAACTGTTTCTGGTAACACTGAGTTCCAGAACAAAGCTCAAGAATACTTAAAGGAATGCAAATAACCCCAGCAGCCAGTGAGATAAAATTTAAAATTTCTGGCATCCAATCAAAAATTACCAGGCATGTAAAGCAGTAGAAAAGATATAAGCCATAATTAAGACCAATCAATGGACACTAACCCGGAACTAACACATTATAATTATCAGACAGGTACATTAAAACATTCAAGAAGTTAAGTAGAGATATGGGCAATAAAAAAAAAAAAACGCAAATAGAAATTCAAGGTATAAAAACCACAAAGTCTGATTTGAAAAATGTATTAGATAGGATTAACAACAACAAAAAAGTAAGAGTAATCCAAAGAAGGCAGAAAAAAAAGAGGAAAGGAGAGCAAAGTACAGAAGAAATGCACAGAAAACAAATAAGATGATAAACTCAAGTTTAATCACACCAATAATCACATAAAATATAAACGGTCTACATATTCCAATTAAAAACACATATTACGGTACTCGCCTCCTCCCACAACCACATCAAAATTACAACTAAACTACAAAACAACCATCATTCAGAAACACCTGAACCCAAGCTGAATAGAAGTTCTACAGCCAGGGAATTAAAGAAGCCACACTGAGACTGGTGGGAGGAGCAGGGATGCTGAACGGGCTGGTCTCACACCCATGTGTGGTGGGTAAAAATCAGGAGGGATATCTTGGCTCTGGAGGTCCCCTCTGAGGAGTGAGGGGTCCCAGGCTCACACAAGGCCCCCGGTTCAGAGTTCCAGTGCCTGCAAGTGAAGTCCCCATACCGTCAGGCTGTAAAAGCCGGCAGGGAGTATGGCTGAGTGAGACAGAGGCTGCTGGAATACCAGGCTAACATCATGGTGAAAAACTCACTACTAACATAATAGTGAGCAACTCAATACTTTCTACTTAGAGCAGGAACACAAGGTCTTCTTTCATTCAACATTACATTGAAGGCTCTAGCTAGTGCAATAGGCAAGGAAATAAAATATTGGAAAGGAAGAAGTAAACTGTTTATTCACAGACAATATGACCTATGTAGATAGAATATGACGGAAACTATAAAAAGGCTACTAGAACTAATAAATGAGTTTAGAAAGATTGCAGGATAAAAGATCAATATACAACTATCAAATGTATTTATATACACTAGCGCCCAGCAAGCAGAAGTTCACATTTTTAGAAAAGCAATGCAATATACAATAGCCTAGAATATTTAATAACTACTTAATAGGTGTTGGGCTCTATGTTATAGTGACAAACAGGGCCATGGCTTTCACGAAATCAACATAAAAACAGGTAATACACTCTGATAAGTAGAGGAACAGAAGAGGAAATTCAGTCAATTATTATTAACTTTCTCCTGTTAGAAAACCTGTTCTCCCCTTGTCTGCGAAGGAGCCATAAATAATCTAAAAATTCTGTAAACTAAATCAGCACAAGCAGGATTCCTAATGCTATTAGAACAAGCACTTTTCCTGATGTCCCTGTGCCTTGTAGTTAAGAGGATAAGTCATTCCTATTTGTATTTGTCTAATACACCAGTTCTCTGGCCCAGAGAGGGGGTAAAATGTCTGTTCTAAAAGATTTCAGCTGCCCATTCCTCTCTGCATTTTTACCAACTGGCAGAAGCTGAGAACTTAAAAGTATACTGAGTCCCTTAATAGCTGAGGCACCATTAATCCAATAGTGCTGGCCCAGAATCCTCTTTTGTGTTTTTTTTCTTTGGTTGGTTGGTTGGTTTTCTTTTTGAATTAAGAGCTGACTGATTAAAATAAGAGTGTAATCAAGTTTGTAAGTAAAATATTTCAAATTCTTTGAGGCGGGGGGGGGGGGGGGGGCGAGGGTGGGAGGGGCGGGGGAAACAAACCCAAATCTTTAACACACATTTATAAGCGCAATTTTGGAATTATTCTTGTGCTCAGTTAAGGCAGTTTTTCTAAAGGTTTCTACTAACTTGGCTGAACAAATAAGTTTTATTGAGCTTTTTACTGAAACCCTGAGCATAATGATGCATAAGTATTACAGTAAAGTTGCTGCCAGGCTCTACCTTTTAAAGATACCAGATGTCAAAATACATCACACCCAAACCTGAGACCCCACATAATTTAAATGTTTGTTACACACTGGTGTGTACAAAGCAAGCGGGACTCCCTGAGTGAAAGGTAGGACCCACTAGCAAGATGTCACTGATGTCCCCTGGAGGAGAAGAGAGAGAGTATACATGGGCATGAGTGTTTATATATATTTCTTCTTTCCCATGATATTTTTGAATGATGCCCAGCAAACTAAGTTCTGGAGGTGGTGGGAAGACAGAGGGACAGAGGGGCTGGATGTGTTACCTCACATGTAATTATGGGGGTGAGCAGAAGTGAATGTAGAGCTTTTGCTAGTCTGATTTTCACCTTGGGGGGGCTGCTGGGGTGGTTGCCAGTCTCCATCTTGACAGGTGTTGAAAGATTTAGCCAAGCGCCATTGTGCTGGTGTGATTAATTCTGTGTCGCTACAATAAGTAGAGAGAGACATGCTAACAAATCAAACAACATGCTGTGATACAGACAAAAATAGACATATATAAGTTTCAAAAAAATTACAAAGGAAAGCATCCTGTCTGGAGCATAATGGAGAAGTGGTGCTCTATCAGGGTTGTGATGGGAACTGGGCATTTCCCAGATGGGCAAGGGGAAGAAGAAAACAAACGGCCTACACGCTAAGGAAAGGGCAGCATGAAATGGCATGAAATCAATGGGAAGCAGTGAACAGCGTGGTCGTGCTGGCATTCAAATGAAAGGGGGGAGTGGCAGATGATGGCACTGAGAAGTATGCATCTTACAGCTGTGCCAAAGTGCACTTGATCCATAAGGAATGCAGCCCTCTTGAAAGATCCCAAGTGTAGAAGGGACGTGGTCTGATTTGCCTTGAAGAGGATTGACACTGCGGTTGAAGGCACAGAGTAGAGGTAAGTCAGCTGGAAAGCTTCCAGGAGCGCATGTCCACAAGGGGCACTAACAGGGTGAAGATGAGAGCACAGAAGGGGTAGAGGAAGCTGTGTACCAGAGAATGGTGCCAGGTTCCACTGGGGTGACCTGGATCAGCTCTGGCCTGATGCTAGCCACTCCCACGCAGCTCCTTTCTTTCTAATCCACTTCTCATTCTCTTCGGGAAGGATTGAGGTCTCTGGAAAATAGCCCAAAAAACTGTTATGGGAACAGCAAGCCCAAGTAATGCTCACGCATTAGGAGGATCTGAGTGCTGAAAGCCACCTCTGTTTTCCTTCCCTCGGCTACGGGGGGCAGAAAAGGGTTCTCAAAGCCGCAACTCCTTTTAGGAGGATTGAGAAGACATATAAAGGGCCCTGGCTGAGGACTCGCTTCCTCATTCCACAGTTGGTGCCAGAACTCTCAGTCCTCCACTGAGAGAAAATGTCCATCCAGTGAGTATCTCTGGGAGATTTCTTTTAAATGCCTTGGTGGGTTGATGGTAAATAGGCTATTTCACGAGCTCCTGAAGAGGATTGATGTCCTGTTTAGGGAAGGCCTGGGTCTTGTTGAGGGAGTTTGTTCCTATTTATATATTGAAGCAAATATCGAGAATTCAAGTGGAATCTATGTGACTTAGAATGGACCTCAGAAGCAGCTGTGAGCATGAGGATTTCAATAAGGCAGACCTGGGTTCCACGTCTCACTCAACCACTTCCCATCGGTATGATTTGGGGCAAATTACTTAACATTTTAAAGTCTAGGTTTCTCTCTATATAAGATGAATGTAATAATAGTACTTACCCCATTGTGTTGTTGTGAGATTTAAATGTGTTAATAACATACAAAGTTGTTTTTAATGATGCATGGCACATAGTAAGTGCTTAATAAAAGATAACTATCATTAGTTATTAGGGAGCTGGTCAGATCTCCCACTCTAAGAAGTTATACAATGGAGCCAAAGTGAGGAGGCAGACAATAAGCAAAAATATAAAACTGACTATTTATTTAAAAGTACTTGAGTATTTTTTTTAATGTTTTTGGAGATGAGTGAGGATCTGAGATGACAGTAAGAGATGTTGGTATAATACAGGTGAAGAACAAAGGATGAGGTACTGACCCAAAAAGCTGTCTTCTCTAAACTTATAGGAGATAGAGGGATGAGACTGTCTGTAAGGCAGGAGTACCTGATGGAGTAAGCTGAGGGTATCAACTGGTCAGTGTAATTGCATGGGATAGACTCTGTTAGGAAGAGAAGTGACAGCAGCAGGTTTGGTTGATTTATCTTCAGAACTATGGGAAAACTGCAGAGGGCAGGACTAAGTCCACTGTGACATTAAAAAGGTCAATTCTCCTGACATTAAAGAAGGAGTGCTGGCCTGGGCCCCTCTTGCAAACCTGAGCATGTTTTTAACCCCCAAGCACCGTGTGTTCCTTGGCAGAAGCTGGGCTGGTAGGGTGACTTGGCCTTGAGCCAGAAAGCACCGTTTGTCCCTAACCCTGCTACTGCCTCCATGGACTCCTGTGAGTATTCACATGGGCTTCTCCCTTGGGATTCCACATTTCAGAGTTGAGCATCCTGCTGGTGGTTACAAGAAACTGTATGAAACTGTGGAGGAACTCTCTTCGCCAGTCACAGCTCATGTTACAGGTGGGTCTCACTGATCTTGGAGACGTCCTCTCTTTGTCTTCAAGATCTCTGTTCTCTTCCTTCTTATTCATTGGCACCTCTCCTTACGGCTCCCCTCAGGGCTACAGAAGGGAATCTGGAGGTTCAAGAATTCTTTACCCAGAATCCAGTTCTTCTCATTTACCTTTTAGTTATTTCTCTAATGTAGAAAAAAATGCTACCTAACTGGAATTCCTTGAGGATTTGGACTACACCTTTGTCATTTTTAAATCATCAGTGCCTAGCTCAGTGCCTGGCAGATAGTATAGGCCCTGTAAATATCTGCTCTGTCAGTGTCTGGATAAATGAGGACCTGCTGACCAGCATCTGGAAATACTACATTAACAGGTGGTATGTTTTATGTATATTATATCAGAAGAGTCTTGGTTCTGGAGTCAGGCAAATATAGGCACTAATGGCAGCGCTTTCATTTTAGTAGCTGTGGATCCTACAGGTTACTTAAACTTTCTGAGCCTCAATTCTCTCACCGACCAAAGACCAAATTTTACCTCATGGGAATGTTGTAAAGATGAAATGAGCTAGTGTAAATAGAAAGATCCACCCAGTATCTGAGACAGAGTGATCAACAGGTGGTAGGTAGTACTGTTGTTACCACTGTCTAAAGATATTATATAACCCATAGAGCAGACTTGCTTGGACATGGTGTCATGGGAAGGGCCAAAGCTTGGGCAAGTCTCTTTTCTCCCAGTTTCCTCTTCTGTAAATTAGAAGGAATGAGCCAAACACTCTAAACTAGATTCTGATGCTAACAATCTAGGTTCTGGCAATTATATTAATGCTGTGCCTTTTAGTTGAGCCACACCTTCTTAAAAATTTTACCAGAAATATAAATCTTTATCAAATAGGTTGCTAAGACTGAGCTGCAGAAAATAATTTGTTTGCTAAAAAAATAAAAAATAAAAGCATTGGTAAGGATTAAGCAAACATTTCCAAACACTGCACTTTTCAAGGGCTAAAAGGGCACGAGTGTAATTGGTTAAACTGAAAGGCCTTAAGGTCTTTGCTGTGTGCCCCTGGTGTGCAGAGGAGAACACCAAGGCCTGCAGATGTCACCTGGCAAATCCTGAACCGGAATCCAGGTCCCTAACCCCCGCCCTGTGCAGTTTCTGCTACAGCAGTTTGGCCTTCACCTGGACAGTAGCACATACCCTCGAAAGAATATAGCTCTAGGTTTTAAAAGGCCAATATTCTTGTTGTAGCATTTAAATGATTTTTTTCTATAGGCCCATCATTTTTAGTGTTTTGATCTCTGCTCTTAATCCATCCTTCCTACCCCTACTGTATCAAATTATATCAAGAAATTTGAAATTCTTAAAAATAAGATGTTGGAAAAAGGTGAATGTATTGGTATCTGGGGAAGTCTGTTAGGTAGAGATTCCCATTTCCCTCAAGATGCTTTTCCCTGTCTCCTTTCAACCAGTTATCCAAACTCTGAGTCATTGCCACATTCTCTCCTACTTGATCTCCTAGAGAAAAAAGAATTGATCCACAGGCATTTCCTACGTGCTGCCCAGCCGTAGAGCTGGGAATGAAAATCACTGCCAGCTTTATAAACAATCACTGCCCAATGAGGCTGCTAATATAATCCCTGTGCCTGACCAGGGACAATCCAGCCAAGGGCAGGAGAAAGAAGCAATGTTCTGTGTCTCACGTTCGTCACAGGCAGGATCCCCTTCTGGCTCACCGGCAGCCTCCTTCGATGCGGGCCTGGACTCTTTGAAGTTGGATCTGAGCCATTTCACCACCTGTTTGATGGGCAAGCCCTCCTGCACAAGTTTGACTTTAAAGAGGGACATGTCACGTACCACAGAAGGTAAAGAAATGCTAGGCCCCACTCCCCGTACTAAGGGTGGGGCCTAGCTCAGCTCCTCCTCCCTTGGGCTTTTCAACCTCCTAAACCCAAAAGGGGACTTATATACTCACTTTCTCTCAGACTCCACTGGGGCCAATGCATCTGCATGGACACCTGGGAGCTGTGCGTTGGGATAAAGAAGAAACTAAGAACTAGGCCTTTGGGGTTCAACATGTCTGGCTTCAAATCCTATATCTGCCTTTTGCAACCATTGGAAAGATGTTAATATCTAACTCTTGGTTTTGTCATCTCTAAAATGGGAGATCATGGAATTTACTTCAGGGTTCATTACAAGGAGTAAATAAGAACATAGTGCCTAGCACATAGGAATATTCAGTAATAATATTATTATAGTTATTATTATTAGAACATAGGCTCTCTTTACTCCCCCCCTTTTTTATCATCAAAAAGGCCACAGGGAAGGAGAGAGGGGGTTCACAAAGGAGGTAAGGACCAAATATCTGGTGATGATACGAAAAAGAGAAGTTTTCTAAAACAAAAAAAAAAGAGAAGTTTTTCATACCATTGTTGCTTAAAAGGCTTGACGGCCTAAGCCAGGGGTGGGGAACCTTTTTTCTGCCAAGGGCCATTTAGATATTTATAACATCATTTACAGGCTATACAAAATCATCAATTTAAAAATTAGCCTGCAGAGGCAGCTGATCAATAATTCTCTCTCACTGATGTTTCTATCTCTCTCTCCCTCTCCTTTCCTCTCTGAAATCAATTTAAAAAGTATATTTTTAAAAATTAACCTGCTATTTCTGGGCAAACATTTAATTAACTCATCCCTAATGCCTTGGCAGAACCAGACCACATGACTTCATGGAGCTTATATAGCCCATGGGCCAGACGTTCTCGCCCCTGGCCTAAGCCATCACTCCAGGAAGCACCCATTAACACCACAACAAGTAATTTGTCTTATGCTTTAATATTCTCACCCTTAGTGGCTTTGTTGATAATCACAGACATCAGGCATTCTAAAGAGACATCAAAAGGGAGAGTAAATGAAGGTTTTAAGTAGTCAGGATGACTTGGACTATAATAAAAGAGAAACTGATCAGGTCAAGCAAAATTTATCTATGAAAAAGCATGCTTTAGAGGTAGACAAAGCTTTCATGTGCCTTCTAAAGACCTTGGTATTTTTTTCCTCTTCATGACTGTGTTTCTTCATCTATGAAATTCTAAACACTTACTATATGGATTGGAGGAAGGGTAAAATTAGATTTCCATTGGCTCTCCACATGAGAAATCCTAGGCACTGTATGCCATCTAGTCTGGAATATGGTTCAGGTGGTCTGCCTGTGCAAGAGACTGGTTTGAAGAGATCCCAAATTTTAAAAGTAGCAAAATAAACTTTAAAATCGAAGAAAAACACAAGAGGGACAAGAAATAGTTTGAAAGGAATATAATTCAGCATACCATGCCCTGTCTTTCCCACTGAGTGTAGGTTGATGGATTATAGGCTACAGGACATCATAGGTCTTATGTCAACTACCATGGGGGCTGCGTGGTGTGATAAGGAAAATTGCATGTTTTCCAGATCTGGCCAACTTGAATTGTAACCCAGCTCTGCCACAAATGCCAATCACTTAACTTCTCTGAGCTGTGAGTTCTGCATCTGTCACTGTGAAATTTGTAAGACATACATGTAAGCTCATGGCACATTGTCTCTTTCTCCTTTGGTCCCTAGGAGAAAGTGACCTGATAATACTCTTCATTCTTTATGTTGTGGATTTATTATTCTGCCTCCATAAGGACAGTATGACCATTCTAAGATCCACCTGGACCGCACTGATTGTCCCTGTCTATGACCCTTTCCCATGTTTTAATGTCCTTCAGGTTCATCCGCACTGATGCTTACGTACGGGCAATGACTGAGAAAAGGATTGTCATAACAGAATTTGGTACCTGTGCTTTCCCAGATCCCTGCAAGAATATATTTTCCAGGTTAGTGACACCTAACTGCATGTTATTAAAGACATTTTACACTAGCCCATTTTCTCTCATGGTTAAAAGTTACTAGATCAAAAATACCATTTGCTTCTGCAGGTTTTTTTCTTACTTTCGAGGAGTAGAGATTACTGACAATGCCTTGGTTAATATCTACCCAGTGGGGGAAGATTACTATGCCTGCACAGAGACCAACTTCATCACAAAGATTAATCCTGAGACCTTGGAGACAATTAAGCAGGTAGGATACAGTGTTCAGGCGGCACTGCCCAAGAATTTAGAATTGCAGCTTAGAATTAAAATTAAATCAACTGTGCAATTTGGTAGAAAGAACATGAAAGCTTGCCTGGCTGGTGTTGCTCAGTGGTTGGGTGTCGACCTATGAACCAGGAGGTCATGGTTCAATTCCTGGTCAGAGCATATGCCTGGGCTTCGGGCTCAATCCCCAGTAGGGGTGTGCAGGAGGCAGCCAATCAATGATTCTCTCTCATCATTGATGTTTCTATCTCTCTCCCTCTTTCTTCCTCTCTGAAATCAATAAAAAAATATGTTTTAAAGAAAGAAAGCCAGACAAATTTTCAAATTCTTGCTTTATCATCAACGACTAGCTATGTGACATAGGGCAAATTTTTATTTCTTCATCTATGACATTTGAAAAACTTATTATATTGGTTAAAATAAAACTGTATAAAATGCATAACATTCATTCATTCATTTATGGGACACTACTTTTTTTCAGTCCCTGACATGTACCAGAACATATGCTGGGTGCAGATACATCAGTGTGTGAAACAGCATGGTCCCTGCCCTTACTGGCTTTTATAGGTTAGCATGAACCTGGCACATATTGGGTGTTCAAAAAAATTATAGCTATTAATATTGAAAACCCTGCTATTCATGATTCTAGACAAGTATGTTGCACTTATTTGCCCCTTATAGATACTTCTTATTAGAAATGAAGCTATATTTTAAATGAAATAGCATAGAGAAAAATATCGGCAATAGTAGAGACAAATTTTGCTGACAACTTAGACAATCTCAATGCAGCATTCAATGAAATGGATACACATTTTCAACCAATATTTATTAAGATGTAACTATTTAAAGGCATTGTTCTTGTCTTTAGAAAGTTTAACATCTTGTTGGAGAAATCAAATAAATACGCAACTTAACTCTAATAGGACACATAATGTGATGAGTCCTTTAGGAGGAGGAAAATCTTCTATGAAAGCAGGAAGAAGAAAGAGATTACTTCTGGCAATAGTTGGAGGATATAAGGTGGTGCAGATTAAGGAAGATTAAAAAGGCTTGCATTTGAGTTAGAAGTTAAAGGGGAGAAACTTCAGTGAATTTGGAAAAAGAACATTTCAGGTAAAGGGAGTAACATAATCAAAGGCATAGTGGTGGGAAAAGAAAGGATATGTTCATGGAAATGAAAGAATAATTAATTTGACTAAATTGGCAGTATTTCTCAATGGAGAAGCTAGTGGCATTGAGTGGGAGATAATTCATCATTGTGGGGACTGTCCCCACACATGCAAAGGTTTGGCATTCCTGGTCCCATCCACTGAATACCAGTCATGTCCCGAATCAATGGGAAAACCCAAATGTTCCTCAACATTTCCAGTTCTCCCCCTGGGGGCACTATCACTTTCAGTTAAGAACTAGTGAAGAGCATGCAATGTTAAGGGTAGGGTGAAACTAAAAGTTTGAATAATGGACAAAAATATGTAGTAAGTTATGAAGCTACTGAAAGTTTTCGCACAGAAAAGTGATATAAGCAGACCTGTGTTTTGGGATACTTAATCTGCTATGTATAAGCTATATGGGAGGGCAAGAGAGATAAAAGAGTTAGGAGATCAGTAGGTGGAATTCAAGACCAGAAATTTAGTGTAGTAAGAATAGAAAGGAAAAATAGTTCCAACCCTGGATCTCATTGTCACAAGCTGATTAATAACTCCCAACAGACTATTTACAAAGGCTTAACATACTCTCTATGGCTCTTTCTTGTTTTTGATGTATGTTTGTAATCACCTGTGTGTAGATCACTTAGAGAAGAACTGGAGGGGACTCTGATAGTGAATCTGTATTCCAACTGTCATGGTCATTTAACTGGAAATATAAAGTTCATGATATGGCTCCAGAATAGACTTTATTAGAGGTCAGGTTCCACTGTGAATGGTGTTGTATCCTGACTTCATGTAAAAATTTAATTTTTAGGAGTTGAAGTTTTGTTTACTATTACTGAAATAGCCTCCTAATCATTGCCTTTGCTTCCTGCCGATTTCTTATGGTAAATACAACTTCCTTACTTCAGTAGAAGCAATTTTTTTTTTCTAAAATGCAAGTATGAATGTGTTACTCCATCTAGGGCACCCATAGTTCCAAAATAAAATCCAAACAAGGGTCTTTGTGGCTGATTTCCCCTTCTCCATTCATGTCCTTCATGACTGTGTGTTAAACCATTAGTAGTCTCCAAACAGCACATGCTGTTTCAAACTCTGGGCCTGCACATTGGGGTTCCCGCTCCCTGGAACACACTGTCATCCTTGTCCACCTGAATCACTTTTATTCATCTTTCAAGCATTAGTTGGAAGCCCTGCCTAACCTCCTGGTCTGGCTGGGCCAGATGGCCTTTCTCCACAGGTGCCATTTTACACTTACAGCACTGTCTGTATGCCCACTTATTGTCCCAACACAGTGCTGTCAAACAGAACTTTCTACAGTGAAGGCGAATTCTGTGTCTGCACTGTCCAAGTGCTACTGTGCACTTGAAATGTGGCTAATATGACTGAGGAACTGAATTTGAAGTTTTTTCTACTTATAATTAATTTATATTTAAATCATTACATGTGGCTACAATATTGGACAGCAAAAGTCTAGACTAAAGTCCTTGAAAGCATGGACCATATCTGTTTTTTTTTAGATCCTGGCACAGTGCCTGGTCTATAATAGAAGCTCAAAGAGTATTTAATGAATGGTGAATGAATGAATGAATGAATGAATGTCTTGGCTATTATTGAAGTAAAGATGCTAAAAACTCCCTATGTTTTAAAAGATATTCTCCTAATCAAATAGAAAAAAAATGGTTAGATAAATATACACTCCATCAATTATTCATTCAATAAATCTTTACTGAGCAGGTCTCAGGTAGAAATTCTAGTGCTGATTTTGCCAACATGTGGCTCTGTGTCCTTGAACAAGTTGCTTAACCTCTCTGGGACCTCTGTCTCTCCTGTAAATTGAGTTTTGTGCAGGATTTGTGGTTCTGGATTTCTTATGAGACTACAAATTGAATTAAAGTGTAAATCCTCTCTCTAAAAATATTTGCATTTCATTCCAGGAGGTTCATGGTTCCCCTGAAATCTATTTAGGTTAAGACTTTCTATTCTAGATGAATCCTGGGGTTCCTTCCAATTCCAGTTTCATACTCTGTGCTATAACCTGGATTTGAGATTTAGGTTATAACATACAAAATTGCTATTTTTATAAAATTAAAATTATTAGATATCAGCAATTTCATACAATTCATCTAATACAATGAAGGGGACTATAAAGAAATCCCAGGATTCAAATTTATCATTGTTTGAGGACTACCTGCATGTGCAAAAGGAAAATAACTAACTGGAGCAGTGTATGGTATATGTCAATTAAAGAGCACAGCCAGGGAGAACTCCAAGATTTCAGAGGCACATGGGGTCAGCATGGGGATCAGAGGAGAGCTCTGCACTGAAGATGGGAATTCAAGCAGACTTCAGAGAGGGTAGGACCCAGAGAGATAGAAGGAAAGAGGAAGTGCACTTAGGGTGAGGGTGCAAGAAGTAATGATGAGGTCAGAACTAGGGACCAAAGGTATAACATAATCTTTCTCTTAACATGGATGACATTTGCTCTCCCTCCATAGGTTGATCTTTGCAACTATGTCTCCGTCAATGGAGCCACAGCTCACCCCCACATTGAAAGTGATGGCACTGTGTACAACATTGGTAACTGCTTCGGGAAAAATTTTTCAATTGCTTACAATATTGTAAAGATCCCTCCTCTACAAGCAGGTCAGTTTACCAATTTGATTCCTCTTGAAACAAGTATCTATATTGTATGAAAGTTACTGGAAATACTGGATGCCAGATCAAAATGTCAGAATAGCACAATATGCAGTTAAATTACTCTCTGATTTCAGGACAACTGCCCTCACCCCTACCCTACCAATGGTCAAGGGCACAATAGCAGGAAATGACAACTTGAAAATACAGAAAGCAAATGGCCAAGTTCTATTTCTGCCCTGTGTCAAAGATGTAGTGTATATGCAGACTTGGTTACATAAGATTTGGAATCAAGTGTAACAAACATTTATTAGGCATTTATTCATGTGCCAACTGAAATTAAATTTTTATTCAAACGTATTCATCTGCATAATAACATACACCCATTTATGAGAATGTACTATTTTGTGTATGTTTAACTCACAAGACTACAAACAAACCTATTGACTCATATTAATATAATAGCTAAAGAATATTAAAAGAGAAGAGAGAGTACTCTTTAGAATTTTCTATTCATCTTCCATTCATTGTCAGAAATTTGATAACCATCTTGATGACAGAATTATTTGAATATATATGGATTTTTGTTTAGTATTGCTTAGATAGTTCTCAAAGTGTAATCCCACCAGCAGCAGCACCTGGGAACCTGTTAGAAATATGAATCTTGAGTCTCACTCAAACCAACTGAATAATTCTGGGAGTGGGGCCCCAATAACATTTTTAAGAAGTCCTTTATAGGATTTTGATATACAGTAAGGTTTTGAAGACTACTCAGTAGTAAGTGAACTTTAATGTGCATAATAATTACTGTGCCAGGCTATTGACACAATCCAAGATATTCTTCACTCCGTAGGCCAGTGGTTCTCAACCTGTGGGTCGAGACCCCTTTGGGGGTCGAACAACCCTTTCACAGGGGTCGCCTAAGACCATTGGAACACACATATATAATTATATATTGTTTTGTGATTAATTACTATGCTTTAATTATGTTCAATTTGTAAAAATGAAATTGGGGGTCACCACAACGTGAGGAACTGTATTAAAGGGTTGCGGCATTAGGAAGGTTGAGAACCACTGCCGTAGGCAGTATTGTGAAAGGCTGTGACCATGCTCAAGTTGTGGTAAGTCCCCTGACTTAGAACCCACCTCCAGGTGTAAGATGTGACTAGACTGTGCTCTGCCTGCCACACTGTGGAAGTGCACTTTCCCAAATCCGCTGCTATTTGGATTTTCCTGAGCGATTGATTGCAGCTTCACATGAAATTTCTCTAAGAAATGCCAATGACTAAGGAAATGAACATAAGCTCTGAAAAATCAAGATCTTAAAATGTATTTCTTTACTCGCATAAGATGTTCTACGTGCTTTGTATTTTTAAAAAAAGAAAAAAGAAAGGCTGGCTGTTCCAAAGCCTTTTAAAACCACTTTATTTCAGACAAGGAAGATCCAATAAGCAAGTCAGAAGTCGTTGTACAATTCCCCTGCAGTGAACGATTCAAGCCATCTTACGTCCATAGGTAACTTGAAGGGCTGCTCTGGATCTTCAGGAAAACTTAATTTTAAATATCTGCTTTGCCTATCTTTTATACCAATCCTGATTACATTATCTTGAAGAAACCTAAATTTAAACATAATTAATGTCGCATAGCTACTGTCTATTCCAGTAACTGAGCACACTCATGTATACACATTTCTTTGTGGTTCGAGAATATGTCTGTCCCACTCACAAGTCCATTTGTGTTTCTGAACAGTTTTGGCTTGACTCCCAACTACATTGTTTTTGTGGAGACACCAGTCAAAATTAACCTGTTCAAGTTCCTCTCTTCATGGAGTCTTTGGGGAGCCAACTACATGGATTGTTTTGAGTCCAATGAAACCATGGGAGTAAGTCTTACATTTATTTGCCAGGTTTATGATGCTGAAGAAGGTGTGCTTCATAATGCACTCTTTTTTCCTTATTAAATGCATCAAAATATTTTTCTCATGTTCAAGGTTTGGCTTCATGTCGCTGACAAAAAAAGAAGAAAGTATCTCAGTAACAAATACAGGACCTCTCCTTTTAACCTTTTCCACCACATCAATACCTATGAAGACAATGAGTTTCTGATTGTGGATCTCTGCTGCTGGAAAGGGTAAGAAAGGACAGTGGATAAATGTTACATCTCTAGTTGCTCCTGGAAATTAGGGGCCTTTTTTTTTCCTTTTTTTTTTTTTTTTTTTAATCAAAGATGCTTCTCTTAATGGTTAACCTAAATTACATTCTAAAAAGTAAGAAGTATGCTTTAAGTTTCAAGACATCATTGAAAAAAGCTGTAGATAGTTTAGGTAACCAGAAACACAAACTGAACATCAAAACCATGGTTACTGATTTAAAACGCATCAGGTCCATGAACCAGACCTGAAAAGATAAGGCTCTGTGAACTGATATGTGAACTTAAACTCAACTTCACTTAAACTTGACAAGATTCCTTAAACGACCTTGAACTCCGCCTATCCTGGGTTTGGGAGAAAGAGGCACGCTTTCTTCAAATTAGCCAGATCACTAAAGAGAGTAGTGCCTAAAGTCACAGACAGATGGGAATTGAGAAGCAGAACAGAAAGTGTCAAGCTGATGTTATTTAAGTATATCCAGGAGGCAGGTTTCTTTTTTACCCCATCTTGTGTGGGCAGAAAAAAAAAATGGCTTTAATATACCTGGGTCACTAGCAGTATCCAGGTTGGGAAATAAAGAACAGTCAGGCTTTTAAATAGATTGAATGTCTCTCGGAAATTATTTGTAATTATGTGTGCTCATGTTTGACTCCTTATCTTGGCAGGTTTGAATTTGTTTATAATTACTTATACTTAGCCAATTTACGTGAGAACTGGGAAGAGGTGAAGAAAAATGCCAGCAAGGCTCCCCAGCCTGAAGTTAGAAGATATGTACTTCCTTTGAATATTGACAAGGTAACTATCCTCTACATAGATTTCAGATAGAACCAGAATATTACACAAAATCCATTCCTCTATTTGCTCCTCATCTCTCATCCCCTTCCCTATCCTGAAAATCCTCCACCATTTCCTCTTAATTCATAATATATCACCATCCTCTTCTCAAATGTTCCCTCCACCTTCTATCTTTAGAAAAATCTGATTCCCAAAAACCTTGTTCTCATCAGCAGCAATTTCCAGGGGAGGTTGTTTCTCCTACAACCCTTGCACCATGAGGTCTGAAATTGGGGTAAGGGGTCCCCTTTGTTCCACTTTGTTGCTTTCAAACCATTGTTTCTTCCATCTACCCTTAAAATCTCCCAATTTTTTAAAAAATACATTTTTATTGATTTCAGAGAGGAAGAAATAGGGGGAGAGATATAGAAACTATCAATAATGAGAGGGAATAATTGATCATCTGCCTCCTGCATGCCTCCTACCAGGGAATCAAACTGGGACCTCTGGTTCATAGGTCCATGCTCAAACTCTGAGCCACACTGGCCAGGCTAAAATATCCTCTTTTTTAATTTCATTTTAGCTCATTATGTGGCCAAGTGGTATGTGTATTGTGTATATATATGTATTTCTCATTATTGTTGTCATTTACTAACCACTACTCTCTCTCCCTTCTGATTTAATGTCACACTTCCCAGATCTACAGATCTACTCCTGACTCTCAGGAATTTCAAGATACACATCAGAAGTGATTCCTCCAACAATCTAGCCTTTCAGTTCCTTGACCTCTTCCACAGATCCTGTCTTCTATTCTGTCTCAGCCACTTGTTCTTATGGCTTTGACATTGGCATTACCTATGACTTCTGCGTGCTTCATCCATAATCTTAAATTCATGCGTGACACATTCTGACTACCACCTCTTTCAAAATCACCTGCTCTACTGCAATTCTCACCAGGAACCTTCAATCTCCTACCTTCTTATAATCCTTAACTCCCTTGAGGACTTATGCTAAGTGAAGTAAGCCAGTCAGAGAAAGACAAGTATTCTCATTCAATTAAAATTCCATGGTCAATAATTATAAGCATGCTCTTGTATAGATCATTATTTCTTGTGTCTCTTTCTCATTTTATAAAACTCATTTGTCAGAACCACAACCCTAGTTAACATGTTAAATTAAACACCCCACCCACTCCATGCTTATGCCTCTGAGGCTGAAGTTAAGTGTTGAAAACACACAATCGTGTTAATTGGTTCGTTTTTAAATACATGACCACAAATCTTACCACAACATTTCCCAACTTCATTTACTCTCCCACTTTCTTAGTTAAATATTTCACACCCTCTGCACTTCAAACTTCTAACACCTCCCACCTTCACACTCATACTCAGCTGATGGCTCTGCTTCCTGTTTCACTGAAATGAGTGAAGGAAATCAGAAAAGAACGTAGACTTCTGCCACCACATCTACCCACCCACCAGCATCTGTAACTCATACTGAAGTTATCCATCATCTTATCCAGAACTACTTGTTCCCCTCCTCCCTCACCCACTCAAGGATATCACTCCCCCTCTTTCCTATAGCATCACTCTTCTCCCCTCTTCATTGGATCACTCTATCATGCTATTATTTTTCCCTCTTACAAAATCTTTCTCTTGACTTCTCTTGTCCCCACCAGCTAGTCCCTCATTTCTCTTCTTGTAGACCTCTTAATGTTGGAGGGCATCAGAACTCAGCCTTTTGTTCTACCTTTTATTTGTACTTTCACTCCCATTGTAAAGACTCATGCTTTAAAGCAGCCCCAAATTATTTTTTTTAACTTTCCTTTCAACTCAACTTTCCTTTCAACTCATATATGCTACTGCCAATTCCATGTTTCCATTTGAATGTCCAACAGACATAGCAAACTTAACAGGATAAAACCTACATTTCTCCTCTTCCCCACCAAAAAATTCACCCCACCTTCAGAAGCCCAATCCCTTTTGTGACAACCTTTAATTGTTTAGGCCAAATATGTCGGAGTCATGCTTGACTCCTCTATTAATTTCATGCCTCTTCCACCCCATATCCTATATATTAGGAAATCCTCTTGGCTCAACCTTCCATTTCTCACTGACTCCAGTGTTACTAGCCTAGCTTGAACCATTGTTTTCTTTTGACCAGACTACTACAAAACAAACTGGCTTCCCTGAGTCCACTCTTGCAGCCCCCCTCCTCCCAAGTCTCAACAGAACAGCCAGAGCACTGCTAACTTCCTCACCTCCTACCAGTTTTGTCTCAAATGTCACCTTTTCAATGAGGCCCACCCTGACTACCTATTAAAATTACAACTCACCTGCCTTTCACACTTCTGATTCCCCCTTACTCTGCTCTATTTTTTTCTGCCCATATTTATGACATATTATACACTTGTCTATTAATTATATTTATTGTCTATGTCCACAAACTGGAGTGTAAGCTTCATGAGGACAGGGACTTAATTCTCTGAAATATCCTGAATGCCTAGAATAGAGCCTAGCACAATACATGTACTCAAGCATTTGATACAGATATTACTAAATGAATATATTCTTAGGGCTTGTGGTATCCATTCCTTTCATAAATATCACATGCATTGGGGATTGGGGAGTGAAAAAAATCTTAGAAAACATCTGGTCTATTTTCTTCTTTTTAACAACATAAATGCACAATATTTTTCAAACAAAATCAAAATATGCCCTAACTATAAATGAGATGAACACTAAATGGATCCCTAAGAGGTGACGTCTTTGTTGTTCTGCAGAGAAATACTTGCTTATTTTTTTTCCAGAGGCCCTTCCTCAGAGGCCTTTTTCTTTGAGAACAGTCTCATTTCACATTTGAGAAGATTGAAGACCTAAGAGGTCATGTGACTTTTCCATTGACGCAGGCCCAGACAGCTTTCTCAGTCATGTTCCTGGGCTCTGCTTCCAGAGTTTCCACACTGTTCCTCCCTACATGTTAACTTAAGTAAAGAGCTCAGGAGACAAAACTCAGTAAGACTCCTTCCTTGATTTATGGCTCCTTGGTTTTTCTTTCTTTGCTTGCTGAGATTTCTGTTATCTTCTCTCTTAGGCTGACACAGGCAAGAATTTAGTCACACTCCCCAACACCACTGCCACTGCAATTCTGTGCAGTGACGAGACCATCTGGCTGGAACCTGAGGTTCTCTTTGCAGGGCCTCGTCAAGGTGAGATAATGTAGAAGAAAACCTCACATGAGAGGGAACAAATGTTCCATTCAAAGAGATTAACTGGGTTTTCTTAAGTATGTGCTCTATTTTGTAGCGTTTGAGTTTCCTCAAATCAATTACCAGAAGTACGGTGGGAAACCTTATACTTACACATATGGACTTGGCTTGAACCACTTTGTTCCAGACAGGGTAATGAATCCATCTTACTGGTATTAGAGCAGTACTTTAAGTCACATGCTAGTCAAGTAAAGCATACTGATTGACTGATTTTTTCTTTCTTAACGAACAGCTTTGTAAGTTGAATGTCAAAACTAAAGAAACTTGGGTATGGCAAGAGCCTGATTCCTATCCATCAGAACCCATCTTTGTTTCTCACCCAGAGGCCTTGGAGGAAGATGATGGTAATGAAAGAATTGGATGTGTCTGAACATTCTCTTCTTACTGGAGTTCATGTAGTTAGTTCACTAAGAGGGGAGTCATAGTAATTTTTCCCTAATGTTCAGAAATGATCCTTAATACTACTGAATGTAAACTTCTTTGAAAATAAGTGTAATCTTGTGGTCAGTTTGCCTTGATTACTACTGGAAAAAATGCTAAGGCACCGTCTGGTGTCATGATGGACACCAATACTGTTCTAGATGAGGGAGTGGAGGGGAGGAAAGAGCAGCATGAATTCTAGGCTTTTGCCTTTCTTGACCTACTTACATTTATAGGGGGGAAAAAAGAAGTTCTGAGAAAGAAAATTGAGTATTCTAACAGATCAAAGAGAATGAGACTGTGGCTTTGTGGCTCTAGTTTTGTTTATTTCTTTTAGTAAGCTGGGCTAGAAAGAGACCAGATATACAGCCTATAAAACAGCAACTCAACTACAAAGCATCAGTCTTATTTAACTATTAGTTAGCTGGGATGAAATTATGGAAAACCACAGAGAAATGAAAAAATAAAGAGCTGTGGACCCATTTCATGTGAAATGAGTTTACACATACAGTCCATCCAGTCAAAACTGCAAAAGGTTTTCTTTCCTTCTGTTTTAAGGAGATAAGTTTTCCACTAGGTCTTAGAAATTATAGAAATAATATACGTTACTGTTGTCAGTCTTTTAGTACACATTTCTTTTTTGTCGCAACACTTTTTTTGTAGTAGGTAGAACAGATGGTATATCTTATGTTACAGATAAGAATACAGATCAATTCATTCAATAAAAATTTAATGAACACTTCCTATGTTCTAATCATTGTAGCAGGCTATCAGGATATGACAGTAGGCAAGACAGATATGGTTACTCCCTTCCTAGAGTTTATAATCTAGGAAACATGAGGAGTTTAAAAGACCCTTCAGGTTGGACACATAGTGAGGTGGTGGAAGAGTCAAAACAAAATATTGTCATTTTCTTTCTTTTTAAAAAAATATGTTTTTAATGATTTCAGAGAGAGAGGAAGGGAAAGAGAGAGAGAAAGGGATAGAAACATCAATAATGAGAATCATTGATTGGCTGCCTCCTCCACACATTTGCCCTGACTGGGAATTGAACCATGACCTACTACTTCATAGGTTGATGCTCAACCACTGACCCACACCATCCAGTGTGCTCAGCCAGCTCAGCCAAGGGTTTGAAAGCCTGAGTAAGGGAGGTGAAGGGATGAAGAAATGGCAAAGAGAATAAGCTGGGTCTAGGTGGATCTTCCTGTGCCTGGCTGAGGCCACAGAGAGAGATCCAGAGGCAAACTGAGCCTTTATTTTATAGCCACAGGTAAACAAGGTAGTGGTCACCATAGTTACAATGTTCTTGTGAGTTTCACTTGTTTTGGCAGCACTTGCTGCATCTCCCTCAACCCATTAGCTACCCAGATAAGATCTAGGGAGGTCATAAGGTCAAGCTTGATTATGCTAAGAGGACTGTGCCCTCTAAGCTGGGACTTGTTTGTGGCTTTGCCAACAGGTCAGTCCAAGGTTTAACCCTACAGGCCAGGCTGTCATTTTCTTTTTATATGTCAATGTAATACGACCGATATTATTTCAGTTACATTTAATCTATGTCCCTGGGCATTTTTTACAAATTCAGCATTACTTTATTTACTTCTGATTAACAGGTGTAGTTCTGAGTGTGGTGGTGAGCCCTGGAACAGGACAAAAGCCTGCTTATCTCCTGATTCTGAACGCCAAGGACTTGAGTGAAGTTGCCAGGGCTGAAGTGGAGATTAACATCCCTGTCACCTTTCATGGACTGTTCAAAAAATCCTGAACACATTCTACCAAGATATGTTTCTGATGAAAAAAACACGAAAAGTATAGTCAGGTCTGCAATCAAATTCTGTTCAGTTTCAGCCTGCTGTATTATATGGTTTTAACTTGCAGACACACAGTATTTTGCAATGTTTTCCAGAAAGAACAGAGTTGAGCAAGCAATTACTTCTAAAATCAAGTCTATATTTAGAAAATAAGAATTTCTATGTGAGACAGATCATAACTAAAAATCTCTTTATATAGTTAGCAATCAAATATAAAATGAATGTGGATTTATTAACCTGTTTTTTATTCCTATTATAAAAGTGTATTTTATACATCTATCTGCTCCAATATATTTTAACATTTAAAAGCCAAAGTGTTCTACATCTGATTGCAGCTCTGCTGAGTCAAGGTGGTATTGTGCAAAAAGGCTTCATTATTAAATGGCAAACCAAACTCTTTCAAACCAGGGACAATCATTTAAGAGTAATCATTGTAATTGCATATATGTTATTGCTAAAAGATTTTCAAGCTTTATGAACTTTAACATTTCTTCTTAATATAGGCAATTACTGCTATTTCTGTGTGTTTTTTTTAATGAGGAAACCTATCTTTAATCAACAGAGGGCATGCCACAAAATAATATGTTAGAGATTATCTATTAAAAGCTTATATAACAACAAAACAATCATATATAGTATTGATTGTACTAGTAATTTTTTGAAAAACAAAGCATAAAATACAATTTCTACTTAAAATCAAAGTGTGGGATACTGTTGGAGGGTTATATAATTTGTTGTCTCTTCTCCTTAATTATATTTAAGCACTTTGCAATCACCTGACTGAAGAGAAAGAGAGAGAAAATATTAAATGATTAGCATTCAGATAGTAATATATTTCAAGCACTTTTGTTGTTGCTTTTATTATTATTCTCTGTGCTGCATATTGAAAAAAGGAGATTGACAAAAGATTTTATTCTATATCTTTATTAAGGTGTCTATTTGTGCTCAGAAGTATTACATATCATTGTATTAAGATGATCAGCATTGTGTTTGACTAAGTAAAAATAGTTTGAAGAAACCGACTGACCATAGTACTTGATGCATCCATTGATTTCTTTAATTATATAAAATATAACAAACTCATGTTTCGAAATATAAATACTCATTTACTTTTCAAAGATAATCTAAAACTACAGAAAAGTGGAAATTATAAAATAAAGTCATACAGAGCTCATCTAAGTTCAACTACTATTAAGATATGAATATTTGTCTTTTCCATCATTCCTTCCCCACCTGCCCTGTGGATTTTAATGTAATCATTATTTATTTGTGGATAATTCCTAAATAGAACTAGAAATCTCAAGATAGAGAAACAACAATGCTGAGAATAACATGGAATATGTGACTGTACATAAACATTAGTCCATTGTTTTTTATCTCTAGGCATGGAACGTGAACATAATTCCATAAAGAAAGCTAGTTATCTATTTCTTTTAAAAATGCAGAAAATTACTGAACAAGTACTAAGTTTTAGACTTAGTAAAGAGTCCAAATTTAAGAGAATTCCCCAAATATCTACTTCCTACCCTTGCCAATCCCTCATTGCCTACTTTCCATTTATTTTCCATGAGTAAGTCTTGTCATTTGGTGTGCCTCACCTCCTGTTGCAGGATCCCATTCTGAGCACTGAGCTCTGTAGACCAATACAGTGTTAAGAAGAGAGAGAGGCAGATCTTACTAAAATGCCATTCTACCAATACCATTATACCAAGATTGACACACTCCGTACAATCATTGCTAAGATTATACCAGGAAGGCTTAAGAGCTGCTTTTCAAGTTCAAGAATGGAATGTGAGATTAAGAAACTTAAATTAAAACCAGGGAGATTTGAGTCAGGCAAGAAGGAGTAACTCATTTTGAAAAAAATTCTTATTGAAAAAATTAAGGAACCTGTTTTCTAAGAACTAGAGCTACCCAATTGGGGAAGCTACAAAACTGTGCACCATCTATAAACAAATAAATCTGTTTTAAGAAAAGAATTCAATTGTATTAAAACAAATAAAACTGTTAATAAGTACTTATTTTTAAAGTAAGTTGATTGGCCCAGTGAGTGTGGCTCAATGGTTGAGCATCTCATAAAATTCAGTCTCATTGGAAAAACAATCTCTAAAACACAGGAAGAAAGAAAACTCACATTTATCGAGTGTCCTTTACTTTTACAGAAAAGTGGAAATTACATCTAATATTACACCTGTCATGATACTGTTTGCACCACTTTGAAGATGAGGAAAGGGAGACCACATTACTTTTCTAGTGAGTAGTAAAACTCAAACTGAAATCTAAACCTAATAGTTCCTCCACTTAAATTTTGGTTTCTGATAACTTCTGAAATATTCTGAATAACTTAAACTTTTATTTCAAATACAACCACTGTCATGCAACTTAGTTATCAAGTCTGAGTGCAAATAAAATCTTCAACTACTCAGTAACTCTTACTATTAATTAGTAGGCCAAAATGTTTCTTGAATAATACTGACCATGTGCCAAGTTTTTATTATGCAAGTGATTCCACTAATTAGTTCCTACAATATTCTGTGTGTAGAGTTGATTATCCTATTTTGCAGGTGAGGAAAATGATAATGTTAAATGACAGCCAAGTTTACATGAGAATAGGGGTCAGATTCCAAATGCCATTTATATCTGTTGGACACTGTGAACTACTACTTTGAGGTAGTTCACAATTTCAGCATTAGATCACTACATTCCTTTCCATGACATCTTAAAAAGCTAAGTTTTACCAGTTGTTGTTAAAATGCAAGTACCATGCAAAAATTAATGTAGAACACAAAATGATAATGACTGTGTCCAATCCGATTCCAACGTTTAAAAAGTTCTGTAATGTCCTAAGACACTGGGCTGTTAGAACAAAGATATGTATTATGCCATTTGGATTTAACTATGTAATGAGCAGAATGTTAGGTATTTCTTTTGGAGTGCCATAAAAAAGTTACTGAGACACTAAGAGCTTTGTGAAGCCAGAACATTTGAAAACCTCTATGCAAAACTGGGTTTTAACTTAGTAATTAAAGCTAACCTCATAGGACCTAGTCTAGAGCTTTGTGATTTAATAACATCATAAATGTATCTTTAGAGAGCAAATAGTTATATTTCAATTCTTATATTAAAGTTACATGAAAGAGCTTTACTTAAGAAAAAGAAAAAAGATGAAGGAATCATATCGAATATATCAGTGATTAGTCTGTTTATGAATATTTCTTATTTGAATATATTTGTAATATTATACTAGTTGAATAATAAAATATATTTAAGAGGCTAGCAACACAAATCTCAAAATTCACTGTTTCTCAAGTTCCTTTAACATGGATTTAGCCATAGACATATCTCCTTCCAGAAGGTAAACAAATGGGTAATTTTCTTTTATAAGAACAACCTTTTCTGTTGGGCCATAGCAATAAAAATCCAATTTCTGATTGATGGGGGCAACTGAAAAATTCAGCAATGGTAGACTGACTCAGTGATCAGCAAGTGGGGCTGTGCTACAAGAACAATGGGTGACCTATAACTAGGCATTTATGAAAGTCCTAGTTCTAGTCCAGGCTTGTAGAACAAAAGCTTTGGGTTACTTATCAATAGAAATCGAACAGCACAGAGAGAATGTTCATTCCTCAGGCAGTTTCTAAGTCCAAGGAGCAGAGCCATGCTCTGTCAGCTGCCTTGCAGTTCATACTACAAAAAGTATATATTAGACCACAGATCATGATATTAATGTTCTTATAAGTCTTCATGACCTAGTTGGAAAAGGCCATTGAGGAAACTGGCTTTTATTAATGTCTATATCTTCTACTACCTATTGATCTTGTGTCTCCCTTCAAATTAGGCAGCAGAGTGTAAAGAAGTCAGAGTCAGAAGCCCCGTGTTCTAGCACTATTTTCCTGCTTATAAGCTATGTAACTGGAAGTGAGCCACTCACACAAAATACTCTGCTCTGAAGTTTTCCCACGAAGTTGGCAGAATTATATCTGTCCTATTAGCCCTCTGAGAACATTGTAGGGCATGTGAGACAACACAAATAAACATCTATAAACACTGTGGGTAACCTGAGGAGAAGGATTCAAATGTAAGGCACTGATTTAAATAATGTGATTATTAGTTTAGAGACTAATAAGTGAATCAATTAGCAGTGAAGTTTAAAAATAAGAAACACAATATACAAACTAAAGGCAAATACAAAAAAAAAAAAGGAAGAAAAGTGACATTTACTCCTTAAAAGCAGCTTTTTGTCATCCACATAGGTTGCTTGGGAAACCACTGCAAGTGAATTACAAATCTTCTGACTGCCAAATCTGCTCACAACCAACCTATACACACACACACACACACACACACACACACACACACTCACACCTCACATTGTTTCCCTAACACAAACTCATTTCACAAAATGTTCCTAGGTGTAATCCCAAAGGGGTTTTGAATGGGAAATTAAAAGGTTGAGGGGTCTGTTGGAAAAAGAACAAACAGGACCATAGAATTATATAAAGTCACCCTATTTACTATAGTCAAAAAGAAAGGTTTACTTAATTGCAGTAACAGTGGTCATGAGGAAACACAAATTCCTACAACATGACCAACAATAAAAATTCACTGTGCACCCTTAGAACAAACGGCCCTCCACGGAAGTATTTGTTTAGAAGCCATCATGAAAATGGAAGCTCTCCGATATACCCAGATCACTCGCCAACTGAAAAGAGCTTTTGTTCCATCAACTCTCCCAGTCAGCGAATATTTATTGAGCAACCACTGTGTTCCAAGTACTGTCTGGACCAGTAGAACCTTCTGTGATGATGGAATGTTCTACACTGTATTGTCCAATACTGTAAGTACTACCCACACGGGCCTATTAAGTGCTTTAAGTGTGGCTAGTGTGACTGAGGAACTGAGGTTTTCATTGGCTTTTTTATAAGCAAGGCAATCCAGTCTCAACGCACGTATTACCTGCTTTCACCAGTATCTCCTCTCCCTACCCCCACCCTTTCTTCTCAAGGATCAACGCACAGCCCCAACACCACTCTCTTTGCTGGAGACTTAATCCTGTTTTTCTGAGTTGTCCATGTGGATGGCCAGCTTGCTCTAACTAGCTGAGAAAATTCGCCCTTTATTCCTCTAAGTTGGGTCTGACTGGCCCTCTTCCCCCTTTACACAAATACATATACAATTTTTATATTTTCGTTACTCCAAGACTGTCTTGTCTCATCATCTACCAAGCTGAATATTTGCAATATGTTGCTGAACATACTCTGGAGAAATTTATAATATATCTAGACAGGTAAGGCATAAATCTCCAGGAACTAGCAAATCAGATTTCCTTACAAAATACATCCTAAGATGAGGAAAAGGAGAAGCATACAAAACTAAGAAAGGATAATATAGATGTTAAAGATGGGCAAAGAGAAAAATAAAAAGGGACTCCTCATGCAGGTCTTTCTTAATCTCTTTAAGGGTACAGAACAGATAGCAATAATATAAATATTAACAGCTAACACTTATTGAGCACTTATCATGTGCCAGGCTCTATTCTGAGTACATGTATTATATCATCTAATCCTTCCCCAATACCTATTTCATAAATGAGAAACCTGAGGCCCAAAGAGATTATGTGACTTGCCTAAGGCCTCACTTATTGTTAGAATTGGAGCTAGGATTTGAACCAAGGCAGTATGGCTCCAGGGTCTTTACGCTCAACCATCAGCCATACTGCTTCTCAATATTAAGCTGCTGCTACCACTCTACTAATTCTACTGATAATTTATTCTACTAGTAATATTACATCATCCTGGTTAAGAGGATAGTCTCTGAGGGAAGATTGTCCATGTGTATAGTCCAGTATCACTACTTACTAGTACTGATCAGCGGGTTTCTTAACTATTCTGTAAAATGAGGGTGATTATGGTATCTAATCCTCCGTAGGATTATTCTGATTATTATATAAAGTAATATATGTAAATCATTTAAAACAGGTCCTGTCACAATCTAAGAGCTCAATATATGGTATTTCGTTACTATCTCAGCTTTGCTGGGACAATTCATATAGTCAGCTAAAGTTTGTAGTTTATTTTAATGGCTTCTGTTTCAACTATTTCTGCAAACACTTGATTAGGGAGAACCATTAGTTCTTGATCCAACAGGCTCAGGTGTTACTCCAAAATAATAAAACCAATGAAACATTTAATAAGAACACTGGATTTATTAAGCCAGTTGTTCTCACACCTCTCTAGAAACTCAAAAATTCATGAGGTGCCCAGCACATGTAAACATACCCAGCGGATATTCATTAAATATCTGTGATGATACATGATACAGTAAAATTTGCTTCTTAATTACCATGAAAATTTTTAACTCATGCACTAAACAATGAGCCTTCCCTGGAGAAATTAATTTGCCTGGCATAAGCAAAGTATTTTAAAGCAAATAGCATAGCACTCAGTGCAATCTAAACTTCACTTTGAGTTGCTGAAGATTTGGATACTGAAACAAATTTCTCTCTGCAGAACCCTCTTGGCCACTGGGAATGGGACTAATATTCACATCACATCATTCTTTATAGTTGGTACTCAATAATGATTATTTGCTGAATAAATTAGTAAATGAATGAGCAGCTTAAAAACAGATTTTATCCAGACATTCATTCATCTGTTCATTCAATAAATATGTGCTAGTCACTCCAAAAGATACAAATCTTGGTAAAACATTAAGCTAATGGCCAGTCCCTTTGCTTTCTTGCTTTATCAAACAATAGCAATTCTTTGCCTGCCACTAATCATAATAGCAATCATCATGTGCCAGACCATTTACATGAATATTTGGTTAAAATCTTACAATAACCTTATGAAATAGATTGTTATCATTGTACTCATTTTATTGATAAAGAAACAGACATAGAGAGTAAATAACTTGCTGACAGTCACATGGTTATAAGTAGTTGAAAGGGGATCCAAAGTCGGGATCCACTGAATTCCAGAGGTTGTTTTATGATCACCATGGTTTTTTCTGTTTCAAAATAAGTCACCCCTGCTTGACTGTCCTTTCAGAACTTCTATAATCCAAAGATCTCATTCTTGACATTAATTATTTCTCTACTCCCATAAGATTGTGGGGCTTCTCAGTCACAGATCCTCAAACCTTTCTAACATTTTCTTTTGCCTAGGTATTTAAAATGTACTAACAGAGTTTGAAGACAAAAATCACATTTCCACAGGAATCATCAAATCCCATGAAGTTGTAATGAGCTTGAAAATGCATCCGACTTAGGGCACTTGAAACTAAAGAGAAAATGAACAAATGGGACTACATCAAAATAAAAAGCTTCTGCACAGCAAAAGAAACCATCAACAAAACAACGAGAAAACCCACTGCGTGGGAAAACATATTTGCCAATGTCATATCTGATAAGGGCCTAATCTCCAAAATTTATAGGGAACTCATACAACTTAACAAAAGGAAGATAAACAATCCAATCAAAAAATGGGCAAAGGACCTAAATAGACACCTTTCAAAAGAGGACATTCAGAAAGCCAAGAGACATATGAAAACATGCTCAAAGTCACTAATCATCCGAGAGATGCAAATCAAAACAACAATGAGGTATCATCTCACACCTGTCAGACTGGCTATCATCAACAAATCAACAAACGACAAGTGCTGGAGAGGATGTGGAGAAAAAGGAACACTTGTGCACTGCTGGTGGGAATGCAGACTGGTGCAGCCACTATGGAAGACAGTATGGAGTTTCCTTAAAAAACTGAAAATGGAACTCCCATTTGACCCTGTGATCCCACTTCTAGGAATATATCCCAAGAAACCAGAAACACCAATCAGAAAGGATATATGCACCCCTATGTTCATAGCAGCACAATTCACCATAGCTAAGATTTGGAAACAGCCTAAGTGCCCATCAGTAGATGAATGGATTAGAAAACTGTGGTACATCTACACGATGGAATACTATGCTGCTGTAAAAAGGAAGGAACTCGTACCATTTGCAACGTCATGGATGGAACTGGAGAGCATTATGCTAAGTGAAATAAGCCAGTCAATAAAGGAAAAATACCACATGATCTCACTCATTCATGGACAATAGAGACCATTATAAACTTTTGAACAATAATAGATACAGAGGCAGAGCTGCCTCAAACAGATTGTCAAACTGCAGCGGGAAGGCCGGGGAGGGTTGAGGGGCAGGAGGTAGGGGGGTAAGAGATCAACCAAAGGAGTTGTATGCATGCATATAAGCATAACCAATGGACATAAGACACTGGGGGATAGGGGAGGCTAGGGGACTGTCTAGGGCGGGGGGGAAAAAATGGACACATATGTAATACCCTTTGTATTACTTTAAGCAAAAAAAAAAATGGTAAAAAAGAAAATGCACCCGACTTATAACTCAAGTTAGTCTCCAGATGATTAGTCAAGAACAAAAATTATTTATATCATGTATTTATAAAAAGGATATTTATTCTCTATTGCTAAATGCTAACTTCTGTTGCCACATTTTATAATTCATCTAAATACTTGGCATAAGTGCACCACAATTTTTAGTGGAAATGATTGCAATCCATTTAGAAACAAATTTACTTTTTTTCCTCTTATCAACTTAACATCTAGATGAGACTCAAAATCTTGAGGAAATTGTCCACTTAGTTTTTCTGGGCTACATAAAGGATCATCATATTCCACAGGTAGATGTCCATAAATTAATGTGAGACAAATGTTTTTTACCTGGCTGTAGGCTTCTTCTTCAGTAGACGCAAAATAGTCAACACCACCACGACTCTCACTAGAAACAAATTAGGGTATGAGCATGAAAAATTAAAATTCAAAACATCAGATTATAGATAAAAATCTAAGTCCATATACCAGCAAATAATTATATTCTTATATACCTAGTGCATATTTTGTACATATTTTCCATTAAGAAAAAATTCTACCTGGACTAAGCTTTTCTTGAACAATTGGACTATTTTTCTCTGATATAACTTGTAAAATTGATTGAAATTCCTTTTGCTGCTGGTAGTTAGGAAGGTTAGAATCAGGTTTGTGTCCCAGTGATTGGAACTATATCAATCTACTGTGGTATGTGTCTTTTACAGCCTCATTGCTGATTCTATTTTATGCTCCTACCCTAATTCTACTGTCTTACTTTTCATTTACTTTTAATTTTAATTACTCTTTGTACTTCGAAATACTTAAGAATTCCTCTTCTATGCACTTATAAACATTTCACCCTATATTAAAATGATCTGTGTTTCATCTATAAGACTGCATACATTTATTCACTCATTTAAAAATTTTATATCTATTACTAGATAGGCATTCATTCAACATATATTTATGGAGGGCCTACCAGGAACCAGGCACTTGTTCTCAGTGCTCAAGATACAGCTGTGAACAAGACAATAAATTGCCTATCATCATGAAGGTGGCATTGTCATGTAAAATTTCAGGTAATGATTAATTGTTATGAAGTGGAGTAAGGGCAAGTCAGAGACTGGGAATGGGTGAGCTATACTAGATAGGTGGTCAGAAAAGGCTTCTTTGAAAAGATAATGTTTAGGAAGAGATACCAATGAAGCAAAAGAAATGCTAGGTAAACAATCTTACTTGTAGAGACAAAAGAAATTTTCCATCCCCTGAGGCAGGAAGGAGTTGCTATATCCCAGGGACAGCAAGAAGAATGATATAGGTGGAGGGGTGTGAACAAGAAAAGGAAATGGTAAAGATGAGATTATGTAGGCACTAGACAGATTATGTAGGACCTCATAGGAGTTTGGATGTTATTCTAAGTGAGATGGGGAGCCACTGGGGGATTTGGCACAGATAGTAATTTGATCTAATGGTTTTAAAATATTACTGTGGCCTGGCCAGTGTGGCTCAGTTGGTTGCCCCACGCACTGAAGGGTCACAGGTTTGATTTCCAGTTATGACACGTACCAGGTTTCAGGTTGGATCCCCTGTCAGGATGCATACCGGAGATAACCAATCAATATTCCTCTCTCCCTCTCCCTCTCCCTCTCCCTCTCCCTCTCCCTCTCCCTCTCCCTCTCCCTCTCCCTCTCCCTCTCCCTCTCCCTCTCCCTCTCCCTCTCTCCCTCCCTCTCCCTTCCCCCCTCCCTTCCTTTCTCTCTTAAAAAAAAAAAAAAAAGACCAAAGAGAGACAAGCAGGAAAACTGAGTGGCCAGATATGGTGACGCCCAGTACTAGCGTCATTGTCTTTCTTGTGACAGTGTGTAAGAAAAAGACTTAAAGAGAGGCACACAGGAGAGAGATGAACAAAATGGACTCAAGCAATTCTACCTAGCTTTAGACCCTGGGTCACCCATCTTATGCTCTGTGACCTTGGGAAATATTTCATGTCTCTGTGCTTTAGTTTCTTTCTATATAAAAATTGGGTTTCTATAAATACTAAATAAGCTAAGACATTTTTAGTACTTAGACTCAGTACCAGGCACAAAATAAGTTCAGTAACATGTTAGCTATAAACATTATAGGCCAGAAAGGAAGTCACAGATATATCGAATGGCATTGGAATTGATCGTTTATAAGAACTACCATGAGCATTAGTGTAAGGTGCTAGGGAAGCTCACAGGAAGAGCTCCTGGGGCATCAGCACAATGACTGGGCACAGAGTAGGTGCACAAATAAATGCTTATTGTGGTCAAATCATATGGTCTTTCCTTTTCAGATGAATCTTTTGGACACTGATTTTTAATTCTGAACAATGCTATTACTGCTACACAAGAGTCTTTAATCTCTGAGTTTATTTGTTACGGTATAAGTCATCTTCACTTTTTAGTACTTTTTATTATTATTTCCTCTTAGGATCTTATAAATTAATTTAAGCCTAATTATTCTTCTAAGAAAATGAGTTATTCCTTGATAACAAATAGATACTAAGAAAGATGCAATGGTCCCTACAGATTACAGAATTGTGAATCCACACCAAAGATTTACTAAGTGTACCCCCACCCTGGCCTGAGAGCATCATTGCCTTTGCTGATTTATTAGCAATGAGTCATGATAGCACAAGGGCATCTTACAGATTACAGATGGGAATAAAATGGGCTAAAGAAAATGGCCTTATAAGAAAATATAGTGAATGCGCAACTACTAAAATACCACCACAGGAGGGCCCAGCATCTTTCCTTGAGTGCAGTGTGTTCAGAAAAAGACCTCTAAGCCCCGTGACTCCAAGGACATGCATATAAAGATGAATCACTTTCCAGTTTTCATCAGTGAATCATGGTTGAGATCACCACTACTTAATTTGAGCTTTTCAAATGTGTGAGTCACCACACAAGTCTCTGCATTCTAAATTAGAATGAGAACAGATTTCGTGATGTTCAGTCAAATAGTTCTAAGGGATCTTTCTTCCTGGAACCAGAGCAGTTTGCCTGAACTGGAAGAATGGGTACACAGTACACTGGACGCATTCCAAACAGCCAGGTCAGGCCTAAATACCTAGCAGGTCTCTGGCGACTGGCCCAGTAGAGTCACTTGCTGAAGTTAGAGGATAGGGAGAATCTGTCAACAATATACGTAGCGCACAAAATAACTCTGCTGAACCCATGGGATCCAGAGACACTCTGAGGAATGGGAATCCTACCAACAAAGTTCAGGTATTTTATTCTATTATTAAAGATGTTAGCATTTATTCACAATTGTCTCTTCTAATTCAAGCCATGCTGTCATCCTGGGAGAGCTCCATAATCCCACGGATGACTTAATCAATTCCCTAAACTCTGACTTCTTTGACCTCCTTAGTGCTAATGACTGTCATCTCACATCTCCCTTTCCTATCTCTCTTTTCACATCACTCATATGCCTATGTGCATCCTAGGGTGTTATAGTCCTGCCATTACTCAGAACTATTTCCTCTCGTAAAGCTTAAATTCAAATATTTTACTCTCTGCAAGCTTCCTATCACTCCATTATTTCTTCCACCTCATCATAACTTCCATATACCTTCTCTCTCCCCAATGTCTTTACTTCTTTTACAATAATAGCTACTATAGCAGTGGTAAAAGCAATGGCAAGTACTAGGAATTAGCTGCAATAGCAGCTAACATCCTATCTAATAATAAACATGGTAATTAACCATAACTTTGCTACCCTTCTCATTGGCTAATCAGCGAGATATGCAAATTAATCACCAGCCAAGATGGCGGTTAACTGCCAACAAAGATGGTGGCTAATTTGCATACTGCAGGCAGGGCGGGACAGCACCATCCCGCCTGCCCACTGCCATCCGGGCCTGCTATTTGTGACCCGGGTGGCAGGTGGCCCGTATGGGAACAGACCCAGGGCTGGTGGCGGAACCCCGGCAATCTGCCACTGGCCACGCCCACAAACGGCCCTCCAGGGGGATCCCTGGCTGACCAGTGCTAATGCACCGATCTGTCACAGGCCATGCCCACAACGGCCCTCCAGCAGGGATCCCCGCCCTATAGGTGCTAATGCACTGATTTGCCAAAACGCACACCCGGGCAGCCTTTGCCCTGCATGAACTATGCAGCCAGGAGAGGGGAGTGGGGCCGCTGGAAGCAGGGCGGGAACTTCCCAGGGTTGGCGTCAGGCAGCTCAGAGCAGAGTGCGAACTATCCCCGCTGGTAGCTGCTTGCTCATTCACTTACTCCTCATTCATTCACTCATTCACCCACTCATTATTCACTCACTCAGCAAACCCTCTCAGGTCCATGGCACCAGGCCAGGCACTGAAGTTGAAGCAGGATAAGACAGAGCTATGTCCTCAAGATGTCAGTAATTCAGTAGGGCGAAGCAGGCACATGAACGAGGCAGTTGTATGCACAGATGCAGTGTACTGTGTTCTGTGAGGGCTGTAACTAATGCCGACTTTGTTCTCTTGATAAATTGGGGCCTCAGGAGCCAGGCTGCCCAAGCCTGTAGGCCTGTGCCTAGGCCAGGAGTGGCCGGGGTCCCAGAACATGACAGAGGGTGCAGGTTGGGCTGAGGGGTCTGGCCCCACTCCTCACCCTCATCCCCGAGTGCACAAATTTTTGTGCACTGGGCTACTAGTCCTATATAATAAAAAGCTAATATGCAAATTGACCAAACAGTGGAACATCAGTCGCTATGATGCACACTGACCACCAGGGGGCAAACGCTCAATGCATGAGCTGCCCTCTGGTAGTCAGTGCACTCCCACAGGGGGAGTGCTGCTCAGCCAGAAGCCCTGAGCCCCTGAGCCGGGCTCACAGCTGGCGAGCACAGCAGTGGTGGCAGGAGCCTCTCCCAACTCCATGACAGTTCTAAGGATGTCCCACTGATGGCTTAGCCCTACGGGGAGTGGGCCTAAGCCAGCCGTGGGCAAACTACGGCCCGCGGGCCGGATTCGGCCCGTTTGAAATGAATAAAACTAAAAAAAAAAGTCCGTACCCTTTTATGTAATGATGTTTACTTTGAATTTATATTAGTTCACACAAACACTCCATCCATGCTTTTGTTCCGGCCCTCCGGTCCAGTTTAAGAACCCATTGTGGCCCTCGAGTCAAAAAGTTTGCCCACCCCTGGCCTAAGCCATCAGTCAGACATCCCTCGAGGGCTCCCAGACTGCAAGAGGGCCCAGATCAGGCTGAGGGACCCCTCCCCAACCCCAGTGCACGAATGTCATGCACTAGGTCTCTAGTATACTATATTTGTAGTTTATGTCAAGCACTGTATCAAGAATTTTTATGACTTACATCATTTAATTCTTGGGACTACTATGTAAACTAGGTGCTGAGGGTCTTAGTCAAGGCTAAGTCCTTTACAGGTAACTGCATACTCAAGATGCCTAGTCATCATTCTAAAACCTAGGGCAATGTAGCAAGAAGGAACTGGTGGCTTAGTAAGGAGTTGTACCTGGAACTTATACTGATTAGATACAGTATAAGCTGGAGCTGGCTAAAGGAAGTTTTTTATAATTACTTATAAAGTAATTATCCTGGAATTTGGCTATGACATCTTTGGGGATATAAGAGATTTGGTCCGCTTCTACTCAGGGCTTCCTTCAACCTTGCAGGACCTCATCCCTCACAGGTGAAACACCATCACCACCAATATAGCAGTTGTTCTATGAAGAGCTAGGGGAGCCTTAGAATCAGCACTCACCTCACATATCTTAGGTGAGATATCTGGGTGTCCTGTGCTTATAATGTATCCTATGCTCTTACATGTCTACACATTTATGTGTCAAAGTTTTCCAAGCCTCTGGCCATGTTACCTGCATGATTACTCCAGATAAATTATCCCCATTTTACAGATAAATAGCATTTATTTTATCATTTGCCATTATCTTGCCAACAATTTCAACTCCCTTCTTCAATAGTTCATAGCTCTCATCTGTCAAAACCTTTGTCTGGCCCAGATTTATCTTCTGACTTTTAGAACAACCTTCTACTTGACATTTCCCCTTGGCTATCCCACGTACATCTCAAACTAGTATGTTCAAAATTAAGCTCATCTCTTTCCCCCAAACTTTCCCTCCTCTGAGTTTCCATCTTTTGATTGATGCAAACAGTTACCCAGCCTCACAGGCCTGAAACATGGTCATTAACCTTTCTTCTTCCCCTTCTTCAGAGCCCAGGTCAAAGCAAATACATATTGATCTCATCCCTATTATCTCTTAAGTCCATACACTCTTCTCTCCTCTCCATTCCTACCATCACTTAGTCAGCTATCTTTAATCTGGAAGAGTTTGGTTTAATCTCTTTGCCATTTGATCTTGTTCCCTAGAGTTCACCACCAGAAGGCACACAGATTTTTCTAAGGTAAAGCTTGATCATGTTAATCCCTCCTATGCTTAATACTTTTAATGATTTTTCCTATTGTCCTCAGGATAAAGTTCAAATTAGCAAGTAAGACCCTTCATAACTGGTTCCTATTTACCTGTTCATCTTCCTCTGGCCACTTGCCCCTTGCATTCTAGTTCTAGATACATTGAAATACTTATAGATCTATCAAATCCTCTCACAGCTTCAGACATGTTTCATATGTATTTCCTGTGCTCAAAACACTCTTTACACACACACACACTACTCCTGCACATTTGTACATGAATGCACAACATGCTGCCAACTTGGTTGTCACCTCCTTGCTCCTCAAATCTTGGAATTCCCTATCACCACCCCCTCCCAAGTTTGAATCAGGTTATTTTCACAAGTGCTCCTGTAGTAGCTAATTATAGTAGTTAACATACTATACTGCCATTATATATTTACTTGACTCTCATCCAACATAAAGCCACTAGGAAACAAAAAATATTTATAATTCAATCCCCAAGGCTAAGCCCAGTGTTTAGTAGTGCATACAAGGTGCTCAATGATTAGTTGCTAAAGTGATTTGGTTTGAAGGAAATCTCAACTCTCTAAGAGCACATACACAGGTGTGTATACTCCTCACAGAATCCTGAAAAAGGGTAAAGCAATAAGAAGCTTAAACCTAGAGCTAACAGTCTTGATTAAGGGCTTTTAAAAAATTATTAGAATCCTATGTGTACTATAAAATTCATTTCATTACTGACCTACATGATTTTTTTAGACCTCTAACTAGACTGCTTTTATGTGCCGGAAGCCGGTCCATCCTTGCTGCTTGACACAGTCGCTGCAGGGAAGAAACATCTGCACAGCATATGTTTCAAGGGACCTGGCGTATATGGCATACTGTTCTTAACATGTTTGCTCCCTTTCTTGGCACTATGTGTTTTAACCAAGGTCACCTCTCCAAGAAAGGTTGTTTCCCCAGGTAGGGATTTTTCCCTGAAGTTAGGGAGGGAATAAAACCCCTTAACTAAGTGCCAGGTGGGTAGTTAATCACTTTAACTATGAACAATCATGCTTAAGCTACATAATCTTTACTCCCTGGAATGGAGATAAGAAACGCTCTAACCTTTGGAATAGAAATTGATAGGATTAAAATCAACTGGTATAAATACAGATATAACAAGACAATAAAACACAGAACCTGGCTGGAGATCCTGGCTAGAACTTGGCTAGAGAACTTGGCTAGGCTGCTGATCAACTGAATGCTGTCTCCATGTCATTCCTTCTTTGCCAACTCCATCCACACCTTTGGGAACCCCTGGACCTTCTGGGGTTGGACCCCAACATTTATGTGTTTCAGTAAAAATTTGATATCTCTTTTTTTTCCATTTGATTGACAAAAAAATGTGATCTCTTTTGCTTAAGGGGATTTTTTTGAATTATAAACACACAAACATTTTCTATTGCTGCATAAAAAATCAGCACAAACTTACAACTGTAAACAACACAAATTTATTATCTCAATTCCTAAGGGTCCAATACCCTTTACCTATGTCCTGTGTTTAGGGTCTCAATGGTTGAAAATAGCAAGATGTCAATTGAGCTATGTTCTCATCAGGAAGTTCTGGGGAAGAAACTGCTTCCAAGCCCATTAGATTACTGGCAGAAACAGTTCTTACATGGTTGTAGGACTAAGCTCTCCATTTTCTTACTGTGGGTAACTGGCCAAAGGTCATTCTCAATTCAAGGGTCACTCATATTTCTCACCTTGTGGTCCACTGGCTTAGCCTCCCCAGTCACTTGAGCTAGGCACTCTGGGTGTGCCCCTGTGTGGGCTGTTTGCACAGTTTTGTTGTAATTGAGCCTTGGTTGCTGTTGGCATCACTGGGAGGAATTGACCCCCAAGCCAACTGGCTGTGAGGACCAGCTGCAACTACAGTGGAAGAGCTGCTATGCAGGGGACACCCCTATGGAGCAGGACTTGGGGCTTTTGTGCTCACCAAGTCTGCCCCTGACTGTGTCACTCATGGATGCATAGAGTTGTAATCTGGCATGGTCTGAAGCTGTCCACTGGGCACTGGCTCTGGGGCCTCCTGGAAGGTGCAAAGTCACCACTGCTTGTTCTGTGCCTGGGGCCACCTGGAATGAGCAACAGAGCAATCTGAAGATAGCTGCTACTTGCGTTGGGCTTGGAAGTGCCCAGGAGAGGCCAAACTGTGAAGCAAGGCAGGCTGCTGCTAGTGCCAGGCCTGGGGCCTCTTCTAGCAGTCTCCATGTGCTCTCTTCTTTACTTCTCTAGTTGTAGAACTTTCATTCAGCCAGATTTCAGGAGGTTCTGAATGATGGTTGTTCTCTATTTTAGTTGTAATTTTGATGTGGTTGTGGGAGGCAGTGACTGCGGTGTTTACCTATGCTGCCATCTTGGTTCTACTCTTTTACTAGATTTAATCCTGAGATTCCTACAACCTTCTAAATAAATTTTTATTTGCACAAGTTAAGTACACTCTTTTTGCTCTAAGGTTTTGACAAATGCATAGTGTCACATATCCACAATTACATTATTATATAGAATTCTTTCAACCCTTAGAAAATCCTGTGCTTCACCTATTGAATCTTTCCCCACCTATCACCACCTCCTGCCAAAACCTGGAAATCATTGATCCTTTTACCGTCTCTGTACTTTTGCCATTTCCAGATTGTCATCTAATTAGAATCGTAAAGTATTAACCTTTTTAAACTGGCTTATTTCACTTAGCAACATGAATTTAAAATTCATGATGTATTTTTATGACTTCATTTTTTTTAAATCACTGAATAACATTTCATTCTATGGATGTGCCACAGTTCATTTATACAGTCACCTACCACAGGACATTTTAGTTTCTTCCTTTGGCTTATAAATAAAGTTACTATTAATACTCATGTGCAGGTTTTATGTGGACAAAAGTCTTCAAATTAGTGAATACCTAAGAGCACAATTGCTGAATCCATCGTATAACTGTTCAGTTTTGTGAGAAACTACTAAACTGTTTTCCAAAGCATGTATATTATTTTACATTCCCACTAGCAATGAATGCGAGTTCGTGTTCCATCTTTACCAGCAACTGATATTGTCAGTTTTTCTGATTTTGGCCATTCTAATACAAGTTTTTTCTATGTTTTTTACTTTTAACTTATTTGTAACATTCTATTTGGATTAATTATGTACATATTTCATGTCATTTTTGTTTTTCACTTCTTCCTTTACTGCCTTTTTTGTATTACATATTTTCTAGTTCACTAAATACATTTGTAGGATGCTGTTATGGACTGAATATTTATGTCCCCCCAAAGTTCATATGTTGAAGCCGTATCTTTCAATATGGTGGTGTTTGGAGATGGGGTCTTTGTGAGGTAATTACGCTTAGATGAGGTCATGAGGATGGGGCCTCCATAATGGGATTTGTGTCCTTGTAAGAAGAGGAAGAGACACCAGTACTCCCTCTCTCTCTGCCACGTGTGGACACAGTAAGAAGGCTGCCATCTGTTAGCCAGCAAGAGGGTCCTCACTGAAAATTGAATCTGCCAGCACCTTGATTTTGGACTTCTCATTCTCCAAAACTGTGAAGAAGAAATGTCTGTTGTCTAAGCCACTCAGTTTATGGTATTTTTGTTATGATAGGCCAAACAGAACAATGCAGATGCCTTTTACTATATATATTTTAGTTATTTTGGAGCACAATTTCTTGAATATTTTTTCTTCCCCTTCCTTTTTCTCCTCTAATTCTGGAACACTTACATTGGGTTATTTGATGGTGTTCCTCAGGTCTCTGAGACTTTGTTCATTTTTTTTTTTTGGTAATTTCTTATAATTTTTTATCCATCCTTGATTTCACTGACTCATTTTAATCTGCCAGCTGAAATCTGTTTTGAGTCCCGGTAGTGAATTTTTCATTTCAATTATTCTACTTTCAAGCTTCAGAATTTCTATTTGATTTTTTAAAATAATATTTATCTCTATATCCATGTTCTCTATTTGATGAGTTGCTGTTATATTTCCTTTACCTCTTTAAATATTGCGTCCTTTATTTAAACACATTTATAATAAGTGCTTTGAATTATTTCTCTGCCATGTCTAATATATGGCCCCCTCAGAGATAGTTCCTATTGATTGCTTTTGTAGGAGAGGCAAATCCCTTATCTCTACCCTCTTAAAAAATCTAGTTGGGCCTGAGAATTAAATCGACATAAGACACAATAACAAGAAAAGCAAACAAGTTTATTTCATATTAGCTTTATATGACATGGGAGCCTTCATAAGGAAATGAAGATCCAAAAAGTGACAGAACCTAAATACTTATATACTAGGTTGAACAAAGAGTGGCAACTGCAGAAATGTAACTAATTTTCTTGGCTTTGACTCCCATTTCTGGTAATAAGAATGTTCCCTTCCTCTTGGTATAGGGAGGGCAGCTCTCACAAGGGAGTTTTTCAGGAAGAAAAAGGTGTATCAAGTGCCCTTCTTGCACCTGCTGTTATTTAAGTGCCTTTAATCATCAATATGCCAAGGTGACATATTGATGACATGTCCTGAATCCCTTCAATTTTCTTCCTGTGTATGTATGGTCACACTTTCCTAAGTGTTTATTTTTCTATGTAATTTTTTAAATTGGAAATTTTAAATAATATATATTAGCAACTCTGGATTCTTATCCCCTCCAGGGGTAGTTGTTTTTGCTGATTTTTTTTGTTTTAATAACTTGCCTGGATTAACTCTGTAGAGTCTGTCTTCCCAACATTGTGCAGCCGCCATATCTTCACTCAGGTTTTTAAAAATGTATTTGTGGTTTCTTTTTAAGCCTGGCTCCCTAGAGCTCAGCATAGCTTAGTGGTCAGCCAATGATTGATTAGATGTTGTGAATACACATTTTGAACCAGGAAGACTTCCACTCTTTGCCAATGGAGCTGTGGGTTTTTAAGGAATATAATCAAAGTTCAAGCAGTTTACAAGTCTGCCCTACCTTATTCCTTCTGCCTACTCAAGGCTTCCCATTCGTCAGGGAAAAGTAGATAGCCGAGCCCTATCTGATCTTTCCTCTGTGAGTGTATATTTGTAAGCATGCATACCCTCTTCTAAATCACCAGGGCTAAGTGAACACACATGAAGGACTATTACTATCTCAATCTCTGGATTTCCCTTTCAATTTCCTGGCCCATCTATCAGTCTGTTGCTTGCCCAAGTAGTATTGTGACCTCACGCTAGCAGGAATATCAGCTTTCTTAAATTGTTTGCGATTTTTCCTAGATTTCCCCATTATCAGTTTTGAAATGCCCTAGGCTAACTGTGCTCTAAAACAAATCTCTAATAAGAAGGCTTCCAGTGCTCAGAGCTTGCCCTGCCCTAGGAAAATGACTGAACAGCAGAGATGGGGTCAGGAATGGCAGAAGCCTGGGGATAAAAATGCCACAGGCTCCCACTGTGATTACTGATGCTTAGTTTTACTTGAATAAATTCTTCTCTCAGGGCGAACCCATTCCAGGGCTCACAATTCTTCTCAATTAGATGGGTGCCTTTGGTCAATTTCTAAAACCCTGAAGTGGTTGTTTTTGAATTTTGTCTAGTTTTAAAGTTGGTTTTTCAGGAAGAGGATCTGTGTACCTCCTCATTCCAAAAGTCCCACTTCAAGTCAAAATTTTTGTTTGGGCCAGAAATCACTGTAATGTTTCATTATGACATATGAAAAGGAAGATATGCACAATTTATGGACAAAATTATAAATACCAAGATGTATCACATCTTTTTAATAAAAAGATTCAATATAAAAAAGATGGAACCATATAAATCCAATGTAATTCTATTAAAATATCAGTGGTATTCTTCATATAACTTGATTAGACAATGTGGATACTGGCACAGGGATAAACCAATGGTTAGAAAACCCACAAACAGATTGTGATAGGCAAAATTCTACGAATTACTCCCAATGATTCTTGCTGTATATAATATCCTCCCCTTTGATTAAGGTAGAATATGATAAAATATCCTTTCCATGATTATGTTACACTATGTGGAAAAATGAGGATTACCTGGATATAGCTAATATGCTCAAATAAGCTCTTCAAAAACAGATCTTTCTCTGACTGGTGGAAGATGAGGAACTCAGAGATTGGAAGCTTCAAAAGAATTTGACATGTTGCTGGCTTTGAAGATAGGAGAAGCCGCAGCGAATATGGGTGGCCTTGAGTTGCCAAGAGTGGCCCCAGGCTCATAGTCAAGGAATCAGGGACCTCAATCCTATAGCCTCAAGTAACTGAATTCTTCCAACTTCCTGATGGGTTTGAAAGCAGGTTATGCTCCAAAACATGCCAATGAAAGCCTGGCCCAGCCAACACCAGTTTCAACACTTATGAGAACACAGATGAGCCCGTTACAGGAGAGAAGGGAACATCTCCCCAGTTGCTAGTGGGTATGTGATTATTAAGATAACTCTGGAATAGGCATTTCCCCACAGGAGGATGAGATATAGCAGGAAGCCTTATTTCCATGGAATTGCACCCCTGGGTTTCCAAAGTCCCATTTCCCTTAGTCCAGTCATAAAATAAATGTAGCTGGGGCTTCAGTAGAGCTACTAGTAGAATCTAAGCCAGTATCCAGTGTTTCCATTCCATATTGGAACCAGGTTCAGTCCAGCATCAGGTTAGCTTAGCTTCTGTTTCTCACTGCAGTCCATTAGTTCATTGCATGTGGGGTCTATATGGCCATGGGTCATATGGACAAATAAATGCAAGAGAACCAAGAGCCAAAAGTCACATGAACAACAGAAGTAGGGAGCAACAAGAGAACCAAGAGAGCAAATTTCTGTGTTTAGGGGATTATGTATTCCCAAATTTTCATGAGCTTGCAGTGGCTGCACTCATTCTGGCCAAGCATTTCTGTCCCCAAGTGTGACTGACAGACAAGTACCTTCCCTATGTCACCCCAACTTTACTTGGCATGTGTCTACCTACCTTCCCTTTGTTGGGTCCCTTCCCCCAACATTTTGCAGGGAATAGGCCAGTGTTCCCTGGGGAGTGTGAAATTGCAGCTGGCCAAATGACATGCCTATAATATCTGGCCTTCCCTCTTTGCTCCTTTCCTATTATAAATAACTAGCTAATTACAATGGTATAAAGCCTGTCTGGACTTCTGATCTACTGGGTGTAAGTAAATGAGTGTTGTGTTAAAATGCAAATTTGTGGTAATTTGTTATGCAGTAATAGAAAACAAATAGATCCATACTTACATAAATTTTTGGTATACAATACACAATAGAGCTGGCTTTACAGACCATTGGTGAAAAGAAGATCTATTCAATTAATAATTCTAGAACAATTGGTCATACATATAGGGGAGAAAGAGGCTGGGTTTCTACCTCAAAATATGACAAGCAAATAGAAACTTTTAAATGTGAGGAATTCCTTCATCAAAGATGTAAATTACAGAAAAAGATGAAAAATTCAAGTACATAAGAAATGTTAAATTCTATTTACCAAAGGTTAACAATAAAAAACGGGGGGGGGGGGGTAATACTAGTACAAGAGGCTCAAAAGTAGAAATGCATTGCATCAAGAGTCATGAGAGAAACATGTTTGTAGAAAGGAAGCTGTCATTCGTGTTGAATTAGATGGAGAGAAGTAAAGTCAAAGGAAGACAGCAAAGTGTGCACTGGATTCGACCACACAAAGAACACTAGTGACCCGAACAAGAGCAATTTCAAAGGAGTGGGAGGAAACCCAGGTATTGCATAGATAGCTGCTCCTCTTACTCATCACCCTTCCAGAAAATGCCACACCTTCCTAAATGCCCCAAATACCCTGTCACTTGCATATTCATAGCTCTCCTACAATACCTGAACATGGTAGTGATAGGTTTCTATTTTGCTTTTATTCTATAATAGAACAGGTAGACCTGTTTCACAATTTACTTAGCTATTTCCTGTGCTTTTAACAATGCTATCATTTTCTCTGATATTTATTCCTCTCTAGGAAAATGAGAGAGAAACCATAACAAAACTGTGGCAATTCTTACCCTGGCCAGTGTGACTCACTGGTTAAAGAGTCAGCCCACAAACTGAAGAGTTGGGGGTTCAATTCCGAGTCATGGGCACCTACCTGCAGGTATGTGCCAGGGCGCATGTGGAAGGCAATCAATGGATGTGTCCCTCTTACAGCAGTGCTTTTCTCTCTCCCCTCCCCTCCACTCTAAAAATCAATGGGAAAATAGAATTCTCTCTTTCTCTCTCTCTCTCTCTCTCTCTCTCTCTCTCTCTCTCTCTCTCTCTCCCTCCCTCCCTCCCTCCCTTCCACTCTCTCTCTAAAAATCAATGGAAAAAATATCCTTGGGTGAGGATTAAAAGACAATAACAACAGCAACAACAAAAAACTCTGGCAATCCTCATAGTTCAAGTAAGTCTTAATTGTTTTTAGTCAAACTGAGCTTTATGAAGGGTTAAAGGATGGGCATTTGAGGGGCATCCAACTAGTGCTAAAATCCTACACCTCATATATGTGTATTCAGCACACACAAAAAACCCTGAAATAATCTCCCCACCTTTTTCCTCTCATTGTCCCTTGCAAGGGTGACCTAATTGGCTATTTTGACCCCAGTACTTCAATAAAAATAAGTCAGGATAAAGAGGTACAGGGGATAGGGGCAGAGACCTAGTCCCATGCTCCCAAGGAAGAGATTGTACCTCAATCCATGGAATCTTGAAAATATTTTTCTTCCTCAAAATTATTCTCCTCCAACAAAAATAGCTCCCAAACTATAGAAGCTCTGAATGTGCAAAAGGATTTCAAAATTTCACTAATCAAGATTATAATTAAAATATTTAAATGGATTTTTAATTTTCTTTCTGGGCTATGCTATTTCCCAGTCCTCTCCAGGCACTGCTATTGTTCAATCCTGACAGAATTCTCTGTTAGAAATTATAGCCTGCTGCCTTTCAGCATCTTCATTAAAATGCAATGCTGCCAGATATATCTGCATGCATATGAATGAAGCATCTATAGAATAATTAAGTCATGAATAACACATTGCTGAGCATGGTTTTTCCTGAATAGGGAAAGAATGTTATTTATGAATCCAGAGATTTCATATTATATGAAAAAATAATTGGCAACATCAAGCATTACTTGAGGGTTCATTAATTTAAATTATGATTGCCTTGTTGTAGATTCCATTCTTAATAAAATGGCGATTTACATTGAAAAATGGATGTGAATTTATGTGCCATTTTTCTTCATTTTGCTCAAAAGGCCACAGAAAGCTTTTTGGCAATGGGGATTGCATAATTTGAGAACCTTTTTTTAGATGTTTTCTAAATAAAAGGTCATTAGCATCCAGCAACTTCACGGGCCTGGGTCCAGACTTATAGCCATATATCCGTAGAAAAACACAGATACTCTTCTCAAGCAGCACTTAGGCTTGTTCAAGGAACACTATGGCAGCAAAAGCTGAGCTTCCCCTAATTCACCCCTCCCTCCGACGCTGTGTGTTTGGATCGAGAAGCAGCTCTTTTTCAAAGGCCAAGCTTTGCAGTGCCCATATTCTGGAGGTAAGCTGGGCTGTCCTTTCACATTTGGGCTTGTTTCTTCTTTTTCAATAGACAGCACATGCAAGGAAGTCTCCCTGAGCAAGGGGCAGACTTGCTTTGGACACCTGGCCAGTCTCCATGGCAGCCAAAAGAAAGTGTTTCAGATTTTGGAAACCCATTTTCTCCTTTTTATTTTTCCTTCATGGGCCTCAATTCCACTCTCCTCCCTCTTAACCTGGATTACAGCAGTATCTCCTATAGTGGCCCAGTCCCGTCTCCCATTCCCACCTAACACTTTATCCCGCCGTTCTATCTTCCACAACCCCACCTGATTACAAGTCCACTCCCTACACCATCTCTGACTACTTCATTTCTCTGATAAAAGTTTGGCTGTGGCTTCTCATCATACTCAGGATCAATTTCAAACCACTCAACATGGTTCAAACAGCTGTGCAGGACCAGCCCAGACTGCCTCTCCATCTCTCTCTGCTGAGCCCCACTTGGCTCCCTCCCTCCAGTCTGAATTACTCACCACTCCTTAAATTCACCATGTTCCATGTCCTCACACACACTGTTTCCCTAATTCACACATATTTCTTCTTAAATATTCATCCCAAAGGCCCCCCCCCCCCCCCCACTGCAAGTATTGCCTGGCTATCCCTGTTCCCTCTGGTTTTGATGTCCCCCTGGTGCCCTGAGTATCACATCTGTACCTCTAGGAACGCACTTTCTTATGCTGCACTTCAATTTCTGACTTGCATAGTCTCCTTTAAAGCAGAAAAATATTTTGTTCAACTTTGTGTTCCTATCAACTGTCCCAGTGCTCACAAATAAAAGCTCCTTGAATGAAAGAATGAACTACACTAGGACAAGGCAAATGAGGGAAATAGAGTCATCTTCTGCCTGTATGGCAGGGAGTAAAAGAGAAGACTATTGGAGACCAGATGGCTTGGGTTTAAACCGTGGCGCTGCTATTTACTGAGTGACATAACTTATCTTATTTCTCTGAGCCTCAGTTCCCCAATCTGTAGATACATATATTCACATTTCATGGAGTCATTTTGAAAATTGGAGAATTTAATGGGAGAATATACATATTTAATGGGAGACCTGGCATATATTATGCAATCAGTAATGGTACTATTAGTATTATTGTTACTATTTTTATTACATTAAAGCACACCCAATGAAAACTAAAAAGGCCATTTGGGGTAAGGTGGGATGTGTTTACCTTCATTTTAAAGGCTCATTATATTATTAAAATACTAGGGGCCCGGTGCATGAAATTCGTGCACTGGATGTGTGTGTGTGTGTGGGGGGGGGAGTGTCCCTCAGCCCAGCCTGCCCCCTCTCACATACTGGGAGCCCTCAGGCGTTGACCCCCATCACCCTCCAATCGCAGGATCGGCCCCTTGCCCAGGCCTGATGCCTCTGGCCTAGGCGTCCGGCCTGGGCAGCGGGGACCTGCAGTGGCAGCGGGGGGTGCTGCAATCGCGCGGGCTCCGCCCCTGCCCCTGCAGGACGCCTCTGGCTGAGGCATCCGGCTAGGGCAGCGGGGACCCGCAGCTGCAGCGGCCCCACGATCGTGGGCTTCGCTTTAGGCCCAGGCAAGGGACCCCTAGCTCCTGGGACTGCCAGCTTCGACCGTGCCCAGCTCCCATCGCTGGCTCCACCCCTACTTCCTGCTATCACTGGCCAGGGTGGAAAAGGCACCTGATTCTCCGATCATGGCTGGGGGGCAGGGCAAAGGCGGCCCCAGGGCCGCCTTTGCCCTGCCCCCCAGCTCTTAGCTCCCCCCTGGGTTTCCAATCACTGTCAGTGGCAGGGGGCTTCTTCCTGCTTTCCCTTTTGCCTCCCTGCATTGTGCCTACATATGCAAATTAGCCGCCATCTTGTTGGCAGTTAACTGCCAATCTTAGTTGGCAGTTAATTTGCATATAGCCCTGATTAGCCAATGAAAAGGGTAGCTCGTACGCCAATTACCATTTTTCTCTTTTATTAGTGTTGACAATAGTAGATCCCCAGGTAATCCATAATGAAATATCATAATTACAACAGCCTAAACAGACTGGCAGACAGATCTGGTTTTGCTTCTCTACCTAGTTCCTCTGGCCTGGTGCATTGGAGAGAAGGATCCTACTTTAACTGCAATCATTAAATTGTATCGTTTTTGTTTGCTCCCACATTCACCCAGCACACATTTTGCAAAAGGCACTGCACTTAGCACTAAGTGAGGAGTTGAAACAACATAGAATGCCAGAAGCTATCCTGACCTCCAAGTCAGAAGATCTGGCTTATCTATTACATTGACCAGTGGTGTAACCATGGGCAAGCTACACCTATTTGAGCATCTGTTGTCTCCTAATCTATATATATTAGAAAAGTGGGCTATCTGATGTCTGAGGCTCCTCACATTACCAAAATCATAATTACCAAGTAGAAGCAAAATACTGTAATTGTGATGGACTAAATTATTACAGTATTAAGTGACCTGGTTTTGCCCACTTTGTCCCTTCTCCTCCTGCTCTCACAATATTGCCAGACCAGTACTTTGAGTTCATGTATGGAGTCCCCAGAAGGTGGGAGGTAAAGAAAGTACAACAGCTGCTTGGGTTATTATCTGGAGAGAACTGCAAACTGATAGGTGGGTAGAGAGGAAGTCAGGGAGCAAAAAGAATTGAGGGAGGATTTTAGAAGGGAGTGTAGGGATGGAATGGTATAGACTAGAGGCAAGTCATTGGCACTATAGAAAGCAGCCAGGGATTTTATGAGTTGCTATGAAATATACTCTCCAGTCTCATTTATGTCCTTCAAGAGAGGCAAGTAAGACAGATTCAAAAGGACTGGACTTTCCTGAGTGCAGCACCTCCTAAAGGATTGAACTAAATAGGTAAAAAGGTTAGTGGACTTATACCACCAAATGAGAAGACAAGACAGAGGTATCAATTGGTATACCCACCGATACATGTACTCTGAAGATGTATTTAATTTTTCAGGGTAAAGAAGATGAATGAAATATGACTTGAGGTGCCTTCAGAACACTAAAAAAATTTCAAGTTTAACATTTTAGAGACAAGGTAAATAGAAAAGCCATAAACTTCATTACAGTCCAATGATAAAGTGGTAAGGCCTAAGGAAGTCCCTTTCATTGAATAATTGATAAAAGTAAAAACAGTATTTCAGTGTTGTGGATGGAAAATTATTTCACGAACATGCTTGGATTATTCCAAAAGTTTAACTTTTCTCTCTTTTTTACAGATGTTATTAAGGCAAGTAACATAGTCTGCATTTTAAGAAAGGTATGGCTACCTTTCTAGTCAATATGGCTAACCCTTTCAGCTAATTTGTAAGGAAAATAAATGTCAGTTAGTGAAACAACATGATAAGGACATGAAGCCTGATGAATTCAAGGAACCACAAACCATTTAGTTAGACTAACTAAGGGAGTTACTAAGTCAGCATTTTAGAAAGATTATTCTGGTTGCAGAGTGTAGGATGGCATGAAAGGAAGCAAGACCAGGGAGCCTAGTTAGGAAACTGGGTCAATAATTCAGATGAGAAACAATGGGAACCTGAATCAGTGTGATTGAGAATGAACAGGGGATAAAAGATTTGAGTTGGAGCTTTTGCACTAACTATACATATAATCTTGGACAAATTACTTCTCTAAACATTCATTTCATAGTCTAGAAAATGTGAATATGAATACATTGGGTTATTGAAGGATTAAAAAAGGTGAGGCATGCAAAGCATTCAGCATAGTTCCTATAATGAAAAAATATAGACATGGAAGTAATCAGCAAATATGTGGGAGTTAGACTATGCCCAAGTATCAAGTATGGAGTAGAAAAGTAGAGGACCAAGGTTGTCTAGGTCAGCAGAGTGGATCTCTGCTTCCTGAAACTCTAACCCTCCTGCTGCTCTGGAATCCCACCACTTCTTCACAGAAGATAAAACATGCCATATAGGTGACAGCACTACCATTATCAACCAGCTATTTGCTTCTTGGCAGCTTTGCTTATGGTTTATTTTTGGAACCAGCAGCAAAAAAGAAGAAGAAAGAATAAATGAAGGTGGCTGGTCTGCCTTTTTGATAAATCCTACCATACCCCCCACTTGGCCTAATAAAGCCATATGATTTTTCTCAGTTGCTCAGATAGGATGGAAAAATGAGGTCTGCTTTTTATGCTGTTTTGATTTTGAGGTTTAATTAGTGTTGTTTCTGGGGAATTCATTGCTTTAATTAATGATGTGCCCTGAATTTCTTCAGTGAAGAATGACATTGCAAGTATGAATATGTAATGAGTACAACTTTATCCCAGCTGAGGAGGAGGGTGCCTGGTACTTGGCTAACAGCTGTCAATATAAGTAGAAGGAACTCTGGTACTAAAAGGAGATGGGCTATAAGGTTTTATTTGTGCAAGGGGTTGTTGTTGTTTTTTCAGCTCAAGTGCTCTTTTCTTTTATTTAAAAGCTGGGTCCATTAACAGAAAAAAAAAACAGAGAGAAAATACAATCAGCTTGCTTTGGTACACTTTTAGACCTTCTCTTAACTGATCATAAATCAATAAAGCTAAATTCAAATGAGGGTTTCTCAATCTCAGCACATTTTGGACCTAATAATTCTTTGTTTTAGGAAGATTTCTGTGTATTGTATGATGTTTAGCAGTATCTGTGGCCTCTATCCACTAGATGCTAGTAGTATCTCCCATTTGTGACAATAAAAAAAATGTATTTAGAGGGCCAGGGACTAAAATGTGGAAGACTGAGGGAGCGGATTTTGGATATATAAATTGAATGATGTAACGTGAAAATAGAATAGCTGTGAAGGATGAATTTGATTCATTCTATAAAATGAACCATATCCAAGATGTAGAGATAGATATGGCTATCTGATTCTGGATAAAAAAGAACAGGTGCAGATGGAATGGGTAACCATGTGAAATAGTGACTTAATAATAATATCAGCCTTAGTTCATATTCCCTATGATCCAGGCACTTTGCAACCATTATCTCATTTAATCCTCAAATCAGTCCCATTTTACAAATGAGCTAATCATAATTTGTCAGTGATTAAGCCATGCAAAGGCTGGTCTGAGTTCATATTAACGAGACTGTTTACACTAAGTGAGCTAAGGTTAACTTTCTTGTTGTTTTACTATGTTGTTTTACTATTGCTTCAACTAGTAAGCAATGCAAAAAATACACCTAAGAACAAGATGGGAAGGAAATAAGTCTCTCTAGTGCAATCTTTCCAGGAAGCATGCCAAAAGTAGAGTAGTTTCACCTAGCTGGCCTGGCTCAGTGGTTGAGCATCGACCTATGAACCAGGAGGTCATGATTCAATTCCCAGTCAGGGCACATTCCCAGTTTGTGGGCTCAATCTCCAATGTGGGACTTGCAGGAGGCAGCCACTCAATTATTCTCTCATCATTGATGTTTCTCTCTCTCTCTCCCTCTACCTTCCACTCTGAAATCAATAATACATATATATATTAGAGTAATTTCAGCATGTCATGTGTTGTGCAGATCCTCCCCTTTGGAAGAATCTGCAAAACTGTACTTGCCCTTTATTTCTTTTGAGGCTGGGAAGGAATTGCATTGTTTAGGCCCTTGTATGGAGGCTCCAGATTCATAATTTCTGGTTGGGCCACTGTTACCAAATGTAATTATTTCCATATGTTGGTTCTTGCTTGACCAGTGTGCCCATTTGAGTCTTTAGAGCAGGTCTGTTTTGGTCTACTATAGCAGTGAGCTAGTATTTCACCCAGACAATTTGACTCTAAACCCAGACTTAACAATTGCTTCATGATGCCTATTACTAAAGGCATTCAAGGAGAAACTCAAAACCCATTTGGAAAGATAAAGTAAAGACAATTTAACTTTCTTTAATGTTAAATGACTACCTCTCTATCAATCTGCTGGGATGGTGAACTATGACAAAATATAGGAAAGAACTAGAGAAGTGTTATCCTTGTTATATATTTCTGCAGAACAGAAATCCAAATTGCAACTACATCTTCTACCATTGGAGTGTCCTCTATTCCATACCTTATTCAACTTTCCTGTCTCCAAATAAACCATAAGCAGTGGTGTCTTTGCACATACTGTTTCTGCTCCTAAAATACCTTCTCTTGCCTCTTTTCATCTGGATAACAACTACTTCAAGACTTGATTGAGAAACCATCTTTTTTTATAAAGCCATTGAGAATCCCACTCCTCTATCCAGTCAGCTTTGATCTCTCCTTTCTCTCTGATCCTAGAGGCAGCCTCTTGACTTATCTGATTGTCATACACACACACACACACACACACACACACACACACACACACACACACACTTACTTATAGATTTCCTCTAACAACATAGTCTCCTTTTCTTGGATTGTTGATGGTTTATTCTGAGCTGTTTTCCAAGGTGCTGAAATAAAATGCTGCTGCTAACTATTTTGCATTTTGTTTATCTAGGTAGATTTCTGGCTATGACATGCAGGATAAACTTGAAAGTGATGTGGGGGGGGGGGGAGTCTATATTGGAGGTCGTTGCAATAGTCTGAGTATAAAGTGTAGAGGATTTGAAAGAGAATGAGAATAGAAAACATGATGATTGAAGGAAAAATTCAGAGATGTTTAGGGGAAGAAGGATGAAAGATAAACATACGAAATTAGATAAAAAGAGTCTTTTTAAATAAATGAGCATTCCTGGCAATATGTCTATATAAACCTGAGAGGTGAAATCCCTTCTAGACAGCACAACAGAAAATGCTAAAAAAAAATTTTTAATGTAACAAAATTTTGGATATATAACAGCTCGTGGAAGGAACAGAATTGTTCAGAGGACTCCCACCGTGCACAAAAATTTAAGTTAGTGCCAGAGCCCACATTTTCTTTGGAAGCACTTACTGTTCCTGGTGCTTAAAATCTGAATTAAAGATATTTTTATTGATCTCAGTGAAGAAGGGAGAGGGAGAGAGAGATAGAAACATCAGTGATGAGAGAGACCCATTGATCGGCTGCCTCCTGCACGCACGTCTTCTACTGGGGATCCATCCCACAACCCGGGCATGTGCCCTGACTGGGAATCGAACCATAATCTTCTGGTTCACAGGTTGATGCTCAACCACTGAGTCATGCTGGCTGGGCCTAAAATCTGAATTTAAAGGGGCTACTGACAGTAAACAGGAGCCTAAGCAGAGTGGGAGGTTGGATCAAAGACCTCTTTGGGAAGTTAGGACCACTAAAGGGCAATACCCTCACTGGTTGAACTAGAAACTACCTCTACATATAGAGACACTCTCAACCTTAGCTTTGCGTGAAAAGGAAAAATATGAAGAACAGAAGAAAAATAAATGTCTCCAAAGAGAAGTCCTCATACAAATCTGCATTCTCATGATTTGAGAGCCAAAAACCATACTACACATGTATTTAAAAAACCTAGATCAAGGGTAATTTGAGTACTCCCAGAAACCTGGCAGAAAAATCAAATTTGCTCTAGATGAATTAATTTTAATCACAGAATCAAAGAAAATTCTTGGAGATAATTTTCTAAGATAGGAGGTTTAAAATAAAAATGATAAAACTGAGAAGGAAACAAAACACGATGAATAAAAGCTGGCAGACAGAACAAATAGCAGAATAAGACAACAAAGAATAGATATTGGGATAATCAGACCCAAAGTATTAAATAAGTATGTTTAATATGCTTCAAAAATAGCATATTGAAAATATTAAAAAGACACAATAGGCTTAGAATTTGCCACCTAGAAATACAACAGAATCAAATAAAAATTCATGAAATAAAGAAAGAAATTCAAAAGCAACAGATTAGATTCTGCAATGGAGAGATTTAGTGAACTGGAAAATAGAGATTTTTAAAAATTTGCAAAACACTGGTGAGAGAGACAAAAAGAAAATATGAAGTTGAAGATAATACCTGTGAAGGAGACAGTGAGAAAGTCGGTCATAATCAACCAGTAAAGAAACTCTGAAGCAAATCTGAGCAGTAGCAATTGCAAAATTTCAGGCAGACTTCAAAAGCTGCCCCCTGCTGTGTTGAGTATTAATATTAAAAGAGCATAGAAAGTGCTGAATCCCAAAGCTGAGAGGAAAAGCTGCCAAATGGAAGCAAAAAATAGATGAAAGAAAAAAATCCGACCATCTTTCTCTTCCTTTCCAGTCAAATTGATAGTATCATATCAATATAATCTAAAAAGAAGATGGAAACTGGGTCCTAAAGCCCACATATTTAAAAATAAGCTTGTAATGGGGCCAAGGGTTAGGAGGTGGTAGATTCTCCAGCAGCAACACTGGTTGTTGCTCATTCTCCCTGCTCCTATAACCAATTAGAATAATCTAGAAAATAAAAGTATGCCCCCATTCCTTCTCTTCAGAAGTGGCCAGAGATCAGTCTCTAACAGAAGGTCTGAGAAGCTCACCTGTGTGTTTTGGTTGGGGACATTCTTGTGCAGAAATAATTACACTGAAGAACAGAAGTAGACAAGTTTTTTTCATTAAAGGGCCAGATAGGAGATATTTTATTTGTTTACTTGTTTTTGTTTGTTAAGATCCAATTGGCTTTATTAAGTGATTCATGAATTGGAAAGCATCCCATCTAACAACTAGAGAGGCTCTCTGAGGAGTTGTACAAAATAAAAAAAAAGTTAAAAGAGTAGCTTATTTCAGCAAGATTACTGCCCCGATAGGAAATATTTTCAACTTGAAAGCCATATGGTCGGTATCACAACTACTAGCAGCTATGGGTAATACATAAATGAATCACAGTGGGTGTGTTCTAATGAAACTTTACTTGCAAAGGCAGGTGGTAGGCTGTGATTTGCTAACCCCAAGGTGCCCTTGACTGGAACCAAACCTGGGACTCTTCAGTCCGTGGGCAGATGCTCTATACTCTGAGCAAAACTGGCTAGGGTGATTAAATTATTTTCTATTTTCAGCTAAATTTTTTATCAATGAAAAGTAATATTACTGATTATTTATTCTGTGTAGATACTATTCTAAACACTATACATGTATTATCTTATTTAATCCTCATAACTCAACTAAGGTTGGCACTGTATGTAATTTGCAAGACATACATTTAGCCTGTATCAGCCACTTAAGACAACAATTTTACTTTCCTCTCCTGGCTCTTCCTATCCCTACTCCAAAATGTCCTAGATTAAGAGATTAAGCTCAAAGAAGAATTTACCATGTGAGTCCAAAAGGAAAGTCTGAGCAAACCTCTGCTAGGGGAAGAGAGAGAGAAATAAAAATGAGCCGAAGAATAGGAAAAGTTCTTTTTTGGTGACATCCAAGTTCCTGGATGTTAGAGTTTGTTGCGTGAATTCCCACTCCTCATTCCTGGCTTGGGGCTCCATGAGGCTGATAGTTGTATTATAGCTGAACTGCAAGAGGAGGAGACTCACCGTGCTTGCCAAGTGCTTAACTGCTGAGCCTCACTCAGGGTTTGCTACCAAAACTTTGCGAAAGGAATTTTGGGAGGGAGGAATGAGTCTTGACAAAGTCAGGCAGAAGGGAGCAAGGTTCAGGCCCCAACACTAATCACCCCTAACCCCCTCCGCCCCCGGACCCTCCCCTTCCCCCCGCCCACACACACACCATGTTTCTTGAAAGGCATGAATAATCAGATCAAAACCATATCCACCAATCTCAGGATAAGGAACACAGGGACATCAAAAGATGGATAGGAATGGCTAGGAAACCAAGATGGCGGCATAGGTTAACGCCAGAGATTGCTGCCTCGAACAACCACTTCAGAGATATAACTAAAGGACAGAACAGACATCATCCAGAACCACAGGAAGGCTGGCTGAGTAGAAATTCTACAACTAGGAGGAAAGAGAATATCATACCCAGACTCAGAGGAGGCGCAGTGCTGAAGTGAAATACTCAGGTGCGGAGTGCACGCGGAGCAGGCTGGTGGCGGAGGGCATGGTTGTTGTTTTCAATTGGGAGGGAGTTTCAGACTCTGAGCTCCAGATCTGGGCGAGTCTCTGGGGACCCAGACTCAAACGGGAGAAGCGGGACTGTCTGGCTTCGGTCGGAACTCGAAGGCAGCTTTCTCTCCGAGGTTTGCAGCAGTTGCTGGGACTCTGAGAGGCAGAGCCCCTAGGGACGGAACTGAGAGCAGCCATAACTGCTCGCTCCTGCCCGCCCTGTAGATCCCCAGGGACCCGCCCCGCCCAAGCCCAGCGCAGAACCATTTGCCGGATAGCCTCAGGCAAAGGCTAGATTAGCACCGCCCTAGAGATCCAGCACAGAAGCTCTCCCATTGCAGACACAGCTGACTCTCAAAGCTGACTCTCAAAGCCAGTTAGCCTGGAGGTCAAATCACCCCTGGTATTACCGACAACAATCAAGGCTTAACTACAAGACTGCACACAAAGACCACTAGGGGGTGCACCAAGAAAGCATAAAAAATGAGGAGACAAAGAAATAGGACGCAAATGTCAGAAATGGAAGATATAGAGCTCAAAACCACACTTTTAAGGTCTCTCAAGAACTGTCTAGAAGCTGCCGATAAACTTAGTAAGGCCCTCGAAAAGACTGGTGAGACCGCCGATAAATGTAGTGAGATCCTCAAGAAATCTAATGAGACCCTCGATGTTGTGATAAAGAACCAACTAGAAATTAAGCATACACTGACTGAAATAAAGAATATTATACAGATACCCAACAGTAGACCAGAGGAGCGCAAGAATCAAGTCAAAGATTCAAAACGCGAAGAAGCAAAAAACACCCAACTGGAAAAGCAAAATGAAAAAAGAATCCGAAAATACAAAGATAGTGTAAGGAGCCTCTGGGATAGCTTCAAGCATACCAACATCAGAATTATAGGGGTGCCAGAAGATGAGAGAGAGCAAGATATTGAAAACCTATTTGAAGAAATAATGAGAGAAAACTTCCCCCACCTGGTGAAAGAAATAAAAAAAATAAAAAAAAAGAAATAGACTTACAGGTCCAGGAAGCGCAGAGAACCCCAAACAAAAGGAATCCAAAGAGGACCACACCAAGACACATCATAATTAAAATGCCAAGAGCAAAAGAAAAAGAGAGAATCTTAAAAGCAGTAAGAGAAAGAAACCGAGTTACCTACAAGGGAATACCCATACGACTGTCAGCTGATTTCTCAACAGAAACTTTGCAGGCCAGAAGGGAATGGCAAGAAATATTCAAAGTGATGAATACCAAGAACCTACCACCAAGATTACTTTATCCAGCAAAGCTATCATTCAGAACTGAAGGTCAGATAAAGAGCTTCACAGATAAGGAAAAGCTAAAGGACTTCATCACCACCAAACCAGTATTACATAAAATGCTGAAAGGTAGCCTTTAAGAAGAGGAAGAGGAAGAAAAAGGTAAAGATACAAATTATGAACAACAAATATGCATCTATCAACAAGTGAATCTAAGAATCAAGTGAATAAATAATCTGGTGATCATAATAGAATCAGGGACATAGAAAGGGAATGGACTGACTATTCTTGGGGGGGAAAGGGGTGTGGGAGATGCGGAAAGAGACTGGACAAAAATCGTGCACCTATGGAAGAGGACAGTGGGTGGGGAGTGAGGGCGTAGGGTGGGGCGGGAACTGGGAGGAGGGGAGTTATGGGGGGAAAAAAGAGGAACAAATTTAATAATCTGAACAATAAAGATTTAATTAAAAAAAAAAAAAGATGGATAGGAATGGAAGTAAAGGCTTTTGCCAAATGGACCATGTTCTCAGAGTTGTTGGTAAGATGGCTGTCAGATAGAAAATGCAACCAAAAACTTCACGGAAACCACAGCTGCTTCAGCAGCTGCTCAGAGATAAGTCCATCACCATCTAGATCTACTGGCCTCCCTCATCAGATTTGGAATGAATGTAATAAATGGTGATGATCAATTGAGAAGTATACAGCCATCACCAACATCCAGATGGTTGAGAAAGGATCTGCTCCCCCAACACTTTTTCTACTCTCTTCCCTCCAGATATGACAAAAGGAGAGAGAATTAAAGAAGAAAATGGTTAACTGGGAGGTAACAACTATAAAGAATGAAGGAGAAGGAGCAGCAGTGGATGGGAAAAGCATTCAGACCATGATGCTCTTGGACACTTGTGAAAGGAGAGAGGAAGGATGAGTAGGTAGACAGAGCCCCCCAGACTGCATGCAGATCTCAGAAAGTCTTGACCAGGCCAATGGAGCATCGGGAGCAAAGTATGCCCATTAGAAGAGTCCTGTGTTGGGCAAGCATGGCTCAACTCTAGTATATCTGCCATGCTCAGTTACTGGCTTAGAGCAGCCCAGGGAGCACATAGCCTCTTTCTCATGGTTCAATGGATCCCAAAGGTACAGCACCTGGAGGCTCTCAGTTAATTACTCTCTTTGCAGCATGTTCTCACTTTAAGGGAGATATGAGCAACACATTCCATTAGCTGCTACAAGATCTGTTAAGTCTACTCTTGGATGATGGTGTCATACTTGGACATTAGAGAGAAATCACAAAGCTTTTGCTTCAAGCCAGGGTTAATAAGATCAGCCTCTTCCCATTCTGCAGGTATATTAAAAAACAAAAAAAAACAAAACAAAAACAAAACACACAACAACTAGGACACCTGGTCTATCTGATCAACATCAACTCTTTTTCACCTCCTCCCACCTCACTGCTTCCTCTCACCATTCCACCATATGTCTGTCCATCAGCACCTGTTCTGGATCAGGACCACCTCAGACAAGTGACAGTGCAGGTACTATTTAAGTATAGTTTGAACACAGCTTTTCATACTTGACAAAAAGGATGTGTAAATTTTTTTTATTGGTTTCTGTCTCAACATCTCATTCTTGTTAATAATAATAACAACAACTTGGTTTGTGACCTATGAACCAGGTCAATCTATGAACTAGGAGGTCAACTTCAGTTCCTGGTCATGACACATGCCCGGGTTACAGGCTTGATCCCCAGTAGGAGTGTACAGGAGACAGCCAATCAATGATCCTCTCTTATCATTGATCTCTCTCTCTCTCTCTCTCTCTCTTTCTCTCTCTCTCTCTCTCTCTCTCCCTTCCTCCCTGAAATCAATAAAAATATATTTTAAAATAATAATAATAATGTGCTCAAGAAAGAAGAATCACCCCTAATTTGAGACAGACCTCAAATAAGCACATAGTGATATGAAAGGCTATAATAGTATTATTGAACTTAATCAAAGAGACCAGAGGAGGTTTATTTGCACAAATAGATCAGAATTAAGTACTGAAAAGAGGAGAGATTATCAGGCAGACGAATCAACATGTACAGTGGCACCGAGTGGTTGGGGTAGGGATATAGGATGAGACTAAACAGGTGGGTGAAAGCCAGACCTTCTCATGTAAGTTTCCATTATCCTAACAGTAACAGTAGAGTTTTAATCAGAGGATTGGAATGGGAGGAGGGGGATATGTTCAGATTCATACTTTGAAAAAAATCCCTCTGGATAAAGAATGGAGAGCTGATTTAAGGATGCATGAGATATTTAGGAGTTTGTTTTATTTTTTTATTTGTTTAGTAGCCTACTTCAAAGATAAGGCTAACTTGAACAAAGAGTAGTAGAGGCAATATTTAAATGGAAAAATACCCAAAACTCATTAGTGAATTAGATATGGGGCTTGAGAAAGAGAAAGGTGTCAAGATGACTCCCTGGTTTCTAGCTAGCACAACTGGATGAATGATAATGGCATTTGCTAGGATAATGAATGTTAAAAGAGAATCAAGTTGGAAGACAAGGCTGTGAGTTTAGAATTAAATAGTTTACCAATTAGGAATCTTTTTGTTTTAAGTAATTAAAAGCCCAATTAATCTAGCTTAAACAAAGAAGAGAAGATATTGACTTACATAATTATAAAATCTATAAGAAGGCCTGACTTCACCACTGGCCTCATTTAAGAACCAGATGATATCACCAGGATCCATCTCTCAATTCTACTTTCTCTGGATTGGCTACATTCTCAGACTTTGCATGGTGGCTTCACGCTCACACCATCACAGTACTAGTTCAGTACAATAGGAAATTTTCTCCCAAAATGGAACAAAAATTCAAAATCAAATCTCTTTAGCCTTCATGGTCTTGGTTTGGGCACATGCCCAACCCTGGACCAATTGCTGTTACTAAGGTGATGAAATATGCTGATTATATCCTGGAGCCTGAGGCTTAAATCATCTTCAAAAAGTTCGTGGCTGAAAATGGAAGAGAATTACTAATTCCAAAAATAAAATCATGTTTCATTGCCACAAAAAAGGATAAGAGGACATGGGGTACTGAAAACAAAGTATAACTATCTCTCACAGGTGAACAAAATTTCTGAGATTAACAACAAGCAGAATGTGGTAAACATTTAAGAAAATCAAAGTTTCATTGATAAAGAAAGCGTACTTAAAATTAGTTCTGAACATTGGCGGAGGTCAAGCCTATGGGCTTTCAGTAACAACAGGCTCGATACAAAAACACAGACCCCATAGGAGAAAAGCCACATAAGATAATTTCAAGAAAACCTATTTTTTTGGTGAAGATTATCTGGAACAGGGGTCCTCAAACTACGACCCGCGGGCCACATGCAAATACAAATATTGTATTTGTTCTCGTTTTGTTTGTTTTTTACTTCAAAATAAGATATGTGCAGTGTGCATAGGAATTTGTTCATAGTTTTTTTTTAAAACTATAGTCCGGCCCTCCAACAGTCTGAGGGACAGTGAACTAGCCCCCTGTTTAAAAAGTTTGAGGACCCATGATCTGGAAGGTCCATCAAATGTCTTGTTGTAAAATAATCAGAATTATGAGTATTTTTTCTACGTTTAATTCACATCATGCGATCTGGGTTCAGTAAGTCTTAACTATTTCCATTTTATAAGTACTATTCCAAGTATCAACAGAAAAAGGTAAAAACCCTGGCACCTAGAATGGACCAATGCAGGAATGCAACTCTCTTCATCTCTTGTTGTATCAGTCAGATCTATTTCTTCCTTGGAATGCGGAACCCTACACAACAAAAACCTTTGGGGGGCTGTCTTGGTATGACAAAGTGAAAAATAGTTTCCACTAGAGGGTGCTAAGCCTCAAAATAAAAATATAAACCAAATACTTTTGATTTTCCCATATTTTTAAATATTCATTGAGCAACTAATAAGTATATTAATGTGGATTCCCCACAAATCAGAGCCTGAAACGAGGCTTACATGCTATCACTTTATTATAGACTGTAATCCCAGGGAGCAAGAATGAGGGAAAAGAAAAAGGAGGCAGGGAAACCATGAGAGCCAATCCAAGAAGATGTACTGCTGAACAGGCCACCTCTTGCTATTAATTCATTCCTAGATCTTATAGTACCTTCCACCAAAAAGCCATGTAAAAAGCTCTTTCTGAGAACAGTTCGTCTAGATTGGCTCCATCTTCCATTGTCCAAGTTTCACCCAGTGGAGTAATAATTCTCTCCATCCGTCTGAGTTGCACAATGTGAACAGTAAGCATGTCTTTGGGGTCTCATATTAGTATCTAATAATAGAAGGTGAGACTATGCAGAGAGGGTAGAAGGCAAAGTGATTCAGGTTGTGCTGTGGAACTGGTCCCGGTTCCTGCATAGCTGGTTGCTCAGCACCTGGGGCTGGAACAAGTTGCCAAAGGCCTCGAGACAAGTGAGAAGCACACGAAAGGCATCTGATAGCACGAACAATGCTCAAAATAAACAATGCACAACTGAAAGGGGAAAACATATCTTTTGGAGGATGTTTGTCCCTTGACACTAAACATTAATTATCACTTCCCACTTAAGACAATTAGTTGTGTATATTTTTAAGTATTTCTTATTTGAAAATAGATTCCATTAGACTTGCTAGTCATCTAAGAAATTAGTTTTGTTATTTATCTCTGCATTAGTCTTGTTTACTTTTGCCAAACAAATGTCACATTATAACTGATTGAATAGGCAGTGCTATTTGTTTTTAAGAATGAGAACTTTTAAATTGTTTTTTTCAAGTTAATTCATTTCAAAATATTTATAACTTTTCCTGTGGCATTAGAAACAGATGGACCAGGAAGAGAAGACATTTAAGCTGTGTCTTTAAACAACTATTGTATAACACTAAAAGCTTGTTTTCTATTTACTTAGTAAATCCAGCATATGTTTTATAGAAATATTTCTCTAACTGCCATATAATTTGCATTCATTGTTCTAAGTCATCTTCTGTTATTTTTAACACTTGTATAAAATATGCCATTTTTGAATTGACTTTCTATTTAGAAATAATTTCAAATTTGCAAAAATAAAAAATAGTACAAATCAATACCCATATAGTCTTTATCCAGATCTGACCATTGTTAATATTTTACCTTGTTGTATATGGCTGTACAGCATGGTTCTTTACCCCTAGGTGCTTCAATGTGTATTACTTGAAAAGAGAGATAGTCTCTCAAATAATTATATAATCTATTGTCCATATTCAATGTTATCAGTTGATCTACTAATGTCTTTATAGCATTTCCCCCTCAATACAGGATCGAGTCTAGCTTCACAAACTGTATTTAGTTATCATGTCTCCTCAGCCTCCTTTAGTCTGGAATAGTTTTATGACATTAACATTTTTGAAGAATACAGTCCTACCTCCCTTTAAAACACACACAACCAGAAAGTTTCTCATTTTATGATTTTCTTACGTTTCTGTGTGATTAAATTTATTCTCAGCCAGCATATGCATAGGTGATGTTATGTCCTCGGGGTATCATATGTTGAGCCCCATGACTTCTGTCTTTCATTAAAGATGTTAGCTTTGATCACCTGGTCAAGGTGTTATCTGAATTCTCCTCTGTGTATTTATTGCTTTTTATTCCTCTTTGCAACTCATAAGCAATCTGTGAGAATACACTAAAAGACCATACAAATATATCCTGCTCCTAAGCAAAATTTCCCTCCAGATTAGAACTATTGATGATACTTGCCTAATCCAATCTTCACTAAGATGGCTGCAAAATTTGTGATTTTTTTAAACTCCAGAACAGTCCATCTTTGGCATTCTACTGTAAGCAAGAATCCTTCCTTCCCCCACCTCCAGTATCATCAGTATGGACTGATGAATTACTATAATTTTCAATGGGTTAGGATTTATTCCTCTACTTAATTCTTTTGTTGTTTAAATTCTCCCAGATTTGACTAGTGGAAACCCTTCAAAGCTAGCTCCTGTGTCCTTGTGACATTTTTTAAAAGCATCTCCTTTCTATGTATAACAAGATGTCGCAGGTCCATTTTTTACCTACCCTGCTTCAATTCTGAAATCAGCCATTTTTCTAATGAGCCCTACTTTCCTTTTAAGGGGAATGGTAGTAGAGATCAAGACCTGCGTTATATGTATGCTCACTCCTACTGTCGGGGGAGAGGAGGTCTTTGCTTCTTGGCTCTTTCAGGCAGAGCTAGGAACTCTATACATATAGTTGCACACAAATATGCATATGTACATAAATATATAACAATTAAAACACATAGGCATATAAAAATGCACACACACATTTTTTTTTTAAGAAATCAAGCCATTCTTCCAATTCCAATTCATACCCACAGTTTTTTCTTGCTTTTTCATATTCCATACTTGTATATCCCTTTACCCACAGAGAAAATCCTGGTTCCCAAAAACATCATATTTATTCATTTGCTCAGTCTTATATCTAAAAATAGAGGCCTAGTGCACAAAATTTGTGCACCAGGCGGGGGGAGTGGGGGATGTCCCTCAGCCTGGCCCGCACCCTCTCCAATCTGGGATCCTTCAGGGGATATCCGACTGCCAGTTTAGGTCTGATCCCTGTAGGATGGGGCCTAAAGCGACAGTTGGACATCCCTCTCACAATCCAAGACTACTGACTCCTAACTGCTCGCCTGCCTAACTGCCTGCCTAATTTCCCCTAACTGCCTCTACTTGCCGGTCTGGTTTCCCCCTAACTGCTCCCCTGCTAGCCTGGTCATCCCCTAACTGCCCCTGTGCTGGCCTGGTTGCCCCCTAACTTCCCCCCTACCAGCCTGGTTGCCCCTAATCACTCTACCTGCCTGCCTGATCGCCCCTAACTGCCTCTGCTTGTTGGCCTGGTTATCCCCTAACTGCCTCCCTGCTGCCTGCTGCCCCCTAATGGTCCCCCTGTCAGTCTGGTCACCCCCTAACTGCTCTCCTGCTGACCTGATTGCCCCTAACTGCTTCTGCCTCAGCCCCCGTAGCTTTGTCTTAAAGGAAGTCGGACGTCCAGAAGATGTCCAGTCGACCAGGTCTAATTAGCATATTACCCTTTTATTAGTATAGATCAGGGGTCCTCAAACTATGGCCCACGGGCCACATGCAAATACAAATATTGTATTTGTTCCCGTTTTGTTTTATTTACTTCAAAATAAGATATGTGCAGTGTGCATAGAAATTTGTTCATAGTTTTTTTTTCAACTATAGTCCAGCCCTCCAACGGTCTGAGGGACAGTGAACTGGCCCCCTGTTTAAAAAGTTTGAGTGCCGGGAGCCGGTCCATCCTTGCTGTTTCAAGGGACCTGGAATATATGGCATATGGTTCTTAATATGTTTGCTCACCTTCTTGGTGCTGTGTTTTAACCAAGGTCACCTCTCCGAGAAAGGTTGTTTCCCCAGGTAGGAATTTTTCCCTGAAGTCAGGGAGGGGATGAAACTACTTAACTAAGTGCCAGGCAGGTAGTTAATCACTACAAACAATCATGCTTAAGCTACATAATCTTTACTCCCTGGAATGGAGATAAGAAACGCCCTAACCTTTGTAATAGAGATTGATAGGATTGAATCAACTGGTATAAATACAGATGTAACAAGACAGCAAGAGACAGAACTTAGAACACAGAACTTATAAGACAGAACTTCAGAGACAGAGCTTAGAAGAGAATTCAGAAGACAGAACCTACTCGGAGCCTGGAGACAGAAGAACTTCACTGGAGAGAACATGGCAAAGGATCCTGGACTGAACCTGACTGCGGAGATTGGCAGGAGAGCCTGACTAGAACCTAGTGACTGAACCTGGCTAGAGAACCCAACTATGCTGATGATCTGAACGTTGTCTCCGTGTCATTCCTTCTTCGCCGACTCCGTCCACACCTTTGGGGACCCCTGGACCTGCTGGGGTTGGACCCCGGCATTTGAGGACCCCTGGTATAGATAGTCTCAGAATGTCTTTACCAATACTACTACAATAAACAAAACTACTAAAAAGAGTTCAAGATTTATTTCCGGTTCTCATCCCCTTCCACCCACCCAACACATACATTCATTCATACACACCCTACCCTGTCCACACCTAAGGGTATATAGTCAAATACTGTGTTCATTAATTAACTTGAATCTCCTCTTTCTCCTCCTTTTCCTTTTCTTTTCTTATTTCCCTTCTAGAAGACTTATATCATTCATTGAAAATACAATTAGTTTAATTTGTTCCTATTTGCTTTCAGGTTTAGTCCTCCTCTTTCTTAACGATTTGTTTTAGAGTCTTAAAATGCTTACAAAAATCAGAACAATACAAAAAATGTATACTCAGCAAAGTGCCATACCCTCCTATAGTCCTTCTAACATGTAGGTCCCTACCTCCCACAATCCCTTGTAGGTGTGGACGAAAGGGGCCACATGCTCACCTGACAAGCTCAGGGAAGGCCTGCATGGTGGTCTTGCAAACTCAGAGACCTAAAGTAATCACAAAGAATGGTCTGAAATTAAACTTGAATTAAAAGCAGTTATGGTGGGTAGTTACATCCTAGGCCGGTATCTTCACTAATAAGGTCAACCTGTACCTTAGCTGAGCCTATCTGTCTTTTTGCATCTATAATAACGTATCCTTGAAATGTCTGGGTAACTTGTAACTTCCCTTTTTCCGAACCCCTTGGGGCACAACCTAATGTGCCTGGGCACCAGGACAGAGACCACAAATTCCTTCATTGTTATGTTAATTGTTCCTTCACCCACCTAAGTATGTGTCTATCATCTTACTTTTTATCCAGTCCCAGAGGTTCCCCTCTCCCCCGCTTTGCTTTCTCCCATCTCTCTAGTCTATCACCAATGGATTTCATGTAACCCACCTACATCCCTCCTTCGGTTGCAATGTATAAAAATAGAGGAAAACCCGCCATTCTCCGGAGCATTACCTCAATCCGTTGAGGTTCTGCTTCCTGGCAATTGTGGACAGTTCGGCTCAAATAAACTCACAAAGTTCTTTACAGGTTTGAATGTTTTTATGTTAACATAGGTAACCAACTTTTTTGTCTTCTGGTTCATTCTATTTCTTCTGTCTTACATGAAGAGTAGCATGCTCCAAATGCCTTTTATTCCCAGAACATTCGACTTTTGAAAACCTGTCAGTCCAGGGGGTAAGGGCAGGGGGTGGGGTAGGAACCGGGTGGAGGGGAGTGATGGGGGAAAAAAGAGGAACAACTGTAATAATCTGAACAATTAAGATTTATTTAAAAATAAAATAAAATAAAAAACCTGTCAGTCCTTCAAGGTCCATCTCCAATATCACTTCTTCCATGATGGCTTTTTTTTTTTTTTTTAACTTATGTTGGTCTTAGTTATGGTCAAAACAATAGTTTTTAAATATGTATTTATAAAAACTATTTTATAGCTAGTATTTGGAGTAAACTGACAGAGAATAAAAATAACTTGCATCTGCTAATATACTGTCAGGGCTTGATACTTTGGCCTCAGGGACCCACCTTATTATTGGTAGATGCTAACTTTATTTCCAAATAGCTGTGAAGCCTTGGACAAGTAATCTCTCTGGTCTCAGTTTATCATCGATAATATAGGCCAAAAGGTGTCTTCTCTGGAGTATTGCTGTGAGAGGGGAAAAAATCATCTTGCATATGGTAGCCTGTTTGTCATTGTTGCTGAATGTGCTTAGTAAATGTCTAAGATGAGAAGGATCCAAGAGAGACCAGATTTTAGTCCCCATTCTATCAACACCTTGGTCACATCACTTCATCTCTAGGCCTCCTTTCCTTTCACCTTGTTTAAAGGAAAGTGGTGATGCCCATGCCCTCTGACTCTGAGTCACCCTGAGTAGTTAGCACCAGTGTCCTGGGTGTAGACCCATACTTTGAATGGCCACTAGCTGGCAGGATTGCTACACGCTTGCTTGGCCACTCCCCATCTCTACAAGGACTTGCCTGGGGACTCTGGACCAAAACAAACATTCCCACCTGGCAGAAGCCAAGACCCTGGAGTGCAGCCTTACCGGACTGTGAAAGGAAAGAGAAGCAAAGGTCTCCAGCGCTTTTGTGCAGAAGAGATACTTGACTGGCTTCAAGCCTAAAGGAGGGACAAGGGTTCTGAGAGACGTCCCAGCTAATGTCTCTCCAGCCTGTCTATCACATGGTAGATGTCCCTGTAGAGAGCTACAGGTAATGCCGGCCAACACAGGGGCACCCTCTGAAGAATCTGAGAAACCTGCCTCTTTTAGAAACCATATCTCATGCCCAATGAAATACTTGTAAAAATTTTGAATTTTGACTTGCAATGTCTAAATGTGTGGGCAACTCACTTTAATTTCTCCAATCCTAACTTTTCTCCTTGGTAAATTCTGAACAACTTGCTCTGCCTCTCAGTACTACAGGCAGTGTAGAATCCTGGAAAGAATATGGGCTTGGTGAGCACACAGACTTACTTTAAATCCTGTTCTTGCCATTTACATTGAAGTTTCCTCATCTATATAATGAAGATATAAAACCTATTCATTTCACAGTGTTTTTCTAAGAATGAAAGTGGCACATAGAGGGGCTCAATGTTAATTCCCATCCCTGATTATAAAAATACAAAACAGCATGATTCAATAGTCATTAAAAATTTCTGCACATGCATAAAAGGACAAGATCAATAAATAAACGCTTAGCCTTTATCCCTAGTGATGAAAATTCAATTGATTATTTTTTTCTTTATACCCCTCTGTAGTTTCTAATTTTCTAAAATGAAACTTTATTACCATATAATATACATAACATATAATCAACCATTTTAACAATTTTTATGTGTAAAGTTCTGTGGCATTATGGGTGTTCACGTTGTACAACCATCCACCTCCAGATTCCTCTCATCATTCTAAATTGAAACTCTGTGCCCATTAAATCATGTCTCCACCTCCCCTCCCCTTAGTAACCACCATTCTCTTTTCTGTCTCTATGAATTTGACCATTCTAGTCACCTCATGCAAGTAGAATCATACAATATTTGTCTGACTTATTTCTTGTTTCACTTAGCATAATGTCATCACTGTTCATCCATGTTGTAGAGTGTGTCGGAAAATTTCCTTCCTTTTTAGGGCTGAATAAAATATATATATGACACATATATACATTTGTTTATTCATTTATCCATCAATGGATATTTGGATTGACTTCCCTTTTCAGCTATTGTGAATAATGTAAACATTGGTGTACAAATGTCTGTTGAAGTCTCTGCTTTCAATTTTTTGGGGGGCATGCCCAGATGTGGGATTGCTGAGTTGTATGATAGCCTATGTTTAATTTTTTGAGGAAATGCCATATTGTTTTCCACAGCAGCTGCACCATTTTACATTTCAGTGGGGTTTTTTTTTTTCTTTTGATAAGAGCCATCCTAATGGGTGTAAAGTGGTGTCTCCTTGCATTTACCTAGTGTGCTGATTTGCAATTCTCTAATGATTAGTGATGTTGAGATCTTTTCATTTTGTTAATAAAGAAGAATATTCTACTAAACAAGTGAATGTATTATAGAGTAGAATATAACATTCACACAAAATTTTCACGCTAAAACATGAGACTTCAAAGAAATTTCCCATTTGATCTATACTCCTAGATTCCCCAGGAGTTCTCATTCATTCTCCTCCACTGTGGGGATGGGTCAGGCAACAGCGTGAGAAGCCTTCTGGTCCCTGAGGAGAAAGGGGTGTGATAGGTTATGAAAGTCACAGCTACCTGACTAGACCGCATTTAAAAAGAAAAAAGTTGCCTGGTTGGCATGGCTCAGTGGTTGAGTGTCGACTTAGGAACCAGGAGGTCATGGTTCAATTCCCGGTCAGGGGAACATGCCTGGGTTGGGGGCTCAATCCCCAGTAGGGAGTATGTAGGAGGCAGCCAGTCCAGTCCATGATTCTCTCTCATCATGGATGTTTCTATCTTGCTCTCCCTCTCCCTTCCTCTCTGAAGGCAGTAAAAATTTATTTTAAAAAAAGAAAAAGTTTCTAAAGGAAAGTCAACCCAAAATTCAATTCAAATTAATTTAATAAACATGTAAGGCACCTGAAAGCTACTCTGCATGTGACAGTGATCAAGTCATTACTAGGAAGTAGTAAAACAGATGTTGAGCAGTTGTTACTGGCCTAATGAGTATTACTGCTGTGGAAGTAGAGTACCATGAAAGGTGTAATAGGATTTAAACTAAGAAGTACAGGAAGCAAAAGCCAGACACTGCACTGAAGTGTCAGGAACTCCAAAGAGAGGTGGACCAGGAGCTATTCCCAAACATCTGTCTGTGGGCAAAGTGGTAGCTGATCAGCAGTGAAAAGAGAAAAGTAAGAATGCTCTTATGAGTTTTTCATAAAGCTATATTTAGCCCATAAAGGAATTATCATTAAGAATCAATGTTCTTTCTTTTATAAAAGGAAAAAAATATTCTTAGTAAGCCCAAGTAAAAGGTGCAAACCCACCTCATTACCTAGATTTTATTGTGACCTTTAACTGGTCTGTGACATTTCAGAACTCCCTTGTACTCTAGAAATCCCTAGCTAGGAATGAGAAGAGGAGTTCTGCCATGGAGGAGGGCAAGCCAGTCAAGATGAGTTAAGGCCCAAGGAAGGATTGGTCTAGGACAGCCGTGGGCAAACTACGGCCCGCGGGCTGGATCCGGCCAGTTTGAAATGAATAAAACTAAAAAAAAAAAAAGACCGTACCCTTTTATGTAATGATGTTTACTTTGAATTTATATTAGTTCACACAAACACTCCATCCATGCTTTTGTTCTGGCCCTCCAGTCCAGTTTAAGAACCCATTGTGGCCCTCGAGTCAAAAAGTTTGCCCACCCCTGGTCTAGGATGACTCTCATGAACCCCAAGATCTTTCAGAGAAGACCCTTGTATGGCCTGGTACATGTGGCCCCTTTCCTCACTCCTACTTCCTAAGCAAGGCACAGAGATTTAGAGAGTCAAAAATCTACTAATGTCTTTTAGACTTGTCTGGTCCAACCTCTAGAGAGGGATTGGCAATTTTTTTCTACAAAGAGCCAGATGGTAACTATTTTAGGCTTAGTGGGCTATATGATCTCTGTCATGACTCCTCAGTACTGGCACAGTAGCGCAAAAGCAGTCATAGACAATAATACATAGACAAAAGGCAGAGCCTATGGTCCATTGAAACTTTATTTACAAAACCAACAGAGTGTCAGATTTGACCCAGGGGCCACAGTTTCCCAAGGACCACTCTAAAGAGCAGAGAGGAGAGCCTTATAAATCCCAGATCAGACTCAATGATCATTTTATAGACCTGAAACTTGTGGCATAGAGAAATGTGGTAGTGAGTTCAGCATGAATAGGTGTCTTCTGAATATCACCATCACTGATGGAACTTAATACCTAACTGCCATACGCTGAGTGATATTCTAAGTACATCATGTGGATTATTTTACTTAATTCTCACAACCACACTATAAGTAGATATTACTATAATTTCCATTTCACAGCTGAAGGAATTGAGGATCAGGAGGTTATGTGACTTGCTTAGAGCCAGTGGAGCCTGGAGTTCCCTGAGCAGTAGAGCTGTGTGTGGTGCATAAAGCAGAAGACATGGACTTTTACTTACAGCCATGATGGAGGAAAAGAAAAAACAACTAAGACATTGAACAAAATGTGTGAAACAATGGTTTTAGACATTCAGCAGCAGGCAGAGCAGGACAGTGATTCCTACAAGAAGGTACACAAAGAGGTGAATCCTAGGACGTCCCAGCATACAGAGTTTCAAGGCTATATCAGAGGGAGGAGGAACCAAACAGATCCCAGCCATTTGAGTGCACAATGTGTAGAGCTCTGAGTGGCCCAAGCAGCTAAAATTTCTGGATTGTGTACTGAGGAGAAAAGAGCCACACAAAAGAGAGCTCTAGGTAGCTGCAAAGGATGTCCCTATATCTTCAGCTGAGTACTAGTCAGCACATGTGTGAAGAAAAACCATCGATGCAGAAAGCAGCACTATATAAAGGTCACCCAGGATTGAAAATATTTTATATTCCTGCCAGCCATAGTAAAAAGTCTCCTGAGATGTACTTCCTCAAAAGGTATTGTCTTAGTAGTGGGGCTAAGTCAGCCCTATGCTAAAGGCTGTTCTGGATCTGTCTAATAAACATTAAAAGTAAGTCAAAAAGATCAATTTGTTTCCAAGTAACTCAACTGCATTACCGCCCCCCACTCCAAAAAAAAAAAGTCTAAAAGATATTTAAAGGCTTGAAAAAAAATCTGCACCCAACAACATAAAATTCGCTGTCAACCACCTAATAAAAAATCAGCAGGCATTCAAAGAAGCAAGGAAATATGACCCAAAACTCAAGGGGAAAAACAGTCAATAAAAACAAATACAGAAATGCCACAGATAATATAATTATAGACAAAAATGTTAAGACATTTTCTATAAATATACTCCATATATAAAGAAGGTAGAAGAAAGCATAAGCATGATAAGACATGAAGTCTATAGAAAAGAGCCATATAAAACTTGTAGAGATAGAAAACAAACAACAGTAATACCTAAGATGGAAGGTTACATAACTAGTAAGTGGCCGGCCCGAGATTCCAACTCCAAGTTTGGTGCTCACTTCACTACTGTCAGTTTTATAGCAAAGAAGGCTAATAGAGAGGGCAAATCTAGCACTAATCTCTTAATTAAGCCAATTGGTTCATACATGTAAATAGCATTTTTTAAATTTCCCTGAATATATTTGAACTATCTTCTGCTTACACTATACAGGAGAGATTGAGGCTCAGTAGACGCTGCCTTGCATTATCAAAGTAGAAACTACTATAGGGGAAAGAAAAGCAGCCATTGCTACACAACTATAAATATAACCCCGCCTGGGTGAATTTGGTTTTCTTTCCAGTGGAAAAATTTGAAGCATATTTTTAGACAAAAATTAATTGTATTTCAGCTCAGTCACTACTCAAATTCTATAGAGATCTTCCTTGACCCATCAATGACTTAGAGGCATCAAAGGAAGAGAGGATACTGTTCTCAACGATACATCCCCAGGGTAAGTCAACCACTATTCTGGCATCCGTGTTCCACCACAGTGGGACAGGAGCTTATCTTTTGGCTTTTTAGGATATTTTCAAGAGCAATATTTAACCAGTAAAAAGGAATAGAGTTATCAACTCCCTTTGCCAAGTTTATTTACAAATCACACGTTTCTAATTATACCTCAGTTTATCTCCCCAGAAAAAGTAGGTTAAGATTATAGTGCTATACATAATCATAACATCTTAAAACAAGATGCAATCTCAAAGATTATCTAGTCCTCCCCTGTCATTTTACAGATGAGGAAACCAAGGCCACACACATAGATAATGGCAGAGCTGGAACTAATATCTCTACTTTACTGGTCAGAGAATTGGAGTATATGTGGGAAGCAACGGGTTCACCTTTTAGATGCTATGGGCTGGTGGGCCAGATCCTTAATCTTTCTAAATGGGAATAATACCTTCTGATTAGATGAAATAATGTATGTTTCATTAAGTTTATATTTATTTAGTAGATGCTGCACAGAAAGGACTTACTAAATGGATTTAATGTTCCCTAGAACTTGTTGGCTAGTGTCTTCTCTAAGAGAGAGAGAAAAAAAAAACAGTTGGAATCTACACAAAATTACATAAAGGTCAACCATCCTAAGATCCTAATAAACATGGGTATTTTCAAAGTCTAGTCAAAATAACTGGGATGAAGTCTCGGGAAGGTGTAACTAGAATACAATTTATGGGGGGAAATAGCTGTGGATTAATGAATTTTATTGCAATCTTTCTAAATAAAGATGAGAACTGAAAGAGGGGCCTAGTCTGCATGAACACTACAAAAAGGCAATGGAAGAACATGAATTGGCCACATTGCCTCCATCTCTGTCCAAGGAAGGCAATGATGTCAGCTGGATGATAGTGACTGTTATTTTCACCCATGAAACCCTTTCCTCTATGATTCTGTGCTTCCCAAACACCTTTCTATGAGTAATATATGTTAGAACAGTATCAGTGCCTTCTCAACCTCCAGTCCTCCTCTCCTTTTGCCTTCTCTCCCCTCTCCTTCCCTCCTCTCCCATCTGCTTCTCTCTTCCCCTTTCATTTCTTCTCTTCTCCCTTTATCTTCCTCCCCTCATCCCCCTCTCTCTCAATTCCATTGCATTCTGTGCCATGTAGTATGCAGACATAAAGCCAATGCAGCCATTTTGCTACCATAGGGGAAACTAAACTTAGGGTGAATCTGACATTGTAGAAGGCAGAGAGAAGGCAATGTGTATGGGCATGTGCAAACAAACACTAAAACCAGAATTTGATAATATGGAAGGTGCCTAAAGTAATCCAATTCCAGGTCTCATTCTAGTTTGGATTTCCCATTTTAGAAACCACTAAAATCCCCTCATTCATGCGGCCTATTTTGAATTGTAGCCTCTGTTACTTACAATAGAATTCAACCTGCTGAACCAAAATTGATTTATCATGAGGACTTTTCTACATGAGAGATGATGTGCTAATCAGTCAACATATTTATTTGGTCTACCTGAAAGAGTTTTCAAACAAAATTAACAAATTAGCATTAAACTTTATGCTTAGGTCATTCAGGATTTTGTTTAGCACAATTCATTTAATTGTCAAATGGGGTGTGTCTTCTAGCCTTGTTGAGTGAATCATTTCTAACAATGTCAACAATTTCACATTTCTGGACCTAAAAATGTAAGGGACAGACCCTGAAAAGTGGCCACCACAATTTAGAGTTACATCTTGGGCAACCTAGACTACTATCTCCACTGTTTATCTTATCTCTCTCCTTACAAAGTCCAGCTCATCACACTCTTTCCACCATGCCACGTGCTCATTAGGTGGTTAATTACATCATAAGCTCGACAGTAATAAAACAGCATTTCTTACTTTTTGTCAATTCAGATAGGCCTTCTCTCCAATTAGTGTAAATTATTGAGGTTTTATTATATGCATACATATGTGTTTTGTTTGCAGTTTCATTGATGAATAATGACTATGCAGCCACCCACGGACCAGATGGAAATGATTGGGAACCATTAAATAAAACATTGTTAGGTCATTTCCAGCATGTAATCAACAACAATGGCTGTGGTTAGACTTGTTATTTAAACAGATGGAGGAGAGGATGACTCACTGGGTTTAAGAATTATTGAGGCCTTAGGTATCCCCAAGACAGAACTTCAAGAAATAAGTTTGGGAACTGCTGAGCATGGCTTGGGAGGAGGTGCCCTCGGTTAAAGAGTCTTTGCTCACTGCGTATTGATCATAGCCTGCAGTTATAAAAATAAACTCTCCTTCTATTCTTTCTCTTTCCCACTTTTTGTTCTTTTTCTTATTTTCTAAAAACATTTATTGAACATCAAATATGTCAAGAATGTGGCACCCACTGGGCTGGGTATTAACAAAGACATAATCTTAATCATTGTTACTACTATTTCCTAATTTTTTTGGCCTTGGTCAACTCAATTAATTTCTAGAAGCTAAATTTCTACATTTAAAACTAAAGATAAAGTTGCCTCTTGTGTTTCTACTCCACAAGTTTGCTTTGAAGATCCAATGAAATTAGTGATGGGAAAGGAAGAAAACCTCTGAGAATTGTTATTTTTATCCATGCACAGCACCACCACAGCCCTCTAGCAGATAGTAGCACTCTTCTGCTTTGCTTCTCAGCATATTTTACTAATAGTTATGCAGCACTTGAAAGCAGAAAGCACATGGCATTTTTAATCAGAAGAATCAGGTTTAAGTCCCTGCTCCACCATTTAGTAGCTGTATGTCCGTAGGCAAATTCTCAAAGTCTCAGAGCCTCAACTGATTGTTGTGAGGAACAAATTAAGTTTAAAGAAAAAGAGGAATAATGGTTAGAAATCAGTTAGGAGGTTTTTTTTTGTTGTTTGTTTGTTGTTTTTGTTTTTTTGTTATTGTTGCTGCAAGAACCACCTTTAAAAAAGGAGGGAATTTGTTTTCAAACTGTATACTATCTGGAGCACAAACAAGAAGACATCAGGACTTGAGAGGTCTTTGAGGACCAGACAAGTCCTTCAAATTCTTTCTCATTGCATCTCTGTGTCTCTCTATCTGTTTGGTTAGTACTCACTATATAATCTAGACTAGAGGCACAGTGCATGAAAATTCATGTACTCAGGGGGGTCCCTCAGCTCGGCCTGCACCCCCTCACAGTCTGGGAGCCCTGAAGGGATGTCCACCTGCCAGCTTAGGCCCACTCCCTGTGGGATTGGGCCTAAGGTGGCAGTCAGATATCCCACTGGAAGCCCGGGAGCCCTTGGGGGATGTCCAACTGATGGCTTAGGCCTGCTCCCTGCACTGTTGAGGAGGCAGGAGAGACATTCTTAGCGCTGCCAAAGAGGCGGGAGAGGCTCCTGCCACCGCTGCTGCACTCACTGTCATTAGCCCAGCTTGTGGCAGAGCGGAGCTCCCCCTGTGGGAGTGCACTGACCACCTGGGGGCAGCTCCGGCATTGAGTGTCTGCCCCCTGGTAGTCAGTGCGCATCATAGTGACCAGTCATTCCTGGTCATTCCGCTGTTAGGGTCAATTTGCATATCACCCTTTTATTATATAGGATGGAATCCTGAGGTGAACCAATATGACTTTAGCAATTCATCATGGTCTCTATGAAAGACCGTCCCATCCCCCACCCCCCCATCACCACACACACAACACATACACACAAGGTTATCTCCAAACAAGCTAAAGATGGACTAGCTTGGAGCCATACTGGCTTAATCAATGGCTGTTTCTGCTCAAAGAACAACCATGCACTACTTTTCTGGTTAGGGGGCTGTGGTGGATGGTCCAAGGCAGGAACATATGAGTATGCTGTGCTGTACTGAGAAAAAAGTAGTAAGTAGAAACTGCCCCCTGAACACACTGAGGGTATGTTTAAATGATGTTACACAGAAAGTACCGTGGCTTAGGGAAATTATATTCCAGTCAGAAAGTAAATCTTCTTACTAAGTTTCCCCTCAGTGCAGCAAGTTGAGAAAAAATGAAAGCTAACATACATGCAGAGGAGGGGGCTAAAAGAGGCAAATGCGATATATAAATTCAGCATCCAGAGTGTTGAGATGAAATGAAGAGAAGTTAAGATGAAAAACCTTACAACCATTCCCACAGTAAAATGTAAAGCAGGCAGCCAGTGTTTTGCAGTAGGTTTGGGGAATCCCGTCTTCTTGGCAATATTGATGATAACATTCGAATTCTGAGTGAAAACATAAGCAATTACTACTAAGTATCCTAACAAATATCCACCGAGTAACTTGGGGGGAAAAAGACTGTGAGGCATCAGAGGAAAATCAAAGGAACCTAGAAGAAGACACATTTAAACTGTATTAAAATTGAAACTCTCTCTCAACAATACCAATCTACAATGCGTTGACTTGTGTCCCTCTCAAAAAAGATATAGTACTAACTAACCCCCAACACCTCAGAATGTGACCTTATTTGGAAATAAGGTCTTCACAGAAGTAATCAAGTTAACATAAGGTCATCGGGCTGTCCTTATATGATCCATTGCATCTGTTGTCCTTATAAAAAGGGAAAATTTAGATACAGAGACAGACACACATAGAAGGAAGACACAGTGAAAACACCAGCTACAAGCCAGACTGTCAGCAATCCACCAGAAGTTGGAACAGATTCTCTATCACAACCCTCAGATGGAACCAACCCTACCAACTCCTTGATTTTAGATGTTGCCTTAAATTTCTGTTATTTAAGCCACCTACTTTATGATACTTTGTTATGATGGCCCCAGGAAACTAGTATACCATCTAAGGAAGTTTAGCAGTTCCTTAGGGAGATGGAGAAAGAAAATAATCATCAGAACCCCATTAATAAGTACACATTCTTGTTGCTAAAAACATTACCTTACCATAATACTTTGATAAGTGCATAGGTTCTCAGTCTCTAGTATACATTCAGTCTTTGAATCATCTCCTTTCAGCCCTAAGTTAGGGCCTATTGTCAACATCTGAACATGGTGTGTTCTACGTGAGTATTCCAGTCAAGATGCTAGCGGTTGCAGTAATCAAAGCCAGCATTCCCCTTTAAAGTAGAATGATTCTTTAATATGTGCTGGGACTGACTACCAAACAGACCCTGAATGGATGAATGGATTACTCTGACACATGTTTCTGTGAAAGAGAGGCTAAGGGACTGCTTGGCTTTAGCAACCATGCAGCCCCATTCACCTGCCTCCTTAGGCTTTTATTATAACAACAGCTTGAACTAAAATTAACCTCTAGATGCAATCATCAGGGTAAGTATCCCTGAGAAAAAACATGCATCTGTAGTGTCATTCAAACAAGGATGTTTTGAAGTCTAAACATAAAGATTCCAGTAAAACACCCAGGGGCTCAAACTTGTTTAGAAAAGTCAAGGCAGGGTCTGCCACTTTTGGCGAGGTCCCCCTAGAGGTCCCCAACCTTTTGGAGACTTTCCAACCAAGTCCCATGCTTCCCCAGAAATATGGCTTTTGTTTTTTCTATCCATGTGGGCTATATGATGCAGAAGCACTCTACAGACAGTGAAATACTATTAAATAGCAAGAACAGATATCCCACTGAAAAAAATTCTCTCTATTTTTTTTGTCTCTTCCTTCCAGACAAGGATAGCTGCATGAAAATCCCATGAGAGTCCAGGGAAGGAACATTGGGAAAGGTTACATATTATTCCAGCAGGAAACTAATGGCATGTCAAAAAAAAGTTCAATCACACCAGAATCATTCTTACATTAACCCACAAAATCCTCTCTCAGAGTCCATTTCCACTCCCCGTCATTGCCCCTCATTGATGAGTTAGGGGGAGCCTCTAGGTCAGTGATGGTGAACCTATGACACACGTGTCAGAGGTGACACGCAAACTCATTTTTTTGGTTGATTTTTCTTTGTTAAATGGCATTTAAATATATAAAATAAATATCAAAAATATAAGTCTTTGTTTTACTATGGTTGCAAATATCAAAAAATTTCTATATGTGACACGGCACCAGAGTTAAGTTAAGATTTTTCAAAATGCTGGCATGCCAAGCTCAAAAGGTTCGCCATCACTGCTCTAGGTGTTAGAGATTGGTAAGAACGCCTCAATATGGCAACTCTTCCTCTTAGTAATAAGCCTGCAGATTGTTACCTGGAAGCCTAACCATCTGAAGTGAAGACCACCTTTCAAGCCTCCGCTGATGTGTTTCCATATGATTAAGTTCTGACGAGTTGCATACAAGCAGAAGTACTGGATGTGGTTTCTCTGTCCATGTAAAGGGAAGCCATGTGATCTGTATTCCATTGTCTTTCTGGTTAGAATGTAGACATGCTGGTTGATCTTTGTAACATGATCCCCAAGTGATCTATTGTGAATGGTGTAGCAACATGATAAAGGGAACTCAGGCCTTTTCTCTATGAAGTGTGTGTCTACCCTGCATCAGGAGAGAATTATAATTCTATCTAGTTTAAATCATGATTATTCCGGGAGTTTTGTAGCATGCAGCCAAAATTCATCCTAAATGACTCAAAACCTTTGAATACAAAGAACAGAACACTTATGTTTTGGTCGTTCAAAGAATATGGAAACTTATCTCACATAAAGAGAAACCCAAAGTTCAAGCAGCCTCAGGGCTGGTTAACAACTCAAGAAGCTCAAAGGGTCCAAATTTTGACATCTCTCTGGTCTATTTCTCATTGCTTCCCCACAAACACCTATGTGTCCTGCCTGGTGAACTGCTGCTGGCTTCCTGAATATGCCAAGCTCTTTTCATTGTCCTTTTACTTAAACATGCTGCTGCTTCTCTTGGAATACTCTCTCTTTTCTAGCTGGGATCTTAATCAGCTCCATAACAGAATGCACAGGCTGAGTAGCTTAAACAACACACATTTATTTCTCACAGCTTCTGAAAGTCCAAGATCAAGGTCCGGCTGATTCAGTTTCTGATGAGGACTCCCTCCCTGGCTTGCAGAAGGCTGCCTTCTCCTTAAGTCCTCACATGAGCTTTCCTTGGTTTGTGGTGGAGGGGTGAGGGTAGGCTCAGGAGCTCTCTGTTGTCTTTTCTTAACAGGACACTAACCCTTTCAAATCAGGACTCCACCCTTATGACATCATTTAATCTCAGTTACTTTGATAAAAGCTCTATCTCCAAATACAGTCACATTGGGGTTAGGGTTTCAACATAAGATTTTGGGTGGTGGGAGACAATTCAGTCCAAGCATGTCCAACTTGCTGCCAGCAGACCGCATGCCTCATGCATTGGTTCCCATCATGCAGCGCGAATCACATTGAACAGGACTTAAGTGGGCATCTGTCCCCCTTGTTAGCCTAGGAGATCCTTAGAAGCAGATACAGTGGTTTGTTCACTTTGTTTCCCTAACACCTAGGACATTGCCTGGCACAAAGCTGGTGTTTAACGGATGCTTTAGGAAGCCGGAGAAGAAAGAAACATTACATCTTTAGAAGAAAATGTGATCTGTGTTCCAAACAACTGAATTACAAATGAATGTCAGGAAATCCATCATCCACTGGATTTTTCTCTAAGATAAATAAATTCAATCTCCAGATTGCTAAAGTTTGCATAATGGTTAAGGATGTCTGAATTAAAATGCCGTCTTCCAACTTACTGGGTATATGACTTGATTGATTACTTATTGTGTCAGATTTTAAATGATTCTCAATTCTTTGATGTCCCTCCTATTCCCTTCTCCTTGTCTTAATGACTTGCCTGAGGCAGAAGTCACCTTCTGGGGGTTCTGAGGCTATGTCATCAGAAGCCTTGCAGCTTTGGAACACTTGCTTGTGGAGCGCTGGGGCATCATGGACAAAGTCCAACTATGCTGAGGCCACGATGCTATAAGTAAACTCAAGGTAGCCGTGTGGAGAGGCCATGCAGAGAGAGATGCCTGGCCAGCACCCAGACATTCAAGTCATCCCAGCTGTGGCTCTAGACTTCCTGGAGCGGAGCAGAGCTGACTGCTGGGCCCTGTCCAAATTCATGAGGCAAAAAAAAGAAAAGCATGAGATAATAGTAATGATGTGAAAGTCGTTTGTTAAGTGATAACAGATGATGAAACACTAACTTCACTGGGCCTCAGTGTCCTTGATTGAAAATGGAGATTAAATAGTTTCTGGGAGGCTAGGGGACTGTCTAGGGCGGGGGGATAAAATGGACATATATGTAATACCCTTTGTAATACTTTAAGCAATAAAAAAAAAAAATTAAAAAAAAATAGTTTCTGCCTCTTGGCACTACTATAAGAGTTAAATGGTTAGAGCTTGTAAAGCACTTAAAACCACCCGGCCCAAAGTAAGTGCTTACCAGTATACATATTAGCTATCATTTTACTTTTGTGATTTTTGAATTCTGTGACATCAAAGCCATTTTTTGTTTTTAAAGATATTTTTTATTGTTGATAGTATCACAGATATCTCCCATTTCCCTCCCCCCCCCCTCAGTCCCTATCCACCCCACCCCCACCCCCAGGTCTTCACTACCCTATTGCCCATGTCCATAGGCTATGCATGTAAGTATATAAGTTCTTTGGTTTATCTCTTCTCATCCCCCAAAACCATTTTGTTTTGATGAAATTAATGATAACTTGGAACTAGGGTATATTGGAATTTTGATGACTCTCGATGACTTTTTATTAGTGAGACGTGATGCAGATCCTGTGTCCGTAAAGCCATCTCTGGCCAAGCGCCTGTAGGTGCAGAGGCTGAGGGGACAAGCCCTCTCCCAATTATGAGCTAATCATCTTCCTAAGGCATCAGAGCTTTTCCCGGGCAGAGGCTTTCTAGTAAGGTTCTGAATCCTCTGTTTACACTGCTCTTTTTTTTTCTTTTGCCTTCTCCCTCCTGGGATAATTTGACACTAATGGGCGAAGCTCTTGAGGATGGAAATTGTTGGTCTTTTTTCCCAGCGCGCCTGGACTCAGCTTCAGAGGAAGAGAAATACAAACATGACACTAATGGACTTCCCTTGTTCGCAGTTCTTCTCGTTTCAGGACAGCGTCCCCTTGGCATCCAGGCTCCTCACTTCAGATCCATTAGTGCCGGGCAAATGAGCCGTGCGGTTTCTCTCATCTCCTGCCCATAAACCACCACACGTACCTCTCTCCTGACCCCTCCCTCTAGTTAACATTGTTTAACAGACTCAAGGACACAGTTGCGGTTCTTTCATTCCTAGAAGAGCAAAATGTGCTCATGCTTCCTGTGCTGGCCGCCTGGGCTGGTGGCGACTCAAAGCCCAGGCCTGGGCTGTTTGATGCTTTCTATTTTGGGATGTTATTGATAGTCCGTTACTGAGCACCTGGGTGATGAAAAGGGGCCCCGGGAGCCCACAGACACTCCTGTGTTCCTCCCTGGCACGGCCAGTCCTTTGCCCTCCTCTGACTTCCCAGTGAGGCCCTGGTTTTATTGACCTCCTCTTGGGCAGCATCAGGGCCCTGAATTCTTGGGAGGAGAGGCTGAGGGGCAGAAAAGGGACCAAGAACTTAGACTTACACCCCTAGTCCCCTAACTCGCCTAACAAGGGAGAAATTATTGGCTGGGCTGGATATTTAACCAGCATATGGGGTAATGGGAAGTATATCAGTTTCAAAACTGCAAATGAAGGTCTCAAGCCCTCTCCGCTCTATACTAGCTGTTTGAAATTGGGGAAGCTTTCTAGATCTCAGCCTACTATCTGTATAAATGGGAATACAATATTTGACTGACAGGGTTATTTTGGCAGTTGGACCAAATGAAGTATTGCCTTTATGCAGTACAGCATCTGGAAAGGCACGCAGATATCTGCATTACCAGAAAGGTAATGGGTCACAGACATACTTGGAATCCAGAGGATGCTACAGACTATTTCATTCCTGCTCCCAAAAGGTTGTCCTCCAGTCCACACAGTTTATCTTCTCTAGTTATTGCTTACTTCCTTTTTCTTTTCTACCCTCTACCCTGAGTCCCAGCCACGGCCAGGGGCTGACCCTCGGTTGTCTGAGCCTGGGACACGCCCTCTCCCAGGTGCCATCTGAGCTGAGCTCCCGCAATGAAGTGAAACTCTCTTGCTGATCCTGAATGCCTTTCTTAGCAGAGCTCTGATGTGTAATAATGTTGAAAGATCTGTCCCTACCATGAGTGAGAATGGGACCAGATTAAAGGGACAGAGAAGTTCACCCTAACAAAGATGGAAAGCACCGGTACATAGTAGCTATTCAATCATGGCCCCATTTTCCTTTAATATTTAACTAAATCTTTATCCTAATTCTTCAACCTACTAAATGTGTGACCTGGGGCAAGTTGCTTAACTTCTCATGCCTCAGTTTTCATCTTTAAAAGAGGAATAATAGAACCCAGGTCACAGGGCTGCTATGGCAATTAAATAAACTCTCACAGTAATGCCCAGTAAATAATAACATTAAGTGTTGTTGCTGGTATTACTGTCATTATTCACTATTTTGATTGCATTTTTTTAGAAATAGGCTTTCATTCAGGTTAACAGTTTAAAACTGTAGGGTCAGATAATTCAGTTCCTTCCTTCTCTCTTCTTATTTACTCATAGTGTTTTAATGGTTGTTTCATACTGTTCAAATTCCCATTCATTGTGGTGTAAGGTGGCGGGCTACAAGCATATGGGTCTGAGGTCTCCAGGTTCAGCCACTGTGTGACCCAGAACAAGCACCTGGCCACCGGCTCCTCCCTTTCGTCTATAAAGAGGGGAGCTCACTCAGACAGGTGCTCTGTGGAATCAGCTCCCCCTCAGGCCAGAACAGCAGGGGCCCCTCCATGCTGCTTCCCTGGCTCTCTCCTTCGCCCTGGATTCCCGGCAAGGCTGAAGGCAGCCTATTTTCAAACTGCTCAACTCCCAAGAGAGGAGGAAAGCTGCCTTCAAACACAGCTTGCTGCCTTTCCCCGAGATAAGCACCCCTCCCCCAACCAAGACTCCTTGATTATCAAACACGTCAGCAGCGTTCTAAGAACCTGGTGTAAAATAAGCAAACCAGGCCTCTGGGAAGACCTGAGGGGCTGCTTTGAGCCACGTGAATGAGCCTTAATGCATACATGGATACATCCTCATTAAGCGGCAGGTGCCCAGAATCACTAGGACCTGAGCCCCCTGCAGGAGGTGCTGTACCTCTCCCCCTCTGTGGAATACTAGCCTCGAATATCTTTATATTCTCCCGGTGATACCTGTAGAGTCAAGGTTTTCTTTCTTTCCTTCCTTTAATCTCTCTTTCCAAAGTAGTATGGAGCCCCTGCTATGCACCAGATACTGTGCTTACTGGCAGTTACATAAGGAAGATGAAGACATGCTTCTTGCTTTCAAAAAATTTATACATCAGTAGGAAAAACTGAAATGTGAAGAATTCTACAACACAATGCCAGGCTAAATCTGGTTTCCTTGTTGCACTCTAATAGCACTTACTTTCCTACCACTTGTCATAAGATAGAACATGTACCTGCGTTTTCCATTAAGGAATATCTGTCCTCCCTACCCCCCTCCACAGTATAGGCTGTGTTGTTTTGAGACTATCTATACTTAATACTTATTATGTACATTGTTCTTAGTGCCTTACATATATCAACTTTTAAACTTCACCGCTTCTTTAAGAGGATTGCACTGACATTATTCTCATTTTACAAATGAGGAAACCGAGACCGGGAGAAATTAGACAACTTGCCTCGGGCCACATGGCTGGTAAGAGGCAGAGCTGGGTCTTAAACCTAAACTGTCTGGCTTCAGACCTCTGCTCTCAATTACTATTCTCCGCATTAAAAGGAAGATACCAAGGCTCTTTTTAAGGCAATAGGCCAGTCCATAAATACAGTCTAGATAGAGTTCCTTGTAAAATCATTAAGTTTTGATAATTATGAATATCAAAATTTACTGATTTTACAAGGAACTCGTTAGACTTTTCCATTGTCTGGAAAATTCATTTACATGGAATCCCTAGTGTCAAATCCAAGGGAGGGATTGCGGTGTGTACAGAAAATGAAGAAGATGAGGGAAATGGCAGCTCTGGTGGATCAAAGAGAAAGGACACTGACCGCAAAGCGCGTCTATGTGGAGAGCTGAGAAACACTATCCTGAAAGCCAGGGGCTGTACACGCCAGATTTCTGACTTGATCTGAATTTGTCATTACAAACACCAAGAAAAGTGGTCTACTGTTTCCTCAAGAAGAAGACTCACCTTGACAGCTTTAACAACCCAATTCATTAGTCGGCGAGCAGCAAGCACTTTGCAGACTCTTATCATCTCAACAGTTAAAACAGCAAAATGTCTATCAAAAATAAAAGTGGGATTCTTTCACACAACTATGCAATTTAAAGACTCACTAGATTTCTAAACTGTTTAATTGTTCTATGCCTTTTGGAGATATAGTATGGAGATGTTTTATCTTGATGTGTTAAACTCCATTTGGTAATTTAAAGCACAAGGTCACACCAATTAGGTTTAGACTCCCCAGCTTTCTTACTAATTATGTACATAGATTTGGACACATAATTTAGCCTCTCTTGATCTCAGTTTACTTAGCTGTAAACAAGGAGCCTGAATTAGATGGTTTTTAAGACTCTTTGGCCCTCCTCTAGTGTTCTGAGATTTGATACTATATTAAGCCTTTGTATGTCTCTGTGTAATGTTTAATTTCCAGTCGATGATGTTAGAAAATAATCATGTTGACTCCAGTTCAAATACCTTCTTTGAGCATTTACTATCATAAAAACCACTGAATTAACTTAGAGAATAAATTGGGACTTAGGCTCAAGGTTCAGCAAAGCAATGTGGTTCCCAGAGCATCAATAAATAGATGAGATAGGGACATCTGTTGTAGAGACTGCTGGTGTTTACAAATACTGGTGCTCTGCTTTTCTTCTGGGCACATGGCTGGGCCACATCCTGCAGTTAGTTAGCTGAGACCATCTGTCTGAATTTCTACCAATAGAATGTGAACCTAAGTAGCCTGAGCCACTTCTGGGCCCGAAACATAAAACCCTCCTTTCTTTCTTCCTTCATTCATTCCTGACTCTATTTCTACATCCACTAGCTAAGTTGACAAAGTTTGGAAGGTAGAGAGAAGAGACAAAAGACAAATGCAATCTGTGTTCTTCAGTGACCCCATAGAGCATAATTCTTCCACAGAATGCGTTGGACTGTCACATGAAAGAAAAAGAAATGTTTATTGTGTTAAATTACTTAATTTTGGACAACAGCCTATTCTGACCAATGCATCAACCTTTTAGATTTTTATCCAGATAAAAATGAGTTTTATTGAGCATCCAGGTCATTCTTGAAGACAGGCAATCTTGCAAAAGTCCGGGAAGTACTAGTGGCAGGGAGGGAGGAATATTTTTCCTGGGCACCTTAGTTTATGCTGTGACACTCTTGTCTAATACCCTATCCTATCATCCCACACACAGGTCGCCCTGGTTTTGCCAATGCTCTCGCTGCACTCCCTATCCAATTCCTTTCACAGTTTTCTGAATGCTCCATTATCCAAATCTCCTCTCTAGTAAATGCTACTTCGCTTTTCTTCACTCATTTTTATTTCTAAGATTATTTCTAAAACATTTTGAGTTTTCTAATCTGTCACATCAGTAACTAATTTTGCATTCCACTCAACACTCAAAACTATCGCCCTGGCCGGTTTGGCTCACTGGGTAGAGCGTTGGCCTGGGGACTGAAGAGTCCCAGGTTCGATTCCGGTCAAGGGCATGTACCTTGGTTGCAGGCACATCCCCAGTGTGGGGTGTGCAGGAGGCGGCTGATCGATGCTTCTCTCTCATCGATGTTTCTAACTCTCTATTCCTCTCCCTTCCTCTCTGTAAAAAATCAATAAAATATATTTTTTTAAAAATCTATCTATGGGGAAAAAAAAACCTGTCTGTGGATTGATCTATTGATCCTTTCAGTTTTATCAGTTTGGGCTTCATTATTTTAGAGCTCAGTTATTAGGTGCATAGATATTTAAGGCTGTTACAACCTCTTGATGGAATAATGCTTTTATTATTATGAAATAATGTTTATTATTCCTGATAATACTCTTTGCTCTGAAACTTTGCTTCCCTGACTTACCACCTGGAAATTATTTAAAGGCAGTAAGATGGGGCAATTGCAGGGCTCACCTCATTTGTTTCCCATCTCTCAGGATTTACTGTCCTTTGTTGTCTGTTTCCCAGTGTCTTCAAAACGATTGCTTCATGTATTTTATCCAGTTTTTGTTTGTTTCAGCCAGAAGCGTAAATCTGGTTTCTGTTATCCCAATTGCCCTGGCAGGAAAGTCACCAAGTCATCTTATACTCATTTGATCCTCAAAGGAACCCTATGAGGTGAATCTCATTATTCTTTCTTATGGTAAAAAAAAAAAAGTCTCAGAGAGCTTACATAATCTCTCTAAAGTTATACAGTTAGCAGAGCCAATTGAGATACATGGAATAGATAAAGATTAGGGTGATAGGTGCATATATTTTCAGAAACTAAAATTAGGCACATGCCATAAGATTTATTTTATTACTTGTGAATTTATTTACATAGTAAATCTCCTGAAGATTTAAAAAATCAAAATGCATTTATGTCTACATGCAGTGTTTTGCCTTACTTGACAATAGCTGCAGTGCATGAAATCAGGTCTGTCTCAGAAAATCTGGGCTGCAAGTTCAAAGTACTTGATGGGAGGGATGACGAAATATTATAACCAATGGAACTGAACTAAGGATAAAATGTAACACTTATTTCAGGTAGGAATCGGACCTGCCATGTTTTTAAAATATCTTCCAAACCAGCAATCCTAAAGCAAATGCCTTTAGTATTCATCGAAGAGCTTAAAAGAAACAGATAACGGAGTGTGTGTGTGTGTGTGTGTGTGTGTGTGTTAATCTCACATTTTCTCTTGCCTGTTGGAATGAAATGGAAGTAAATGATCAGAAATGGCTTGGGAGGAGCCATCCAGAACCGGTTATTGAATCTGTGTCACAAACATGATCTTAGGACACAAATGCCTCAGTTTATTAATGTTCTCCAGTGGGCTGGGTGAGAACAATGGGAAATTCTAGTTCAAAGGTGCCTTCTCTTAAAATTTATTTTTTTTATTTTTAATATGTTTTTAATAATTTTAGAGAGAGAGGAAAGGGAAGAGAGAGAGAAACATTGATTAGTTGCATCCTGTATGTACCCTGACTGGGAATCGAACCCACACCCTCAACCTGGGTATGTGCCCTGACCAGGAATCAAACTGTTGAAATTTGGGGGCATGAGCCAACTGAGCCACATCAGCCAGGGCAAAAGTACCTTCTTTTTTTAAAATTATCTAGCATGTTTCCTGGCACATCGAGTGCCCTTTTAGCAAATGTGTGTTCTTTTTCTTTCTCTTTCTTCCTTCCTCCTTCCTTCCTGTCTTCCTTCCTTCCTTTCTTCCTTCCTTCTTTCCTTCCTTCCTTCCTTCCTTCCTTCCTTCCTTCCTTCCTTCCTTCCTTCCTTCCTTCCTTCCTGCCTTCCTGCCTTCCTGCCTTCCTCCCTTCTTCCTTCCTTTCTTCTCTCTTTCTTTCTCCCTCTCTTTCTCTCTTCCTTTCTTTTCAATCAGAATAGATCAGACCAAACAGTGTCTCTATCACAAAGGAGGCAGCAAGGATACCCAGGCAAGTCTGGCTGAGGAGGCTTAATTTGTTTTTATCATGGAAATCCTTCCATTGACACTAATTAATCTCTCCCTCCAACTTGGAGGTTAGCAAACCTCTTTTAAAACGGCAGCCATATAATGCTCCCTAGATGGAATTTTAACTAATGTATAATAATTACTCTTATCATAACAGCATCTCTTTACCACATTCAGAAGAGAACCTCGCCTTCCTGCCGTAAGTGGTGTTATTAGAGGGAAGAGGGTGTTTTCCTGTCCATTCATGCTCCAGCTGCCATTTAGCTGCATTCTGTGGGGACAATGATCCTCGCCTTTCATAGAGTGCAGATGGAAATGCAGAACTGCAGCATGCAGGCGGATTCCGCTGTTTGCCACAGATCTCTAGCAGCCCTGTTTCTTTGGAAATGCATAATATTTCTGAGCTGTATGAAAACTTTCTTTGAAAAGAAAACTGCTGTCTGAGTCCACGGTAGCCCAGAAAGAGGAGCTTATACAACATGGTGTAGGGCAGAGCAAAACTTGCTGTGAAGCAGAAAAATGTTATCACAGATTCAAGCAGGTGCAAAGAAACAAGTATTTACTGGAAACACTTGAGATCATTGTTTCCTGTGTGTATAAGAAAGGGTAGTTAGGATAGTCAATATATCTGTCAAATAGCAACAGTGTTGCTTGGGAGATCAAGGGAATACAGAAATAAAATTAAATGTGAGATTACTTTTTGTAGTTCAGACTGATCAGTAATGACTGCTGACTTGTTTACTGTTGTTAGATGAGTCTTTTAATCCTTTCAAGTTGTGCCACTAAAAACACCATGCACCTTAAAAGTGTGGGAACTGATCTAAGAAATCTACTTACTTGACCAGACTTGCCATCCCACCTAAGCTGAGAAACAAATGGGAAACCCTGCTTGTTAAAGTAATTTATTGTGTGGAAAAAAAGCTCTTTTCACCACCAGTACCACCAAAATGAATATGACTACTGAGATAGAGTTCTACATTCATGGAGCTTTCCATCAGAATCAGCAGCATTCCTTTGAGACAGGTAAGGACTCACCTGAACCCAGCTGGCCCAGAAACCCTGAAGGGGAGAAGACCCCATTCACTGAGAAAGTATCTGGGACATAGAAGAGCTAAAAATTAAATTCCTTGAGCCTGGGACAGTGATCACAACAACCATTAGAAAGGGCTCCGAGCCCTGACTGGTTTGGCTCAGTGGATAGAGCGTCGGCCTACAGACTGGACGGTCCCAGGTTCGATTCCGGTCAAGGGCATGTACCTTGGTTGTGGGCACATCCCCAGTAGGGGGTGTGCAGGAGGCAGCTGGTTGATGTTTCTCTCTCATCGATGTTTCTAACTCTCTATCCCTCTCCCTTCTTCTCTGTAAAAAACCAATAAAATATATTTTTTAAAAAAAAGAAGAAGAAGAAAGAAAGGGCTCCAAAAGAAGAAAGCCAGGATTTGCTCTGACCTGGCCCTTGCCAAACACAAAGGAAGTCTGCAAAGTGGAGAGTATTTAGTAGCCCCCACATCTGCTGAGGAGCGGAGATAAAAGTAGCCACCAAATGCTCCAGAGTGGCTTTGAAACAAGTCATGACCGCTGGTCAGGCAGAGACAGGGAGCCGGTAATAACCCTACAGGTTGGCTACAGCCCTTTCAAGAGAGCCAGCTACAGTTTCCTTTAGAAGATTTTACCACAAAAGTAAGTTGCTCTTCTTTTATCAAGATTAGATAACATCGACTCAGTATGCAAAACTAGGATCCATATTTGGCTCCTGGTGCTGTCCCAGAAATAATAACTGATATCTGAAGGCAGCCCATAGTGAAAAGGACCGCAGAACACTCGATGAAAATCCTAACCCCACCACTTATTTTGGGGGTAACAGCTCTCTGAGCTTTAGGTTGAACCCAGGTACATAGGGAAAATGATACCTTACAAGAGTAGCATGAGAATGATATTATGGAAAGGGTCCAGCTCATAGCGGGTGCTCATTGCATGTTAATTCTCTTGCCCTGATTGCAGTTAAATTCAATGTCTCTTTTAATCCTCACAACTCTATTAGGAATGTAGTCAGGTATTATCCTCAAGTAACAGACTGGAGAAACTAAGACTGATAATAGGCCCAATGACATTCAAGAGTGATCACATTTTTAAAAAATTCCTAATGCCTTTGCTCCTTTGCTCTGAGACATCAAGTTTTGAATCATTTATTCAGTGACTAATATATGCTAGATATTATCAATAAAACACCCAGAAAGGTTACAAATTCAATTATACCTTAATAAATGTGAAATTAAAAAAATAATGAAGTTCCTATTTTGACTTCTAAAAAAGGTTAAATAAATTATCCATCTGAAACTCATAAGAGTTTTAGGCAAGATCAACCTTGTCTCAATGGGTGTTGTTGACTATCATGTAAAGAAGTTTGGGGATTACAGATGGATTCTGACACAGTTGATTCTGACACAGCATTCCTACGAAACTTACCTATCCTAGATATTTTTTCCTATAGTCGTCACTTATGATTCTTTTACCTCAAGGCCATAGCTTTCTGGTTTCCAATACTAATTTCTTTTCCTCCATAGTAACTTTTTTAAAATTGATTTTAGAGAAAGGAATGGAGAGGAAGAGAGAGGGAAACATCACTGATGAGAGAGAATCACCGATTGGCTGCCTCCTACACACCCCACACTGGGGATTGAACTCACAACTCAGGCATGTGCGTTGACCAGGAGTCGAAGCGTGACCTCCTAGTTCATAGGTTGATGCTCAACCACTGATCCATGCCGCCAGGCTATAGTAAGTTTAATTTTGGAGTCCCTAAGAACTGACCCTGGGCTCTTTTTTTTTCTTTCTGTCCCTATATAATTTTCTCCATCCTCTTAGATTAAATACAACATGTCCTCAAAAAACATCATTTCATTCAACATCGTTTCTTTATAATATTAATGAGAAAAAAATCTGTTCCTGACTGAGGCTACTATCTATGTGAAGTTTGATTGTTCTCTCCATGTATGTGTGAGCTTTTTATGTGTACTCACATGTCTGTCTTCAGCTTAGCAGTCTTCTCTAAGCTCGAGACTTTCTTCTAAATCTAACTGAACTTTTTGACATATTTGCTTGTCTGTCCCACTGACATCTCAGACTTAATATTTGCAAAGAAAGAACATGTGATTCCTTCATCACCCAACTCCTTAACCAATCATATCATAGTCTTCCCTTTCTATAAAGATGACAGAAGTACCCAACAGTTACTAAAGTCATGATATTTTCCTTTCTCTTACTCCTCACAGTCTATCAGCAATTCTATTGGCACTGCCTCTAAAATCTATCCTGAAACTAACTGTTCTAAGCCACTATCCATTTTCATTTATGCCACCTCATAGCTGACCCACTAAGCCCACTCTTGCCCCTCTCCCATCAGTCCTCTCTATAAAATTTTTTTTGAAAATGTAAGCCAATTTGGGCCACTCCCCTATTTCAAAGCCCTCAGTGGCTTTGAAGGAAACCTTCAAATACCTTATCGTGATTCCAAAAGCTTGTGTGATGTGGTTCCTGCCTTCCTTTCCCCTTCTTTCCTTTGCTATACTCCAGTCATGCTGGCTTTCTAGAAGTTCTTAGAACTTTCCCAGCTCTTTCCTGCCTCAGCACCCTTGTTATCTGGAAAGCTCCTCTCTTGACTCTTCACTTGTTTGACTTTTGGTCTCATCCTGAAATACCCTCTCCTACGAGAGACCTTCTCTAACTACTACTGTCATTCTCTATCAAAGCACTGAGCTTAGTTTCTGCATCACACTTATTACAACCTATACTCTTCTTATTTATTTATTTATTTATTTATTTATTTATTTATTTATTTATTATTTGATCCCACATGAGGTCAGAGTTTTCTTTGTCTTATCATTGTCATGATACAGTGTCTGTACATATGTATTCTCAGTACACAGAGCTCTGTAAATATTTACTGAGCGAATGAAAGAATAAATGAATTAATGAATCTCCATTTCAGTTATGCAGACTCCCATTTCAATAAAATGATGTCTCACTTATGCTTATCCTCTGTTCTGTGCTGTGCAAACTCAATGAGGCATCCTGTGATGAGGTAATATAAAAATGAGCTTCTATCAAATAAGAACAAAGAGGACAAACAATATTGGCCCCAAAGAATCCAGGCTGTTAGGCCAGGTGCCAGAAATCTTTGGCTTTTTCATTTCCTTAGGTACATCACAGACTTGAATTTCTGAGAAGCCATCCAAAGCATGACAATATATTACAAAATCCATTTTACTTAGCCCTCAAACACATGTCATGCTCCATCTCAATAGTAGCCAGACCTTTCACCAGCATTTATAGGATTAGAGGCCATGTCCGACCCAGGCCTTCATCTTTGGCAACAAAAATTGACACATGTATAATCATAATAACAATTTGTCTTATTAAGAACCTACTCTATTACAAGTACTGTGAGGTACTAGATGTTCTGCATGTTATTGCTATTTAATCTTCAAAACAAACCTCTGAGGAAGATTTTTATGCCCAACTAATAGATAAAGGACCTGAGGCTCAGAGAAGTTATATTACTTGCTCTTCTGCCAGGCTTATAGCTGTTATGAGGTAGAGCAGAGAACTGACCCCAAGTTTTCTGCTTCCAACTATTTAAGCTACATTATACTACCTTTTGAAAAAAATCACATCAATGTATTTTTATTAAGTTATTTAAATCATTAGGTACACCATATTTTCTGATCAACTACTTAAATGTGATTTTCTTTAAGAGGTGATCTGTGTGCACCCTCAGGCTCTCCACTATTCCTGTAGGGTAAAATCCTGTCTGTGATTCCGTCGCAGGAAATAATCTTAATTTGCCTTCTCTGGGTAAATAATTGTCTCATTGACATTAGAGATTTCTCTTACCTGAAGTCTCCTCAAAGAGGAAATGAATCCACTTCAGTAATGACTTGTGGAGCCCTAGGGTTTCAGAAAGTTGCTGCTGAGGTTCCTACAAAGGAGAAAAAAAAAGGATATTATTGTTCCACTATTTTCTATTTGGGAGCTTTAAATTAATATTTCATTCCAAGTTTGAATACCACTGCCCTTGAGAGAGTGAGAAAAAAAAAGAAGGAAGGACGAAAGGAAAGGATGGATGAAGAGTCTTCTGTTTCTCAGTCAGCCTACACAATTAAACCATCCTGACATCTTGTTTGACTGGAAGAGGGGGAGAGATGGAAAACCAATGGTGGAGTCTCCTTACCAAGGAAGTTGAATATGGATGTTATATTGAAAGAGAGGATAGAGTATAAACTCCTTCAGCTAGAAAATCTAACATAAATGTGAAAGAATAAGAGCACTATTTTAAATAGAGTAAAAAAATAAGTTATACTATACAGACAGTTCCCTGCTTTTATAAAGAATTCCCCCCCAAAATGCCACCAGAGTCATAGGGGTAAAAGTTCAACAGGAGGTCATGCAAAAAAGTTGACAGGTGTTCTATCCCCAGGAAGTTGTATGTATTATAAAATTCCTAGTTACACTTTAAATAATGAACTACCAGCATTTCACATATATTCTTAGATTCAGTTCTTCTGTAATTTAATACACAGTTGTCCTCCTTAAGTCCAATGGATAGCTATTTGAGACTTTCAGTATATCTAATGATATTTCATAGTCCATTTTGTTACAGGGAGCATCATTTTCTGCTAGATCTATTAATGTTGCTATGGGCCCAGAATGTGCTTTAAAGCCTACAGCTCTTCATTAGATACACATTCTTTCTAGGTAAATGCCTATAGTCCCATGGATTTAAATAATATCCATGTGCCACTGCCTCTTATAGCTCCCTTACTGCTATATCCAACTCTTTACCTAATATCCTATCTAATAAAGAGGGAATATGCTAATTGACCCTCATGCCATCGCAAAGATGGTGGCTCCCACAGCCAATAAGGAGGGAATATGCTAATTGGCTGCCCTGCCCTCAAAGATGGCGGTGCCCACAGCCACAAGATGGCGACATCCAGTCCCCTCAGCCCTGCTGGGGCAGCAGGCACGTGGCAAGGCCGGGCCCACCCCCAGGTGGGCCCCGCCTTGCTGCATGCCTGCCTCTGGAGTTCCCCAGTCCCCTCAGCCACCCAGCCGCCCAGGGCCTGCCCAAGGTGCAGGCAAGCCTCAGATGGCGGCTGCCCAGCCTCCCAGGGCCACCCAAGGCTCAGGTAACCAAGGCTGCCTGAGGCTTGCACTGCCGGCAGTGGCAGCAGCAGAGGTGTGATGGGGGCGTCTCCTTCTCCTGATCACCCGGTCACCTCCACCCCTGAGGGCTCTGGATTGTGAGATGGATCCCCCCCCCCTCTAGTGCATGAATTTTCATGCACTGAGCCTCTAGTCTTCAATAAGATGTGTAGTATGTACAGACATCATAAACTTGAAATATCCAAACAATGTTTCCATTTCCTGCAAACTTGATCATCCTGCAGTTTTTCATTTCAGCAAATGAATACACCACTCTTTGCTAAAAACAATCAACTACTGGAGTCATCCTTGCCTCCTCTCTCTTCTTCACACTTCACATCCAAGGTTGTCTTTAACTCCAAAATTTATATTATTCATCCACTTTTTTCAATCACTCTGCTACCACTCTAGTCCAAGCCATGATCATTTCTCAACTAGATGAAATACAATAGCTCACTAACTGGCCTCCCTGCTGTCCTTCTCAGCCACCCTCAGACAATTTTCTCTCTAGACAGGAAAGTGAGTTTTTAAAAATATAAATCAGATCACCTTACTCCTCTGCTTACAACTTTCTGAAGGTTTTCAATTATACTGAAAATAAAATCCAAATTCTTTACACTTTCTATGACAGAACTTTTCAAACCAAACTCTTATATTAGGTTAAGAACCCAATGTACTGAGTAAAGATCAACATTTTTAAAACAAAATAGAAAATATCAGAATTTACTGTATGTAGCAAAGATAAAGATTATTTCATGAAACTTCTCTTTCAGATGTGTATGTGTATAGTGGACTGTGTATAATGTAACCCACAAAAAAAAATTTCTTTTTGTGGGTCACATTAAAAGAGCTTGAGCTCAGCCAGTATGGCTCAGTTGACCTATGAATTAGGAGGTCACAGTTTGATTCTCGGTCAGGGCACATGCCGAGGTTGTGGGCTTGATACCCAGAAGGGGGCGTGTAGGAGGCAGCCAATCAATAATTCTCTCTCATCATTGATGTTTTTATCTCTCTCTCTCTTTCCCTTCCTCTCTGAAACCAATTAAAATATATATATATCAATTAAAATATATAAAATAAACTTTCAAAACCATTGACCTACAAAACCCTAAAGATCTGTTTGCTCACATATTCTCCCTATTCCCCCATCCTGCTCCCTCAAAATACCTCAGCCCTTCCAAGCCTCCTTATTCTGTCTTCAAAGAAGGTAAATTTCTCCCCACGGCGGGTCTTTGGCACTTGCTTGGCATGCTCCATTTTTGATTATTTGCATGGATAGATCCTTTTTATAACTGAGGTCTCAGCTCAGATGCCATCTGCTTAGAAAGCCCTTCCTCTAACACAGGCGTGGCGAACGTCCGGCCCACGAGGCCGTGGAAGTCCTGCAAAATCATTTGGTCTGGCCCTGCCGAAGCATTCGGGGTGAGTTAATTAAATGTTTGACCAGCTGTAGCAGGCTAATTTTTAAGTTGATAATTTTGTATGGCTTTTGAATGATGTTATAAGCATCCAAATGGCCCTTGGCAGGAAAAAGGTTCTCAACCACTTCTATACATTACCCTGCTTTAGTTCCTTGTGCTGCTAACCATAATCTTGTCTATTCCTTTGTTTATATATTGTCTTTCTCAGCCCTCCTGACATAAGTCACATAATTCAGGAACCTTGAATGTCCTGTTCACCACCACAACAGCATCTTAATAAATATTAGTTGATGGAATATTGAATATTTCAGTTTTATATGTGTTTTGTCAATATAAGAAACATCCAAACCTGTAAGAATTTGTTTTATGAGTTTATTTGAGTCAAACTAATGACAATTGCCAGGAAGCAAAATCTCAAGGGATTGAGAAAATGCTCTGGAAAAATGGCAGTTTTACCACTTATTTTATACATCAGAATCAAAGGGGAAGGCATAAAGGGGTTACATGAAATCCACTGGTGATGGAAAAAGCAAAGGGGGGAAATCTCTGGGATTGGATGAAAAGTAAGACAGACACATACTTCTTTTATATAGGTGAGTATAGTATGGTTAACAGTTAACAATTAACATGATAACAACAATGATGAGATTTGTGGTCTCTGCTCTGGTGTGGTGGTTGGGGGTGGGGAGGAAATTACTTTGATATTCCAAAGGTATGTTATCAAGTATGTTATCAAAGATGCAAAAAAGATGACAGGCAAAGATTGACCTTTGTTAGAGAAAAAAAATTTACTTTGATATTCCAAAGCTATATTATCCAAGATGAAAAAAATAAAAAAGACGACAGGCTCAGGCTCAGTTAAGGCAAAGACTGACCTTTGTTCGGGAAAATATTGACCTACGACATGACTACCCACCATGAACTTTCGTTTAGTTAGAAAGTTTTAATTTCGACCATCCCATGTGGTTACTTTAGGTCTCTGAGTTTGTAAGGCTGCCATGTAGACCTCCCCCCTGAGCTTGTCAAGTTTAGTATATGGCCCCCTCTTTGTCCACAGTTTTTTGTTTGTCTCAAACATATTTTTATTGATTTTAAAGAGGAAGTGAGAGGGAGAGAGTGATAGAAACATCAATGATGAGAGAGAATCATTGATTGGCTGCCTCCTGCAGGTCCCCTATGGGGATCAAGCCTGCAACCCAGGCATGTGCCCTGACCGGGAATCAATCGTAACCCCTTGGTTCATAGGTCAATGCTCAACCACTGAGTCACACCAGCCAGGCTGTCCACAGTTTTAATAAAATAGAGACACCTTATAATGAAATTTAAATAATTGTAGTAATGCTGCTATGAAAACAAGGATGCTGGTGCTAAAACTGAATAGTGACTGGCAGGCCCATGGGAAAATCTGACTGGTTCATTTGTCAGCTGATTGAGGAAAACCCAAGTTTAATGTACAAAAGGTAATTTTTTGCAGTGCAAGTTATGAAAATACAGATTGGTTGACATTGAGCATTAAATTGTTTGGAATGTTGTCATCATTTTTTTTCTAGTTCCCTGTGGTTCCTGGCAACAAAACCTTTAAAGATCAAAGTATTCATCCTCAATCCCCTTCAGATATCTGGATAACTAAAGTAAAATCTGCATCTAAGACCATCATCTGACTAAAGGAAGAGGGACTCGGGAAGGCAAGTAAATAGTGACAAATACAGAGAGTGACAAGGTGGGGGCAGGGTCAGAATGGAAACTGCCCTCAGGGAGCCAGGCCCAGAAGTAGACTTCAGAGTCTAAGAAAAAGAGGCCCTCCTTCCCTTCCCAGCCCCATCCTGCAAACTTCTCCAAGAGGTAATTAAGATTATCATCTCAATCTTTATTTAATTCTTTCCAGGTGTCTGATCATAAAGGGGCTTGTGTGCTAAACTGAGGAATTGGAACTTTCTTCTAAGAGCTGGGGAACCTTTGAAGAGTTTAAGCAGGGAGTAACCAGTCGTAGAAACCCTCCTGGCTGCAGTGTGGAGGCAGGTTGAGGATCTGCATGTTGGGAAGCTGGAAGCTCTGTGGCAGGCCCTCCAGGTGAGGAACAATGAGAGCCTAAACAAAGGCAAGGAGTGTGGGAACCAGAGGTTGCCTGAGGGACAGACCGGGGTTGGAAGCCAACTCCACCTACTTACTAGTTACCACTTCCAGTTTGTGACCCCACACCGGTTGGGAACTCCTAGGCCTTTTTTGTCCTCTTTGTGAAAGAATAGCACCTACTTCAGGGATCACTGTTGAGGCTTAAATGTGATAATGCATGTACGTTCTTGGTGCCTAGAAAGTGCCCAATAAATGCTTGGCATTATTTTTTAGTCAGGCACCACGGGGGGCACCGAAGTGGACAGAGACATACCCCACATCCAGCGAAACAGAACATGTGTTGGACTGTCATAAAGGCTTTGAAAAGCCAGAGAAGCCTCAGGGTATTCTTTTTTTCTTCTTTTTTAAATATATTTTATTGACTTCAGAGACAAAGAGAGAGGGAGAGGGTGAGAGAGAGATGGAAACATTACTGATGAGAATCATTGATCGGCTGCCTCCTGCACACCCCTTACTGGGGATCGAGCCTGCAACCTGGGTGTGTGCCTTGATTGGAAATCGAACCCTGAGCTCCTGGTTCATAGGTGGACGCTCAACCACTGAGTCACACTGAGTGTATTCTTGCCAGTAGGAAAGGCTTCCCAGAGCTATGAGTGAAAAATAAACAGCATTTTGAATGTCAGTGAACTTAGATCGAAAACTGCAATTCAGTCGAAAGCAAAGACCAAGCAAAACTCTGGCCTTGGTTGGGGAGAGCCTGTGAGTGGGGCCGGGGAAAGGTAATGGGCAGGGCAGGCCAGGTGTAGAACCAGGAATCCAATCCCTCTTCCTCTCCGCCAGTCACCTCTGCCTCCTCCTTTTTGAGACAAGGCTGGGATCTTAAAATCGTGGGACAAGCAGCAGCCATCCAGGCCCACAAAAGGTGGGGGTTGAGGGCCCCTCAGTCCAGGTTTTTGTCTGCAAACCCAGTTTCCGAGGTTCCTAAAAGTGTACAAATAGTGAAGCCAGGCCCTGCCAGGCCAATTCATTCCCTCGCCTCAGAGCTGCACACTGATTATTTGCTCTCCATATCACCTCTCCTCAGGGGGCTCAAAGGAATCAGCAAATCCCCCACATCAGAGCTACGAATCCCCGGTACAACCCATTCACACACAGCGGGGTGGCTGGGGATTAATTGGAGGGGGAATGTTGTGAATTCCAGAGAGTTCTTTCTCTTTGCCTCACAGCCGGTGGCCGGGGATATTGCTACATGAAAGCTTCCCTGTCAGTATCAATCATCATTGCTGGGGCTGCTACATTCCAGAGAATGAATTGGCCTCATTTGGTAACCCTTCTGGAGTGAGGGTGTGGGGCTGTGGGCATTCCTGAAGGGTTCACATTTGTGGGCCCAACTTCTTGTTCCATAAGTGGTTTCCAAAGATAAACAGAAACCCAGGGGGACCCAGATTTCTTTCGTGGGGTCCCTACTTTAGTGACCTTTGGGACAAGTGAGAATCTGGAAGGGTGGGAAAGGGCTGGGACCTGGGTTGGCGCCTGGGCAGCAAATTAGTTGGGGCAAAGCATTGGCTGAGAGGAGAGAAGCAGCCCAATAACCCCCAGGGTTTCTCGTACTCCTTTGATGCCAGGCAGACTTTCTCCTTCCTGTCTCCAGACTTCTGGGCAGGAGCCCGAAGGCTCTCCCCCATCTCGGTGCTGAATGGGGCCCAGGGCTTGGAAGCAAATTGAGACTAAACCCCGTATCTTTCAGGGCATGTACTTCAGCAAGGCAGATAAAGAGAAATGCAAACGTCAAACATTTTCATAAGGAAACAGTTGATAGGAGCCCTGAAAAGGGACAAGAATGAGCCTCTTCCTAGGATTTTATCTCTGAAGTCTGTAGACTTAAACCTTTTGCTAATTCTTACCTTTTTAAGTGCCAGACTTCCAGACTGCCTTCCCCTCCTCCTGGCTTGAGCATTTCTGACTGTCCTCGTCCCCCCCCCCCCCCCCCCCCCGCCCCTCGTCTGCCTTTTTGCAGAATTTCCTAAAACTCCCACCAAGTCTGGAGCTCAGAGGAGCAACCTGGAAGTCCAGGCGTCTCGGCCTCTACTCATGGTGAGAATTGAGATGTTGAACCTGATAGCACAGAGGGACGGAAGCCCCAGGCTGGGCTCTGCTCAGCTGCTCTGAGGCCTGTGACCAGAGGCAAGCTGCGAGCTGTTTCACTTCATTCATCCATAAGATAGTAACAGCTCTGCTTCCCTCATTGGACTGTGTAGAGAATAATGGAAGAAGAGGTTAAAAAGTGCTGTTGATCCCTGGCCTGGTGGCTCAGTTAATCGGAGCTTTGTCCTCCTCATACACCAAAAGGTTGAAGATTCGATTCCCAGTTAAGACACATACCCAGGTTGAAGGTTTGATCCTGGTTGGGGCACGTACCAGAGGCAACTGATTCATGTTTCTCTCTCCCTCATTCTCCCTTTCTTTCTCTAAAAATCAAACATACCCGTGAGTGAGGATTAAAAAAAAAAAAAAGTGCTGTTGACTCTAAGAAAGAATGTAACTGTCAAAAAAGGCTCCTTGTAGTTAAGTGGGCCCAACTTTATAATCAGAGGCTAGCCGGAGTTTATAGGGGCCTCTTCCACATGTTGCATTTCAGGGGAAAGCCACATAAACTGGGCTTCCGAGCCTCCTGCGCTGTGCTCCCGCCAGCTGAGTCAGCCCTAATCAAGGAGTCCCTGATAGTTCAACTAATGGGCCCCATCCCATAGAAGCTTGCCGGGGTCCAACCCCAGCAGGTCCAGGGGTCCCCAAAGGTGTGGACGGAGTCGGCGAAGAAGGAATAACACGGAGACAGCGTTCAGTTGATCAGCAACCTAGCCAGGATCTCTAGCCTGGATCTCCAGCCAAGTTCTGGTCTGGATCTCCAGAGAGGTTCTGCTTCGGATTTCCAGCGAGGTTCTGTAGCCATGTTCCCTCGCTAGGTTCTCCAGCCAGGTTCTGTCCAGGCTCTCCAGTCAGGTTCAGTGTCCAGGTTCCAGTCAGGTTCTCCTGCCAATCTCTGTAGTCAGGTTCAGTCCAGGATCCCTTGCCATGTTCTCCCGCTAGGCTCTGTCTCTAGGCTCCGAGGCCAGTCCCTCTCCAGGATCCTCCAGCATGCTCTCGCCAGCGAAGTTCTTCTGTCTCTAGGCTCCGTGTAGGTTCTGTCTTCTTGATTCTGTTCTAAGTTCTGAGTGTTTCTGTCTTGTTACAACTGTATTTATACCAGTTGATTCAATCCTATCAATCTCTATTACAAAGGTTAGGGCGTTTCTTATCTCCATTCCAGGGAGAAAAGATTATGTAGTTTAAGCATGATTGTTCGTAGTTAAAGGGATTAATTACCCGCCTGGCACTTAGTTGAGGGGTTTTATTCCCTCCCTAACTTCAGGGGAAAATCCCTACCTGGGGATTCAACCTTTCTCGGAGAGGTGACCTTGGTTAAAACACAGCACCAAGAAGGTGAGCAAACATATTAAGAACCGTATGCCATATATGCCAGGTCCCTTGAAACAGCAAGGATGGACAGGCTCCCGGCAGAAGCTCAGCAGCCATATCCTCATTTGCTTCTTTACCAATCAATCAGAGCTACACGATAACGGCCAATCAGGATGTACAATTCTGACCAATCAGGACAATGCTATGTGGACCAATCAAACTGCAAATTTGGGTTCCTCATTGGACCAATCAGGACCCAGGGCGAGTACTTTCTCTATATAAGCAGCCTTCCTTTTGTCTTAGGGGAGCTCACTTTCAGTTTCCTCCAGAGGCTCTGTTTCCTTGGTTTGCAAACTGTTCCCCTGAATAGTCTGTCTTTTACTGCACACCGAATTGGGGACTCCTGTTGACACTGGATTGGTAGCAGTGACCTTTTGTTAACAGTGCTTTGCGATTTGTAAAGCACTCAACATAAAGTGTCATGATTATTAAGTCCTCTCATTAGATACAGTATTGGATGTGTTAGTGATCTTTATAAAAACCTCATTCTGCATTTATCTGGACTGTCCAGGAGAGTGTGGGTAAAGTGTGCCTTGGGAGGGACAGAGATAAAAAGATAAGCCAAGATGCACAAAAGCAAAACAAAAAGCAAACATAAAGCAGAATTGTTAATATTTAAAAAAATAAAAACAGTGATATCCTTGCAGCATTTCAAATTACAGATGCCCAGAAGGTGATATTATCCAGGGTGAGCATTATTCTAGGCTAATTGCCTAGTTTCTGGGGGTTCTTTGGCATGATAGCAAGCAAGCATTGGCCTGAAAAGCAGGAGACTGTAATACTGAACGAGTGATTTCCTCTCTCCTGGCTTCAGTTTCCTCATCTCTAAAACATGTGAGTAGGTCTGGCCTTCTTCAAGACCTTTTCCAACCCTTTTGTTTATGAATCCCTGGATGATATAGTTAGCTATCTTAGCAACAGTGAGGTCCAAGATCATTTCATATTTGATAGAATATCAAAGAAGTTTACCAATCCTAATCCTGGGATAAAGGACTAAGAGAGCAAACAATCCAAAATCATGCCAGCTACTTAGGAACCCATAATTCCATTTAATAATAATGAGAATTTTTTAACGTTTGGAAATTAATATGGAGTGGAATGTGACGTGCCTTACAACACACCAGTGCAACTGGCACAGGATCTCCATTGCAATTGGCATAGTTTCCCCACCCCCAAATCCTTTAATACAGCGGTTCTCAACCTTTGGGTCGCGACCCCTTTGGCGGTGGAAAGACCCTTTCACAGGGGTCGCGTAAGACCATCCTGCATATCAGATGTTTACATTACGATTCATAACAGTAGCAACATTACAGTTATGGAGTAGCAACGAAAATAATTTTATGGTTGGGTCACAACATGAGGAACCGTATTTAAAGGGCCAGAAGGTTGAGAACCGCTGCTTTAATGCAAGTGCTGGCTTCACTCAGTAACTGCACTCTCAAGACTGATGCCTGAAAACCACAACCTTGGTGTTGCAAGAATCCTCACGCCTACAAGGTCAGCATCCCACTTCACCTTGCACCTTGCTGTATCTGAACTCTCACCTACAGTTTCCCACCCAGCAGCTTTATCTCCCAGCTGCACACGTCTGAGAGATGCTTTTCTTTTCTTTCAAGCTGCTGCCAGCTGGCTTGTCTGCCCTCTGTGGGAGCCCTCAGGTTCAGGGCTCTGTCTGGGGAGTTCATCTATGGCCTTGACTATTATGCTGATGGATCGTTTTAATTCTCCCCACTTTGATCATGTCAGTTTCCACAACAAACAAGGCTAACCAGAAGCATTCCTGGGCTCACAAAAGCAAACACACTTGGCTTTGCATCACAGACCAGAGGCCAGAATTGTTCAGCTTTCTCTCCAAGGCTATTTTAACCCTTGGTTGCATAAGTTTCCCAGTTAACACTTTTTGCTTTCATTCTCTGCAACCATAGGCATGTGAGGCTCCTCTAGAGACATGCAATGATTTCCAGCCTTTAATTAACTCAGGATCCAAGTGGCAGATGCAATTCACACACACTGGAGCCAAGCCCTGGCTAAGAAGATTTTTTTGCTCCAAATGCTCTGCAGTTCACTAAGAGTAACTTCGGCTAATAAAAATAGCTCTGTCTGTTGAGTGCCAGGAGCCATTTTAAAACCATGCAAAATGTTATCTCATTTAATATTGGCAAAATATTAAGATGAAATAGGGATTGTGTCTACTTCATAAGTAAAGAAACTGAGGAGATAGAAGCAAAGCAGTCTGGCCAAGGTTACACAGCTAGACTGGAATACTGCAGGGGTTTTACCCTGGATTTGTCTGGCTTCAGGGCCAAGCCCCAATGCTGAAATATTACATGTTACACAGTAGCAATTATTGTGGTGTAGGAGAAAGAGTTCTTGCTTGAGAGGAAGAAAGTCAGAAATTGAGTTTCTGTGGCTATCTCAAGCCGGTCAATTTTCTGTAAGCCTTGATGTCCCTATTAAATTTGAAATTTAATTCACTAGCACTCATTGCATCCCTCCCTGCCCCAATTGTGTACCAGTGGGGTCCCTTGGCCTGGCCTGCACCTTCTCACAATCCGGGGCTCCTTGGGGGATGTCAGAGAGCTGGTTTCGGCCCAATCCCGCAGGCCAGGCCAAGGGACCCCACTGGTGCACAAATTCGTGCACCAGTCCTCTAGTATTTAGATAAATATATATAAAAAAAGAAGCAGAACATTGAATTTCAGACATTGTGTCTGCTCAGGCATTGGCCTAAAATTGAATGTGGAAAGTGGAAATTTTTCTTTGGAAAATTTACAAATGACTTAAATTAGTTTAATGGTGTCTCTAACTTGCTTATATAATCTCCATAAATTGTGATTATGAAGTTTAATTTCTTGTGTGGTCAAGAAACTGCTGAAAGTTTGGGATACTAGAGCATTAGTTCTGGTCAGATATTTTAATTAAATCAACAAGTTGGGCCACTGTTTTGTAGCTGTTTAACTAGCTAAATTCCATGAACTATAAGGCCATAAATTGATTGTGACTATCAGCCAAGGCCAAAAATATGTAATTGTCAATTAGTGTGTTTTATGTAGATATGGCTAAAGCCTATTCACACCTACACTAAATGTCTCACTCTCATTTTTATTCTGGGAACTCAATTTACCAAGAGAATTAGCATTTCTCTTTAGTTTAAGTGGTTTCTATGGATACCTTCTATGAAGCAGTTCATTCACATCTATCCAACTTCAGGTCATTTTAATTTAAATATATTTTTATTTCTCCAGAATCTGTATATAATATCCACAGTTCATTTTCTGAAAATGACCTATGGAAAGTATTTATGCATACAAAATTTTAAGTTAATGTGTTTAAAGGTTTAAAAAGAAAAACTCCTACAAAACAGAAATTCATAATGAGTTGGAAGTCTATTTTCATTTGCCTCACAGTATAGAAAACCTGACCTGTGAGCTAAAGAATCATGTTTTCTGATTTCAATTTTGATTACTATGGCCCACCCTCCTTTCTTGATCTTATTCATGGCTATATCTCAGTTTTCTTATGTAGCAGAGTTGGGATTAAAGCTTTTTAGGCTCTAGTGCAGTTAAAATTAAATAATAATTTAATTAATAACCCATAGGTTTCTACTTAGTGCAGGAAATGGAAAAAAAAATTAAAGAATACAACTTTAAATGACTGGTTTAATATTGCCAGCATTTACTAACCTAATAAGGACTTTTAAAAAATTTCCCATTTCCAACAAAAGTCATAGTGTATAAACTTGTTAGAGATCTGTCATCTCTAGCTACATCTGTTATTTTTTAAATCTACTATGCAAACTTTATATGACTCAGCCTAGAAATCAAGCTTTTCCATATTATACTCCAGATTTCTGCCAAGTTTATCCACCACCCTTTCCTGCACAGACCCCTCATACTACAAACAGGCCTACTGAGTTCTCCAGGAGGTCAGTCCCCTTGCTAACCTCTGACCTTTGCTCTCACTGTTTTCTCTCCCCTTGAAATGCCTCCTTCAGGCCCCCCACTGTCTGTTAACTGAAATCCTATTCAGCTGCTCCCCCAAAGATGAGCACTATCACTTCCCTGAGAAAACCTTTCCTGCTCTTCCCAAACAGATAGCCACTCTTCTCTGTACCATACACTCTTTTTAAAGATTCATCTGTGTATTTGCTCTACCCTCTATTTCAAAATTAAAAATGCTTTATATTTTCAGTAAGTAGTGCATACATATCATAATTATGCATATTCAGAAACCACCCAAAAGAACATTCAAGGGGATATGTCTGTTTCTGACCTTCCTCACCCAGATCTCCCTAGAAGTACCCAGTGCTATCAATTCCTTGTGTATCCTTTCAGTAATGGGGTGTGTGTGTGTGTGTGTGTGTGTGTGTGTAAAAACAGTAGCAGAGGTGTATGTTCTCCTGCAGGGAGGACACATAATGTTGGGAGGTTGTACCTTATGGAATGGAGCCCGGGGAAAGGGCATGGGAGCTGACACCCAGCCCCTGCTCCTCTTGCCAAGCTGTGTGCTCTATGGCCTTGCCAGGCACACCCTAAAGAAGAGGGTTTCTTTAAATGTCCAGAAATGCTCCTTAGAGGCTAGCAGTGGTCCTACCATGTATTTTTATTTCATTTTAAATTTTCATCTTATTCTAAAGTATCTTTGCTCTTTTCCTTCACTTTACACTATTACAAGAAAGGGCTTACTTGTGTTACAAATTCATATTTAAACACTGTCATGGGGGGCAAGGGATAAATGTACAAAACCTGTTTTCAAGCACTGGTCTATTTCTTTAGACTTGTCAATTTACAAGTCATCGGTGGATATACTAAGTTGATATTGTTTCAAATGAAATATCCATAAAAAGGCTTTTCAGAAGTCATGAAAATATCAATAATCATACTAATAATGGCTATTATTTTTTGAAGAAGAAGAACATTTACTAGGCTAGGTTATTTGGAGTTTATTAAATCTAAAACAGAAGGTTAATGTAATAATTATGCTGTTTTATTTTCCCCCAAGTTAGTCTAAGAAGCTTTTTTTAAAAAAAGTACTATTTCCATACCCTGAGGGCACATTTGGTGTCAGTTATAGAACGTGTCAAAATCCAAAGCTCTTACAGTTCCAGAAAAAAATTTATCTTTAATGCTGCTCACTCCGGGGGTCTCCTTTTGATGTGTTTCTGCTCTCATTTTCTAATAATTAAATCTAAACTTGTGTTCCTTCTTAGAAAATTCACATTTCACTTTGGAGCCTAAGATTTGCAAGCAGGGCCATGGCTCCTGGATATGAGAACCCAGAGATCCATTCTTACAACTACGTATTTCTATTTCGTAAGCCTATCTGGCTACAGTGGTAACAATGGCACACACAAAGTAATACTAAAATCCTGCGGCACACCACAAAATATATTTTTTGCTGGTCTGACAAAATAATATGTATAATTTTGATTGGTTTACCAAAAAAAATAAAAATAATAGTAATTACTACCCACTTTGCTCCAGAGTACCTTCTTAAAAAATCAGGTGCCTATACTGTATATAAGGATTTCTGGTATCAAGAATTAACCAATCAGACACAACTTTATTTTGTGACATAAGCAATAAAATGCAACTCTATTATATGACCTATATATTTATGGTTCAAGACAGGCATTCACACTGGATGGCTATTCTTACATTGTCTGTTGTTTTTTATAAATATTTTTATTGACTTATTTTATTGATTTATTTATTTTAGAGAGAGAGGAAGGGAGAGGGAGAGATAGAAACATTGATGATAGAGAAACATCATTAGTCAGCTGCCTCCTGCACATCTCCTACTGGGGATTGAGCCCACAACCAGGCATGTGCCCTGACCGGGAATCAAACCAGTGACCTCCTAGTTCCTGGGTTGAAGCTCAATCACTGAGCCGCACTGGCTGGGCTGTTGTCATTTTTTTATTTGATAATCTAAGGAAAAAGAGGTCAGTGCCCCTGACTAAATAGCCAGGTATTGCATGCTTTAAAAATTCTTGAGGCACACTGGTTGAAAATTGCTGATCTAGATTATAAGCCTTTGATTCATCCCTGTAAAAATTTTATTTTAGATGGCCCTATCACCCTGCTTGGGCATATTCCATTTAGGTCAGGATCTGTGAAAGACAAAAAGACATTCCCCCATAGGTATAAGGTGAGTACGTGAATATTTTTAATACCATAGGCATTAAGAACTTACTACTATTGTATGACTTTTTAAAAGGCAAGGCTTTTAGATTTTTAATATAAAATTCAAGTAATGTGCCAATCGTCATTTGCAAACCCAGTGCTGACCTTTATGCCTATTCCTCACACTCAGTTCATCTGCGACCTCAGGCTCAGGAAGGAGTGAGACAAGATGATGAAGAAGAAGACAATGAATAGATGAAGCAGTAGCTATAAACTCAATGATGGGCTTTTCCAGGTCTCCTATACCAGGGAGTCAAAGGTACCCTGTCAAAACACCCTGCTTCACTTAAAGTCTGATGTACTCCTGGCATATTTTTCACCAAGCAGTAATAAGTATTAAGACATTATCACCTTTCTCTGCATTGTAGGGGCTCAGAATACTCCACCGTGGTATAAAAATTACGTTGCACGGAAGGCACTGGAGAAGGCTTTTTTCCTGAACTCCCTTATCTGCTTAAAAGCAGAACCTCCCAAAAGAAGTCAAGAGACCTCACTTGTCATAAATTCCCTCCCCAGAATCAACCAGAAAGCTTGACTCTCATCACTGACAAATACAGATCAGCACAACACCACACAAACATTATCACAAAATTATCATATCTTCTGTCTATTCTCCTTACCTAAGGGCTCCTTTGTCTTTCTTAAAGTCTCTTTTTCCAGTAAGTGCCCTCCTCCCCTCCCCTTCCTCTACTAAGATAGCACATAAGCCCCAAATTCTAACAACCTTCTTGAGTCACCATTTTCTACGAATGCCTGTGGACACAGCGTACCTATGTGAACAAAAAGTTGTCTTTTTTCTTGCTGATCTGTCTTTTGTCAGTGTAATTCACAGTCCCTCAGCAACTGAACGTCTGAGGGCAGAGGAATCATTTTCCCTCTCGGACAGCCTCATCGCCGCCCAAGGATATAGAAACTCACTCTGAAAGGCCCAGCTCCAATGCTTCACTTGTCCTTCATTTGGAGGAGTTCTCTCCTTCTGACTGTCCAGGAGATTCGCTTATACAGTTGACCCTTGAACAACACGTGTTTGAACTGCGCAGGTCCTCTTATATTCGGATGATTTTTTTCCCCCAATAAATTCAGTTGACCCCGGGCTTTGCAGCTACAGGTCCAACCAATTGTGGGTTGAAAACAGTACTTTCGCATTCCCAGCCGCAGATTCCCAGCCACAGTTACTCAGCCAGTTTCCCAGCCACAGACTCTCCGCCGCAGATTCCCAACTTGATCTGCTAATGCAGAAGGCCCATTGCAGACTCAAAAAGTATTCGTAGCCTGGCCAGTGTGGCTCGGTGGTTGAGCTTCGACCTATGAACCAGAAGATCATGGTTCAATTCCCAGTCCGGGCACATGCCTGGGTTGCCGGCGCAGTCCTCAGTGTGGCGCATGCAGGAGGCAGCCCATCAGTGATTTTCTCTCATCATTGATGTTTCTATCTCTCCCTTTCCCTTCCTCTCTGAAATCAATAAAAATATATTTTAAAAAAATTATTTGTGGATTTTCAACTGCTCAGAGATTAATACCCCTAACCCGCATGCTTTTCAAGGGTCAACTGTACTTATTTTTTAAAAAAAATGAATCCAACCTATGAGCCTTCCTTGGGTGGGCTGATGCTCTAACCACTGAGCACACCAGGCAGGGTGAAACTCATTGTCATGGTGATTAGATGAGCTACCTCATTTAAGCATCTAGCATGGTGGTTCTCAACCATGGCTGCACATTAGAATCACCTGGGAATCTTTTTAAAATCCTGATTTCTGGGCCTCATCCTCCAGAAATTCTGTTTCTTTGTTACTAATGTTGTGGCCTCACCCCATAACAAAGAAACAGAATTTCCGGAGGATGAGGCCCAGAAATCAGGATTTTCAAAAGATTCCCAGGTGATTCTAATGTGCAGCCAAGGTTGAGAACTGCTGATCTAGCAGAATGTGTAGGGACATCAAAGTCTATCAGGTGAGTTCCTCTGCTCCCTCAAGCCTACTTGATCACACATCTGAACACTGAGGAAGCTCAAAGGTCTTCATATTTGCATCCTATCTGAGTTTGTCTTTCAAGAACCAGCCATTCTCTCTCCTGCGCTGGGGAAAATTCCCCCAAATAAGAGTTTCTCCTAATAGACAACAAATGCTGGGCAAAATTCCTTCCAGGCCCAGAGAGAGTCAAAAATGCCAGGACTTCTGAACGCGGCCATGGTCTTGTTCTAGGCATGCTGTTCGGTAGCTCATCAGTAAGCTTAGTGTCTCCTGTGGCAGCTGAGAAAGAGAGGTTCAATAGGGGTAGGGGTGGGACTGAGCAGAGAGAGGGGGTGGGGATGGAAGAGGTTGCCACACAAGATGGCTAGGCCAGCAAAGGGGGGCCCTCTGTAATGAGAACAGTGTCCTCCTCTCTGAGAGTATATATGAACTTGTGTGATTTTTTTTTCTTTAAAAAATGTTTTCAGCCCTAACTGGTTTGGCTCAGTGGATAGAGCATCAACTTGTGGACTGAAGGGTCCCAGGCTCGATTCCAGTCAAGGGCACATGCCTGCTTGCGGGCTTGATTCCCTAGTGTGGAGTGTGCAGGAGGCAGCCGATCAATGATTCTCTCTCATCATTGATGTTTCTATTTCTCTCTCTCCCTCTCCCTTCCATTCTAAAATCAATGAAAAATATATATTTTTAAAAAAGAATTTAAAAAAAATTTTCAATTACAGCTTACATTCAATATTATTTTGTGTTCATTTCAGGTGTACAGCACAGTGGTTAGATAATCATGCTCTTTACAAAGCGTTCCCCTGATGCTTCCAGTATGCGACTGGCACCTTAGATAGTTACTACAACAGTACTGAATCTGTGTGCTTTGTCCTCTGTGTGAATCCATGCTTCATGTGTGTGCAGGAAGAGATCCGTGTACCATTCGCTCATTCTTCTGTTCATTTTCATCTAATTAAATAAGCCTTTCAAAATGCTCCAGGTACTGGAGGGTAAAAGATGAATCAGATGACCTCTGCCTATGAGGATCCTGACTACAGTTTGTTTACTGCCTGTTGGAGACCGACAAGTAAGTGCTTTCCACGTGCTGTTCTGTGACAGGTTAGCAGGGAGCACCTGGAAACACCCGGGAAAGAGTGCTGGGAAAAGGCAAAGTGGCACTAAGCTGCAGCTTTTTCCTTCTCTGCAGGTTCTACAAACACATCCAGCTTCATTATGCTCCGTCCTAGTCCCTCCTATCCCAGGACTTTGTTTGGAAATAGAAACAAATTCAATGAGGCTTTCCCCCTCCTCCTTTGGACACGTGCTGAAAAGCCAGTACGATGCAGCATTTCCTCGCTGGTTTAGGGGCCACTCTTTTCCTCCATCATTTTCAAGTGAGCAAAATAAAAATGTGATATTCAGTTATAGCGTTTCTCCTTGTTAGTTGTGGTAGATGGTAAGCTCTTTGAGGCAGCAGCATAGGGCCTAACACATAGATGGTAGGCTCAGCGGATGTTCTCTAAATGGTGAGTGAGTGAATCAGTGAACAAATAAAACTATGTCTCTTGCTCAGCCAGCGTGGCTCAGTGGTTGAGCATCAACCTATGAACCAGGAGGTCACAGTTTGATTCTCCATCAGGACACATGCTTGGGTTGGGGGTTCGATCCCCAGTTGGGTGTGCAGGAGGCAGCCAATTAATGATTCTCTCTCATCATTGATGCTTCTATCGCTCTCTCCCTCTCCCTCTCCCTCTCCCTCTCCCTCTCCCTCTCCCTCTCCCTCTCCCTCTCCCTCTCCCTCTCCCTCTCCCTCTCCCTCTCCCTCTCCCTCTCCCTCTCCCTCTCCCTCTCCCTCTCCCTCTCCCTCTCCCTCTCCCTCTCTCTCTCCCTCTCCCTCTCTCTCTCCCTCTCCCTTTCCTCTCCCTCTCCCTCTCCCTTTCTCTCTGAAATAAATAAAATATATTTTAAAAAATAAAAATAAAAAATAAATCTATGTCTCGTTTGTAAAATGGAGCTATCTCCTCCTGTTTCTCATTGCTGTTGTGAGAGTAGCATGGCTCTGGGCCTGGCCCTGGAGAAGCACTTACAACATGGTGGGTATTATTGTTATTATTAGTGTCAATAAGTACAGTTGAGTGGATTATACCAAAACATTTAAAATATTTATTTTTTTCTTTTAAAGTAAAGAGAGAGAGAGAGAGAGAAGGAAAAAAATGTTCCAGCCATAATTAAAACCGCGTGGGCCTCTGCACAGTTCTGTTTGCCAGACCTCCGGGAGAACACCACATATTGTTTCCTCTCAGCCACATTCTAAGATCTGAGAGTTACCCTCCGGAGAGAACGGAGAGAACGTGCCATTCCCGGGGCTGTGGCCATTATATCTAAACAAACTGTCTCCTAGGCTCCACTGGATGAGTAGAGAACCACACCTGAGGGCAGTCTGCCATCTACCTAAGATTCCAGTCCCTGGGGCCACAGCCTCCTGCCTGAGGAACCCAAGGCCTGCCTAACTCTGGACTTAAGACTTTCATTCCTTTGTCTCCTAGGCATTTGTCAACCACAGGCTTCTCCACTGTCAGGGTGCCTGGCCAGTGTGGTTCCCAGATCTGATCACAACTTTCTCTGCTGAGATCTACATCTGAAAGGCAGAAGGACCGAGTCATCTACAAATGCCACCTTTGGAGTTGTTATGGATAGGCGAAGTGGGTTATTCATTAGCCTTTGTGAGAAATGCCTGCAATGCCGCCTCAGAAATGGCAACAGATAACTTACTCTAGCTACCTGGATTTTCATTTTGAAGGACTGACTTCTGCATCTGGTGCTACACTTCTGCTCTCAGTACAAAGATATAAAGTGCACAAGAAATATTGTTTCAATTAATGGAGAAAACGTCACTTGGCTCTTAACCGGAATGAGGACATTTACCTTGTCTGGATGGAGAGTTTTGCTTTGCAGGATGGTTAATCTCTCAGGCTCCTTTCAGAGAGAATACCTCTAAGGAAATTCCACCTGGCATTAGGCACTTTTTAAATGTTTGCTTCACAATGGTTGGGCTGGAGGTACAAAACAGAGTATGTGTAGCTATCTATCTATCTATCTATCTATCTATCTATCTATCTATCTATCTAGATCAGTGTGTATTACTGTATAATTAAAAATTTAATGTAGACCTGGGGGGTGGGGATTAGGAACAGGGAAGAGGGGGATAGGGGAGAAAGTGGAAGATATCTGTAATACTATCAACAATAAAAAATATATATTTAAAAGTACATATTAATGCATGAAAAAAAGACTAAAGCAAATATGACAAAATGCTAACATAAATTAACGTTACCTGTTGAGGGAATATATATTATTTACGTTCTTTCCTCTATTCTATTTCTATATAATTGTGGATGAAAAGGGGCCACAGACTAAACCTGACAAGCTTGGAGGAAGCCTTTATGGTGGCCTCACGAACTCAGAGACCAAAAGTAAGCACATAGGATGATCTGAAATTAAAACTTCCTAACTGAAAGCGAGTCATGGCGGGTAGTCATGTCCTAGGCTGGTATCTTTTTCAACAAAGGTCAGTTTTATCTTAATGCCTGTCTATTGTGTTGTTGGTTTGGGGGTGGGTTTGTTTTGTTTTGTTTTTCATCTAAGACAGTCGTTCTCAACCTTCTGGCCCTTTAAATACAGTTCCTCATGTCGTGACCCAACCATAAAATTATTTTCATTGCTACTTCATAACTGCAATGCTGCTATTGTTATGAATCATAATGTAAATATCTGATATGCAGGATGGTCTTAGGCGACCCCTGTGAAAGGGTCGTTCGACTGCCAGAGGGGTCGCGACCCACAGGTTGAGAACCGCCGATCTAAGATAACATACCTTTGGAATATTCAGACATGGAAACCTTTTTCCAGACACCTTAGGTCACAATCTCCCACCAGAGCCCAAGACATGGAAACCATCATTGTTATCTTGCTCCCCATATCATCTCTATGTGCTATAAATGTTAATTGTCAACTGTCCTATACCCACTAATGTAAAAGAAGTATTTGTCTCTTTATTTTACTCTTTATCCAATCCTAGAGATTTCTTCTCTTTGCTTCCTCCCACCTCCCTAAACTATCATTAATGGAGTTCATGTAATCCTTCTTTATGCCTCCTCCTTCCTTTGATGGTAACGCAAAAAATAAGGTGCAAAACTGCCATTCTCTGGAGCATTTTCTCAATCCATTGAGATTTTTCTTCCTGGAAATTGTCTCAAATAAACTCATATCATTTCTTACAGGCTTGGACATTTCTTACATTGACATAATCTATATTTTTCAAAATTTATAAAATTTAAAAGAAAAGTATGTTTACCTGGATTTGGACACCTACAGGATGTGGATTAAAGGGCACTGGAATGGCCGAAGCCGGTTTGGCTTAGTGGAGCATCGGCCTGTGGACTGAGGGGTCCCAGGTTCGATTCCGGTCAGGGGCATGTGCCTGGGTTGCGAGCACATCCCCACTGTGGGATGTGCAGGAGGCAGCTGATCGATGTTTCTCTCTCATCGATGTTTCTGACTCTCTGTCTCTCTCCCTTACTCTCTGTAAAAAATCAATAAAATATATTTTTTTTTAAAAAAAGGGGGGGCACTGGAATGTTCACAAAGATGTAAGATGCTCCTGCTGACTCTTTTTTTTTTTTTTTTTAATGTAGACCAGGCCCTCATCCCTCACAACAACCTTAAATGTCAGGTATTGCAATATTCATTTTATAAATGAAAAATAAAATAGGCACAGAGAGGTTAGTTAACTAACTCAAGATCACACACCTATATATAGTTGAACTGGGCTTCAAACCAAGCAACCTGTATCAGAGCTCTTCTCTTTACTGCTATGATGAACTGGACCCACCGAAATTGCCAGCATAGCATGGGGCACCAAGAATAGTCCTGTCTTCTGTCACCTGTCATCTTCCTGGAGTCAAAAACTGAGCTGGAGAACTTTATGCTTTCCAAGACAGTATTTCTCAACTTTTTTTTTCATCACTCCCTTAAGAAACTTTTTTAAGACTTCTTTTTGCTAATTGTTCTCTTTTCATGAACCTAGAATATCACAGATATACTGTATATCTAGTTATGTAATGCGAAGGATCATAAACAGGGTAGTACCTGGCTTTTCTCACCCTCTAAGAACCAATGTTCATCTCCTTGGAAACATTGTCCTCCATGAAGAATGCATGTTCTAAGTCAATGTCAAGGATTCCTGTAAGACCTTTGATATTGCCATTGTTTATGCACATGTTATAAAGAAACTAAAGGCCCAGTGCATGAAATCCATGCACTTGGGGTGGGGGTGGTCCCTCAGCCTGGCCTGTGCCCTCTTGCAGTCCGGGAGCCCTAGGGGGATATCTGACTGACAGCTTAGTGGGCCTAAGCTGTCAGTCAGACAGTCTTAGCATTGCCATGGAGGCGGGAGAGGCTCCCACCACTGCCACTGTGCTCGCCAGCCTTCAGTCCGGCTTCTGGCTGAGCGGCGCTCCCCCTATGGGAGTGCACTGACACCAGGGGACAGCTCCTGTGTTGGGTGTCTGCCCCCTGGTGGTCAGCGCGCATCATAGTGACCGGTCATTCCACCATTTGGTCATTTGCATATTAGCCTTTTATTATGTGGGATCTGTATGGCCTGAAACAAAAGCTCCCACGTAGGCTAAGGTCACAGGAAACACAGTCATGGAAGAATTCAGTTCTTTCCCCCTAGTTTCTGAGATGGTGTGTTTGAGAGGTGGCTGCTGGTGGTTGTTTTCTTTTTATCCTTTAAAATCATTTTTATTTGGATGGGTGTGGGTGAGTGGGCTTGAAGTTATGGGAATAGAGGTAGGAGGCACCACCACTGCTTACTCTCTAACTGAATGTGCACATGGAGAGAAATAGAAAGGGTGTTTTAACCGGTGAAGGAGGTCGGAAGGGGGAGGCTAGAAGGAAGAGGATTTAAGTCTGCTTCCCACCAGAGCCTTCATTTCTTCCGTTAGCAGAAATGATGCTGTTAAGCAATTCTGTCATGAAATCATTGCATGTCAGCTCTGATGTGGAACAACCATGTCTAAGAAGTCTGTCTTTATGACCTTGGCAACTCTTAAATTCTTGACAATGACACAGCTTTATGTGAAAGGTGCTTGGATCAATAGGATCCTTTTCAGACCATTTTGATGTTGGCTGCAGCTGAAACAAAGTACTGAAGCTGACATTTTATCCGTTCTTCACCCTTGTTTAGAAGTTTGGAAGACTTCCCCATGCCCCCAACAGACATTAAAACACGGCAACAGATTTCTTAACAGGGATGATGACATCATAGACCAGGCAACATGGTTTTCTGAAATTGTCACATTTGGCAGAAATATTTGAAACAGAGTGTTTCTCTGGCTCAGGAACTGTTTCCATCAGCTTTAAGTAACTATTCTGCCCACAAGTGTTGTGAGCTAATAGAGCACTCAGTTAAACTTATCTCACTAACTTTTCATTGTTAAGCATTGGAAAAAGAAATACCTTTGTAAATTCTCCTAAAATACATAAAGAAAAGATAAAGTAAAAAATCTGAAATTATGAAAAGCGCAACATTAGTGGTGACTTGGATGATAGTGCATATTCAAATATGCAAGTAAATTCAGAATTTCCACATAAAAATGAATTAAGCAAAGTTTTCTTTTCCAATTATGCTTTTTTGAACCTTGGAATCTTCACTTACTATAGAAAATGTGTGACTCTACTAATATGTGGAAGAAGTAACTAATTAGTAAAATGATGGTTTAATGATGATTTTAGTACTCTATCAGTCTGACCCAATCAGAAAAGAGAAATCACATTGTAATTGGGATAGGAAAAGTCTTAATATAGTCAATTCTTATTACTGTAAGTAGTTATGTTCTATAAACACTAAATTAGCAAACATTGAACCATTACTCTAGGGGAAATTCAGGATTATGTTCCTATGAGCCTTCGGTCGCACTATTTCATCAACTGATCAATACATAAATGTGCTTTGTGTTTCTGTTGAAGGGTACCTGTTGATTCATTAACATTGCACTCTCAGCCAACCTTATAACTCATACCTGAGCAAAGCTTATCTAACGCAAATATTTTCTCCATAAGGCACCCCGCAACCTTCTTGCACTAGGAACACTAGACCGTACTTCAGAATGATGCTTGGGGGCCATTTTAAACAGAGAAATTATTAATAAAAAGCACAAAAATGTGGGAAATGGGGCACTAAATAGACTGTGAAAAAAATACTTGTTTACAAGATGAGAGTTGCAACAAGAAGGCAGAGTGTTGCCTTGTTCAATTGCAGTTGGGAACATGCAAGTTTCCTGTGTTAAAAAAAAAAAAAGACACAATTCTGCCCAGCCTGTGTGGCTCAGCAGTTCAGCGTCGTCCCAGGAACCAAGAGGCCACCAGTTCAATTCCCAGTCAGGGCACATACTCTTCCTCTCTCATCGATGTTTCTATCTCTCTATCCCTCTCCATTTCTCTCTCTCTAAAAATCAATTTTAAAAATATTTTTTAAAAAGGGATTAAATAAATAAATAAATAAATAAAATCATTTAAAACAAACACAATCTAGCCAAGTAAATTTGAAGAGGTAATTTGGCTTTATTAAGTGATTCTCAAATCAGTCAGCATTCCGTCTCTAAGAGATTGTACCACATAAAAGGTGTTTGCCATGGCCCGCATGGTTCAGTGGTTAGAGCAGTGGTTCTCAACCTTGGCTGCACATTAGAATCACCTGGGAATCTTTTTAAAATCCTGATTTCTGGGCCTCATCCCCCGGAAATTCTGTTTCTTTGTTACTAATGTTGTGGCCCCACCCCATAACAAAGAAACAGAATTTCCGGAGGATGAGGCCCAGAAATCAGGATTTTAAAAAGATTCCCAGGTGATTCTAATGTGCAGCCAAGGTTGAGAACCACTGGGTTAGAGCATCGGCCCTCAGACCTAAACAGCCGTGGGTTCGATTCCCCACATGCACCTGGGTTGTGAGTTTGCTCCTGGCCCTGGTCCAGGGTGCATGCGGGATCTCTCTCTCTCTCTCTTTCTGTCTCTCTCTTTCTCTCTCAACCCCCCTCCACCCCCCCGCCTTCACACACACACACTCTCCTGCTAGTGGGTTTGGGGAGAATGGGGAATGGGTAGCACCAAAGTAACTGCCTCCCAGCTGGAGGTTCCCGTTGTCCGTGTTGTACAGAGTCGGTTTTCAATTACGGGTGCTAATGAGGTCCAGCAATGGGATGGGTAACTGAAATCCACGGAGAATTCCCAAGCCTCATTTCGGAAACTATTTCTAGCTCCTTCTGTGAGCCTGTGAACATGGAAGAGCCAGGCTGGGATAACTGCTCATTTTCCTCTGTTGTTTCCAGCCGCAGAGGGAATGGGAATAACAATCATGCCACGTTCCGTTTGTATGCACTTGCTCAGGCCCTTCCCCCTACTGGGTGCTTGGTGAGGCCCCTTCACCGAGGTGTCCACTTTAAGCCCAGAGGCTCTGTATGGGGTAGGTATCACCCTTTCTATTGTAAAGATGTGAAAAAGGACTTGCCTCCAGTGCTGCCAGTAGGAAAGGGCAGAGTCAGGGTTCCGACTCAGCTACTTCTAATTCCAAGGACGTTCCTTTGTGGTATCTTCAAAACCTTATGAAAGAGCTAGGAAGACCAGGAAAATGTTCAATTCAATTGAATTCAGTGTACTTTGAATTGGTAATCAGTTCAAATGTTAATTATTTGGATTTTAAAGTTAGACAAACTGGATTTATTTCTTTCTAATCATATGTCCATAAGCAAGTTTTTTCCCCCTTTGTTTTAAAATGTATTTTTGTTGATTTCAGAGAGGAAGGGAGAGGGAGAGAGAGAACCATTGATTGGTTGCCTCCTGCAGGCCCCCTACTAGGGATCGAGCACACAACCCAGGCATGTGCCCTGACCTAGAATTGAACCATGACCTCCTGGTTCATAGGTGGATGCTCAACCACTGAGCCATGCTGGCCGGCCCATAAACAAGTTTCTTAATGGTTCTTCTGTTTCACTCATATTCATCCCAATCAGTAAAACTGTTTTGTAGGTTGGATTAAATGAAACAATATTTTCAAGTACCTAGTACAGCATCTGCATCACAATATCCTGTTTCTTTCCCCATCCATTAACTTAGTCCTCAAATCATTTATTTGGCTCTTGTCCTATGGTGCCCAGCACTGTTACCTGTCATTTTACAGTATCTTCTGGCCTTCTTAGCTGAATTATAAGAACTTTGGGATCATGAGCTGTTCTCATAAAGGTGGTTCTTAAATTTTCATACATGTATCTTTTCAAGATATGAAATTGTATACATTGCACATTGACACTCCAAATAAGACAGTTCTAAGCTAATTTTAGACTTCTACATATCACCCAGTGAGCAAGAATTTGAACTCTCAAATGGTGATGCCTCTTGTCAGGATGGCAGCAATTTTTATTTGTTCTATTATATGAATAGTTTATTGCATTTGCCCTTCTAATGTTCTGAGTGAAAAATATTAACAAAAAAGTGCTAAATAAAATTGTGCAATGATAGAAGATATCCTTTAAACGGCTGATCAATAGCCTCAAATGGACTTTTAATGGGCTTTATTTAGTCTATATCCGTGTTCAACTTTGAAGGATAAGAATAAAGTGAAAAGTCATCCATGAGACATTGGGAGTCTATTTTCTGAATCTGCCTCTTAGGAGAGGACAGGCGGTGGGAGACATGAGAAATCTCTAGATTATGACTTGTGAATCTGTATAAAAATTGTTGCTATGATTCAAATGCCCAGAGGAGTTCAAGGCTGAGAGAGATAGTGTCAGGGATAAAGCTCAGATTCTTCACTCAAGGAGACAATGCCAGAGTTCAATTTCCTTTGACAAAAAAATTTAAAGGATGATTATAAAAATTATCATTATAAACTCCTGCTCAATCTCCTGCACAATTGCACTTGCAAATCCTTTCTCCTCACAGTGAAATGATTTGTTTTTTTCTCTGTACAAGCTACCATTTTTAGAAAGTTAAGTTTCTCATGGGTAGGAATACCTGTTTTGTTCACTTATCAGTGGTTCTCAACCTTCTGGCCCTTTAAATACAGTTCCTCATGTTGTGACCCCAACCATAAAATTATTTTCGTTGCTACTTCATAATTGTAATGTTGCCACTGTTATGAATTGTAATGTAAGTATCTGATATGCAGGATGGTCTTAGGCGACCCCTGTGAAAGGGTCGTTCGACCGCCAAAGGGGTCATGCCCACAGGTTGAGAACCGCTGATAGGTGCTCTAAGCACACACATCAGTACCTGGTACAGAGTAATCACTTAGTAAATACTGACTGAATTTAATTCAAATAAACTAGTTGACATACTAGTAAGATAGTAAGTTAGAAAATTATTTGCTATATTCAATTTTCTTTGTGTTTACCTGTAATAATCATGTGTGCCAGTATAGCCTAAACATTTAAGAAAACCTAAAATGGAGCATACAATCAGTATTTCATTATTTTAGCTATCCTGAGTTCAAAAAAAGTTAAGTACCAGGTCAGGTTCTGACTTGCATTAAGCATGTAATATTGATCCAGTTACTAAACCTCCCTGAACCTGATTTATGATAAATAAAATATATATCCACCTCGCAGCATTAGGAAAACTTATAAGAATACAGACAATAAACCAAAACAAGTTAAATAAACCAAATAAAGAAATACATAAATACATATAAGTTCCAAAGAAAAAAGTTTAAATGAGAAAATATGATCAAGAAAAAACCTCAGTTTTTTCAGTTGTAACTTGACAATGGCACTAACTTCATGGGTTGCTGTATCAAATAATTTAATGTGATATTAACTTGTTAAAGTTAACACATTCTAGACCTTTCAGTTTTAGCAGTTGTAATCATAATCTTAAAGGTAAGTAGGGCAACTTCATGTTTTCTGCCTATGCAGTGTGTGTGGCATTACCCACCCCTCTCCACTGCAATCTTCGTGGTGGTGTGCATACTCAGTGGGTTGTCAGTGAGTATTGCTGAGAGTGAGCGTGTGATAGGCTATATGCAAAGATGCCACCAAGAACCCCTCTCCTTCCTACATGTCTGCTGGGCCTCTCATCTAGAAGTGGAGTTTATTTTCTTTTCCCCTAAATCTGGAATGGCTTTGTGACTTGCTTTGACCAAGAGAATAGAACAGAAGCAGCACTGCACCAAGCTTTGGAAAGCTCTGAAACTTGTACTTTTACTCTCTTGGGAGCCTTGGGACACCATGAAAAGGAGTCCATCTATTCTGTTGGACAGAGGCCATATGGAGAGAAACAAGCCTAGCATTGCCTGGCCATTCCAGCCACCCAGCTGGAGCTGCCGACAGGTGACTGAAGTCCTCTGAGATCCCCCAGACCAGGTGAGCTGCCCCAGCCAATACCATCTGGAGCAGAGATGAGCTGCCCCACCATGCCTCACCCAAATTGGAGAATTGTGGGCAAAAATATGGCTGTTGTTTTTTTAAGTGACTAATTTGGGAATGGTTCCTTATGCAGATCAACAGTGTGGTTTTCTCTGGGCTTCGAAAGTGCCCTATCCAATAATAGTTTGTTTTATTTGTCTCACCTTTTATCTCCTGTCTTGAGCAACTGCTTCTTTATTTCATTAACTATTGGCCCAGTGCACGAAATTCATGCACATTAAAAGGGAATTAATTATAGGAATCTCTCTCTATATATATAAGCCCAGCAACTGGAACGACCAGAACAACTGGTGGCTACAACGCATACTGTGGCAGACAACCAGCCTGATGTGGGCCCCGATAGGCCCCCTTCCTGGCCAGCCTGGCCCCTGATCACACCCCAACACCCTGATTGGGGGCAGGGCCAGCTGGCCAACCGCCTACAGCTCCTCCCTGCCCCTCTCCCCGCTCTGGCCAGGCCTGATGGGTCCCCAGCAGGGCGGGCTGGACGGACCTCACCCATGCACGAATTTGTGCTCCAGGCCTCTAGTATTTTAATATTGCTATTTGCCCTTTCTCTATAATAGAAGTGTCAGAGATGAAAGAAAATCTCCCTCCTGTCAGAGTCGGGCACACCATGGGACTGAGTCAAGTCCTTGCCCACATGAAATCACATGAGGACCAGACCCGGCCAGTCCCACCCCCATCAAGCCCCGCAGGGCGGGGGCACAGCCTCAGGTTCCCCAGCCCTGGCACCAGGGCGGGGGGCGCAGCCTCAGGTCCCCGGCCTGGCCTCAGATCCTCCCACCCTGGGCACGAGGGCACGAGGGCATGATGACTATTTACATATTAGCTCTTTATTATATAGAATTACAGCTCCACTGCCTGACCTATTCACTATCCCTGGATTTTTAAGTAAGATCAGTGACATGTGAAAAAGGCCTTGACCTTTGATTGATGCCTCAGAGAAGACTACCAGGTGTGAGCACCAAGTGAAAATAATATTTAAAACTCAGAATTGTTTGGTGATACAGAAATGGAATCAGGGCTTTCTATAGACCAAGTACCGGAAATCAGATGTTTCAGTGGCACATTTGCATTCGGCAAGAAGGAAGAAAATGACACTGGTCAGTCCTGGTAGAGCCCATTGTGATGTTGGTATTGCACAGGAAATGCAACCTCCCTTCCCTTCTACAGTGATAAAGAAGATCAACACACAAACATGCTCTTTTATTTATTTATTTTTTATTTATTTTATTTTTTAATATATTTTATTGATTTTTTACAGAGAGAAAGGGAGAGGGGATAGAAAGAAACATCGATGAGAGAGAAACATCGATCAGCTGCCTCCTACACACTTCCTACTGGGGATGTGCCCACAACGAAGGTACATGCCCTTGACCGGAATCAAACCTGGGACCTTTCAGTCCACAGGCCGACGCTCTATCCACTAAGCCAAACTGGTTAGGGCCGAACATGCTCTTTTAATGCCCATTTTTAATGTATTGTACAATCAATGTTTTAATGACAAGAAAAAGAACAGAATAAGCCATAATCTTACCACCAAATGCAACTGTTTTTATTTTACCAAGCTCCTTTCCAGCCATTTTCCATGTGCCTTCACTGTAAACCCTTATTCTTCACTGAGTAATTATCCAATTTCTCTTGCATAGGTACAAAGACCAATATAAACACAAGGCAATAAGGGAGGCGGGAAAGGCAAAATAAGGCAACTGTGCTCCTTATCTCCTTGGAGGCTTGGAGAGAAGGTGTTAATGGTTAATTTATTTCTTCATTTATTTGGGCAATGCACATTCTTAAAAGTATTTAAGTTCTTTCCATTTATTAGCATTATTCAGCTTTGTAATTACTTGTTATTTGTCTTCTGCCTAATTAGACTGTAAGCTATATATGGTCAGATCTGCTTTATCTTTTTCACTATTATTTTTCCAGCATATAATATAATGCCTAGTTCTCTGGAAGCACTAAGTAAATATGTGTTGAACTGAAGCAGGGGAATTGCAAATCTAGAGAACGCATTTACCAAACTAGAGATAGAAAGGAAGGAGAAATGATTGTTGTTAAATTAAGTAATGGGTGAATCTATACATTAAAAACAGAGCATGCATGCCCTAATGTACTTTTTAAAAAATGTTATCTTTATTGTTGGAAGTATTACAGATGTTCACCCTTTTCCCACCATTATCCCCTACCCCACCCCGGCTATCATCCCTCCCTCCAGCCCTTCACCACACTATTATCTGTGTCCATGGGCTATGCATATTTGCATATAAATTCTTTGGCTAATCTCTTCCCACCCCCCTAGTCCCTTCTAATGTACCTTAAAATAAGTGTGGTTTATTTGATTAATGCTGATAGTTAGGATTTGGGTCTTCTGGAAAGAATAATGATGAAACCACCTCCGGAGACATTGTGTATTCACTTCATTTAATATTTATATCTAGTTTCTTAACTCAGCATCCTCAAGGAGGCCAAAAATGATCATTGGAATGTATAGCACAATACCAGGAGGATGAGGTAAGAGCACTCCCCACTGTCCCAGTCCCAGGTAAATCAACATAAGTTGAGTTAAATTTGGGTCTTCTCCTGAAGTGTGGAGGGAGTACTCTTGAATATTTGGAGAGGTAACTTCCTTTCTCATCTAGACCTCCACTAGACTCTGGCAGCGATTTAAAAAGCAGGTTTGTTATTACAAAAACTAAAGATCACATAGGTTAGGGTAGAAGTAAAAAAGTGACTCCAAAACTCAATGGCTTAAATGAGATAAAAATTATATTGTGCTCTCTCATAACCCCCCACAGTGGCCAGACCAGGCCGGCAGATAGCTCTGCTCAACAAGATAATTGAGGCCTAGATTCCTTCCATCCTGTTGATCCATCGTCCTCTCCTAAGGCAGTCCTTCTCAGATGTTAATGTGCATTTGAATCACCTTGGATCATGCTAAAATGCAGGTTCAGGCTTAGTGGTCTGGAATGGGGCCCAAGATGCTGAGTTTCTAAAATGCATGGAGGTGCTACAGATGCTGCTAGTCCAGGACTATACTTCGTTAACAGGGTCCTAGAGAACTGTCGTTGTCTGCATGGTCAAAGCTGGGTGGTGACACATCTTGAGTCTAGTTCCCAGGAAGGGAAAGGACAACAGCCAAAAGCAGTCAATCTTTTCCTCCCTAAAGATAACATCTAGGCCGCAGTTTCCTTTAAGCAAACAGCGTAGAAATAATATACACCTTCTGGTCACATTCAAAAGTCAAAGACTTAGTCAGATGACCATGCCTGGCTTCCCTGGGCTGTCAGATATGCTTACTCTCTAGTTTACAGCATGTTACCCAGAAAAAAAAAAAGTGGAATGGACGGAAAAAGCACTGTTACCATAGGAAAAGAGAGAATGGATATTGGGGAACAGTTAGCCATCTGCACCACAAAAACAAAGGAGACAAGAGCTTATATAATTAAGCCATAGAGATGAAATGAAATATGAAGAAGTAGGATGTGTGAGCTAGATGTTACTCTGTATCCTATGAAACTGGCTTTAGCAAATAGCTATTGGATCACAAGGGCATTGATAGCATTTCATTCTCAGTTTTCAACTCTTGGCATGCCTGTCCTCTGTGACTTGTTCTTGGGGGGTGCTGACAATATGACAAATAATGGGGATGACTCACACTATTTTAGAGACACTGACTGGGCTCTGACATCTGCCTATGGTTTGAGAAAATAAATGTAAACAAAAATCGCCAATGTAGCTGAGATTCATTAAAGACATTAGGCCAAGCATTAAGGTAATCCAAGCATAAATTAGGAACTTCTAGACTTTTTCTGATAACCACATTTCATTTCAGCATTTAATTTTCCTCTGTCTCACAATTAAGATCCCTTTTGCATCTAATTACTTCTGAGATTAAAAGGAGCATTGTTAATTATGCCTGGACAACGGGTGTAAACCAGGACTGCCTGGGTAGCCTAAAAGACATGTATCTAATCTAGATAATACCTATCATATATATATATATGATTACTTTATATTACATGTTTTATATATATTGATTAAGTAGAAGTGGGAAACATTAATTGCATTTCTAAGACTCTTTAAGATTGCAATGAATAGTCAGTTGCAGGTTGCCTTAGGTAATGAGGCTTTGTTCCCAATATTTTAGGTGATAAAAGTAACCTGGAGGTGTGACTGGAGAGCTATGCATTAAGTCACTGTTGACTCTAATCCTGTACTTTCAAGAGGGGGATGCATAACAGGTTAGAGTTAACAGCATTTAGGATATAGCCTGGGGTCCACTGTCTCCCCCTCTTCGTGTGCCTTTGTTGGGCAGAGATATTACCAAGTCCTCTCTAAACACTTGGCCTCCCTAGCATCAAGACCAGGCACTTATTCACTGTGCATTTGCAATATGCCAGGCTCTATGAAGGATGCTACAGTGGATTTAAAAATGAACAAGATGCAAACCTCCTGTGTGTTTAATAAAACATGTGCACAAATTAATACCTGGCCGCCAAGCAGCCATAGGAGCAAGCTATCAGTCATAACTAGGATGTGCTCAGAGTTTATAATTGTGATTTCCTATGGGACCACATGTTTGTTTAAATCCACAGAGAGTTCATGCCAAGAGCAGAGTTGAACTAGGGAATTAAAGAAAGGCCAAATAAAACATAGTTGGGGAATTAGAATAAACCTGGTTTTCTCTTGCAATTCCAAACTTCAACTTTGCTAAAACAAAAGCCCAACTCATCAAAAGTAGCTTAAACAAGAAAAAGGAGTATTTCTCGCTCTTAGAACAGTCTAACAATTAGGGAAAAGACAGCTTTATAGTGTTAAAGGCCCAAGTTCCTTCTATATCTGTCATTCCTGATGGTGTCACCCCTTCCTTGTGGTTGACGGTGGATGGCCAATACATCTCTTCCATCAGCATTTCAGCAAGCAGAAATAGGGAAAGGTTCAAGGGAAAGATATGCTTTTTTCTTTTTTAATTAAAAAAGTTGACAACTTGCCCTAACCGGTTTGGCTTAGTGGATAGAGCGTTGGCCTGCGGACTGAAAGGTCCCAGGTTCAATTCCAGTCAAGGGCATGTACCTTGGTTGCGGGCACATCCCCAGTAGGAGATGTGCAGGAGGCAGCTGATTGATGTTTCTCTCTCATCGATGTTTCTAACTCTCTATCCCCTCTCCCTTCCTCTCTGTAAAAAATCAATAAAATATATTTTAAAAAAAAAGTTGACAACTTTATTTTCACATTTCACAATACAAATTAAAATTACTTTTTTTGTGTCTCACTCTTGCCCTCCAAAACGATTCTCTCTTAGATAGGAAGGGGGAGTGAGTCTTCCTGGTCATGATGTTAGAAAACACCCGGAGTCACAGCACCACGATCTCCTGGTGAAGGAGAACAAGTAATAGCAACCAATAGCAAGAGGCTCCCCCTCTCCTTATCTGTCTGGTCGAGTCATTTCTGGCCCAGTGTACTAGCAGCATAGGATGGGCAGGAGGTCTCATCATTGGGGGCCCAGGCATCATTGGCATGTGCCCTCTCACAGGCAGCCTCATTCCAGGAGCAGGTCCCACTGGCATCATCCCAGGAGGAGGACCCATTATTGGCATCATGGGAGGTCCCCCCATATAGGGGGCTGGCATCAAACCAGGGTGAGGAGGACCTGAAAGACTGGGGGGGGGGAGAGATGAGATCATTGCCCCTGCATGAGGAGGAACAGAGAATGAAGTGGGAGGCACCCCTCCTTGCTGAAAGGCTGCGGTTGTTTTGTTAGTCAGGCTGTGAGCCTGCTCTTCAATCCATTTGTGATAGTAGTCTTTCACATTCTCTTTGTATCCTATCACTGCAGTGTGTCTTTCTTACCAGTTTGTAGGTCTGGGAGCCTGCTTCTGGCTTCAGGTCACTGTGGGCTCATCTAGGTTTGTCTGGGTTTGCTCCAGACTGTATTTTGGAGAGGCTATTCTGCAGTTCTCGTTTTTTTAGGATCATGGTTCCCTGGGAACAGTCCCCCATGCTGAATTATGGGAAGGTCTGATGCAAGCCCAACCCAACCCCCACAAGGACATTTAAAGCCCCTGCTCTTAACACCTTCACTCATATTCCATCAGCCAAAGAAAGTCATATGACCAAGTCCAAAATTAGGGAAATACATATATTTCAGGAGAAAGTAAGTTAATCATTTCTGTAACATATTCAATTGTATTATACAAATGAACAATTTCTTCAGTAAAACATGAATATATTCACATTAAGTGGAATAAATACAAATTATGAATAATCTCACAGTAATTTGGTTTTTAGAGCTAATTGGATTTAATATTTATAGACAAGACATTGTGGATCAGTAATGTAAGCGTTATCAGCAGTTAGACAGACATGAGTAGAGCAAGGACGATGGGCCAGGTACAAAAACTCTCCAGGGCAGAAAGCCTCAGGTGTCTGGCAAGGGGCAAAACTGGGAGAACAAGAACCTTACCCTCAGGGTAACTTTCCATCCCGTAGGATATGTCTGGTCATGCACTTTGGACCCTCTGACTTTTCCTCCCTAAAGATAACATCTAGGCCTCAGTTGTATTTTAGCTCCAGGCTCAGAAAAGTAGCAAAACCAGACAAGTGATCCATGGCTGCCTTAGGACTAGATGCATTGATTGATGACCCCCTGCCCTGATGATGACCAATCTATGGAGACCACAACCCTGAAAGAACACTCCTAGAAAACTGATGAATATTCTATTGAGACCCTCCCCTGAGACCTTCCTAAGATTTCCACCTCCAAGAGAGAAATAAATACACTCAGGATGAAGGACCCAGTGTATACTCTCCCTCAGGGGAGAATGCCCTCGCCATTCCCTTCCCCCTTTCTTTCCTCTAAGGTTCTACACCAGACTTGCAACCAGGGAAGCAATGGGCAGTGGCAACCTGTCCCAGGCTCACCCCCTGAACCTGTCTCCAAGGCCCCCTTTTCCCTGACTTCCCAGTAAGCCAAAGTAGCCCAGCCTAGGCTCTCCTGATGCTTCTTTTATGCTTTTCCTTGTTTCTCTGTCCTAGGTATATTTTTGCTGTGGCCAATAAATTCTTACTTTGCTACACGTTGTCTCTTGATTGAAATCTTTCCTTCAAGAAGACAAGAACCAAGACCTCATCTTCCCACCAGTAAAATATTCAAAAAACTTAACACAATGCTGATAACAGCCTTTTTCTGCTCTCAGGGATGTTTTATAATCTTAAGGGTACCTAGAGACTCTTAACTATTAAAAGCTTTCCCCCATGTTGTGGCAAGCCTATTAAAATGTGTCTCTAATCCTTGTAGATTTTGTTCAGTGTTTAGAGCATCAGCCTGCAGACAGAAGAGTCCCAGGTTTAATTCCTGGTCTGGGTATGTGCGAGAGGCAACCAATCAATGTGTCTCTCTTACATCCATGTTTCTCTCTCTCCCCTTCCCTTCCACTCTCTCTAAAAATCAATGGAAGAATATCCTTGGATGAGGATTTTAATTAATTAATTAATTAATTTTAAAATGTGTCTCTATTCCCTCTTGAGTATATGAATAAAATTAAAACTAAATTGAATAGATGACATAATTCTAGATTGTAATGATTCAAACATTAATTTTAGTTCATTTATTTTAAATTTTCTTTTTGAATGTTGAAACCAGTATGTTTCTTTAAATCTGAAATACATACATATAAATAAAACATAGTGCTAACTATGAGTCAGGCACTATTAAACTTCACATGTAAAGCTAAATTAATCTTCATAACCACTCTGTCAGTTATGCACTGTTGCTATTATCCTTAGTTTAATATCCTCTGATAAAGAAACTTGGAGCAAAGACATTCTAAAACTTTAACCAACTTCACATACTTATAAAGTTGCAAAATTGGCATTCAAATTCAGGGGACCCCTTACCCTCCATTCTCTTCTCCTTTCTTTTAACCTTGTGCTAAGCATTTTTATAAACACAAAGAGGCTCATAGTTCCTCAACATTGAACCAGGAACCCACTGTGGACAAGAGAAAAGTCACTGTTTGTGCATGAATCTAGGACTTCTCCTAGATTTGAAGATTTGGAAAACCTAGTCATGAGCTTACTTTTTGTCAAAGCCATTAATCTGCAGGCTCCTGGACGTCAGAAAGGTCATGTGACATATTACGATATTCCAAGGGTCTGGCACAATGCCTGACATATAACAGGCACCACATAAGTATTTGTTGAACAAAATGAATGACAAAATGATTAAGCTACATATAACTAATGCATCCTAAGCATGGGCCTTTAAGGTAATAGTTTGTAAAACCTCCATCAAATTATATGGCATTTCTTCTCTTGTCCTATTAATTTGCAATTTTTAGTGCCTTGTCTAAGTGTTGCAGTAAGACTGGCCTCCCCTCAACTCAAGGCAGGCAAAAGCTATCATTCGTGCCTGTTTCCAAAAGTTCTCCACTGGGCCTTGGCTGTTTCAAATTTCACCTACTTCTTTTGTTGCCCTCACAGGATCTTAACAGGAGCTTCAGGCCCAGAGGAGGCCTAGAAGAGAAATGCTTATTCAATTGGATTATAATGTCAGTAAAGTGTAGACCCCATGCCAGCCAATTGTGAGAAGGCTTGAGGAGGTAAGCCCCGGGGACATTCCAGTCTTTCAGTTAGTGCATCTCATCCACTCCTACTCCGTAATCTCTGCTTAAAGGACATCTGAGCAATTTGCAGGTGTGTTAATTAAACTTTGCATTCTCCATTTATTAACTATTTCATGCTAACATGTTTTTAACCAGAGTTACTTAGATTCTACGTTTTGTTAAAAAGGTTGGCATTAGAGTTATACTAACATCTAAGGCTGACTAATAATTAATGACTATACCATTTTCCTCGTCCTCTAGTTATCTGAGAATCACGTTTCTCAGGAGATTTGAAGTAAGGCCATTGACTTGTGTTTAAAGTGGAGTATTTCCCAATAACATTGCTGTCTACTATATATTTATCACTAGCCCTTCTGGCCTAGCTTATAATTAAAAGAGAGGGTTATTACACTGCACAGTTATTATTTATTTCATGTTACAGTAGATTGCTTGATTTCTCCTTGAAAATAACTTTAAATTGAGGGATTTTTTTCTAAATACCCCAGTGTAATCCTTGAGTATGCAAAATTATGATTTCTCAAGTTTTGGAAGAAGATGAAATAAATCCAAATATTTATGCAAGAAAAAGCCATTACAAAACAATACTGCTGAATTTCTAGCAATTGAACCAAACAAAAGAATACAAATGAATTGCATTTACTTTTTGAAGCTAGATCACAAAGAAATGGCAAATTAAAGATAAATAAAACAAGAGAAACATTTTATGCTCTCAATGAAGGTTTCTGGACATTTTTCTGGAAAATTGACACACACAAACACACACAAATTAATTCAAATTCTTCATCGCTTAAAAAATTACCTAGTTTACTTTATCTTAGCAATAATATAGGTTCAATATATAAAAATTAACAGAACAGAAAGGTATGAGGTAAAACAGAAAATTTCCTGTCTTCTGTCCTCCCTATTTTGTAATTCAACTTTCTGGAGGTAACCACTGGTAACATTTGCTTCCTTTTAAGCCATTGAAAAGATTCCACTTTCACTATTCATCTTAGTTTGTTGGTATTGCTACAACAAAATAACAGAGACTGGGTGGCTTAACAACAGAAATTCATTTTCAAACCCTTCTGGAAGCTGTAAGTTTGAGATCAATGTATCAGCAGGGTTGATTTCTTTTGAGGCCTCCCTCCTTCCCTTGTAAATGGTTGTATCTTCCCAGTCTTCACATGGTCTTCCTCTGGGAATCTCTTTTGATGGGGATACCAAGCAAATTGGATTAGCACTCAAACCAACAGCCTCATCTAAATTTAGTCACCTCTTTAAAAACCCCTTCTACAAATACAGTCACATTCTGGGTTCCTGGGGGTTATGAATTTGGGGGAGACACAATTCAACCCCTAACTCTATCAAAAGTTATGCCACAACAAAACTGTGGAATTCCTCGACATATACCTTTGAAAACTTTTGCAGGTATATGAATAGGATAAATTTCAAAACGGAGGTCAAAGGATATGCCCATTAGCAAATTAGAAAGATACTGATAAATTTCCTATAAAAGGTTTATAATAATTTATACTATCAACAATACATAGACATATTTATTACTTTTCAGCCTTGGGCTTACCTAACCTTTTAATTTTTTAATTGGATAGAAAAAAAATCCACTTATTTTTGTTTTAATTTCTATACTTTAAAATATGAATAGGGATGAGCATCTTTTATATGTTAATTATCTATTAATATTTTTCCCATGAATTGCCTTACCCATTTTCTCTATTGGGTTATTTATTTTTTATTTACCTATTTATGAAAATTTCTTGTGTATTAAGGATGCTTTGTTATATGTATTATAAATACTTTTTCCAATCGGTTGTCTTTTTTGCCCTTTTTTATTGCATAAAGCTTTAAAGTTGATAAAAATTTAAACTAGTATGATATAAATTTGAATATTAACTTTTCCTATATAGCTCTTGAGGGCTTTGAAAATTATTAGAATGGTTTTTCCCAGGCAAAAAATGTTTTTAGTTAATATTATCTCAGGTTCTCTTCTAAGTATTTTTTAAATGATTTATTTTTTAAAATTAACTTTATTGGGGTAATTGGTTAATAACATATACATTTCAGATGTACAACTATATAATGCAGCATCTGTATCCTCCACTGTACACTTACCATCCAAAGTATAGTCTCCTTCTATCACTATATATTTAACACCCTTTACCCTCTTTATCCACCCTCAGTTCTCCTTCCTCCTTTGATAACCACCATTCTGTCATCTGTGTCTATGAGTTTGTTTGTTGGTTTGTTGCTTTTTGTTGTATGAGTGAAATCATACAAGTCTTTTCCATTTGACTTTTCACATTTTTCAAAATTTTCGAATAGATGTTCATAAGAAGGACTACTGGCTTATATGGTAGTTCTATTCTTAATTTTTTGAGGAACCTCCATAGTATTTTCTATAGTGGCCATGTCAATTCACTTTCCTACCAGCAGTGTGTGAGGGTTCCCTTTTCTCTACATCCCCTCCAACACTTGTTATTATCTTATTGATAATAACCATTCTCACAGGAGTGAGGTGGTATCTCATTGTGGTTTTGATTTGCATTTTCATTATGACTAGTGATGTTGAACATCTTTCCATAAATATCTGTTGACCATCTGTACATCTTCCTTGGAAAAGTGTCTATTTGGGACCTCTGCCCATTTTAAAATCAGATTGTTTTTATGTTGAGTTCTTTATATAATTTGGATATTAGCCCCTATGGATTTTATTTTCACATTTACGTTCCTTCCACCTCCACATTCTAGTGAAAGAAGGAATAGAGGAAAGTTCAACTTTATGTTTTTAAAAATGTTTAACCATTCTTACCAACATCATTTATTCAAAAATTCATATTTTTCTCATTTTTTGAAGTGACTTTTATTATTTTTTAAATTTCTGTTTTGTTGAGCTGTCTGTCTAATCTGAGATCAGGGAAACACAGTTTTAAATACTTCATTTGTTACTCTCCTCATGATTCTTTTAGAATTTTTTTCTTACATGAACATTTTTTTTCATATGAATTTTAGCATCATCTAATTCAAGTTTCAAAAAAAAACCCTAAAAGCCTTGTTCATATTTTTAAAATATATTTTTATTTATTTCAGAGAGGAAGGGAGAGGGAGAGAGAGATAGAATATCAATGGTAAGAGAGAATCATTGATCGGCTGCCTCCTGGGTGCCCCGCATTTGTTATCAAGTCCATAACCTAAGCATGTGCCCTGACTGGGAATCAAACTGTTACCTCCTGGTTCATAGGTCGATGTTCAACCAATGAGTACACTGGCAAGCATCTTGTTCGTATTTTTGATTGATTCAAATGTAACTGAGGTCTTTTTAAATATTGACTCCTCTATCCAAATTAATGTATTTTTTCATTTATTTAACTCTTCTTTTACATACCACAGAGGAATTTTAAATTTCTGTGCTTTCTTGTTACATTTATCCCTAGAATTTAAACTTTTTTGTAGTAATTTGAATGAGACATTTCCTTCCATTCTACTTTCTGAGAGATAATCATTACTTTAAAGTAAAGTGATTGGCTTTTATGTTAAATTTGTGATTAGCCACGTTAATAAATCCTTTTATTGATTAAAATAATTTTCTTTTTTGTCTAAGTTTTACAATTATATCTGTGCAAATAATGATGTTTGCTTCCTTTTGCTTTTCTTTTTATTCTTTTGTCCAATTGCACTGGTTAGCATTCCAAAACAAATCTATCTATATTAATAACAGGGTAATATGCAAGTTGGTTGGGACGCCGTCACATAACAACCGATTAGCAGGTTGCCTGTGCAGCAGGCACGGGTGGGCGGGGACTTACAGCATCGGGGACGAGGGTGGGGCTGCAGCAGAGGCTCTGTGCACCTGCGCCGGGGGTCTTGAGGTGTACAAAGGTCTGCAGGCCTCCACTGAGCTTGACCCAGGAGTCCGCAGGCCTTCCCTGGCTCCAGCCTACTTCTTTGGGGCAATCCATCGAGGATCCTCGGATGGGTGGGCGGGGCCTACCTCTTCGGGGTGATGGATCGCGGGGCTCCTGCACTGTGACAGAGAACAGGCCAGGCTGGGGGACCGCCCCCCTGAGTGCATGAATTTCATGCACCGGGCCACTAGTCTCTATATATAAAAGCCTAAGTGACTGGACAACTGGCTGGTAGCTATGATGCACATTGACCACCAGGGGGCAAATGCTCAATACAGGAGCTGCCTCCAGGTAGTCATTGCGCTCCACAGCCAACCTCCTGTGGTTCCTCTTCCTGGCCAGCCAGCCCTGATTGGCCCCTATTGGGACTGGGTGAGATAGCCCTGATGACCCCAATTGCTGGCCAGGCCAAGGGACCACACCTGTGCACGAATTTGTGCACTGGGCCTCTAGAATCAATAATAGTGGTGAGTTTTTAATTCTACATTGTATTGGAAGAATTAGCCATTACAATAAGGCAAGAAAATAAATAAAAGCTACAAAGTTTGGAAAGGAAAAAGTAAAATTATCATTATTCACATATGACATAATTGTGCATGTAGAAGAATCTATAAATATATTACAATAATAAATTAAATTTGCAAGGTCACCTGATAGAAGGTCACTATAGCAAATTTATTGTGTTTACAAATGTCAGTACCAAACTAGAAAATAAAAATGTTTAAATTACCATTTATAATTACACCAAAAATCAAAATGTTTAGAAATAAATCTAACAAAAAAAATAGAAGTTCAAAAACAGGAAAAAAACATATAAATTGTGGTAAAAGTGAAATGGGGTTATCACTGGAGGATTACTTGACTGGAAGAGAACACAGAGGAGCCTTTAGGGATGATGGAAATATTCTGTATCTTAATCTGGGTGGTTTTATATCTTATATATACACATTTGTTATGGCTGAATTGTGATTCCCCCCTACAAATCGATACGTTGAAGTCTAAACCCTCAGTACCTCAGAATATAACAGTATTTGGAGATAAGGTCTTTAAAGAGGTGATTCAGTTAAAACAGGCCATTAAGGAGAGACCCTAATCCAATAAGACTGACATTTTATAAGAAGAGGAGGAGAAAGACACCAGGGTACAAGCACACACAGGAAAGACCAAATAAAGAGGAAGTAAGAGAGTGGCCATCTGCAAGCCATGAAGAGACCTCAGAGGAGTCCAACACTTCCAGCACCTTGAGGTTGTATGTCCAGCTGCCACCAGCACTGTGAGACAATAAATTTCTGTTGCTTAAGCTACCCAGTATGTGGTATTTTGTTATGGCATCTCTAGCAAACAAAGGTAGTATTTCTTTTTGGAAATTCCTGAACATGTACACCTACGATTTAAGTAGTTTACTGTATATAGGCTATATATGTAAATAAGTAAGTAAATAAAGTTTTCTTTTGGCCAACAGTCCAGCTTTTTCCCAACATGTCTATTCTATTCCTCATCACAAACCTGTTTCATTCAACATTTTCTGCATGGCCCATCACTATTTCTGATTACTTTTTACCTCCACCCTTTTTCAGGTACAGCATTTTAATCTATTTTTCCAAAACAAAGACAGAAAGGGGGTGTATAGAATTAGTATGATCTTAGATCAACTAATAACATTTTGAGCAACCCTGGATTTATGCCTTCCCTTCCTTGTACTTCTGCTTTCCCATATGAAAAATGGTGACAATATAATTGGCCAGACCTCCAAGGTTGTGAAGATTACTGAGATATTATCTTAAAATTGTACTGAATAGCTGCTATCCAAACACATGGGAAGGTATTATTATTCCCAGTCCAATAATAAACATGCTTTCAAATAATAGCTTTTAAAGATCTATGATCATGATGAGAACGTCTCCACCCTTGTTATGTCCCTATCTCCCATGGCTATAGTTCTCTAATGGAATATGCTGGAGACAAAGACATGTTATACCCATTGTCAGCCAGATATATGAGCTTTAGAAATTAAACTTTGCCCATCTATAGTTTTCCTTTTTGTCTACCAGGAAAAGACCTACTCATCTTTTAAAACTCATCTAGAGTTATCTTTTGCTCTAAAGACTTATCTGAACTCCTACCTCTAATATAAAATATACACTCTCTTCACGCCTGTTATCCTTTATTTAAAAAAAATGTTTTTATTGATTTCAGAGAGGAAGGGAGAGAGTGAGAGAGATAGAAACATCAATCATGAAAGAGAATCACTGATCGGCTGTCTCCTGTACAATCCACACTGGGGACTGAGCCTGAAACCCGGGCATGTGCCCTGACCAGGAATTGAACCATGACCTCCTGGTTCATAGGTCGGTGCTCAACCACTGAGCAACACTGGCCATGCCATCCTCGCTTTCCAATGCCCGTGTACCTTTATATGGTAATACCATGACCACTACTAGCTGCCCTTCACTTAGTGTTACCATGTTCCATGCACTGAACAAAGTCTTTTATATATTTAAGTTAAAACTTAAAATCTTGGCAGCAATCATGTGATGTAGGTTCTAAGAAAAAAAAAAAAAGAGGCATAAATAGTTTAACTGAATTTTCTAAGGTTACATTGGAGGTAAGTGGCAAAGCCAAGCTTTGAACAAAGTCTGTCTGGCTCTAAAGTCTGTTCTCTTAACCTCTGTACAATTCTAGCTGTCATACTTTATTGAACTAGCTAGGATGATTTCTAGGTCTTAATGTTCTTTTATAAAATATTTATTGATTGATTTTGAGAGAAAAAGGAAGGGAGAGCGGGAGAGAGAGAGAGAGAGAGAGAGAGAGAGAGAGAGAGAGAGAGAGAGAGAGAGAGAAAGAGAGAGAGATTGATTTATTATTCCACTTCCTTATGCATTCATTGGCTGATTCTTGTATATGCCCTGGCTGGGGATTGAACTGCAACCTTAGTGTATCAGGATGACACTTTAACCAACTGAGCTACCCAGCCAGGGTCTGTTTTTAATGTTCTTTTCAATTTCTAGATTTTTTTGAGATAAGAAATGTCCTCTCAAGTATTTAGTGTCTTTTGTATGGTAGATGCTGGATAAATGTTTGCTGAATGAATGGATAGTTGAATGAATAAAAAGACACTCCTACTCTCACACTGGAAAGTACTTGAAAGTCTGTGATAAATGATGTGAGAAATCTAAAATGCCAAAGAATTCTGAAACAAGACTTTTAGAAGACTAAATGCATACTCTTTTGAATTGCGTATTCACTTCCAGATCTTTCTGTGTTTTCAGTTTGAATTTTTATTTGGCAGTCTTTAAGCAAAGTTGATTTGCATAGGTAACCAAAGACAAAAGTAGCATCTAACTCATAGAAGGTGTTGTGAGGATTGAATGAAACAACACATGTAATATATTCAGAGCAGTGCCTGATGCATAGAAATCTGTAAGGGCTGTTACTATTACTGCTATTTGAATCAAAGGCAGAAGGGTGTAACTGTTAAGTGCATGGACTTTGGTGCTACACTGATTGGGTTCAAAGCCCAGCTCCAGTGTTTATTAGCTGTGTGACCTTGGGTAAATTACTAAAATAGAATAATAGTATGTGTCTCAAATGGTTGTGATGAGGATTAAACATTCTTAGTCATATATGCAAGAGTACACTTTGAGCATTTAATCCTCACCACAACCATTTGAGGTACATATGTTTATTATACTACTTTAATTCTAAGTGTTATATTTTTCTACTATCTATCTCACTTCAAATAGTGTTTTTCACACAGTAAGTATGATATAAGTGTTTGCTGTTATTATGATGGTGTATTATTTATGATGCCTGGCAGATAATATTATAAAGGAAACATTTATAAAGGAAACACCTAGGATGATTTCTAGGTCTTTATTTGGGCCTCTGGATAGCAAGCACTTTAATTAGGTAATACCAGAGGAGGAATACCATGGACTCACACTTGCTGGCACTACTTTAGAATCCCAATGATCATGTTACAAGGAGAAAGACATGAGGTAGACCGTGAAGCATATACAATCAGGTACAAAGAAATGCCTTGGTGACTCTGGGGACAAAAGGCAGTCCCAGCATCTTGATCTTGGAGAAGTCAGTAAGCTTTGGCTAGAGATGAGGTTTAAAGCTTGGGCTTTATTTGCAGGCAATTGCAGAGTTATACTCAGCAAGTGAAGGAGACAGATCTGTGTTTTACAAGGATCACACTTTGGCAACTGTGTACAGACTGTATTATTTATAGTTATAAACCAGAGATTAGAGATCTCATACAAAAGGTCTTCAACAGCCTTAAGCTGGAGAGATGATGAGGGTCTGGACTTGCAAAGAAGTGGGGAGGATGGAGAGGAGAGGCCAGCTCATTATGAATAAGGGAGGTAGAATCTGGTCTGGATAACTAAATAGATGTGTGAGTAATGAATCAAGGATGGCCTTGAGATATGTAACTTGGGTAAATGGTTGGAAGGTTAGGCCACTAAATGGGAGAGGGGAGACATCTGGTTGATTTGGAGGTGCACGTGGTTTGTCTGAGCAGAGATGTCTAGGAAGAGACTGGCTCTAGGAGTCTAAAGTTCAGTCAAGGGATCAGGTCTTGCCCTGGCCAGTTTGGCTTAGTGGATAGAGTGTCAGCCTGTGGACTGAGGGGTCTCGGGTTCAATTCCTGTCAGGGGCACATGCACGGGTTGCGAGATCCATCCCCAGGAGGGGGTGTGCTGGCGAAAGCCAATTGGTGATTCTCTCTCATCATTGATGTTTCTCTCTCTCTCTCTCTCGCTCTCTCTGAGATCAGGTATGAAGATAGAGATTTTTTTCCCCACCAAGTCTATGAGAAGAGAAGAGATAAAGGAGAGGATACTAACATTCAAGGAATGGGCAGAGGAAATGGGGCCAGTGAAAGAGAGAGAAGGGAATGTCAGAGAAATAGGAAGAGAATGGAGAATAAAGTGCGGAGAGATTTTTCTAAGAGGAGAAGTGTTAAATTTCAGAGACATCAAGTAGGAGGAACACCAAAGAGGTTGATGGTGACCTTTGGCAGAGCAGTCAGTTGACTTTTGGGTCTGGAATCTAAATTGTCTGCTGGGGGTCAAGGAGGGGATGGGAAGAGAGGTTATAAAACCACCAACTGTGAACTGTTTGTTCTAGAAGTTTGATTTACAACCAAAGGAAAGAATCCAGTGAGTGATGAATTACGTAGAATACAGGGTTCAGAAGGATATATTTTATATGGGGAAGATTTGAAAGTAAAATTGAGGAAAGGTATGAAAGAAGATCATTGAAGGAGCAAGTCATAGAAGATGATCAAAGGTAATTAATAATAGCTCATATTTATTGAGTGTATACCATGTGCTAAGTCCTTTGTCTAGTAAGTACCCTTCACATACTAACTCATTTAATCCTTACTCTCACCCTGGAGGCAAGGGCTAAACAAAGCACATGCTATTAACCTGAGTCTATGCTGGCCAGCTGTCCACAATAGGTCTAAGAGCACAAGTAAAGGTATATGTTCATAAGTAAAGAGATATGCTTTTCCCAAAAGGTAGACATTGCTTCCTTGGAGATCAGGCATAGGAAAATGATCAGCTTGGAAGCTGAAAGTGTTTCTATTTGATGGCTCCTTCCCTCAACTTCCCTAGTAAAATAGAGCATCTGTTTTGAGAAGGAGGTGAAGAGGCAATGATCTGGAAGGATCACCACAGAGCCTGGGATTGTACTAGAATTAAATAAAAAGACTTCCAAGCAAAACACAGCTCTATTATCTTAAAAACAAAACAAAATATAACTGTGATCTAAGTGGAGTAGATATGACAAGTGCCCAGATAACTGCAATATCAGGTAGCCATAATCGAAACAGCTATATGAGTATCCCCAGGGAGATACTGTATCTTCTCAAAAGGGAGGAGGTCAAAACATATTTCAAAGAATGTGTTATATTTAAAAAATAGTTTCAATGAGTTGTCCTGGAGGCTTAGTATCCCATTCTTTCCAAACCACAGCTGGATAGCTTGCTAAGACTTAGTCAGTTGTTCAATAAAAGAGTTGTCAACAAGGATTTCAGGAAACTGGAGTTGAGGAGAACCAGTTCAGAATGGGAGGGCAGGGGTTGAGGGCATTGAACCTCAGTTTTCTAACCAAATAATGGGTGTTGCCTCTGCAAGAATCCTTCTCTTCTTCCTCTTTTTTTCTCCTCTAACTCTTCCCTATTGAATGCTTACCAAATACTTGGCACTTAGCTAAGTTCTTTATACACTGAATGGATTCAATCCTCCCCACAGCTTTTTAAAAATATATTTTTACTAGAGGCCCGGTGCATGGAATTTGTGCACAGGAGGGGGGGGTTGTCCCTCAGCCTGGCCTGCACCCTCTCCAATCTGGGACCCCTCGGGGGGATGTCTGACTGTTGGTTTAGGCCCTATCCCACAGGCAGTCAGACATTCCTCTAGCAATCCAGGACTACTGGCTCCTAACCACTCACCTGCCTGCCTGCCTAATACCCCCAACGGCCCTCTCCTGCCGGCCTGATCTCGGCCCCAATGGCCCTCCCCTGCAGGCCTGATCTTTCCCCCAACTGCCCTCCCCTGCTGGCCTGGTTGCCCCTAACTGCCCTCCCCTGCAGGCCTGGTCACCCCCAATTTCACTCCCCTGCAGGCCTGATCGCCTCTAACCCCCTGCCAGCCTGATCTCAGCCCTAACTGCTCTTCCCTGCCAGCCTGATCTCACCCCTAACTGCCTCTGCCTCAGCCCTCACCACCATGGCTTTGTCTGGAAGATGCCGGTTGATCCAGTCTAATTAGCATAGTACCCTTTTATTAGTACACTAGAGGCCCAGTGCACAAAAATTTGTGCACTCGGGGGGGAAGGGGGGTCCCCTCAGCCCGACCTGTGCCCTCTCGCAGTCTGGGACCCCTCGGGAGATAACGACCTGCTGGCTTAGGCCTGCTCCCGGGTGGCAGAGGGCAGGCCCAATCCCTAGGTGCAGCCCCTGGTCGGGGTCAGAGCAGGGCCGATTGGGGAGTTGGGGCGCCACCCCCTGTCATGCACAGAGCAGGGCGGATCGGGAGGTTGCGATGCCACCCCCAGTCACGCTCAGGGTAGGGCCAATTGGGGGGTTGGGGCACCGCCCCCTGTCACACTCAAGGCAGGGTCGATAGGGATGTTGCGGCACCACCCCCTGTCACGCACAGAGCAGGGCCCATCAGGGGGTTGAGGAGCTCCCCTCTGTCACTCACAGAGTAGGGCCTATAGGGGAGTTGGGGCACTGCCCCCTGTCACACACAGAGCAGGGCGGATCAGGGGGTTGGGGCACCACCACTGTCACACTCAGGGCAGGGCCAATGGGGAGGTTATGGTTCTACCCTGTCACACACAGAGCAGGGCCCGTGGGGGGGGGGGGGTGGTTGGGGCGCCGCACCCTGTCACAAACAGAGCAGGGCCAATCAGGGGGTTGGGGAGCCGCAGCCTGTCACACACAGAGCCTCGGGGCGATCAGGGGGTTGGGGAGCTCCCCCATATCAGGCACAGAGCAGGGCTGATCAGGAGGTTGGGGCACCTTCCCCTGTCACGAACAGAGCAGGGCGGATAGGGAGGTTGTGGCCCCGCCCCCTGTCACACACTGAGCCACAGGGCAATCAGGGGGTTTGGGCACTGCCCTCTGTCATGCTGATCCCGGTGCTGGGAGGCATATTACCCTTTTACTATATAGGATAGAGGCCTGGTGCATGGGTGGGGTTGGCTGGTTTGCCCTGAAGGGTGTCCTGGATCAGGGTGGGGGTCCCCACTGGGGTTCCTGGCCAGCCTGGGTGAGGGGATGATGACTGTTTGCAGCTGGTCACACACCCTTCAGGGTGGGGATCCCCACTGGGGTGCCTGGCCAGTCTGGGTGAGGGGCTGAGGGCTGTTTTCAGGCTGGCAGGTGACGGAAGCTCCCAACCGCTCCTTTTTTTCTTTTTCTTTTTTATTCTGGGCCAGCTTTAGCTCTGGCTCCAGCTCTGAGGCCTCTGCTGCTGAAAGCAGGTATCTGGTTTGTTTGTGTTCTATAATCGAAACAATGTATAACTCCAGCTCTTAGATCCTGGCTCGCTGAAAGCAGGTTTCTGGGCTTTTGTTTAGCTTCTATATTTGTTACAATGTTTCAAACTGCAGGCTCAGAGGCCGGCAAGGCAGGCAGGGAACATTGGTTTCCTCCGTCACTGAAGCAAGCAAGCCTCATGTTAGTTTCAAGCTGCCTGACTGCCGGGGGCCATCTTGGCTGGCAGTTAATTTGCATATCGCCCTGATTAGCCAATGGGAAGGGTAGCAGTCGTACACTAACTACCATGTTTCTCCTTTATTAGATAGGATATTTATTTCAGAGAGGAAGAGAGAGATAGAAACATCAATGATGAGAGAGAATGATTGATTGGCTGCCTCCTGCATGCCTCCTACTGGGGATCAAGCCTGCAACCCAGGCAGGCATGTGTCCTTGACTGGAATCAAACCCGGACCCTTTAGGCTGAGGCTCTATCCCCACAGCTTTTGTGAAGAAACCCTCATCTTCATTTTATAGGTGACTTTGCTGAAGCTCTGAGAGCTCAAGTTACTTGCTCAAGGTCCCAGAATTTTACCCAGATCTGTTTAATGCTAAATCCTTGCTTCTTATACTGCCTCCCATAATTATACAAACACATTTGGCATATAGGAGATGCCTAATAAATTAGTAATGGATAATAATAATTACTAATGAATATATATTCAACAACATGTGATGCTTAGGGAATTTAGCAAGATTTAAAATGAATAGAACCCACCCAGCCAGTGTGTTCAGTGGTTGAGTTCAATTCCCGGTCAGGCCACATGCCTGGGTTGTGGGCTTGAATTGCAGTAGAGGGCTTGTAGGAGGCAGCTGGTTAGTGATTTTCTCTCATCATTTATGTTTCTCTCTCTCCCTCTCCCTTCCTCTCTCTGAAATCAATAAAAATATACTTTAAAAAATAGAGTGAATAGAACCCAAGGTATCCTTGCGGCAGGAGGAAACACTATTTTTTTTTTTTTTTTTTTTTTTTAGCAAACAAATTTAACTTACTATGTTTCAGGCACTATTTTAAGTAGTTGACACAAATTATTCCATTTAATCTTCATGACAATCATATTTGGAGAGAGTATTATTATTCCCATTTTATAGCGGAGGCATTGAGTGACAAAATGATTACCCCTAACTAGCCCGGGCACACAGCTAAGAAGTAGCAAAGCCAGATTCAGACCCCAGTTAGTCTGGCTCCAGAGTCCATGCCCTTCATCGCTACACAATGCTGACCCTGTGAAGATCAAATGGAGCCAGAGTGTGGAGTCCCTGTGCACCCACCCAAGGAGAGCACCCATGTCCTGTCCCTTTCTCAGAGCTGAGGTCTCTTCCATGCCTCTTACAACAGTGATTCTTTAGGACTTAGCATCTTGGGTAACAGCCATGGCATCACCCAGACCCTCTTACATACCTGAAATTATAAGCTTTCTGAGAGTAAGAGCAGATTCGTCCTTTTTGTATTTGCAGCCCAGCAATTGCCAAATACTTGGCATATGGCATACACATGACAAATATTTATGAAATAAATGGGAGAAAGTACCATAAAATCATTCGGGCTTCCTGTATCAGATTTCTTAAAAAGGTAAGACATATATCAGAAACTGGGTCGTTACCCAGAACTAGAAAACATTTATTCACAATGATGTATGCAGTCCTATGTTCATTGCAGCATTATCCATGGTGACCAAGACATGGAGACAACCAAAGTGTCCTTTGATAGATGATTGAATAAAGAAAATGTGGTGCATGTATACAACGGAATACTACTCAGCCATAAGAAAAGATGAAGTCCTGCCATTTACGACAACATGGATGGACCTTGGGAATATCATGCTAACTGAAGCAAATCAGTCAGAAAGCCAAGAACCATATTATTTCATTCAAATGTGGGATATAAAACTGAAACTCATAGACAACAGTAGACAATCAAGTTACCAGAGGGAAGGGGTTGGGAAAGTAGTGAATTATAAAGAGGGCCAAATATATGGTGGCAGAATGTGATTTTACACTGGGTGGTGGGCACACACCAATATGCGGATCGTGTATCATAGAAATGTACACTTGAAAACTATATAATCTTTTTAAACAATATCACCCCCTTTAAAATTTAATTTAAAAAGTTATTACTAGGGGGAAAAAAGAAATTGGGAAACTTTACCCTCATAAGCTGTTACATTAAGATGGAAATATTGATAAAGCAACTTGAAATCTTTGGTAAATAGGGTCTTTATTAGGGTTTCACATCATGTCAACAGAATAAAAATATTTTAGCAATCGATTCCAGGTTAGCCATGCCAAAATTAATTTTGTGCACTGGATGTCTTTTGTTAACATGTATTCCTCAAGAATGTCCTCAAAACACTTTGAAATTGTGCTTAACAATTGCTTCCATGAGTCATTCGTCTTGAAAATTGGTCTTCAGCTTGGATAAAGCCTTAATGGCAAAAACCTGCAAAGAAAGATTTGCAAAGATTTAAGGCTTCATTGGCGGGAGTTTGCTCTGAGTGGGAGTAGGGTGCTCAGGAAGAAAACAGAGTTGGATGTATGAACAAAGGAGCAGCCAGAGAACACTAGAACAGCGCCTGTCTCAGAACTGGCAGGAACAGGACTTTCTGAGCGAATGTCTCCTGAGGACTCCTGGGGAAAGCGGGAGGGAGGCCGTGGGCACGCCAGAGAGGTGATTTCTCCTCATTTCCACGGCCCTGCAGGTTTCTTTCTTTGTTGAGTTCGAAGGGCACAGCTCACATAAAGGAGATAAGAACCGCGGCTCCGCAGTAGGCTTTCTAGCGTAGGCTCCATGAGGGCAAGGCCTCTGTTGGGCCCACCGCTCTTCCCCAGCATCTAGATCAGTTCCTGGCACCCGCACGCATTCCTTCAGTATGTGGTAATTGCATGAATGATGTGTTACGTCTACCACAGAATCTGAACTCCCCAGGCTTCTAGCAGTGTGATCAAGAGAATATTCCTTAATTTCTCTGAACTGGCTTTTTTAAAAAAATGATAAAAGAGTACCTACTGCATAGGACTGTTGTGTGTATTAATGATGATAACATACTTTGTAGGGCATTTCATGAGTCATTTGGTACAGTGCTTGGTACATAGGAAGCAATCAGTGTACGTTGTTGTTGTGACTGTCATAATTACCGACATTAGTATCAGGCTGCTGTTAGATCTGATGTTTGGGGAATGACCTGCCCTCTGCACTCCCTGCCGCTGCAGTTTCCTTTGTCTAATGCAAAGGGGAAATATTAAAGGTCCTTGACTTTCATGTATTTTACCCTCACACAACCTTTACCTTCCCCCATTACATATAGACACCTGCAGCTGATTTTGTTGGAGATTACCCTTCATGGTGAGCTACTTAGTGATGATTCTGAGCTCCTTTACAGTTAGCATGGGGAAAGGATTGGGCTTTGGCCCAAGTCAAGGCCTATTCTCACCCCAGATGGTCTAGGGCTGAGTGAAGCCTGAGTCTTTCTTCCTGACATTGGCCGTGTGTGGGGGGCCTTCCTGAACCCCTGGATAGCCAGAGACTGGAATGTGTTCATTCATATTCATTCGTTCATTCACTCATTCAACACAATTTCTCTGCCTCAGTGTTGGTAGCTGTCTACATATCACAGGATCGCTGTCCAGGGCAGGTGTTTCTTGGCCTGTTCAGGCTTTCCTCCCACCGCCATTCTCCAAGGGGAGGGGCAGATGGAGAGAAGCTTATGAGCATGTCAAAGTACACGGTGAGACGGGGAGGGAGAACAGTCAAGAGGGCATGGGGAGGGGGATCAGCCAGCTCAGACCCCACTAGGTTTATGTTAGGGAAACTGGCAGAGAAAGGAGCCTTTCTCTGACCCCTGCTCCAGAAACGGAGCACATGCCATCTCAGAGGTAGACACTGGAGGCATCCCAGCTCTCTGCTGCAGCCTCTTTCAAGTCTGGAAAACAGCAGGAGGCTGGCTGGCTACTTCAGGCTGTCAGCTGCCTCCCACAAGAAGCCCCTGGAAACCGATCAAGATTTTTACCTTCCCCTTCCAAGTGGCCTGGGTTCAAAGAGGCAACTTCATAAGACACAATGATGAGAGGGGTTATAGTTCTTTGCTTTGTTATGCTGTTTTGCTACTTGAGAACAGAACCCCTCCCCCTTTGTAACACGGAAACATTTGCCGAGAGCCCACTTGTCAGGCTCTATGCCAGGCACTTTGTAACATTGGTATTAGCATCCTTTAAAAAAAAGAAATGAGAAAGGTAAGTCTCAAAAAGGTAAGTAATATTCTCAGATCTACATATACAGCTAGTAAGACTTAAAGCAGTGACTGAATAAGCCAAATGCGTGAAACGTAAAAGAAAAGGTGAAATGGAGTTTATTCAGGGTGGGTGCTGATGTGTAAAATGGGAGAAGGTGGTGGGGTATTTATGAAACAGTTTCATCTAAAGATCAGGTTGAAAGTAACAGTCTTCCCAGCTCTGGGTTCTGAATAGTTACTACTCAAGGTTAGTGTGCAAAAGGAGGTACTAGGAAAGGTACATATAAAACAAGACAAAGGAGCTCATAGAGAGAAATGGGAAGGGTGGTTCCTTTAAAAAACACACACACATTTTTAAAAAGTTGTGAATGTATATATATATATATATATTCTTTCATATTGAGAGAGAGAGAGAGAGAGAGAGAAGGGAAAAGTGACACTGAATAAATAGAGTGTGAACCCAAAGTGCCTGCTCACATTCACAGACACTATGAGAAAATACCAACACTGAAGGAGACACAGGGATGCCATTTATGGATAAAAGCTATTTATGAGAATGAGAAGCCTCCCAGTGAGATTATTACTCTAGTTAGGTCCCTCCGGGAAGTAAATTAGGTGTTTGAGGAGGTGTATGCGATTCTCTTAGATCTCTACATTACATGTACTGCGATGATGATAATGATATGCTGCCTTTGGCTTCCAAAAGGGGCTTTCTCAACTCCAGGAAATGAGCCCTGTCTGTGCAAGGTGCTGTGCTGGGGCTGTGAGAGAGACAAAGGCTCGGGCCATATTCTCCTTGCTCTTAAGGAGTTTGCAAGCCCGGGGTGACAACAGGGCACATATGCAGATGTAGGTGCAAACTATAGCCCGGGATAGACGTGCCAGTAAATGCTATACAGGAATGGGGAACGGAGGTGCGGGACAGGAGATGCAGTTACTGGTGATTGGGAGCAGTTTTTAGAATGTTTCTATGTTTAAAGTTCACTGAGTGTCTTGTCAGCGTCCTTGTCAGTTAATTACTTAGACGGCTCCTGAAATATGATTCAAAAAATAATTATAGCATGATAAAATTTTAGAGCTGAGAAAGAAAACCAATGAATGATCATTTTTACTAGTTTTTTACACATGATTATTGATTTCCCTTAAGGGTTCCTAATTATAATAATTAATAATATCTTGCAAGAACACCACAAGCTAGATATTAGTTAATAATATCTTGCAAGAACACCATGAGTTAGGTACTATTATTATCTCCACTTTACAGATCAGAAAACTGAGCCTTGGAGAAAGTAGGTGCCCTGGATCACATGTAGCAAAGGTCAGAGCTGGGAGCTAGGCTCCACCCCAGATGCAGCCAACTCAAACACTGATGCTCTTTTCTACTTAGAAATTAAGAATCCAAAAGTCAGTTTTAATTTTCAAAAATGCATAATGGAAACTATAATTTTTTAAAAAGCTGTTCATGGGGATTAATGCTATGTGTGTCTGCCCTCACTCAGTTGGCAATATGGGTAATCTCATACAAGTTAGAAGCACTGGTTAGCAGTGAGCAATATCTCTTTTTAAAATTAAAATGTTAAATAATAAGTGCCCTTTCAAAACAGAGTATCACCTTGGTGGGGAACCAGTATTTTATTCCAAGCCTTTCATTTCCAGACCTTGGAGAGTTAGGTCAGTTACTCTGAAGACCTACACTTGGGAGGCAAGAGGATGGAAGGGTATTGTAGCAGTTCATAGAAAAGTGAGTTGGGGAACTCACTAATCTTAAACAAATAAACCAATTCAGCTCGCCAAGAATTTCTTATAGATCCAATTCATATTTGAGGTGCATGGAACACCATTTCTTTCTTCCTTCATAGTGAAAAGTAGAATCAAATGAAAAGTAAATCTTAATATTGAATCCTATCAACTTTACCAAAAAATATCCCCTTGTGTTAAAAAAAAAAGAGAGAAATTCTAACCCTAAGGCATCATTATTATTTAAATATGTGGAAGTTGGCAGCTTGCTGAGATGAGAACACATAATGTAGCGTATACTAGCAAGAGAAGGACATTCTTTCTATTTATGGTGCTCTGGAACTTACTCCTGTCAGGAAAAAAAAAAAAAAAGATGTGTCTGAAAAGGCAAAGAAGGAAGGCAAAAGGCAAAGAAGGAAGGCAAATGGGCCGCACTGGTCTATCTATGTTTGGGCACCAGTCAAACACTCTGACCACGAATGTTGACAAGAATTCCTCCTGCTTCTTCCTGTCTGATCTGATGTCGTCCACGGTTAAGGTTGTTCATCTCTACTCAGTGGCTCCCAGCTAGACTGAGGAGTCTAGGTGCCACGACAAGGACACGTGTCTTCACATCTTGGTATCTAGCCTCCAGTGCTGAGAAAAGAGAGCATGGAAAGGGTTAAGGGCTCAGTGAGTGACTGCTGGTTAGGGGAAGAAGGAATAAAGAGCAAACATATCCCAGAACTGTTCAGGCTGTTAGTGTAGTCTTATATCCATAAAGTTTGATACCAGTTCAGCAAGAAGTCTCTACTTGAACTTTAGAAATGAGCACCTCTATGATGTGTAAGCTGCATGGCATCTTCTGGAAGGGCAATACAAGTTCAGGAGCAGAGTAGAGGAGGAGACAGGACTTTCCACGTTCCCTTGGCTTAAAGAGGGTGTCCATGGAGATGGAGGGGAGGGGAGGGGCAAGAAATCAGGTGTGTAAGCCGTGGTGGGTGGTGGAAACCCTGCATGTGTGAGTGGAGAGGAGAGGTTATCAGACCCAGGGTCTATTGAGAAATGTGTGTAGTGCTGGCCAAGTGACCAGTTTATGAAACACAGATAAACCAGGCCCAGGAATTTATTCTCCATAGAGCAGGAAATCTCTTGTGTCCCACCCTCTGTTCCCGCCTCGAGGTTGAGGTTAAGTATAAGCATAAGTATATCCTCACTAAGAGAGAACAAACATTGCAATTTAATATGTGTACCATCTAAATCAAATGTCTCTTTTAGGCTTTTGAAATGCAAACGGTGGGCTTGTTTTCACATTCACTGATTTATTCAGGCCACAAAAGTTTACGGAGGACCTACTAGAGCTAGAATTTTGTTAGGCACCACGGGGGGTGCAAAGATGAATAAAACTCGGTCCCTATCCCCCAGGAGTTTAGGCTCCGCGGTGGAGACAAACGCCCTTACAAGTCCTTTACAATAGGAGCTAAGAATGTAAACAGGAACTGTAGGGGCTCAGTTCCCGGGGATGTTACAAAGATGGTTTGGAAAATTAGCAAGGTTCTTCAGGCGAGTTGATTTTTAAAACTCTGATGGACTTTAAAAAACAATTTTTTTTTTAAACGCAAGAACTAGGGTCAAGGCTCTGGAAACACAGGGAGTGGGGTATCATGTAAGGAACAGCGGTCTGATTTGGCTGGAGCACAGGGTTCCTCAAGGGGTGCCGTGGGGCGGGCGGGCGGGAGGCGGGGTGGGGTGGGGTGGGGTGGGGGGGAATTTAGCTGGGTGTGTGCCTAATAACAGAGGCTGGGCTCAGGCATTAGGGAGCCGAGCTGAGACATTATTCCACATCTCTGTTCTTTGATTTAAACATTGTTGGGGTCCCTTTAAAAAAAAAATTCTCCTCCTCTTTCCTAAAGAGAGTTCTAGCAGTTGGGGGGTGGGGACCATTTCCTAAAGTCAACGCCTTCGTTAAAGGTCTGCAAAGCTACCCACGAGTGATTTAAATCTCGCACCAGACAAGAAAGCGTGTAAGAGGCGGGGTAGGGGGAACCCACTTAACAGCAACATCAGCCCCCAAACGCCACGGGCCCCAGGCGGGACAAGCTGCCGGCCTGACTCGGGAGCTCGGAGCCCCGCACAGGCGGGCAAGGGGGTGAGGAAGAGAGGGAGGTAGGGAGGGAGGGAGGAAGCGCGAGAGGGAGGGAGGAAGAAAGGGAGGGAGGCGGTGTCATGTGATCCGCTTCCCTGCTCCTTTAAGCGTCCACAGGCGGCGGAGCGGCCACAATCACAGCTCCGGGCATTGGGGGAGCGCGAGCGGCTGCGCCGGGGGAATCCGTGCGGGCGCCTGCCGTCCCTGTCCCATCCTCGCCGCGATCCCGCACCCCTGAAGTTTTGCAGCGCCCAGAAAGGAGGCGAGGGAGGGGGGGAGCGTGAGAGGAGAGCGAGCAGAAGCACACCCTAAAACATTTTATTTCCAAAAGAAAAGGAAAAGGGGGGGGGCGCAAGAATGGCTGGGGCAATTATAGAAAATATGAGCACCAAGAAGCTATGCATTGTTGGTGGGATTCTGCTCGTGTTCCAAATCATCGCCTTTCTGGTGGGAGGCTTGATTGGTAAGTGCCAGAGCTGCAAACTTTTCCCCCTTTCTCTCTTTTCGGGCCCCTTCCCTCTTTGCCTCTCGGGCTACTTGTTACAGTATCACTGTCTTGCTTCTATGATCTAATTAGTCCGGCTATTGTGCCTAAGAAAGCAGAGCTCCATGGGGCTCCGTGGGGCACAATCCAGTCTAGTGGCTAAGAGAAAAGGAGGGGAAAAAGTTTTGGCCTAGTTTCAGTATCCACTTGAAAGGAAGGAGGGGGGTGGCGGGGGTGGGAATCTTAAGCATGGCGACGGATCGCGGGAGGAAGCGCTGGGTTACAAAGTTGATTGCTGCTCCCCCCACCCCCGCTTTTTCCCGCGCTCCCCCCCTCCCCTTTCCTCTCCTTTCCCTCCCATTCAGCTCCGGAGGGCATCGTAATAGACTTTATTAGGAACAACAGAAGAGTCGGGGAACTGCGCCCCGTGCAAATCCGGAGCCCAGTTACAGGGTTGTGCTGGTTGCCTGTGGAAATGCATTTGGTCTTCGCAGCCAGGGGGTGAGAGTTTGTATTTTGGGTCCCAACCTCCGCTCCCTCTGCTCCCTCGCCGCACCCTACCCCGCCCTCCGCCGTTGCAGTCAGAAGGTCCGAGCGGTGGGCAGGGAGGCAGGATGGGGTGGGGTGCGGTGGGAGAAAGTCCTTGGCTGGCGCCGATGGAAGTTGGAGAGGTCGGAGGGGAACAGCGTATCCGAAAGGTGTTGCTTTTGGCCCGGCGCCCTCTTTCGAATCTGCCCTCCCCCACCTCTCAGAGCCCCGAGAGCGGGGGAGCCTGCAGCCCGCGGTCCCACCTTGGCTGGTGGGAAGCTCCCCGCCACCGCCGCAGCCCCGCGCAGGTGACAGCTCCCCGGCCCCGGCGACGAAGGCGCCCGCCCTCGGAGACCTCTCCCAGTGCGCGCAGCCCGGACCTCTCAGAGCCAAAGAGGCTTCCGGCTGAAGAAGAAGGTCTCCAGGACCTTCCACTCGAAAAACTACTACCCCCCCCCCTTTTTTCTTTTGCTGTCTCTTCCTCTTCATCCATCTTCCCGCCTCTCCACACTCTCCTGTCCTCTTCCCCCACGAGATTTAGGACATCCCGGCACAAACTTCAGCGCCAACTTTGCAGCCTGCGCGGATGGGAGATTTTGCTCCCTTCTGGGATCTGTAAAACTTTGTGGAGTGGGAAGTCCACGGAGGGGCTTTCTCCCCGCTTCCCTTTGCCAAGAGTCTGCACAGAACCGGCGTCCTAGTCGTCTTGGGGATGAGAGCTCGGGCGCTTTGAGTCCTATGCTTGGCGTTTTGTCTCCATACCTGGGTTTGATGGGAACAAATCAAAGGGAGCCTGGTTCTGTAAATCACTGTAACATCCAAGATAATTGTTTAAACAAAGGGGCGCGGGCAAAGCTTCACTGAGGAGAGAAATTGCTGGAGATCATACCTTTCTCGCTGTATGTAAGCAGAAAGGGGTTCAGAGTTTTCCAAGCTCGTATTTTCAATTTGGGCCAAACAGCTTAATCTTGTTATTCTTGGAACACCCCTTCCCCCCAAACACACACACACACACACACACACACACACACACACACACACACACACACAATCTCTCTCTCTCTCTCTCTCTCTCTCTCTCTCTCTCTCTCTCTCTCTCTCTCTCTCTCATTGAGCTTTCCTGTTATGAGCTCCTGTTTAGCTATGTGCAATCTCTCTGTTTCCTTGCATTGGATTTTTCGAGGCTCTTAATACATTCTCTGCTGGGAGCTGAAGGCAGCCTTTCCCTGTGCCCTCACAGTGATTATGCAGCGGTTACAATTACACCTCTTGTCTCCCTTGATGAGCAGTTGCAGTTAGATGCCATTGGATCTTGTGTGATTTCAGTGGCAGACCATAATTAAAATTTCTTGCACCTTGTGCTTTCAGAATTAAATTGGCCTATTATCCCTGTCTGACCTTCATCCTCTTTGAGGTTTTTGCACAGGCAGTGAACCATTACACATAGTTGCCTGGTGTTTGTTGGTGCACGTTTCTTTTTCTAAAGCTGATACTAACCTTGAAGAGCCCATCACCCACTGTCTTAGGTTTCTGAGGGCACTGATGGAATTAGTATAGTTTCTGGAGTCTTAGGACCAGGGAGATGGTTCCAGGACACTGGTGAGTGATGGCTGGACATTAAAGTTGCAGTAGAATCGGAACAGTTGCACGTTCAAAGAGGGGTTTGTCTAAGATCAGTGGGGCCAAGGGCTGTTTTCCCCAGAGAACTTGGTTAGTGACCATACTTGGTAACAGTCTCAAAAAGTTAGGGGTAGGTTCTAACTCTAATTAGATTCTCTTCAACAAATGACTTCCTCTCCAACTTTCCCTGAAAAAGAAAATAATTATGTCTAACACTTCTTGGGGGACATTGTTGTGAGTTCACTGTTTAGCTTCCCTCCTTCCTCAGTTGTCACAGCTATGTCCCCAGTTCTGGCTGGAAGACTGAAAAGATCAGATCCAGTCCATCTTAAATACTTAGAACAGAGACTTAGCCTTTATCTTGTCCATTTAGAGATTTTATTTATGTAGTTAGCTAGTTATTTATTACTGCTAAAGAAATCTAGGAACTTGGGTATACTACAAGACCCAAACATGGGAAATAAATATCAACAAATGGTAAATATGTTTTCCCACCAAACTTCCCTAAATTGGAAAGCAGGGGAAACCAATCGGAGAATAGAACTTCAACAAAGTGGGCCTGTGGAATCAATAGATGAAGGAGCAGTTTGTAGGCTGGGAAGCAAAGTTCACAAACTTCCTTCTCCACTCTCCCCACTGAGCACAGAACCTTACTTCTCAGTTCCACTGATATGTTAGAAGTCAGGTGTCCTGGGTGGGACGTGTCTATCTAATCCTCAGAGGCCAAGGGAAAACGTGAAATTTTAGCGGTGAATTGGCCATAATATATGTTCCTTTTTGATCACTATTGTCCCAGATGAAAGGAAACATGGCGACTTAGAAAGAGGAGGATCCGAATGGCAAAGCTCCTGGCTATCAGGATATAAGTACTACACACACATATACACAAAACAAAAACAAACACCTAAAACAATGGCAAGCCATACACCCCAAAGTGACCAGGCAAATCAATTAACCAACAGGCTTCAGTTTCCTCACTGTTAGGTTAATGAGTTTAAGGATTCTTCCAGTTATAAAATTGTATGAATTTTTCCGCACATTGAGAGATTTAGGTGGCATTTAGACTGTTGTTTGATTGCAGCTTTCTAAAATTGACGGGGAAACTTTAAACATTAAATAAAAAAGCAAATAGAGATTGGGTTTTTGTTTAGCCAGCTTAAACACTCCCCTGCCCCAAGTTGGTATGTGTGTTCGGGTGTGTGCACTTATTTATTTATTTATTTATTCTTGTGCCAGTGTCTGTGTACTGCTAAATCTTCACTGGGATTTTGCAAAAAGGCTCTGGAAAGCAATGTGTATGTGGCAGAATTTGGGGTTTTAAAAATTCACTAAATTATGCTATGCTTTTGTAAAAACCAAGCCATAATAAAATCTTTCCTCTGGTTGTCTTCTTATGTATTGGAAAGGTTTAAGTGGCTACCTTCTTTAGTATTTAGAACTCATTTAAAAATTTAAGAACCCCCTGAAGTAAAATAAAAAATTTTAAAGACATAGCTTAATCTTTATCCTCCTTAAAAATAAGCCTGCAGAAAAATTTTTTTAAAATAAATTTCCTTTGATTTCATGGAGAGACAGGCAGCTGCAGGGGTGAAGGGGGTGGGGAGAAAACCATGTGCCCTGAAACACGAGCGCAGCCACTAAAAATCATGAACTTGAATCCCTGGCCCATTATGTGTAATTTGCTCAGCTTCTAATTAGTCATGTCTGGGGGATATAATGGTTGAAAAAGCAGGTCACTGTTCCCACCTGTTCTAAAACTGTTAAGAGTATGGAGATGAGGACTGGATGAATAGAAAATTATTTCATTGCTTTAAGCATACACAGAAATGAGAATATTTCAGACTTAAACTACAAATAAGTATCAACAAATTACCAAAAATTGTTTTTTTAGGAAGGATTGCTCTTTCAAAAGCTCAGTATGTGAGCATATTAATTCTGAGACTATTATGTATGTGTATATATATATGTATATATGTGTGCATGTATTTATGTGTGTGTGCATATATGTAATCAGTTTTCTTAATTTTTACATGGACTTATGTACTACTTTTCAATGATATAGCCAATACTATTGTGCTATTACTGCTTAAGAGGTAACTATTGGTGGTCTTGGTTGTGGTTTATTCTCGTGAGTTTTTGTTTTTGCGACTCATTTATTTGGAAGTTACGGGATTTTAAGAAATTAAATACAATTACAGTTATGCAGAGTACATAAGAGTTTGTTTCCCAATACATTAGGTTTTAAGCTTGTTGTGGTATTTATTTTATTTTAGCATATGTTAATAATGCAGCACTTTTAATCCTGCAGTGTTTCTCTATCTGGTGAGAATCTTGAAAAGAACTAATTATTTGGCCTTTGGTAAATGTTAGCCCACATTTTTCTGTATTTGATTCTCCCTTTCAGTTTATAAAATTTTGTATTTGACTAAGTAATGTCCTTTCCCCCTCTTTGTTAACTACTAGAGTATCTACTGTGGTTTATAGGAGCACTCTGCACCTTCAAAAATTTTTTTAATTGAAATTACATTATTGACTTAAGAAAGCTAAACTACCTACTTGGTTATTGCAACAAAATCATGCTTGTGCTAACAATCTCTAATCATGCTTTCATCTGACTGTTCAGAGAAGCCTGTCTCGCTTTCTACTGGAACTTTCCCATTTCCCTATTAAAGGTGAGAAATATTTCCTTCAGATAATAGTGTGACGTGTGGCTTTGTAAGGTGTTCAAGTCCGCTGCCTGGAACCCATATCTAGACTCAAAGCCTTTCCTACCTAGTTGAAATTTTGCAATCACTTGGCCTTTAAAATTTTTAAAAATCCATATATACTGAGAAAATATTCTTACCTTATCTTCCTCATGAAAGTGTTTCTAATGAGATTTAGAATTTGAGATTTTACAAAGGTCCTTAGCTTAGTGCGCATGTGTGTCACCTGCCTAATGTGCAAAATATTGCTTAGAGCCTACTGTGTGCCCCAAATAGGGCTGTAATGCCGACCGGAGGTTAGGAGAGTGGGGACTTGAAACCCAAGTACCCTAGTGAAGCCAGAGGTAGAAAAGAGCCCCTCTAAATACAAGTTCATCAGCGAAAGATTTCCTGTGATAAGGCTTCTAGTATCAAAATAATTCTCACTCATTACAGGATTGAGAACATCTGAAATTAGAAGCCCTATTAATTATACCATCAAATAATTATATTAATATTTCACCTTAAAATGTATTAATAAAATACTCTAAGTAATGTTTAATATATGTTAAATGTGCACAATGTGTCAGACATTATCTAATTGAACCCATGCAAAGCCTTGCCAAATTGGTACTGTTGTGCCCAGTTAGCGCATAAACTGAGATGTAGAAAGGTCTAGTAAAAGTGCTCAAGATAACCTACTAGTAACTAATCAGGGTCAAAGCTGGGGCTCCAGGCAATCTGACAATAGAGCCAGAATTCTCAACTATTAGGTAATCCTGCCTCCACTTCCCAAAGTCTTGACTTCAGGGACGGAATAAAAATGGTTTGAATATAGAAAGACATATGATGAGTTAACTATTACAGTATCTAATGTGGTTTGTAGGAGCACTATGCAACTTCAAAAATTTTTGTAAAATAAAAAGACAACTAATTTCTCACTTGTAATCACTGGGTAACATATAAAAAGGAAAATATTTCAAAAACTATGATAAAAGAAATGGAGTCCAGCTGTGCCGCATAGCAGAAGAGTGGCCTTGCCAAGGCTAAGGGAGGACACCTTTTGATATTGCCAGTCCAACCAATTTCTTACAAGTTCTAACCAGTCTCCATAATTGTATGAATCATCCACTGCCTGAGCAGCCAAGTTCATTAACCATAATGTGCTTGAGCTCTGCTACTTTAAGGTAGATTACTCGATTTGGTTTTCTCTAGTTAGTGGTTTTAACATATTAATATAGTTATGTAGATCTGGACTTCAAAGGCTGAGGAGAGAAGGAGTCAACTGAGGTTGGAGAGGATTTTAGAGGGTGTGACTTAGTGATGGTAGAGCAATTGAAAGAAGAGCCTCCTACTGAAAACTGAAAATTCTATTCCCCAAAGGATATTTTTTGTTTATATTCACACCCATACATAATAATGAGGGCATTTCAAACCAGAGACTCCCATGTTGACACCTTGAATGGGTACATTTTGTTCTTTGGAAAAAATGCTGATAGGCTCAATTTTGACAGACTTTGAGAGATGATGGCAGATGGGGAGCATTAAGACATGAAATGATCATGTCTATTGCATTTAGGTTTTGTGTCTCCTCTGAGCTGTTGTAGTGGTGGTCTAATAGACAATGAGCCAGGTGTGGCTAGTCCTCAGAGAAAGCGCTTGGATGGGGATGGAGATCAGAGTGGAGAAGAGGAGCTTGAGGAATGTAAGTTCTCAAACTTGATGAAATGTTTTGCAATTTCCCTTTTCATCATAGGGCTAATCTAAAAGGATTGCTAAACAACAGAAAAGAGCAATTCATATGTTTTAGAATACAGAAATACTAAGGTTCTTTAGCTTTTTACTACTCTCTCTCTCCCACTCCCCACACCTCTAAATCTCATAGAGGAGCAAACGAGCAAACGCAATAATCAGATTGCCATCCAATCAGTAGTGGAAGATATGGCTTATTATGATTTGTCGCTGTGCGAGGATTTACTCGCTGACTATGGAAAGCATCTCGTGGGTATAGATTTATTTAATGATCATAACAACCTAGAGAAGCTGGTACATTCTCCAGTTTTCAGATGAATCTGAGGCACATTTAAGGAACTTTTCAGAGATAGTAAATAAGAGGGCTGACACTCAAGCCCATGTTCCTTGACTGAATCCTAAGCGACCTTAAGTCTAATGCTACTCTCCTCCTACTGGCCCTTCAATTTCCATGGGAAACAAAGGGTGGAGTGTGATGATACTGGTTCTACACAGATTCAGTAGAAGATGAAAGCTGTCTCCCCTTTTCCTGCTTCAACCCTTTTCCCAGACCACATACCCTCATCACTGCATGGGTACTAAGCATGGACCTAGTTAATTCCTAAACAAATGATCCCAATTCAAATACATATTAACCTCCTACACTTGCCATTGTAAATGTTGACCAGTGCTTGTAGATCATGCTGGGGGTGGGGAGCTGAACCTGAGAAAACTGCACCTCAGCTACCCCCTAAACTTTAGGGATCATTACACACAGCAAAGAGTGACTGAGAGTTGTACTTGAAAACGTGTCAGAATTATTGATCTCCTGAATGCTGCCTGGACTTGGCATACACAGTCAGTCCTGAATATAGCTGTTGCATATAAGAGAGGGAATGTGGGTGTGGAGAAGGGAGATAGGAGTAGAATATGGACTCAGGAAAGAAAAACTAAGGACTTTGTAAACATATGAGACCATATCACTGGGACACAGCTTGTAACTGGATTTCCAAAACCTACTTCTGATGTCACCCACTCCCCACCCTCAAAGGGAACTAGTGTTTCTATCTGCTATGCCTGTTTAAATCCTGGGCCTTCAAGTACAATGTTCTCCTTTCTTTTAATATTCCCTGGTGAAGGGTTGTTCTTTCTTCACTGGCCCATAGGAATTATAGGGCCTTCTTAAACTTCTGGTTAATTCCCTGGGTTAACTTGGAGGCTTTATCCACAAAACGCATTGCCAAGAAAGCAGAGGTAATTGAAAGAAGAGGCCAAATTATTACATTTGTTTTGGCAAGGCATTTTGATTTTTCTTTAGAAAGAAGGTAACAAGTTTGTAAATGGTTGGCTCAGTTTTTTTCAAGCCCCAGATTAATAAGGCTTAGCTCCTGAGAGCTGGTTGAGGGCCAGTTAACTGACCTTAGCTCTGGCTGAGCCCCTCCCAAAGAGAGAGTCCTGGTCTCAAGGCAGCATCAGGTAGTGGGCAGACACACTACCCATTGGGGTATCTCACTGAACCAGGCCCACCAGAGATGTGATTCCCAGAGGACTATTGTCTGAAACTATTTGATTAATTCCATATCCACCTCTCCTACTTTTTTCTTTCTCTGTTCTTAGATATGGAGGAACATAATCATGATGCTTTTTATTTTCTACTAGAGGCCCAGTGCATGAAATTCGTCCACAGGTAGGGTCCCTAGGCCTGGCCAGGGATCAGGGCTGATCTGTGAGGTGACTGGTGGGGTGAACAGAGGGCCCCCGCTGGCACTTGCCTTGGCCAGCCTGGCGCCGCCCGCTTGCCAGCCCCGCCCCTGCCACCGCCAGTCACCTCCCTCTGTGGGGCAACCAGCAGGGCGATCAGGGGGTAGGGGGACCCGCTGGCACCTGCCTTGGCTGGGCTGGGGCCTGCAGGCTGAGGGCAGCTCCTGTGGTCAGTGCACGTCATAGCAAACCATCATTCTACGGGTCATTCCTCCATTCGATCGATTTGCATATTAGGCTTTTATTATGTAGGATTCTTTTTCTTCCTTGAGTCACCACCCCTTTGTCAAACACTTCCAGGTTCATGGATCTATCGAGATTGAAGAAATGGGAATGACCCAGTGCATTACTCAGTTTGGGTGTGTAAGTACAAAACAGGTCATTCCATCCTGCTCCCTAGCATTGATTACCATGCTGTAACTGAATGCCTCATAAGCCTTCTCTACATAGTAGCTATTATTGCAGAAAACTAGTAAATAAGCACACAAGTCTAAATCATTCTCCTAAAGCATGCACATTTTGTGCCTAAGAGAATCCCTCCTGATTTTACTCAAGGTCTATCTGTTATTTTTGCTTTACACACAATTTTAATAAAGCTTGGTTATGCCATTTCTAAGGCTACAACAGTTGGGACAATTTGCCACAGAAACTCCTGGCAGCAGAGAGATGCAGGAGTGTGGTAGGTAACATGAGGACAAAGGAAGAGAAGGGGAAGGAAGAATGCCCAGGAACCTGGGGTCTCTGTGATATGAGCCGGTCATTTCACTCCTCAGTAGCCCCATTCACAGCATCGTTACATTATTGGCTGGTATGCTAGTTGATTCTCTTCTAAAGTGATCTTATTGCCATGAGCGTAGCTTTTGTGTGACTGTACCCACACACTTTGGTGTAGTTCGGTCTGAAAGGAAGCCCTGGAGTTTGTGACTATTAAAGTGTAAAGATTAAAGGGCCTTGCAGACCATCTTGTCCTACCTCCTTTAAGGAAGAATCCGTCCCAGGAAAAGGAAGGGACTCAGTTCACAGAATTATAGCCAGAGCCATGGCTTGGACTCAGGTTCTAATGCCAGTCAGCAGTGCAAACATATATCACCTTCTGAGTTTCAGCATGAAGATTATTTGATTTCTGTCCTAACTCAAGAAAACTACCCACTTGTAGTTCTTATAGCTCTATTAATTTTTCTGCTACTTGAAAATAAAATAGCAATAACTTGAATGTCTTCTCCTTCTTGCCTTTGTATATTTAATATTATTTTCTTAGCTAATCTCTTACAGAGCAATGTAATTTTATACTGTTATAAGCTGTTCTATGTGGATTTTAAAGGATACTTCAGAATTAAAAAACAAAACTAAATTCCTGCCTTGCTTGCTGAGGGTGTGGTACATTCCTTTCCTCTTGCTTAAGAAAATGTTTTAAATTTAAAACTTAAAAAAAAAAAAATCCCACAACTGTGGTCCTTGCTAATCCAACCAAAGACCCATCCTCATGTTTCGTCTTAAGACTTCAACCTGTGGCTCCTTTGACTAAAATTCTGTGACTAACTTTTGTGCTTTTGGAGGGTGTTTGTGACAAGCATAATTCTGAAGTCATAATGAGTTTAAGGGAGGTGACATGCCCTATATTTTTTTTATCCAATTTACATACAAAAGAAACAACAAAATCCCTCATCCTTCCTCTACCATTTATTCAACTCTGAGGACAATTGCAAACAGAGATTTCAAATTGCCAAAATAGGACTTAACTGAATGTTGAGGGCGCCATGCCACTGCGACTGACAAGCATATTTTTGTGATTCCAGAGGTGCAAGGATTACCCTGTAAATTCTTCCTCCTCCACCTCTCTTTTTGTTGAAATTAAGCAGAGTCGCAAAGCACTGTGCTTCTCTGCATCTTCTGATTGAATCCTAATAAGTTTTGGCTTTTAACTCTGTTTAACATGCTTGCCTTCTGGCGATCACACCAAAAGTTTGGGTTCCCTATTTATGAAACCCAGCCCGCCCTCAAGGCAGAGGAGGTCTTCTGGAGGCCCTCTTTCTTAGAATCTGGGTTCTTACATATTTCATCTGCTCCCAGTTGGGTTGTAACTTGCCCAGGAGCAGAATGCCTCAAATGTAGAAAGAACATGTTCCCACACTCCTTTCTTTTCTCTCTTCTGTTCAGCTAGTTCTGGCTTGTGTGAAACTTAGGGCTCCAGCCTTGGCCCCTGCCTGCTATCACTTAGGGAACACACCTCCTCTTAGATATGATCAGCTTGTTCAGAATTGTGAGGTGGGGTTATGGGCTTGGCTGTGACAGGTGACTCAGGCATCCTCTTCGTCACCTTTCCTCCCGATTTTCCAGAATTTGCAGGCCCCTGAGAGAGCAGCCGTTAAATCCCCAGCACCATTCTTTGAACATGTCTAAGCAGAACAGAGTTTTGCTCCAAGAGAGCATGGTATTTATGGATAATAGTTGATGAAAGAGAAAGAAACAGGATAATTTGTAGATACCCAAGATTTTTAAGCTGAAAGGATACTAAGGTTACCTTTGAATTAGCATTTGTTTCCTTTTTAAAATAAACATCAGAAGAATTCCTCCATCCCCCTGCTCCCCTGCGCCACCCACCTGTTTTATTAAAAAAGAGAGAGAAAATATACTTTGGGAGAAGGATGAGCAGTAGAGTTGGGATTTTAACAAAAGTGACATTAATTTGAGGCCATAATATTTGTAGGTCAGGACTTGGGTTAGGTACTGATATCCATTAACTCTCTGGGCATTGTACTTTAGAATGACTCTTCTGGCAAGCGGAGCTGCTACAGTAGTTTTGAAAGTTGCCTTTGAGGACTTGGGCTTCTCATAGAATTCCTAGGAAACAGTCATTCTAGGTGCTGGCTGAAGAGTTTCCATATGATAATCCTTTTCAGTGACAAAACCCACTGATCCTTCCACCAAAGCAGACAGATGTCTAACTGATGGTTTTCTAACATGCGGTTTTATGGAGATTGATGGGTGGGATCTGGTTTGTTATCAAGCTTGCTTTGTAAACTGGATCACCACTTATATCTTTTGAACCCCCGTTTCCTCAGCGAAAGATTTCTCCCTCACAGGGAAGTTGTTGGGTTAAATGAGAGAACGTAAGTTACCTGAGCATATGTGTTAGACCAACTAATATATATTGGCCATTTCCCTGAATGAGAAGTTATCACTAACTAACTTTTTAAAGTTTTGTGTGTTTTCTTAGTCATTCTATACCTGGTTAGGCCTGTGGCAGATTGTTTCTTCCTCTTAGTGGATTACAGAAAATTAGAAACCCAGCCACCCTGTTTGATAGCCTTCTATGAGGCATAATCCATGCTAACCAGCAGTTCAAGAAGCGTGTGCTTTACACATTTGGTGAATTAGAGTGGCTAACTCACTTTTTGATCCAATTAGCAATTGTTTTCACCAAGGTATACTTTGAATCTTAAATTTTGCCTTTTAAATTGCCAGGCCAGTATTCATGGCTCTTTATATAGCATGGATAAACCCAGGGAGCAAAACTTTTAAATGGATATCACTCAATTCGTGGAAGAGCTATATTCCATCCACACAAGCTGCCGAGCGAATCTGTTTTACATTAGAAAATTGAAGTCATCATCCATGGGGATTTTTTTTGTTGTTGGCTTCTAGATAATAATTTAAATGACAAAGACCTTTGAAAGTCAAGATTCAAGGGGAAAAACTGATGATTTTTTTTGTCATGAAATATTATCCACCTCTGAAATATTAACTAAAATTGTAGTGCTCAAATGGAAGAAATTATAAACAACAATAAAGATGAAAATATAACCCCTCTAAAGCTACATGAGTTCAAGATGGTCTAATGTGCTCACCTTTATCTCCAGTGGTTATGTGGTTACCATAGGGGAGTACAGTGTAGGTGCCTAGTAATACTGGTTGAAGCATTACTAGACACTTGCCTTGTGGACCTATTGCAGAGGTTAGAGGTGGCTAAAATGCCTCAACTTTAAGGTCTGACCTAAGATCTGTAATATTAATATTCCTGGCTATTCTTTTATAATTTAAATGAGAGGAGGTTTCTTATTATTTTCTTGAATTTAAAAGATTGTGTCACCTTCATGGTTTGCATGCTTAGATTTATAAAAACATGTAATTTTGGGAGTTTTAGGAAGGGACCTTCTCCTATCATATTGTGGAAACTAAGACCCAGAGAAATCACAGTGAGAGAATAAGATTAGAACCAAGACAACTAATGAAGTGTTTCCTTGCCTTTGCCTACTGTTATGCTGATTACTATTATGTCTGATCTCCATATTTGGTCTTTACTTAGCCATAAAGGCCAAGAGTTGACTGTGACTGGTTATACATACTGTCAGGGAAGAAGGGAACATAGGTTAGTACTATATGTATTTCCAAATTTGGATATTCAAATGAGAATGTTGACAGATGATGGAAATTTTGTGATTTATTGTCTTTAAGAAATAAATGTTTATTCTCCCTCCATGTGTTTTTTAGGGGCTCTTTAAAGACCACATAGTTTGCTTAATTTTCCGTAAATTTTTGAAGATGAAAAATTCACCTTTGAAAGTTTCTCTTGGAAGAATGTTGTAGAGGTATTTACAGTTCTTCTTGGAGCTCAGTAATGTGTTTATGATGCCAGCTTTTATAACTGCCCTTGACCAGACACCTAATGCGTTCCAATAACCACCCACCTCTGCTTTCCATTGTGTTCAGTTTGTGCATCTGGACGGTGGGGATGAACTTATATACATATTTCTCCAGGTTCCTGAGCAGTGCTGAAACATGCTGTGCTGAGTGTGCACCTGGGTGTGCACCTGGGCCTGTGGACTTTCTAGTGGAGCCGGTGGAGATGCGGGCGGAGATTTAAGAAGCAGATGTAAGCTGGAAGGGATAGAAGCAAAAGCCAAGGAGACAGTCACACAAAAGCTGATCTTGGATTCTCTTAGTCAGACCTTTGAGCTAGAAGTGGAAATGTTTGGGCCAGGGGCGGAGGGGCGGACTCAGAGATGGCATAGAGTAAGGGGACGGGGAGGTGGTGCTGTTGGAGAGAAAATAGCGACTTAAAAGAAAGGTGACAGGAGTTCCTCCTCAGCTGGGATAATACATCATCCATCATGCACCCCCTCTCTCTAAAATCATGACTTTTTTTTCTGTATGGATGCATCCACTGCTCCAAAGCCTAGGTCAGTGGTTCTCAACCTTCCTAATGCCGCAACCCTTTCATACAGTTCCTCATGTTGTGGTGACCCCCAAATTCATTGTTACAAATTGAACATAACTAAAGCATAGTGATTAATCCCAAAAACAATATGTAATTATATATGTGTTTTCCGATGGTCTTAGGCGACCCCAAAGGGGTCGCGACCCACAGGTTGAGAACTGCTGGCCTAGGTAATACTCCACTGGAGCCCTAGCCGGTTTTGCTCAGTGGTTAGAGCGTCAGATTAAAGGGTTACAGTTTTGATTCCCAGTCAAAGGCATGTACCTGGGTTGCAGACTCCATCCCAGGCCCCATGGGGTGCATGCGGGAGGAAACCAATTGATGTATCTCTCTCACATCGATGTTTCTCTCTCTCTGTCTCTCCCCCTCTCTTCCACTCTCTCTAAAAATCAGGGGGGGAAAATATCCTCTAGTGAGGATTAACAAGAACAACAACAACAACATAAAAAACTCCACTTAAAATGGGAGTTTGCTGTTCTAAATGTAAGAAAGAGCTTGCCTGATAGAAATTAAATCTTGGTACCACCTCTTGCTGGATATGCGGCCTTGAATGAATGACTTAACCTCAGAGCCCCAGTTTCCGCCACTCTCAAATGAGTAAAATGATAGTTGTGATGCTAGTGACATGATATGTGAAAATATTAGATGAGGTAATAAGTATACAGTGCCTGGCAAATATTAAACACTTAGGGTAGGCTAGGTACTATTTTACCCTCACTGGTATTCTTTTAACCCTGGAATGAGTTCCTGGAGTTAAATTACCTGGAGTGTGGAGTGCTTTGGGAGGCTGGCATAAAAGTTTGTGTGCCAGCTCTGAACCTGGCTATCCTGGTTCAGAGAGATGTAGATGGCTCTAGACCAGTGATGGCGAACCTTTTGAGCTCGGCGTGTCAGCATTTTGAAAAACCCTAACTTAACTCTGGTGTCATGTCACATAAAGAAATTTTTTGATATTTGCAACCATAGTAAAACAAAGATTTATATTTTTGATATTTATTTTATATATGTAAATGCCATTTAACAAAGAAAAATCAACCAAAAAAATGAGTTCGCATGTCAGAGGTGTCATAGGTTTGCCATCACTGCTCTAGACCCAGGTTTAGATTGCTTGTGTGAATTTAAAATCTAGCAACTAGAAACGTGCATTGTTTTGTCCCCTCCCAATTTTTATGTATGTGTTTGAACAAAAATAAAATTATGTTAAAGAATTAAAAACAGAAAGCAATTTTTCCTGAAACCTATCATTTTAATACAATTCTGTTAGTGTTTTTTTATTCTTTTACCTTCTGCAATTGAATAGTTCCAACTTTATATAAAAGAAATATGAAAGCCTAGTTAGCAGAGGCTCAGAAGTTTATTGTTTATGCCTCTACCATTGTGTATTTATTTTGGAAATTCAACTGTCAGTTCCTTCTCGCCTCCTTCTAAACTCCTCTCAAATACTTAAATCAAGTTGCTTGTTGAACCATTGAACCATGGGAAATTCATTTTTTAAATCTGCTTAATTGCTGTGAGACTTTTAATTTGTTCTGGATGATGGTGCTAATGTCTGGGAACTGGGACTAAAGCCCTCCAAAGTTGTTAATTCAATCAGCCGCTGTGCCCTAGCCATGCCTAATGAAGTGGGCGCTGGGGGGTGGGGGGGGGGATGCGGGGAGGGAGACAATCCAAATTCTTCTCACAAAGAGGCTGGGGCTCTCCTGAACACCTTGTCAAAGATGAATAAGAGGGGCCCCACAGTTAGGTCAAACACTCAGGGCAAATGACCAGGGTGTCAGCCCATATTATCCAAAGCCCTGGGTTGTGCTTCCCAAAATAATTATTCAGTGGGTTTTATGTAGGACCCCCGAGTTTTAAGGCATGGGTTTTGTGTGCATGTTGTTCACACCTGCTAATCTGCAAAATTCTTTAATTACTGAGGTTCTGTTGTGGCTCCGTCTGTAATATGTAAGATCATAAACATTACCCCCAGACTATCGATATTCCCGTTAACCACTGACGTTTTCCATGGCGAGACTGGTGAAAGCTTGCTCTGTCCTCATGATAAATTAGCTTGTTTATTCCTCTTCTGCTTATTTCTATCCTGCTGTTGGTTAGTGTAATGAAGCAGAAATCCATTGTGTATGTTCATTGGGTAGCGATCCTCTGGCACCAAAGGGGGTAATTGAGTAGAAAGGCAGAATGCTGTTGGTGCATGGGAGAAGTTAACACCACATGAGGTCACCAGGCTTCAAGCTTTAATCAATGTGGACACAATGCAATTGAGATTTTGAAAAGGGTTTGTTTATAGTGTGAGAATAAGGGTCAGTAGTTAATTTGAAATGCTGTAGGTGTGTTTTCCTTGAACCAAGAGGTATAGAGCATGTGTCATGGAGGACTGTAAATATCCTCAAGGGAAGGATGTAATTGGGATGGGGGTTTAAAAAGAAGGGCACTTAGGAATTTAAGTGTACTTATTATTGACCCGTCATGTTTTATTTAAACTTTACCAGTCTTCAAAATGAGAAAGAGACCATAGAAGAAACACTATAGAGAATGTAAGTCCATAATATAGAGGCACAACCCTACCAAGAAACAACTTTTTTTAAAGCAATGATTTCCTTTCAGAAGATAATTGAAGTACTATAAAATATTGTTAATAGCCGTACTGTGCGCTACTTCTAAAAGAAATCTCACACTCAGAAGTTCACATCTTCTAGGATTTTTAATTGCTGTATGAGATAATATGAGATAATACGAAGACCATGAACTCCTCTAGTTGTTCATGCTACTGCCCTTTCCCATTTCCGACTCCAGTGTATACCAGGCATGTCTGTCTGCTCTTTGGAATATTTTTGCCGCCCACCCCCAATTATTAATTACCTATGTTTCAATACTTAGAAACACCATAAGCATTCTTTGGCCAGTTTGAAAGTAGAGAGGGCTTTTCTTTTGGTTGCAGGGAAACTACAGAACAACATCTGGTTTTCAGAAATGACCATAGGAAAAGAACGTGAAGGTTATGGTGGAACCACTGGCTGAATACGGGCTCGCAGACGCTCTGTTCGGTGTATGTGAAATCTAGGTGATGAATTCATACTCCGAGTCCTCACACTTGTATGGTGCTTTTCCCCTTCTCCGAAGCACTCCCACGGTAATCATCTCATTCGATGTTACCAGCAGCACTACAGCACTCTCAGACAGGCCAGCCTGCTAGGATATTCACCTTTTAAAGTTATGGAAACTGAGATTGTGGGGTGTGTGTGTGTGTGTGTGTGTGTGTGTGTGTGTGTGTGTGTTTTAAGAAGGTAATTGATTGGTTTGTGGTGGAAATTATTCTGGGGATTTGAAGATTGATTGCTATGGGATGACAGGGTGACGAACAGGAAAAGAAGCTTAGGTGTTTGTTTGTTTTTAGAGAGAGAAAATTGTTAACTATGGAAGTTATATATGTTAACCAAACAATAATTTTTGAGCTATCTTCCAAGCCATCTGTGGTCCATTTTCTTCACCTTCCCCATGTAGCACTAAGCAGCTCCCATAAATAGTTGTTAACGATGTAAAGAATATCTCTGGCCTAACCAGTGTAGCTCAGAGGTTGAGTGTTGACCTATGAACCAATAGGTCAGGGTTCCAATCCCGGTCAGGGCACGTGCCCAGGTTGCAGGCTCTATCCTCAGTAGGGGGTGTGTAGGAGGCAGCTGATCCATGATTCTCTCTCATCATTGATGTTTCTATCTCTTCCTCTTCCTTCCTTTCTGAAATCAATAAAAATATATGTTTTAAAAAAGAATATCTTTGAAGGAACAACAAATTTTAGCCTGCTCAGGGTGTCCAGATGTTTTGATCTTTCCCTGGGCAGAATCTGGGTCTTTAGAACCCTATGTAAATCTAAAAGAGGGAGCCAGTGAGGGCTTAGTAGATCAGAGTGAAACTAATTTACTAGTGTTATGGTATGATGCTGTGGTATGGTCACCCACAATATTAACTCCCCTGTGGTGTGCCTTTCTCCCTTATCCAAGTCATGCCAGGAAATTGGCATTGGAACGTCATTCTTGGTGTTGGTATGATAGCACATAGAATGTATGTACCATAATTAAATTACCCAACCACCTATTGTTGGACATGGATGATATTTCTAGTTTGGGGACTATATAATAGTCATTCTGGGAAAACCTTCTTTGTAGTTAAATTCTTATTCATGCCTTAGCAATTTCACTTTTGTGAACTTATCTTAGGTCAAAAGGCATGCCCATGTTTAAATGTTTTGATAATAATTGCCAACCCTCCCTTCAGATCAGTGATAACCGCCACATACTCTATTAGTCAAGTCTGGAAGAGGGAAGACTTACTGGGGAGACTGGTTCAGGCAAATTCTCACTGCATCGTGGCCAGTACCAGGCATTATGTTTAATTTTATTATTTTTGCCAGTGTGCCAAGAATATCCTTTTCTTTTAATTTACATTTCTTTACTAGTGAGGGTGAACCTTTTTTCATATGATTACTGGCTATTTATATTCTTTTGTGACTTGTCTGGCTGTTTCCTTCCTTTAGTATACTACTTTCAAAGTTGACCATCCCTATGATACACTCCTTAGAGATCAGGAAAGAGGGAAAACTTATCGGGGAGGATGGTTCAGCCCAATTCTATCGATAGAAGGATCCTGAGTTTTCTTTGTGGCACATCTCCTTCCCCACTCTCAGTTCATGTGGTTTAAGAGAATCCTCACCTCTGACCCCAGGGATGGGCATGTGACCAAGCCACAGTGGACATGTGGCTTCAGTTAGTCTAATACGAAGAAATTCTGAGGCTTGTGTGGAGGCTACCAGGAGTAGATGTCCTCTCTTTTTCTTACTGAACTTGAATCTTGATAACATGAGCCTGGAACTGCTGGAAGCTTTCCAATGAACCCTGATAATGAAGCTAAGTGATTGTAGGTAAGTGAGATCTATTGACATAATTTGATTTCTCAAAATAACTCCTATCTGTCTCTGGACATTTTTCAGCTTCTCCTTACAAAATGACTGGCTTGTTTCACTCAAGCAACGTTTAGCATGATTTCCATTCTCTTGCAGCCCAAAGATCCCTGACTGATGTACTTATTACTATGTCTTTGGTTTAAAGATAGGTTGATGGAGACCACTAATATATTGCAGAAGGTGTTTTTGGAGAGTTTTCTCTTGTTTGATGGAATAGGTCTTCTGTAACAATTAAAATATAAAATCAGCTGTGGAACCAACTTCTGTTAGACACAGTTCTTCCAACTAGAGCAGTGGTTGGAATGGTGTGTGTGTGTGTGTGTGTGTGTGTGTGTGTGTGTGTGTGTGTATCACTGTTGGAGTATAGAGTGGCTAGTGAAAATCATTAGTGACAATTCCTGGAGCTAGGCCAGGCTGCTGGCTTTGAAACGGAGCTATTGCCACATACTCCTGCTGATGTAGATCTCTATGTGAAATGGATGGCAACAGGATGTCCCAGCATCTAAAGCAGCCGTGGGCAAACTACGGCCCACGGGCTGGATGCGGCCCGTTTGAAATGAATAAACCTAAAAAAAAAAAAAGACCGTTTGAAATGAATAAACCTAAAAAAAAAAAAGACCGTACCCTTTTATGTAATGATGTTTACTTTGAATTTACATTAGTTCACACAAACACTCCATCCATGCTTTTGTTCCGGCCCTCCGGTCCAGTTTAAGAACCCATTGTGGCCCTCGAGTCAAAAAGTTTGCCCACCCCTGATCTAAAGTGAAGTTCTTGAAGGCACAAGAGAAGCTTTAGTGACTGCCTAAGCAGAGCAGGATTTCTGGGGATGGTTGGAAAACTTGAGTAGATGTTGTGATGGCTCGAGGTTTCTTTGGGACATCCAGGAGTCTGTGAGGCAGAATGAGGAATGAGCCAGGACCCATTACTACCATTCTTGAACTGGATTAGTCATGGGCCTCAGAAGGAGTGCACTCATGGATCTTGCCTTTAAACAATTTAACTTTGATTGGAGAGATAAGGTCATTAAAGTAAGATAGTTTGTTGTTAAAGTCAAAGTTGGATGACATAGATTAAGTGTTCTAAGTATTTTTTTAGATCATATAAAAAGATTTGTTTTTGAAGAATTAGTGAGTTTGGCCTGGGCCTTTGAAGATTGCTGTGATTATTTGAAGCACAATTTGATGTGCATAATCCAAGAGAAGATTCACTTCATTCAAGACATTGAATTAAAAATGAACTTAATAGAAAAAGCCATGAGTGGAGTAACAAGACATCTGGCTCTAGCCCCTTCTGCCTGCTTAGCCATACCATTGAATCCCTCTTGCCTCTTCTTATCTTTATTATTTGACAAGTAGAGATGACAATGCTTTCCGTTAGCAAATAAAAATGGAGGCATGTCTTTCTCAAAGCCAAATATGTTCGCATTTCCCACCCAATTTCGTTTCTTTTTGTTACTAAGGTAAACCCTCAGAGTCTTTAGGTTACTTATAGCTTAAAATTTGTTTAGATGGTGATGAAGGTATGTCTTAGCACCTTGTTAAGTTCTGGGGAATATAAAGAGACACAACACATAATCATCTGCTCAGCTGTGATGTTCTGGAAAGGAGGCCCTGGATCTGAAATTAGTGAGTTGAGATCTTAGGGCATCTACCATGTGACAGCTATGAGACTGGATTTTCTGTTAGTATCTCTTCAATAACCAACCTTAGATCTGCAGGCTTAAATAAGATGTTATATGTGAAGGCACTTAACTTTTGTAATGCACCAAAGACAAATAAGGTGGCACTATTTTAGCTGAGTAAATAGGCAGGACATATATAAGAATATCTTTAAGTCCTCGCTCAGTTGGTTGAGCATTGTCCAGTGCATCTAGGTCACAGGTCTGATTCCTGGTCAGGGCACGTGTCCAGGGTGCAGGTTTGGTCCCCTATTGATGTTTCTTTCTCACATTGGTGATGTTTCTCTTTCTCTCCCTCTCCTTTCCTCTCTCTCTAAAATCAATAGCAACATGTGTTGTTGTTGTTTTTTTAAAGAACATCTTTAATAAAACAGAGCAGCATATGATAAAATATTAGGTAATATTAATTGAGACTTTAATGTGCCAAGCAATGTGCTAAGTGTTTTATATGCCTTATCTTAACCTACATGGAAGTTGGAACTCAAATCTTTATTTCACTTGCTATTTTCAGATTCAAAGGTCTTGAGAGACTGAAGGTAACTTAAAGCAGTGATTTGGACTTCTTTAACTTGTTAATTGTATTTTCTTTAAAATCCTCTGTTCTAGCCCTGGCTGGTTTTGCTCCGTGGATAGAGCATCGGCCTGCGGACTGAAGGGTCCCGTTTTTTATTCTAGTCAAGGGCACATGCCCACATTTCGAGCTTGATCCCCAGTCGTGGGTGTGCAGGAGGCAGCCAATCAAAGATTCTCTCTCATCATTGATGTTTCCATCTCTCTTCTTCCCCTTCCTCTCTGAAATCAATAAAAAATATTAAAAAATAAAATAAAATAAAAAACCTCTGTTCTAGCCATGGCTAGGGTGGCTCAGTTGGTTGAGCATGGTCCCATGCATCAAAAGGTCTCCAGTTCAGTTCTGGTCAGGGCACATGCCCAGGTTTCTGGGGCTTGATCCCCAGGAGGGAGCATGTAGAAGGCAGCTGATCAATGTTTCTCTCTTGAATCAATGTTTCTCTCTTTCTCTCTCTCTCTCTCTCTAAAAATCAATAATAATTAAAAAACCTTTTTAAAAAACCATCTGTCCCAAAAGCAATCAATTTTGGGGGACAAAACCTGGAGGTGCTGTAAATTGACCAGAAGGTTTACAAATACCCATAAGGACAAGCACTGTGTTAGATACTGTGGGCAATCTTCATTCAGGGCCTTCCGTCTGTATTTCCCTTTGTGATTTCTTTTGCTGAATGTCCCATCATCCTTTGTCAAGATGAGGTCCTGTTCATCCTGTCTGCTTTCACGACATAAATGTTTTAGGAACTCTCCACAGACTGGCTGGATTGTCTCTTTGGGCTGTGAACAGATTGTGTGGGTGATGAGACAAGTAGGAAAAGACTCAGCAATAAAAAAAGAGGGGTGGAGAGCTCTTTCTTTGGCTTTCAGAATGGAGCTTGGGCACAAAGGGAACTTCGTTAATCATGCCTCCTTTTGTAATCAGAATGGTGGAGGCATTTTTTCCAACCACTATTATTTTGTCCTCTGTCTCATCTGAGTTAAACCAATTGTTAATAGCTAATCGAGGGGTTAAAAATTTCCCAGACATGGCCAGGAGGAATCAACTTCACTGGATAAAGAAGTAGGTTGAGAACCAGGTTGGGTGAGGTCCCACGCTTCCAGCAGACATGGCACTAGTCTGATAGGATACCCTTGTGCAAGATCTACAAGGTGATAGATTAGTGCTTAGATGCTGAAAATTTCATCTCTGTGTGTGTGAGAAATGGAGATGAGATTAAAAAACAAAAACAAAAAAAATGGCTTAGGTGTTTACAGAATTCAATCACTTTGTAGTACCAAGTCCCTAAAGTAAGCACTGAATGGAAAACTTCAAGCATCTCAATTTACTGAACAATCTTGGACAACTTATTGTTTAGTCTTTCTGTAGTTGTCTTTTTGGAAATCAAAGCAGGATAATAATCTTTGGTATCCACTTAACTAATGGGTGTCCTGTAAAGTAATGAGACTGTAAATGTTTTGAGTGCCCTGGAGATGAAGAGATAGGGAAATTTTCTCTTAAGTATTATTCATATTTAATGTGGAAAGATGAATCAGTGTAAGTTTTTTTTTTTTAAAGAAAATATATTATGCTTTTAGCACCTCCCTTTTACAAGGGAAGTTGTGTGCCTTAGCAGAGGTTGACTTTATAACCATTTTGTTTTCTAAGACAGGTCCTGCAGGTTTACAATGTGGTTGATTTTCTAAGAGGAAAGTTTGAGGATAGCCTTGTCCTGTTTCAATTCTGTGAATCTAGTGGTGAGATGATTTATAATGAATTGTTGGTTGAGGGTAAACCAAAAGTAGTGAAACCAAAGGTAATATTTGTGTTTAGGAGATATCTAATCAACTATTATTCTAGCTATTTCCTACCTGCATGTTTGTGTATTTTCTTGTGTGTGTGTGTGTGTGTGTGTGTGTGTGTATGTTAGTTCTCATCGGAGGACATTTTTTCAATAAATTTTTTAGAGAAAGTGGAAGGGAGGGAGTGGGGAAGAGAGAGAAACATCAATGTGAGAGAGACACATCGATTGGTTGCTTCCCACACATGCCCCAATCAGGGCTGGAGATTGAACCTGCAACTCAGGTATGTGTCCTTGACTGGGAATCGAACCAGAGACCCTTTGATGGGAGGGCTGGCACTATAACCACTGAATAACACCGTCCAGAGCTATATAGTTTCTTTTAAGAATTAAATGGAATTTTGAAGTCAAAATAGTGAGAGGTGGCTGTAAAGTCCAAGGAAGAGGCATTACAGTATCTTAGGGTTGAAAGACAAAAGAAAGAGCTGCTTAATTCTTGAAATTTTTAAGCTCTATTGCCCTATCCCTTGGTCATCTATTCAGTACAGAAGGAAAAAATTTTCCATAAGGTTTTTCTCTCTTATGTCTGGTCTTACCTAAATGACATTTTCTTCCTTGGCAAGATTAGAATTTCCCACTCCTATTATGGTGACGAGCTACTACTGGTATTCTCTCTCTGACCAGTAGAGACCCATACAACCCCCACTCTCTATTGTCTGTTTTCAGCAGGAATTCACAATTTTCTAGTTCTTTAGAGAAATAGATCCCTTTTTTATAAGGGGCCTGTGAATTTATCTAGTCCAGTTTCACCCACACTGGGATCTCCCAGCAGAGACACCACCCTTGCCATCCCCTTTCTATCCTAGTGATGAGTTGCTGTCTAGAGAATCCAGTTGAAACACTATGGTAGTTAAATGTTCTTTCTTATCATTCAGTGGAAAACTGGCTTCCATTACCACATTGTAATTTCCACTCACGAATCCTGGATTTTCCTTTTGGAATAGTTTAGATCATGTGCTTCCCTTCTGTTAGATGGTGGCCTTTCAAATAATTAAAGATGACTATCATTTCTCTCTTTCAGCTTTCTCTTTTCCAATTGAAAAACATCCCTTATCTGGTTTAGACTCCTGACCATACTTGCTGTCCCTATCTGGTGATTGTATTCCCCATTAAGATTAAGTTTACCCCTGCTACCAGGGGAACCAGCTACTGATTATTGTTTTTAGTTAGAGGAAATCACCATTTTCCTGTGTTTAGTAGATTGTCCATAATTCAAAAATCAACTTGTTAGCACCCTTAGAACAAAAACATCTATATTTTTTGGTGGTCAGCTTATTCAGAGAACACTGAGTTCTAGAACAGTCCATGTACCGCCTCACCATTTTAAGTCATATAATTTATTCTAAATGCATTTCCCATGTATCTCTGCATTGATTTTTCTCAGTAGGAGAAATAGTATGGCCTAAGGCAAAGAGAGTTTCTGAGCTCAGATAGAGTTAGTGTTCAAACCCCAGTTCAACTACTTGTTGACCTTGGATGAGTTATGTACCTTTTCAGAGCCTCATTTTGCTCATCTCTAAGTATAGATAATACTATCTTTTCTACCATTCCCTGTTGTATAAGGATGGATATCAATCTAGTTAAATCCTCTAGCCCAACATAACAAATATCCAATAAATGTTACCTGTTATGATCATTTAAAATTTGTTGATGACAGCCTGATGCAGCCAGTCCAGGATGTAAATAACTGTAATGGTAATGGATTGTTGAGAACTCAACTACCCCTATAGTTGCAAACTCTGCAAAGGCAGGGTCACAGACTGGTTTAGAGGGGTACGAATTTTTCCTCTAAGCCTGGGTTGTTAGGAAAAAGTAGGGGTTCTCAACTAGGAAGAGTCTTGCCCCCTAGGGGGATATTTGGCAATGTGTGGAGACATTTTTGATTTTCATGTCTTGCTGGGGGAGGAGGGAAATGCTACTAGCAACTAGGGAAGAGAAGCCAGGGCTGCTGCTAAATATTCCACAATGCATGATACAGCCCCCACAATAGTTATCCTGCCTACAATGTGAGTAGTACCCAGGTTGAGAAACCCTGGGGTAGAGGGATGGGGACAGGGCAGCCAGGAGCACTAAGATGGAATTGGCAAGTGTAGTGTTCTGTAAGGAACCTAGGCTTTGAATAAAAAATTGAAATAAGATGATCTAGTGTAGCTGTAGCTCTAACCTCGTTTATCTAGCCCTATAATCCTAGCGTGCCCTTGTCGATCCTTTCTATCTTCCCAATGTCACTTGCTGATAAATCCTGCCAAAGGTTTATATGACGTTTTTTGCACCTGCTATCTTATTTTCTTATGTTGCCCTTATTAATGACATGGCTGACCTCTTCCAGGCAAGACCATTCTTCCTCCTGTTCCCTTTCTCTTGATTGTATATCAGGAAAACTCAAAAAAAAAATCTATCTAGCAATAGTTGAACCCTCACTGGAGGGCAGGTGAGGGTATGCAACAAAACAAGCAAAACCACCATTCTCTTTATCTGTAGGGAGCACGGGAAGGAGTAGGAAGACCCATGGTAATTTTTTTGGCGATAATTATTTTACAGTAATTTGTAAAAATAATTGTGAAAAAATGTTATAATCCCATTTCACTGAGGAGAAAACAAGGGCTAATTCTATGTTTCCTCAAGCAACAGGCTGACTAGGATATCCCTGGGTTATTTCTCAGGAAAATACATCTTAGACACTCAAGTTAAAATTTTTATAGCATCATTTCTGATTATTGGGACTGTTCACTGAGAGACAAGGAGAATCCCTGTTTTTAATGACCCAAGATCCAGACCCTCTAGTACAGCGGTTCTCAACCTGTGGGTCGCGACCACTTTGGGGGTCGAATGACCCTTTCACAGGGGTCGCCTAAGACCATCGGAACACACATATATAATTACATGTTCTTTTTGTGATTAATCACTATGCTTTAATTATGTTCAATTTGTAACAATGAAATTGGGGGTCACCACAACATGAGGAACTGTATGAAAGGGTTGCGGCATTAGGAAGGTTGGGAACCACTGCTCTAGTACCTTAAGATTAACACATCCTTAGGGGGAAGAAGATATGATAGAGAGCAGGGATAATGTCCCCAACTCCCACCAGGTTATTCTTCTCCATTTGCTGGCAGCGTCATTGTTATCAATACTTACTATAGATTGAGGCTCACTATGTGCAAGGTGATGTAGTAGGCTCTTTCTAGTAATTATTTTATATTCACAACCAACCTGTGAGATGGGTACTCTTTAATATATATATGTATATGTATATGTATATGTATATGTATATGTATATGTATATGTATATGTATATATATTATTGATTTCAGAGAGGATGGGAAAGGGAGAGAGAGATAGAAACATAAATGATGAGGAGAATCATTGATCTGCTTCCTCTTGCAAGCCCTACACTGGAGATGGAGCCAGCAACCTGGGCATATGCCCTAACTGGAATCAAACCAGGACCTCCTGGTTCATAGGTCGATGCTCAACCACTGAGCCAAGTTGGCTGGGCAAGATGGGTTCTCTTAGTAAAATTTTATAAAGAGGAAACTGACACTTCATAAAGCTATGTATATTGCCCAAATAACCTGTTAGTAAGTAATAGAGCTGGGACTTGAACCCCAGTATTTCAGAGTCTGTAGCCCTTGCTTTAAATTTTTCTTACTCTGTTTTTGTAGATGTCTACAGCCACAAAAACAGCCCTTCCTATGAATGCTGCACCGTAATTATTGTTTTCTCTTATGGAGTATTTTTTGTAGAAGGTGCTCTATATAAAATTTGAAATATATTAAGAACCTAGCAGTTTAAATGAAAATCTTAGTGAATGTTATGGATTGATGAATATTATGAATTGATTAGAAAATTTTGCCAATGCTCTTTTAGGTCAGTGTATGCCATGACTTCCATTTCTTCTGAATAGTAATAGACAGCTTTGTAGAGCCTATTTCTATCACTCTGAAAAACAGAGGTTGGACGTGCTCCACATTATTTCATTGTATTGGAATGTCTTTGTGTTGTAGTATACTGTGAATGCATGGGCCACTGGCTGGAAGCTGGAATGGATTTTTTTAAAATCCCTAAGCATGTTCTTTTTGATTGGATTAGAGTCACTTCCCATAGTGCATATTCTGGAGGTGTATTTCATCATGCTGAATACATCAGTAAGAAATTTTACAGTTGGCTGGGGTTTGTCCTCGCTTTTTGGAACAGTTCAGTAATCTCACCCGTTCATGGAAGATAGAAAACACCTGAAACCTATTCTGACCCCTAATGGTAACACAGTAGAGAAGGATGATTAAGGTCTTTTCCTCTAATACAGTGATGGCGAACCTTTTGAGCTCGGCGTGTCAGCATTTTGAAAAACCCTAACTTAACTCTCGTGCCGTGTCACATATAGAATTTTTTTGATATTTGCAACCATAGTAAAACAAAGACATATTTTTTGATATTTATTTTATATATTTAAATGTCATTTAACAAAGAAAAATCAACCAAAAAAATGAGTTTGCGTGTCACCTCTGACACGCATGTCATACGTTTGCCATCACTGCTCTAATAGATATGAAAATACAAGGAAAATGAGGGGAGAAGGAGCCTAGATAGGTGAACAAGGCTTGGCAGCCTCTATTCTTGGCATACAAATTGACCCTGATATGAAAACATATTTTTAAATCATAAAAGAATGATTTTTACCATAACATAGAGTGTATTACTTCCCTCTATAGTCATACAATTTCTAAGTTAGAGGTGTGTAACAGTTACAATATTGCCTTTATATTTGAAAGCACTGGGCTCCAAGTTTGGTGGGATAATTTGCCTGGTTGGTGGCGTGTCCAGCAGGCCTGATTCCTGGGATAATTCCACCAAGATTCTCCTCCTCAAGTTTGCAGTAGTTCAGGAACAGCAGACTGATTTGTAGCCCAGAGTGAAGCTCTAAGTGTGTGATGAGGGCTCATAGAATGTTGGTGATGAAGAAGGCACTAAAGGCTCTTCTTCCACCCCCATCCAGTGCTCAGGTATCCTCTGTACTTTTTTTTTTTCCATTAAATTTTTATTGTTGAAAGTACTGTTACATATGTTCCCCTTCACCCCATCAATCCCTTTAGCCCCCACCCCCACTCCTGCCCCGGGCCTTCACCACCCTATTGTCTGTGTCCATATGTTATGCATATATGCATACAAGTTCTTTGGTTAACCACCTACCCACCCACCCACCTCCACCTTCCCTCCAAGATTCCATCCTCTGCACTTTTCTCACCACCCAGTGTTGCCAGCAGGAGCACCTTTATTCACACAGGTGTGGGCAGCTCATTGTCTTCAACTGATCTGGTTGACTTTGGACCATCAGATTGTATCGATCTCAAAATTCCTTCCTTAGAACTTGTAACATTGGGACAACCTAGAATAAATCTAATTTCTCTTCCAATTCGTAGCCACTCACATATGTGACCTTTTAGCTGTAACCTACTCCCAAACCCAGCTCTTTTCTTTAACAAGCCACATACCTCCAGCTCCTACGTGTTCTACCTGTAACATGTCCTATCACTCATTTTTCTTTGATTCCTCTTCTTGGAAAATGATATTACTATCCATTTGCTGCTGGTACAGGAAACTTGGGGGACATTCTTGATTTCTCTTTCTCACTCACATCCCACATGAATCAACAGGGCCTGCAAATTCTTCTTTCTAAATAAGAAGCTCCATGTGTTATCTTGAGACTTTGGATACCCAGGCTATGCCTCACAGATCCTTTTACACCAGAAGCCTTCCATTGCTTTTCTCTACTAGTTCTTTCAGAACTTTTGTATGTAATTCATTGGGCCAGAGAGAAAAACTCATTTAAGAGCTGCTGGGTAAATAGAATATACATGCAACAGAAGGTTCCTCTGCCCAGGTTTCTGTCTGAACCTGTTTTGTAGATTTCATCTCAAAAGTAGGTTTGATACCTTTAGAAAGGGTGTTTACTTTTTTCTCTGGTTTAAGATATTAATGAAACTGCCAGTTTTCCCCTCTGGGTGTTCTTAAGAATAAAGATTTTGTCATAAAGTCTTCATTTATGCAGCTACTCATTATATACAGTGAAGGCTAAGAAATAAATGTTTTTTCTTACTTTATTTTTGTCATGCAGGCCTTGATTTCCTCAGGGCAGTGCTGGTATAGGATAAATAATTGTTAAATTCTAACTTTGAGAACCTCAATTTCCAGGAAGTAGGCTAAAGAGTAGTTATCTAAACATGCTCCCACATTTTAATATTAGCTGTAAACCCTTTGGGCAAAATTTTAAAAATATCACCATGTTTTGGCTTGCCTGTTGTCTGTCTCCTACACATTCTTTTGATGTGTAAATGTACTTTTTTTTTTCCTTTTTTCTTTTTCTACTGTGGATTGAGACGGTAGTGTTCCAGTTTAGGAGATGTCATTTTGATCCTCAAAACTCAGTATTCATTGTATCTATCGGTTGACACAGATCTGCAAAAGCCATCATAAATGGAAATGAGCCTCAACTGGGGCACATGTGTAACATTGGGGGGTGGGCATCAAGAAGGGGCATGGCTTTGTCCCACACTGAATGCCAGTCTTAATTGTACTCTGATGTAGGCAGGCCATGGGTCAGATTCACTATGGCATTTTTTTGTAGTACCTAATATGTTTGATAAAAGTCAATAAGTATTTCATAAGTAAACAAAAAGTGAATAAGTGTTTGGTATATGTTAATTTCCTAACGAGTAACTTAATGTGCTTATTATGATATAATGGAAATAGTTCAGTTCAGGTTTGGAAGATCTGCATGTTCAAATCTCTATGTTTGGTGCCATAAGGAGGAAGAAGAACTGGCCTTTCAGGAGCTTAGAATTTTGTATGCTTCAGAAGCTATGTTTGCAAATAAAGTAGAACCCTATATAATAAAAGGCTAATATGCAAATCAACCGTACTACGGAACGACCAGTCGCTATGATGTGCACTGACCACCAGAGGGCAGCCTCTCAATGCAGGAGCTGCCCCCTGGTGGTCAGTGTGCTTCCACAGGGGAGTGCTGCTCAGCCAGAAGCCAGGCTCATGGCTAGAGAGCGCAGTCATGGTGGCGGGAGCCTCTCCCGCCTCTGCGCCAGTGCTAAGAACTCCTCGGGGGATGTCTGCCTGCTGGCTTAGACCCGCTTCCTGTGGACCTAAGCCGGCAGGTGGACATCCCCTAAGGGGTCCCGGACTGCAAGAGCGTGCAGGCTGGGTTGAGGGGTCCCCCCCACCCAGTGCACTAATGCCGTGTACCAGGCCTCTAGTGCTATAACAAAAGCCTAGACTAGGGAATATTAGCATTAGAGGAAGTAAGGATAGTTTGTTACTGAAGGGAAACAGACAAAATCTTGAGATGTTGGCACATTATGGGCATTTAACAAATTGAATGCATGAAGGAAGTGGCACCTAAACTAGAACCCAGAGCTGATTAAAATATTTAACAATTACATAGCAGTCTTAATTTTATTTCAGTGTTTTTTAAAAACCTAATACTTTCTAAAAATGTAACCGTTGAAACTATAGTTTACCCTCTACCTCCAATTGACCTCTACCTCCAATTCTAGAGAATTTGAAATTATAAGGCCCTACCTTTTCTTTGAAAAAGCAAGAAAGGGGATATGATTATCCCTGGCATTTGTGAAATTCCAGGTAAAGTCATTAATGAGCCTTGCTTGACCTTAGCTTCGGCTTGCACTTTCTAACACTAAATTGTTGGCCTTTCAGAGTGCCCTGTACTTTTGTCTGAAATAGGTCAGATATGGAGAAATAGTAATCAATAAGCTGCATGAAGCTCTTTCTTTGGGCCTTATGCTCTCCATTCCTTAATATCCTACGTGCATGAACAGGAGACTCTATCATTTTGGTGTCACTGAGGAAAGCTGACTTAATTCAGGCTCTTATCTATTCAGTTACTTCCTGAATGTCCCCATGAATGGAGACCTCGCCCTTTCCTGAGTCCAATTGTGCCATTGTTTGCCTATGCCATGTATCAGCGAATTCTTTCCTTTGGTTGCTCGGACGTTACTTTACCTCCAACTTGGAATCTTGGCACTTATTCTGCCCACAGGTCTGGCCTCGACTCTCCCATGGTAGGTCTGCCCTGTGGTCCCGGGTCAGGTACTCTCGTCTAGGTTAACTTCCCAGACTGAAGTCATAACCCCAAACCCAATAAATGATGGGAGAGTAGCCATTAGTTTCAAGTGAGTGCAGTGCATTTTGGGGAGCCTGTGTTATTCCACCATCTCTTTCTGGAACTCGGTGGAGGAACCTTGGTGCTGACTGAGTCTCGAGAGAAGCTATCCTGCCTGGGCCCTTGGTGTGGAGCCCAGCCCAGTGCTGGGTAGTGCCCTGTCTATGGAGGTTCAGTAAGTTCCCCATGGCACCCTGTCTTCCTCATCCATTACCTCTCTGCTCTGCCATTACCTCTCAGGTAATTGGAGAGAGCTAATAAAGAAGTGAGCGATTGAGAGGCAGTGCAGTGTGGTGGAAGGAGCACTGGATATCGAGTCAGACTGGGGTGCTAGTTCTCGCTCTGCCACTTGCTCGTGGGACAAAACCCACCCATCTTCAGTATGTGCCGTGCAGGGGCGTCCTAATGGCTGTACCTGTTCACTGAGAATTAGATGATGCCAGTGTTTGAAATGCTTTGTAAACTGTAATGTGCAATCGGCATAGTTAAGATCTGTGTTTATTATTAACATTGATTATATTGATAAAGGTAGAGGTCTGCAATTTATAAATAATAAATGCCTGATAAGAATAAATTATAAATAACGAATGTGTGAAATTTATAGAGTGGAACGAGTACTTCAGGACAAAGCTGCTAAAGTTGGGGGTTTCTTCAACCTAAAATTTTAAGACAGAAGTGTGCCAAGCTTGCTCACAAAATAGAGTCAGTTGTCCACCTCTCTGCCAGCCCTCGCCCCACAGCTCTGCCAGGGCAGCTTTGGGGCCTCTCCGAGGGCTCCGAGATTTCCCACAGAAGAGCTGGTCTGCCCTCCATGCTGGCTTTATGAAAGATCATAGCCAAGGCAGTAAATTATAAGGTGCCGTAATTCACTTTCCATAGGTGGTCTTGGCCACGTTCCACAGCCTTTTGGCTGAAAGGTGGCTGACTTTGAAGCCCTGGCAGAGAGTCAAAAATTCAGCCCAGACGCCTGGTTTTCCAAGCAGCGAGCAAGAGCATCAACAGATGAGCCATTTGGTTTTTCTAGGGAGGTCTTTTGTGTTCACTTCATGTGTATTTCATATTTACTGTTTTGAGTATTTCGGGAGTGATGGAGAAACAGTAATCGTAGGTATTTTTCAGGGGTAGTGGTTAGAATTCGTGATTTGATGTGACGTACTTTCCTTGAATTTCTTAATTTAGTCTCTCTCTGCTGCTGCATACCCAAGGTGAGGGTCCGTTTTGTAATCCGAATTCAGAATTCAGTGTTGCTCCCCCAATTAGCACGTCTGATGGTTGGCAGATTTGATGTGTTATGTCTCTGGCAGGACCCTTTCTGTGCATTTTATTATTTTTTCCTAAAGAGGAAAAAACTGGCACCAATCTTTTGAGCCTAAAGTAGTGCCATGTTTACCACAGCATTTCACTTACTATGTAAGAACCCAGAAGCACTCTCATTCTTTTCCCTCTTGGTTCCAACCCTCCTCAGTTCCACGGGACCTAAGCCAGGCAAGCAATGGAAGCCAAGTGCCGCTGCCTGTCTGCCGTGTCAATTCTGACAAATATAGAGTCATTCTTCTATTCTTCAAAGCTGTTACAGCTCTGGCTCCAACACAATTGAGGTTGCAGGCCAAGCAGCTTAAAATCCTCATCAGCCTTCGATGCAAACATAGAACATTTTTCAGTATTTTAAAAGTCAGAATGAATTATACAAAGTGTTTGCTACAATTTCTGAGACTTTGCTGTCGAAAAGTCTATGTCATTTTTTCACAAGTTTATGCTGTAGGGAACTACTTTTAAATAAGTGCTTGTCATTTGCATGTATGGCATAAATTATTTTGCATTCAACTCGGCTACGTCGTGTGTGTGTTTGTATGTTTTCGTGATAGTAGTTTAGTGTAGAGGAATGTTCTGCCGTGTTAAAAAATTTAGCTTTCCTAGAACAGATGTTAGCATAATTAACTACTTACTGAAAATTGCTGGCAGGAATGGATTACATTATACTTAGCGCACCCCATTACACACACGGGGGCACGGCTGGGATCATTCCGAAAACCACTTCTCCAGTCTTGGCCCTGAAGACCCACTTTCAGTTCTCCAGTAATTGAGATTGAATTGTGAAATAATATTTCACTTGGTAATCTAGTAAGATTTAATTGGTCTGGTTGAAATATAGGAGAATTTTATCTTCAGAGTCGGTGGCAGAGGTAGGGTGAGCGTCTGACCATTATAACTTCAGAGAGATTTCAGAAAAGGAATTAACAGACTGAGGCAGTTCATTCCGAAGCACTAAGTTAGTTTAACACAAGTGTTACACTTTCTAGCTGAAAACTTGGAGGCAGTCATTATAGTGAGACATCCTAAAACTTAGTAGACACAGGCTGTGGCAGATACTAAGGAATCATTTTGGGAACTGGCCTGGAGGGAACGGCAAACCAAATTGGCTGAAGGGATGGCTAGTTGTCTAAAACCTCACAAGTCAGGCAAATAATACGATCTGGCTACATCAGTTGTACAGTATAGCCCACATGTTTCCTTTTAACTAGAATTAGAGCAGGAGGTTTTTTGAGCTTGAGAAAGACAGGCGGAATCTCTGTGGGAACTCACATTAACACATTCAAAAACTAATTTCTAAATTTAGTTGAAAATTCTTTTATGTTAAATGAGTGCTTTGGGGGGGACTTTGAATAAAAAGTGTAGTTGTATAAATAACAGGAATCCATCTGGTCTCATCGGTTTCTGCCACCCATGTTCCTCTTTCCTTCTCCTCCTTCCTGTCCTTGAGGCACATCAAAGGCCTTAGCAGCCCTAACCGGTTTGGCTCAGTGGATAGAATGTTGGCCTGTGGACTGAAGGGTCCCAGGTTCGATTCCGGTCAAGGGCATATACCTTGGTTGCAGGCACATCCCCAGTGGGGGGTGTGCAGGAGGCAGCTGATTGATGTTTCTCTCTCATGGATGTTTCTAACTCTCTATCCCTCTCCCTTCCTCTCTGTAAAAAATCAATAAAATATATTTTTTTAAAAAAGCCTTAGCAAACCCTGGAATTCTCCAAGAGCTGAATGCCCAGTACATTTCCTAGAAGTTCTCATTGTCGCAAGCATAGATATGCAGGTAGGCAAAGATTAGAACCAACTTAAGTATAGAAGTCCCCCTTTACTCATGGTTTTAGTTACCCACAGTCAACCGTGGTCCGAAAATATTACATGGAAAATTCCAGAAACAAACAATTCAGAAGTTGTCAATTGTCTACTGTTCTGAGCAGCTTGATGAAATCTTGCGTGGTCCTGCTCCATCCTGCCTGGGACGTGAATCATCTCTTTATCCAGCGTATCCACACTGTACATGCCACCCGCTCAGTAGCCAGTAGCCAGGCTCAGTGGTCGGATGGACTGTCTCAGTATCTCAGTGCTTGTGTTCAGGTAACCCTTATTTTACTTAATAATGGAGTGATGCTACCAATTCGGGTATGCCAAATTGGGCGTTTTAGGCACCCACCACCAGGGGTCTTGTACCGTATCCCCTGTGGATTAGAGAGAATAACTGTATATAATCTTATAAATACCATTCAGAGCCAGGCAGTAGAAGTTTTCTCTACATTACAAAGTGAAATGAATATTGAGTCACTTAGCTTTATAGTTCAGGTGAAAGTTGTGGGGGCTAACATTGTCCAACTCTTGCTTTTGTTCTCTAATTTTGTAAATATATACATAGGCCATATAAGTCTTAAGCCCCAAATATTAATTCTATCTTTTAAAATTAGCCTCAATTCTTTTAAAAAATAAAGTTTAATATTCACTTTCTAGTAACCCAAGACCTTTAGGGAACAAAGTAGAGGGAATTATTTTCAATATAGATTAATAAATTAGGCATCCATGCTTTTTCAGGTCCAGAGGTCATGGTAGCAGTTTTCAAGCTGAGACTGGGGTTTAAGAGTTAAATCAACCTCCCTCTTGAGGCAGTGCTAAATGAATCTGCTAGCCATTGCAGGATGATTATTAATGCTCATAAACATGCGTTATCTTTTTAGCTGGTCTGTTCTCCACATTCCTTCCCCTTGTAGTCTGAAGCAGATTAATCTTTAAATATCATTTTTGTTGCAAGGCAGACATTCTTTTTGTAATTCAGGTGAAGGATGTTATCTGACGATCTAGACTTCAAAGGCTCTTTGGAGGCCCAGTTGCCAGAATAAGAGATGGAGTCTCTTCATCCCCTCCCCACACCCCTTCTTGCTTCTCCCACCTTCCAGTAGAGCTCACGTCTAGCCTTGTGGAGACTTTCCTACAGGACAGAGAGATAGGTGTCTTAGGAGGAAAGATCCCCCATGTAAAAATTCGTTGTAGGTCTGTTTATTATTTCTTCTTCGTGTTGCTCTCTAGACTGGAGCAGAGACTGTTGGGAGCAGAACCCAAGCTCCCTCGTAGAACTATGCCACTGGTTAGAGAAAGCAAAGAGCTGAAACAAAGTTAGGGGTGGTGCTGCATCTTCACCTGTTAAGTGATCTTTTTAAAAAATGTTAATGCTCAAACACAGACATCTGCAAAACATACTGTCATTTCCTAGGTATCCTATGATGGAGTACATGGTCTTCTTCAGAACCTTCCCCATTTGGCTGTCGCCCTTTCCCCCTCTGGCTAACAAACACCTGCTCTCTTTCAAGGATAAGTGTGAACCTAAGGAACCTACTAGTAAGTCCAAGCCTTCTGCAAGCAGCTTCCCCCACCCACCGCCCCCTTTCCAACTGATGTATCCTGTCCAAACCTCTATCAGAGCAAGTTTCCATCAGAATGTACTTCTCTGCCAACTTCTCAGCCTCCCACACCAGACTGTGAGCAACTCGGGGTCTGGGACTCTCATTGTCTCTATCTTTACTTAGCACAGTGCTCACATAATAATAATGCTCCTAGATAATTGCTAAAGGAGTTTTTTTGCACTTGAATAAAGCAAAGAAATAAGTAGTCTGTGTTGGCCTAAATGGAGACCATGTGTCATGTCAACATACTGTTTTAATTTTAACTTTTCTAGGAGGCAACCAAGTCTTGCATCTCTGTCCAACTCTTTAATTACAGGTCTGGAAGGAGTAGGGGCTAATGATTTGATGTTGACTCAACTTTGAGCATGATAGCGGTAGTGGTTGGCTAGATAGTAATTTGTAAACTGGACTGCCAGTTGAGAGGCCATAACAGGAAGCTGACTGGAGTCAATGAATATTCTTCCAAAAGAAGTGTGGGTTTAGTCATTGTTCACTTATATTTTTATTCAAGGTTACATTGTGATGAGGAATGGAATTTTTGCCTCATTCTCAAAAATTCAATTTCCCTGCCTCCCGAATATCTGACTATTGTCCTTTTTCATGTAATGTCAGGATAAACGTAGTATTCATTACAATTATAATTACTTTTCCCTGTAATTATTTGAGGTTTTTTTTATCTGTTTTTCCCATTATTTGTACATTTGACATGGCTGGTGTCTATTAGGTTCACTTCACCCTCTAACAGTGCCTAGTGCATAGTAGGTACTCAAGACATATTTGGTGAATGAAGTATGAGTCTTAGTAATGTGCATAATTGAGAGGCCACTGAATTTTCAAAGGCTTCAAATTGTGTTTGTGCAGTTTTTCACAGCCTTGCATTAGAAGTCTAATTGATTTCATATCATTTAAAATTAAATGCCATGTGGTATCACATTTCACAGTTTTTGTGCTATAGTAGAGAAGTGGAGGCCAAAAATTCTGTGTGGCAATACAGATAAGGAAAGAAAAAAAAGCCCTATGTTTGACATAGTAAAGAGAACTGAACTCAAATGGGCCAGAGTTTTCAATGAAGCAACTTGTGGTTTTATGACTCCTGGGCATTCTGTAAATGCTGCCTTAACCTACCAGAAGTTAATCCATCCACAGCACCTGGGCATATTCATTTTTGGCCAGATTGCTCTGTCTATTAAATTGTACCGATGGAGAGGTAAGTTTTGGCCCACTTTTTTCAAGTAAATGCTATGGGTGGATAGAGGGGACATTCACAAAGTATGCTGAGGCAGCTGGGTGGTATTGCATTACTATCCTAGGACTACTGAGGAGTGGTTATTTTTAGCTTTCACCCGAGTAAACATGACTCAGTTTGTTGACCTGAATCCATCCAGCCCCTTCTTAAATAAACACAGTCTATTAATCCCTAGAACCACACTGGTTTCTAAGTAAGACCTTCACTTCATATTACCTGTTAGTTGACTGTAGCTTCTTCAGGGGCTGCAGGTAATTTCAACTTCTTCATTTCACTCTGTTCCCTTACAGTAAAATCCATCACACTTAAAAAAAATTAATGACAAATCAAACTTCTTTTAATCTTAGACACTGTTTTGTAATCCATGTAGTCACAATTTTGGCTACAATTCAATGAAACTACTGTAGGCAACCAGCCTTTAGGTATAAGCTTTATTTTTTAGTTTACTTTGATAGGCTTCCTACATAAAAAAACATCTGGGAGTAGGAAATTGTCTTGAGGTATAAATACATTACTGAGGAAACATTTATTGTCCATTTATGAATATCAGAATTTCTATTTACTTTCTCCAACAATACAAGAATTTTCCCTTTTGAGCACTACTAGAAACATTGAAAATACTAAATTGTCTTCAGGTTTTTAAGTTATGCAAAGGTTTTTGAGTCCAGAAGACTAATTTATTCAAGTAAAGGAAAATGTTTGTGATTCTCATAGTGTAGCTGGAGATGCATTTGAGGTTTCTCCAAGTTCATTGTCATGACCTTTATGAAAAATATTAGTATTCCTGGGATTTTTTTCTTTATGCAAGAAACACTAGTCTAATGAAAGAATGAAAATGACTCAGGCTGCTACAAAGGCAGGCGTTCACTGTGTCCATTAAAAATGCAGCCTTTGTGCCCGTAAAGTGCTCAGCTTCTCTGTTATTAAGTTTGGAATGTGGTTTTGGAGTTTAGCTGAGGAACTCAGCTAGTTATTTTTCATTTTGGTCCAACGGGGGAAAGGCTTGTTTTTCAAAAGGAAAAAAAATGAAAAAAGGTTAGGTTCATTTTGGAAGAATAGAAGTTTTAAAATGTAGTCACTATTTTTTGCCACAAATAGTCAGTTTGAGCATGTTAGCCAAAAATAGAATTCATGACTTTTGTCTCCCTGTTTATTTCTCCAACCACATTAAAAAGGGTTCAGTTAAATGTGCCATTTGGTCTTTTTAATGTCAGTGGGCTAGTTAGCTGAGTCAGGATAACCAAAATTTGATTGATTCATATTTCTAATAATAGGCCAGATGTCTGATTGCAGATGAATTAGGTGTAAAATGTCTTTGTGATACAGTTTTGAGTTTTTTAAAAAAACTGCCCTCGCATGGATTAATGATGGCTCCGGGCCGCAGTGTTCAGGATTCTACACTGAAGGACTTTCAGCTAGAGTTTATAGTGCTGGGTTTTCGGGTACCTTTCATTAGGCATTGTCACACTTTCTGCAAACATGTTACTACTCAAAATTTAGGATAGATATTTAGGTGTAGAATAATGTGTATCTGATCATTAGAGGTAGAGAACATATTAATTATACAAACTTTTGCCTCCTATGTGACTTTCCTCTTGCTTTACATATTTCTCCATTAAATAAGAGATGATTTCTGCTGGTAACAGGTCTGAGAGAACAGTATACTGAATATATTTACAGAATTAAACATATGTAAACCGTGCACGTTAAACATAATTTATATAATGTTTTTCATTCACTACTAACTTTAGGAGAACATTTTTATAAATTGATTTAAAAAAAGATACTATACTGGCAAAATCCACATGAAGAAAGCTATGAAAGAGATGTCAAAATGAAGTCCAGTTAATGGAGAAGCGATCATTGTTCTTGCATGGGAACACTAAATGTTGGAAAAGAATACTTATTCTGTCCACTTTCAGTTATAAACTTAAGGTAATTTCAATGAAAATCCCAGCAATAGGACATACATTTGAAATGGATTGGGGAGAGGGGATTTACTCTGTCAGATATTGATACACACCATCAACATACAGAATTCAAAACAGTGTTGTGTTGGACCATGACTTGACAGTCCAATACATGAAACAGAACAGATTGTCCAGAAACATCTATTGTTATACATAAGATAAAGTGATGTCATAAGTCAATGAAAGTCTATTCAGTAAAGAACAATGTCAATATTAAAAATAATAAAAAATCTAGAACCTCACCTCATCTCTTATATCAAAACAAATTCTAGAAGGTTCAACTATTTAAACATTAAAAATATAAAATTGTTAAAAATAACTAGAAGTTAATAAAGGAGACTGTTTTTTGAATTTGGAGGTAAAGAAAGTTTCTCTAAGGAAAAAAGCATAGAAAAAAAAAACAAATGAAAAGAGAGATTCTATATATAATTTGGATCATCTCTATATTAAAATATAGACAGCAGATGCAAATGGTAAGATAAATTAGAAACAAAAAATATCAGGCAAAGAATTATTCTTATAGACAACCTTTACAAACTAAGGGGTGTGTGGGTAAGTTCAATTTGGTATATCATATAATTATTTTGTAACTGCAAGTTAAAAATGTTTAATTATGGAGAAATTATTTATAACATAATAAGTAATACTAGTTTTATACTTTTTATGTTCTCAAACACTGTTCTTAGTACTTTCCATGCTAACTTGTTTCTTGTACACAATGACTCAGAGAGATAGGTACTATTATTATTATTGCCATTAAAGAGATGATAAAACTAATAATACACAGACCGGTTTAGTAATATCACCCAAAACTTCCCTAGTGTGGCTTAGCAGTGACACAATGAGAATGAGAGAGCCAGGATTTGACATCAGGCAAGTTGGCTCCAGAGCTGGTATTATTTACCACTGTGCTGCTCTGCTTCTCTAAGTGAGTGAGAAGGAAAAGCTACAAAACTACCTATGGCATGACCCCAGTTTGTAAAATTTTTGTTGTTAATATTAGTATGTATTTTAAGGTCATACAATTTAATTCATGTATACATTTTTATATAATTACTAGAGGCCCAGTGCACAAAAATTTGTGCACTGGGGAGGGGGGGGGCAGGGAAGGTCCCTCAGCCCGGCCTGTGCCCTCTCACAGTCTGGGACACCTCGGGAGATGACAATCTGCTGGCTGAGGCCTGCTCCCCAGGGGATTGGGCCTAAGATGGCAATCAGACATCTCTCCGGCAGCCCAGCAGCCCTCGGGGGATGTCCACTTGCCAGTGGAGAGCAGACCTAAGCTGCAGTTGGACATCCTTAGCACTGCTGAGGAGGCAGGAGAGGCTCCCACCACCACTGCTGTACTGGCAGCCATCAGTCTGGCTTGTGGCTGAGCAGAGCTCCCCCTGGGGGAGCACACTGACCACCAGAGGGCAGCTCCTGCATTGAGCGTCTGCCCCCTGGTGGTCAGTGTGCATCATAGTGACCAGTCATTCCCAGTCTTTCTGCTGTTAGTGTCATTTTGCATATTACCCTTTTACTATATAGGATAGAGGCCTGGTGCACAAGTGGGGGCCCGCTGGTTTGCCCTGAATGGTGTCCCGGATCAGGGTGGGGGTCCTGCGTGGGTGCCTGGACAGCCTGGGTGAGGAGCTGATGGCTGTTTTCAGGCTGCCCGTACCCCCTTCAGGGTGGGGGTCCCCACTGGGGTGCCTGGCCAGCCTGGATGAGGGGCTGATGGCTTTTTTCAGGCTGCCCACACCCCCTTCAGGGTGGGGGTCCCCACTGGGATGCCTGGTCAGCTTGGATGAGGGGCTGATGGCTGTTTTTAAGCTTCCTGCACCCTCTTCAGGGTGGGGGTCCCCACTGGGGGGCCTAGCCAGTCTGGGTGAGGGGCTGAGGACTGTTTTTAGGCAGGCCAAGCCTGCAACTAAAGCTCCCAGTCTCTCCTTTTTTCCTGTTTTTTTTTTTTTGTTGTTTGTTTGTTTTTTATTCTGGGATTTATTCACCTTCTGTACTTGAAACTTTGTTGCGGCTCCAGCTCCGAGGCAGGCTGGCTGAAAGCAGGTATCTGGGGTTTGTTTGGCTTCTATAATTGAAACACTGTTGTGGTCCTGCTTGCTCCAGCTCTGATGGCTGAAAGCAGGTATCTGGGGTTTGTTTAGCTTCTATAATTGCAACATTATTGCTTAGAGTGCAGCTCAGAGTCATGTTGCGGCAGGCAGGAACCTTGTCTTCCTCCATCGCCGGGGCAACCAAGCCTCCTGTTCCCTTCAGCTGCCTGGCTGCCAGCCACCATCTTGGTTGGCAATTAATTTGCATATCACCCTGATTGTCAATGGGAAGTGTAGCTGAGGTATGGTTAATTACCATGTTTGTCTATTATTAGATAGGATACACTCATAGAAAAGAAAGATAGTATTTTGATATTTCTAATAATGGTTACTTCCCTCTAGCAGTGGTTCTCAACCTGTGGGTCGTGACCATCAGAAAACACATATAGCATATCAGATATTTACATTACAATTCATAACAGTAGCAAAATTACAGTTATGAAGTAGCAACAAACATAATTTTATGGTTCGGGGTCACCACAACATGAGGAACTGTATTAAAGGGTCGTGGCATTAGGAAGGTTAAGAACCACTGCTAGTGGGATTTTGGGTAAATGTTGTTTCAAACTTGAAAATTTCTATATTTTGAAAATTTCTACTGTAATCGTGTAATCATTTTGTAATCATAAAATAGTGTTTTTTTTCAATGTTATATTGTTCAAATCTGATGTTCTCTCTTAAAATGCGTGGATTATATTTTGTACACTTTTGAAGTATTAATGTTTGAGTTCTCATCCTTTTAAAGGTACCACTCTATAAGTGGGGACCTGAGGTTAACTTAGTTCTTTCTCTCAATCAAAAGCAATTTTGGTCCTAGCTGGTTTGGCTCAGTGGATAGTGCCTTGGCCTCCAGACTGAAGGGTTTCAGGTTCTATTCCTGTCAAGGGCACATGCTTTGGTTGTGGGCTCAATCCCCAGTAGGGAGTGTGCAGGAGGCAGCAGATCAATGATTCTCTCTCATCATTGATGTTTCTATATCTCTCTCCCTTTCCCTTCCTCTCTGAAATCAATAAAAATATATATTTTTAGAAAAGCAATTTTGTAAAACTTTAGAGTTAAGAATCTTAGAAACCAGCTATCTTGGTTGAATCTTAGAAACCAACCATCTTGTTTCTCAGATGAGGGTCCTGAAGCCACTATAGATTTAACCAACTTCCCCAAGATGAACTGAGAGGAAGTTGTTTAAGCAGGTTTCAGACCCTGGTCTTCTGACTTGAGACACTCGTCTATGAAGCACCAGAGCCCTGAGGTTCCCAGGCAGGTGGGAACCGAAGCACTGTGCATTTTTGTGACATTCATTTTAGAGTGAGGAGGTTACTGAACCAAACAGATTACAAATATATTCTTTCAATAAATACCAGTGATTGAAAACACACTGGGTAGGCTCTTGGCGATACTTTAAGACACCTACAGAGGTCAATGAAGGATTCTCACCAAGATTTGGGAGATCCATAGGTATTACTGATCCCAAATTATAGAAGGCAGTACAAAAAAAAAAATGGAGAGAAGAAGGTAGTAAAAAGAATGTTAGCCAGAAATGAGCACCTCAGTGGATGATTTTTCTAAAATAAGAAAACATTTTCTTTTCAGCTCCAGGACCCACCACGGCAGTGTCCTACATGTCAGTGAAATGTGTGGATGTTCGTAAAAACCATCACAAGACAAAATGGTTCGTGCCATGGGGACCCAACCACTGCCACAAAATCCGAGACATCGATGAAGCGATTCCAAAGGAAATAGGAGCCAATGACATTGTGTTTTCTGTCCACATTCCTCTCCCCTCCATGGAGATGAGTCCTTGGTTCCAGTTCATGCTGTTTATCCTGCAGCTGGACATTGCATTCAAGCTGAACAACCAAATCAGTAAGTGCACCCTCCTTTTTCCTCTCTGACCTTGGGGAATTTCTCTCTTCAGGTTCTTTCAGAGCTAGTCCTAATCACAGTAAGATGATAATATTAATAGCAGACAATTATCAATGCACTAGCTTCTACAGGAAGGTCTTTTATTTCGTCTTACCGTTAAAAAACGTGGGCACCAGTGAGGTTGCCTAAGGTTTCAGAAGGCTGGAGAGTGGATTCAAATTCAGGCAGCCTGGCTTTCCAGCCCTGCCCTACCCACCAAGCTTTGTTAACTCTCCAGGCGGTGGGTGGGAAGTGTTCCCTCTTCCCTTGGCTGGTCTAATGATTAAATTGACATAAGACATATTAACAGGAGAAAAAAAAATAATTTCATATGTATGGGAGCCCTAAAGATATGAGACACAAGGGCAAGTTGGAAAATCGAAGCTTAATATGCCATCCTGAGCTGAGGAATGAGAGGCCTAGAGCTCCAAAGGGCAAAAAAGTAGGGTAATTCGCAGGATGATGAGAAAGCAGATGTTTAGTAATTAGAAGTTTGCCCTGCCATGCAGGTAAGTATTTCAGATAAAAAGTTATCTCTGGTTAAGCTCTTTTTCTGTGCTAGACCCACTCATTATCTAAGTTATTTTAGGCAGTGAAGAGTGGTAAATTTTTTTCTTGAGTCTGCTAGGTCTCAATGGCCTTCAGCCCAAAATAATCCACATGCCAAATGGCCCATTCACCCCTTCACCTCTGTGGTGCCACGAGGAAGCTCACCCCACTGCAGTGACTAGAGGATTTCTGAAAGGTCCCATGTTTCAAATGTTTTTCCTCGCCACTGGGCTTTGAGTAAAGCCATTGCCTTAGAAAAAAGTATCTATCAAAATGGGAACATCAATCCTTGAGCACCCATTTCCCACACAACTGGGTTATATTTTGAGCTTACTCAGTTGTGATTCAAGACTCTGAGGACATGGGGCATTTACACATTTTGGGAGGAAGAGATCATTGGGTGATTTCTGGGAAGGAGAGCCACGTGTGGCATCTGGGGATAGCGTAGGGAATCCTAAGTTGAAAAGGAAGAAAGCATTTTTTACTGACACGGAATCAGGGGTGAGAGGGAAAAAGAATGTTGAAGATAATTCTGCCTGGGTCCTTCCAATGAATTAAAGCACTTTTTCTAATTGTAATTTTCCTGTATTAAGCAATGATCTTAATATACAGTCATATTAATTTTCTCTGTTTAGAAGTTGAAATAGTGTATCTACCTGATTGACACCTTATCAAAGAAGTTATGCTGAGATACTTTTCCATAATGTAGACTTTCCCCTTCCCATTCATTTACTCTTTTACCCATTACTTCTAAATGTTTTTGAGTGCTCACTACTGTGAGGCAGTGTACCAATGGCTGGACATGCAGATACAGATGAAGACTATCCTTCGAGTGTAAATGACTAGGAAATAACCAATCATTACAGTATAGTGTAATAGATACTCTGGTTTCTCTTCAGATCGTATAAATCTTTCACCTTTTATAGTATGGTGTGATAGGTGCTGTGACTAAGGTATGCCCAAGAGGCTGAGGAGCATCAAGAAAAGGTTTTAGAGCAAAAAAAGGGAAAGCTATCTTGGGGTGTGTGTGTTCGTGTGCGCAGATATTTGAGGTGAGTGTTAAAGAGTGAAAACCCTGACAAGGAGTTGGGGTGAGGATGGGGACAAATAATAGAGCATTATAATTAGAAGGAAAAAGGAACAGTTGATATGAAGGTCTAGATTTGAACAACAGCTGTAAGCACTCAAGTGTTATTTCCCTTGTCCTATTCTCTTGTATATAGACTTATTCATTGGTTTTATAACAAATTTATTTGTTCATGCATTCAAACTTTAAGTCCCATGCCTGTGCTAAGCATTGATACTGAGGATACAAGACTGAACAGAAAATGTTCTTATAAGGGATTAGGGAAGATGGTGGTTGGGAAACAGACACTTAAACCTACCAAAGAGAAATATATATGCTATAATGTGAGGAATAGGCAATATTTTGATATTGTGATTTATAAGAAATAGTTATTAGGTCATTCAGATGACCCAAAAATATTTCTCATATACATTTGGCCTTTGTCCACAGTTCCTGGCTCACAGCCCTCCCCCCCTCCAAACCCTTGGAATTTTGAGCAATAAAGGCATCGGGGAGCATCTATTGTTGTATTTGGGCTCTTGTTCTTGGATTTTAAAAATGCTTCAGAGTCATAAAGGTGAAATGTGTGTCTTGTGATTCATAACAAGCCTCTTTACACCACCACCACCAGGCTTATGTTAATGAGGTGACTTTTAGAAAACACCTAAGGCCAGGGGCAGGTTGCCAAGGAAACCAACCATTAATAGAGGAGTGAAACTTTCACTCACACACAAACACACACACCATTTCTAGGGAGGAAAGAGAGGCTGAAGGTAGAATCAATCTCCAATGGCCAGTGGTTTCATCAGCTGTGGCTATGTAATGGAGCCTCTACAATCCAAAAGGAGGGGCTTTGGAGAGCTTCTAGGTTGGGGAACCGGAACACTTCCATGTGCAGAACCCCAAGTTCCACAAGGATAGAAGCTCCTTTGTTTGGGATCTTGCCCATTGTTTCTTTTAATCTGGCTATTGAGTCATGTCTTTTGTAATAAATCTATAATCTAGTGAGCTCTGTGAGCTGTTCTAGCACATTAATTGAACACAATGAGGTGGTCGTGGGAACCTCTGATTTACAGCCAGTCTGTCAGAAGCCACAGGCGACAATCTGGGCTTACAATTGGCATCTGTAGTGGAGGGTAGTTCTTGTGGGACTAAGCCCTTAATCTGTGGAATCTGCTGCTATCTCCAGGTACTGTCAGAATTGAGTTGAGTGGTAGGATACCTTACTGGTATTTGAGAATTATTCAAGTGTGGAGAACCCCCTACACACACCCGCATACCCTCTCCACACACACGTCCTAATTGGTGGTCAGAACCTATTACTTACATACCTTAATAACTTTACAGATAAATTACTTCCCAGCAAATATTAATCAAAAACATCAAAAATGCCTATGTTGTAATGCTTTGATAAAATATCCTATATAATAAAAGGGTAATATGCAAACTGACCCTATCAGCACAATGACTGGGAATGACTGGTCACTATGACGCACACTGACCAACAGGGGGCAGACGCTCAATGTAGGAACTGCCCTCTGGTGGTCAGTGCACTCTTACAGGGGGAGCTCTGCTCAACCACAAGCCAAGCTGATGGCTGCCAGTACAGCAGTGGTGGTGGGAGCCTCTCCTGCCTCCTCAGCAGCGCTAAGGATTTTCGACTGCAGCTTAGGCCTGGTCCCCGCTGGCAAATGGACATCTCCTGAGGGCTCCCGGGCTTCCAGAGGGATGTCTGACTGCCAGCTTAGGCCTGATCCCCCCGGGGAGCTGGACTAAGCCAGCAGGTGGACATCCCCCAAGGGGTCCCAGACTGTGAGAGGGCACAGGCTGGGCTGAGGGACCCCCCTTCTCCTCCCCCCCCCCCCGCATGCACAAATTTTGTGCACCGGGCCTCTAGTTTCTATATATTAAATGAAGTATGAATGTATGTATTCAGGTTCCAAAATATATTTTATCCTCATGTAGAAAAAGATCTTATTTTTTAAAAAAAAATCCTTAAATTTCTTGTAACATAAGGTCCTGCACTATTTTAATAAAGGCACACTGAAAAATTGACAAGATAGATAACTAAAGGTTCTGTCAGTAGATATATAAAATAGCTGAAATCATAGAACCTCAAGAAAACCAGATTTAAAAAAATACCTTTTTTTTTTTTTTTAAGCAGGAGCAGTGGGTAGGGGCTATTAACTTTAATATGAAAGGGTTACATGTTGGGTTTATGGGAATATCTTTTCCCTTAAATTTATTCTCTATATTTTTGTTTATGGACAATGAAGACACAGATTTAAGAGTGATGGTATGTCTTTGCTCACTGATATAGATATATACATACATGTATTTTAATTATAATATTTGTAAGACATGATCGATTTTGCTCTGACTCTTATATTAGGAATACATGAGACTGCATGTCCACTTTTTATATTTTATCATTGTTTGGATGTGTTTCTGACAGCAATAAATGGGGCAGGAGAAAAGAGACTGGGAGCATGGTGAACAAGATCCCATTATATGTGGATGACTTCCTATTTATCAAAGATTCAGCTGTAACAATATTACCTCCAATGTAAGGAAAAGTCAGGGCCAATCCTATTTTTTCTTTAAGCTTTCCTAGGCAGTCTATGAAATGAATTTCAAATTCCAAATTAAAAAGAGATTTCTCATTTGGACTATGAAATTAAAGCTGGGATTTCATATATATATATATATATATATATATATATATATATATATATATATATTCAGAGTGTTCACCTATATTTAAAGGGTCTTTGAGTAGATGCAATAATCTGAGGGCTCTATATTTTAAATGAATTTTAGTTATTTGGGTTAAATGTTTATTTCCTTTAAGCTTTTTAATTTAAGGATTTTGGCTAGGATTTGAGATCTTGATAAACCCTTAGAAACTAGAAAAATATTGACTTACTATTTAAAAGCTAGTCATCGTTTAATCAATTTTAAGATATTATCAGGCTTATCCTTTAGAGGGAAAATGGTGACATTAAAGGGTAATTCATAGTGATAAAAGTGGTTAAGAGAATATGTATATTATATTTAATTATTGAGAAAGAAGATATCCCACGTATATTATGCAAAAAAGTAACCCACATTTGAAAAAGTAATTTTAAACAGAACCCCTACTTTTCACCTTTTAAGTATAAACATTTTTAACACCTACAATTGTCATTTGATGATAAGTATGAATAGTATTAGCCAGTTCAACTTTTAAATGGTGATAATCCTATCTAATAAAAGAGAAAAATGGTAATTGGCGTACGACGATACCCTTTTCATTGGCTAATCAGGGCTATATGCAAATTAACTGCCAGCTATGATTGGCAGTTAACTGCCAACTATGATTGGCAGTTAACTGCCAACAAGATGGCGGTTAATTTGCATATGTAGGCACAATGCAGGGAGGCGAAAGGGAAAGCAGGAAGAAGCCCCCTGCCACTGACAGTGATTGGAAACACAGGGGGGAGCTAAGAGCTGGGGGGCAGGGCAAAGGCGGCCCCAGGGCCGCCTTTGCCCTGCCCCCCAGCTATGATCAGAGAATCAGGTGCCTTTGCCGCCCTGGCCAGTGATAGCAGGAAGTAGGGGTGGAGCCAGCGATGGGAGCTGGGCACGGTCGAAGCTGGCAGTCCCGGGAGCTAGGGGTCCCTTGCCTGGGCCTAAAGCGGAGCCCACGATCGCGGGGCCGCTGCAGCTGCGGGTCCCCGCTGCCCGGGCCTGACGCCTAGGCCAGAGGTGTCAGGCCTGGGCAGGGGCGGAGCCTGCAACCACGGGGAGCTGGGGGTCCCCTGCCCAGGCCTGACACCTCTGCCGGAGGCCTCAGGCCTGGTCAAGGGGCTGACCCGGTGATTGGTGATCGGAGGGTGATGAGGGTCAACTCCTCTGGCGGAGGCATCAGGCCTGGGTGGGGGGCGGAGCCGGGGATTGGGGGGATATGATGGTCCCCTTGCCCAGGCCTGAAGCCTGGGTCAGAGGCGTCAGGCTTGGGCGGGGGGTGGAGCAAGCGATCAGAGGGAGATGGGGGTCCCCTGCCCAGGCATGATTCCTGGGCCAGAGGCCTCAGGCCTGGGCGGGGGCCAGAGCCAGTGATCAGAGGGAGATGGGGGTCCCCTGTCCAAGCCTGACACCTCTGGTGGAGGCGTCAGGCCTGGGTAAGGGGCCGATCAGGCAATCGGAGGGTGATGGGGGTCTACGCCTCTGGCCGAGGCATCAGGCCTGGGCTGGGGGCAGAACCAGTGATGGGGGGAAATGAGGGTCCCTTGCCCAGGCCTGACGCCTCTGACAGAGGTGTCAGGCCTGGGCAAGGGGCCGATCCTGCGATTGGAGGGTGATGGGGGTCAATGCCTGAGGGCTCCCAGTATGTGAGAGGGGGCAGGCTGGGCTGAGGGACACTCCCCCCCACCACACACACACCCAGTGCATGAATTTCGTGCACCGGGCCCCTAGTTGTAAAATAATAGTCTACAAGATCCAGGGAAGAAAGTCCAATTGAAGAAAATCCAGACTTAGAGATACCTAGACATGGGGGTAATTGACCTTTCAGCAAATACCAGTCACAAATTCTGAGCAGACCTACTTGTGGAAATCTATGATTGGGTCAATGATGAATTTTTCTGAACATTTTAGAGGCATGGAATTAACCAGTTTGCAGTGTTTCTGTAGAATTGCAATGGACACAGATTTCAGTTTTACCCCAAAGAGTTAGGACATGTAGGGAGAGTGAGTAGACTATAAAGGGTGTCAGAAAAATGTCAGCCTAAACATCTGGCATCTGGATGTAGGTTAATCACTGGGAAAAACTTATGCTTATCTATGTGATGGGCTTAGATTTTTCTGTAACATCAAATTCTGTACTTGAAAATAAATATCCTCTAGAGTGGGTGTATCTCATTCATTTTAAAGTGTATTGTCAGTCACTCACTCAATTTATGTGTGTGTTCGTGAAATATAGGCTTAGGTTAGCTAACATGGTGCCCACTTGTAATGGAATGTTGCTTTACTGATTATAACTGCAAGTCACATACTTAGCATAACTTCAGACTCTCCATGGGGCTCCTTTTGAGTAACTTGGGTGCAGAGATCAAAGACGTTTGTGGGGTTTTTTTTGACATGTCTTAACACAGCTTTCAAATCTACAGACTGTTGAAATAGAAATACTGAGATTCATTGGCAGAAAGCTTCAAGATGGATTGCTGTGTTGAGTAGTAAATCTCGGATTTTCAGAGGTCTAAAAATCCCTTAGGCTGAAGAAATACTATAAATGGTATGCAGTGGGGAAAGCCAGGGTGTCTATTCTCTTCTTAGGTAATGAAGTTGTTTTGCCTTGAGCCCTGTGCTGAAACTCTACAGTTGAATATTAAGTCTAACTGGCTTGTTTCATTATTGCAAATGACTACATAAAATGATGGACTTACATATTTCTATAAATGATGAGTGATTTTTCTTTTCTCAAACTGGAAACATTGATGTAAAACTTACTTCTAATAAAAAATATATAATTAGGATGATATCTTTCAAGTTAGATGGCTGAGTGTCCTGGAAGAAAATTGCTGAACTTTTTATGAAGTAGTTGTGCTCATCCATTTGTGCCCCTCTGATGGGATTAAGTACATACTTCATGAAAACAATGAAAATAAAGGAATAATCTGTTAACTGTAAAAAATAAACTGTCAGATTATCCAGGGGTGAAATACAGAAGGAAGAAAGTCAGGGAATCCTTTTGTGAACTAATTGTTGGTCATCAGCAAGAGTCGTGGTTCTTTTTTTTTTTTAAATATATTTTATTGATTTTTTACAGAGAGGAAGGGAGAGTGATAGAGAGTTAGAAACATCGATGAGAGAGAAACATCGATCAGCTGCCTCTTGCACACTCCCCACTGGGGATGTGCCCGCAACCAAGGTACATGCCCTTGACCGGAATCGAACCTGGGACCCTTGAGTCCGCAGGCCGACGCTCTATCCACTGAGCCAAACCGGTTAGGGCAAGAGTCGTGGTTCTTAATTCGTTTTCACATGTTTCTTGGGAAGCATCCATAAGGAGAGCTGAATGGGGCAGAGGGTTCCATACATCATCAGACTATAACTGCTATGATGGAACAGACCACTGGTAACATGGTATTCACATGACTGGAATTTCATGCTTCATCAGATAATCCTCTTTAACAAAATATGTTGAAGCAACTACTGAGAAAAAGAATTCTACCATCCCATTCCCACCCAGCAGACATTCTTTGGTCCATGACCATGTTATTATCTCTCTTTATAAGAAGAACATTTCTGATTAAATGTTTTTCCTCGTAGGCTAGAGTCACTAAGATTTTCAAAGTTACCTTTTAAGTATCTTTACCTACCTCAGTCAGAGTTAATGTGAACAAAAATAAAAACTTCACATTTTCTCTCTACCCCCATTCTTCTCCCCCTCAAAAAAAGATAAGCCCCCAAACCTCAAAATATACCAGAATGATCAAGGAGACTTAAAAAGAGTGGGTTTGTAGTGGTGGATAAAGGGAGGTTGTCAGTATTCAAGATGGGTTTATGTGGCTAGTCCTCTTTCCTTTGGAGTCATGTGCCCCCTTCAAATGAAGGCTAGAACTTAGAATTTACTAGTATGAATTAGTCTTACCTACTGACTTGGAATAGAAAGAAACCAAAATCACGGGAGAACACTAATTTTCATGATTAACCCAGAGTAGTGAAGATTAGGGACATCATGTTTGTTCACTCTCATTTATGAATATCTTTCTCTTTGAGGGAATCTTCAGGCATAACTTTGGAACTAATCATTGTGAGCATGTTTATATGGGCAGGAATGTGAGAATTTTTGGCTTTGTTTTATTTTGGTGTAATGATTTATAAGCCCTTCACTTGGACAATATCACTATAAAGCTGGATCTCTCTATCTAGTTTGATGGTGTTGCATTGTATTTTCAAATTTAAAAATCCAATCGAGGAACAGAGTTGGGCTCCTCCAAAACTTTCCCAAGATTTGTTTTTATTAATGTTTTTAATATCCAGTCCCTCCTACCTCCTTCCAGTTGTCTATTGGCTTACTGGTCAATTTAACATTGGAAAGCAGATCATATTGGCTTGGTCTCTAGTCTTAACAAAACACTCATCTATGGTGCTGAATAATTTGCAGTAGTTGTTACTAAGTATTGGCTGTGTAATTGCAGACTCTGAGTACTGGAAGCAACGGTAGAGTACTGCTGGTCTACTAATCTTCAAACAGGAGTCTATGGGTAGATTCCAAGGACCAAGTGAGCCCCCTGATAAGGCTATGTAAAATTTTAGTTGTATAAACTTCTATGACTTTGGGGATTTAGAGGGTTTGTGGCTTTTGTCAGGTTTCCAAATAGGTGCTTGACCTCCAAATGTCAAAGACTAGTCCTTTAATTTACCAGATGAAGAAACCTATAACCAGTGATACTTGCCCACTGTAGCGCAGCTGGCTGGAGACATAGCACAATCTCCCTGTTGTATATCAACCATTTAGGTAGGCGGATGGTACATAGCAACAAGTACACTACACTGTACAGGTCAGTGAGCCTTCTACCAAATGGAGGCCTCTAATTTTTGGACTGAAGTTGCTCTGGTCTTTCTAAAATGGTGTATTTTTCTATTTTTAAAAAAATCTCCCAATCTGTAGTTAGTTCAGGGATTCCAGTGTAATCTCAAACCTAGACTAGGAGGTAGGCAGGTCCTGTTTATAGTACCACAGCTGCAGATCACCCACATGTCTCATTTCCTGCTTTGAGTTTAGAATATACATGGGGAGATTCTCTTTGCATCCATAATAAGTATATTCTGGTTACAAAAATAAAAGCCTGGTGACATCAGTGAGAAATGTGAACAGCACAGCAGCCAGCAGCAGATGAGTCCAGGATGGGGCCTCCAGTATAGATAAGGTGTTTTTACCTCCTCTTCTAACGTTGTGTTTTCTTCTTACTATTTAAATGCAGCTAGCCATCACATAGCTAGTGTGAGGTTACTTTATGGGGAATTATACTTTTATTGTGAGTAACCTTAGGAAATATGAAGTAAAATTATTTTCTGGATTTTGTTTTCTGAAGCAAAAGAAAGTTAGATGGGAAGAAAAATCCTTTATTAAACAAAGCAGAATTCTACCCTCAAAAGTGCCAGGGACTCTACGTTGAAAAAACAACAACCCATTTCTTTCAACATCTACATACTGTCTACACACTGATGCCAGAAATAGTTCCAGTTTCTCTTTGGCTTTAGTAAGTCGATGTTAATAGTAGAGGGAATAGAAATTCTTGAAAGGAAGAAGAGGCTCTGGTTTTTTAATTACTCTTGTCTAGGTTGTTTCCTAAAATAATTGTCCAGTGAACCTATCCTTTCTGCCTTACTGGTTATTCATATTATGACCACAAAGGAAAGCCCAGGCCTAACCTGACAGGCAAAATTATGCTGTCTTTAAAATTAAGGTTTGGGGAAAATTGAAAATATTTAAATTTAGTATCTTTGAAAAAAGTTGCTGTCACATAGAAAAGAGTTCTAATAATTGGAGTTGTTCAGCAATGAAAAGGCTCTGTCTTCAAGTAGTGAGCACCTTGTTACTGGTAGTAATTAAGCAGAAGCTGTTTGTGGGGAGGGGGCCATAATGATTATGACCACAGTGATAGCTTGCCTGGGTAGAGAGAGAGAGGAGTGGGAGGAGAGAGAGACAGAGACAGACAGACAGACCGACAGAGAAACATCAATTGGTCACCTCCCATACATACCTCAACCAGGGATCAAACCCGAAATCTGGGTATGTGCCCTGACTGGGAATTGAATCCATGACATTTGGGTGTGCAGGACAACACCCCAACCGACTGAGCCACACTAGCCAGGGCTACCAAGTACTTTTGTACAAGAGATGTTGGTGGTTGTCTTTGCTTCCAGCCATTTGCTTTGGCCTCATACCATTTTCTTAAAGAACTTGCCTATCTCCCCTCCCTCAAGAGTGGGCTTCTACCACTCCTATTGAATGAGCAGCTGGTCACTGGATCAGCCCTCTAACCTCAGATGATTGGATTAGGATGGGCCCTTGACCCAAGGGGCAATAATCAGATTCTCTCTCTCTCTCTTGTTTTTTATTTTTTTTTGGAAATTGGAGTTCACTGTTTCTAGGTCCACCTTTATTAGCACTGAAACTGAGAAGTCTTGAAGGCTATCTGGGCAGCCATCACTCACCACATATGTGGAGAAGCAGAAGTTGGTTGAAATCAGATGCAAAGAGAAAGTGGAGATGAAGGAGATGGGGTGTAATTATGATTGACTACAAGTGATAACTTTCTTCCTGGCAGATTTCTCTTCCTGGTTTGTTCCCTCAAGCTTGTCAGAACTTTTTGTCCTTGAGTTCCTTGAGATACCTTTATACCCCTCCAGCTAATTTCTGCTTATGCTTGTGTGGATAAAATCCTGTTACTTGCAACCAAATCATCTCTATTTAAGACAACGTTACCTGTATTTCATCTGATCATCTCAACTATTCTTCCTGGCAGAATGAAGAAACTGAGGATGAGAGCAGTTAATTGACTTGTCCAAAGTCTCCAAGCTGGGAAATAGAAGGTTGTAAGTGAAAGGGATCTTGTGGCTCCGGGCCTGGATCCCACCGTGAGTCTATCAATAGTGCTGTGAAGTGGTTTCCTGTTGTGACTGGGAAATTATCCTAGACGACCCCCAGAGTCCCAGTTACTCTAACTCTTTTGCAGAGAGTTCATGACTCACTGAAAATCCTTTGGCTCTATAAAAATCTCATTTCTTCAGCTTTGTAAATAGGTGACTTTGGGGACCTTCAAGTGTGAACCATTTTAGAAGACACCCCTTTGTTATTGGGTGAGCTCAGTGTTGAAATGAGTGAGTTTTCTTGTGTTTTATTTTGTTACCTGCTACCCTGTATTCATTTCTAGTCCTTGGGTAGGCAGACAGGGTTGCTGTACTGGAAGTGTATTTTTAGTCTGACATTAAAAAATGTATCATAGACACCAACACAGGAAGCAGTTTTTAGGTGAGTCAGTGTATAAATAACCAAAGAGTTTTCATAAAGGGATGGTGGATCTTTTAATCTTACAGTCCAACTTCTGAGCCTTCCTTCCCAACTTCATTTATTGGGCTTCTACTATGTGCTGACATGTTCTTTACTTAGGATTTAAGATACAAAGATAAGTCCTTCATAATACAATTTCAGAAAACATCATGGCCCTTCTATGTTTACTTTTCTTTATTCTGCAAGACTAAATTTTGAGAGCAGGGACAGTACTTGTTCATTTTTGTGTCTTCATACTTAGCACAGTTACAGGCACAGTAAATACTCAAGATGCACTCAAAATAATTAGTGAGGAGCTCACAATCTCATTCAGAGATACAGAAACAAAAACTACACCAGTGTGTTCAGTGCTAAGTATCTGATGAACACAGACAGGGAAATGATTAACTCACTTCTGAGAAAGTAATTTTTTAAGACTCTTTACAGGTGGAGTCTTAAAAGGTGGAATTTGTGACAATCTACTATCTGATGGCAAAGAAATAATTCAAAGGCAGCCTCATTTTGTTATGTTGAAGCCAAAGTGTTTGGGCTGAATCCCCAACCTGCCACTTACAAATTATGTGACCTCTTGTAAGTTTCTGAACTTCCTTATACTTTATTATCTTCATCTAGGAAATAGAAGGAATAGTAGTCAACCCTTATAGGATTGTTTTAAGAATTAAACTAGAAGAATACATGAGGCTTTTATATAGTAAGTGCTTGGTACATAATAAACGCTTAATAAAGGTGAGTTATTATTATTCTTTAGAGAAGAGGAATGGGAATTCTGGAGAGAAGATAGAAGCCCAGAAAGGCAGGCAGCAGGGCTGAGTGTGTAAAACAAGGACCCAGGTGGATGCTGCCACAGGCCTTTCATTACTTCAGGACAGTAGTTCTTAACTTTGGGTCAAGGATCGCAACCTTGGGAGAAAAATGTACACAGGCCCCATTCACGCTTACTGTATTCATATTTCTACTGAAGCCCTGAAAGTCATCCATGGAATTCAGAGGTTTGTGAATCTCAAAGTAAGAGCTCCAACTTCATGGTATAGGTCAGTGATGGCGAACCTATGACATGCGTGTCAGAGGTGACACGTGAACTCATTTTTTTGGTTGATTTTTCCTTGTTAAATGGCATTTAAATATATAAAATAAATATCAAAAATATAAATCTTTGTTATTCTATGGTTGCAAATATCAAAAAATTTCTATATGTGACACGGCACCAGTTAGGGTTTTTCAAAATGCTGACACGCTGAGCTCAAAAGGTTCGCCATCACTGGTATACGTAGACCCCAAGAGTGCCAAATATCATGTTGATCAGCACTTTAAAAACATGGAGAATACCCTTGTAAAATGGAAGATATTATTAACATATAAATTAAAATGTTTGGGAACAGAATAATAATTCAGGTTGGGAGCAGAAGTATGTGGGAGATAACCTCAGAAGTTAAGTGACTTCTCCTGGTTTGCAGGTAAGAAAGTCAGGACTAACACCCATATTTTTCTACCGTGAAAAGTTGTGAAATAACATGTTATATGCAAAGGACAGTAAGCCCATTTGTTAGGCTGTAGAAGAATTCCGTATTGGAGAGAATAGATAAGCTCCTGAAAGACAGGGGTCAGTTGGTGAGTTGCCTTGCTGACCGGGCGAAGAAGTCCAGAGTTTGATCCTTCAGGAGAAAATCGAAGATCACGTGTCTAGTGCTGAAAGGAAATGTGGAATTCAGGATTTGAGGCTCATCACTTATCCTTTGAATTATACAGCAGCTGGAAGTCTCATTTCTTTTTCTTTCCTTTTTTATTTTTTTTCCATCTGGACTCCTTGCATGGTGGTATTCCCGACAGGAGGGCATCTGTGAACTTTTTAATGGGAGAAGTCATAAAGCTGGGTTAGGGCTGTGTTTGCACAAGGCTGGCTTCGGAGGCAGGTAAAATCTGACTCCCCTTCTGCTTTTCAGCTGCAGACACAGCATCGCTGCCACCACCAGCTGAGTGACTCGGAATCGAGGGGTTGCCAGTAATTGTGGGTTTAAGTCACAGAGGAAAAAGATAAGAGGCTAGCAAGGCTGGTTTTTCCACAATTAAATGTTGCCTCTCAGGCTTCTCTGACGGCAGGAATCCAGGAGGTCAGGAACCACCAGCCATATTATTTTTCTCCCCGGCTGCCTGCTCTCATTTGTATCCCCTCCTCATTCATGGGAACTAAGAAAAGATGGGTTGGAAATAAAAAGCTTGCTCTAGCCTACTTTTTCCTTTATGAAACTTGTCAGAAACAAAGCTTTCCCACGAAACAGATGTGATCCCTTCTGGTGGCAGGCTCTTTCTGCCGGCAACACAAAAAGATATCTTGGAGGGAGGGGGGAAACCCAGTGTTGCAATGCACGAATGTCTTTTTATAATTATGGCTGTGTTTTCTCTCCCCAGTGCCATGTACTCTGGTATTTTTGTGTTTTTCACTGTTTAACTCTTACATGAGTCAAAGTCAAGTTTTCATCCCTCATCACTCCAACTCTATTGTAAGTGCCCTGAGGGTAGGAATTGTCTTACTGTTCTTTGTTTTTGCCAGGATGCCTCAAGTGTAGAGGGAAGTTAAGTAGGGGGTGGCAGTTTGGATGTCTACATTCATGAATTGTTAGAACTAGAAGGACCTTAGTCATCTTAGGATTCAACGTCAGTATTTAAAAAAAGAATGCCATATGTAAAGCAACTTACTCAAACTGTACAGCTAATCAGTGGCTTTTCTAGAGCAAGAAACAGGTCTCCTACCTGGTGACCTAATGGGAAAGAACTCGAGCTGTGGAATCAGGCAAACCTGAGTTCATATTTCACCTCCCTCCCACACGAACGGTGTGACGGTGGCCTCAGTTCCTTAGCCTTGTGCTTGTAGATGATCGTTTACAGCCGCCTGGCATCTATATGTGGCTAAAAACGTCTGCACATATTAGGCGCTCAAAAATGTGAGGCCTTAAGGATCATTGTTTTATTTATTTTTAAAATACAAGACCCTCTATAAGAAACCCACATTTCTATGATCTCTTCAATATTAGAAAAATGTAGTCCTATTGCTTTTGGTGAGAACTTAGGAGGGAGAGCAGGCTAATAGGGTTCTGAGGTGGAGGCAGCTTATAATGAACCAGAAATAGAAATGGATCCTGCCGACAGGTGCAATGCCTTCTCCCTTCTCCTGTCACCCCTCAGTGGAAGGGAGTTGGGTTGGTTCCTTCAGCAGCTCGTAGTGGAGTGCCTACTATGCTGAGAAAGAGACTCGCAATGTGCGGATGTGGGATGGTGGGGGAGATGAACAAGCCAACAGGCCCGACTTGCTTCAGACGTGATGACAGAGGGGAAGGCCATTGGCTAAGAGAGGAGCAACCAGGAGGACGCTGCCCAGACTCAGTAATCAGAGGCAAGTGTGTGGAGGTACATGGAGAGACCCAGGCAGTGGGGGTGCCAGTATTACCCAAAAGGGAAAGAGAAGCTATTCTAAGGGAAAGACTGAAGGAGATGGCTCGTGAGAGAGGAAAGAAAAGGGAAAGGGCTTATCCTGTTCGTGTAGGTGGCTTTTACTGAGGGAGGGACAGTGGAGGTTTTTCAGGGCTCAACCAAGGGTCGTGGTTTTTATTATGCTCCCTTCTGGCTCTCAGACACACATGCCTTCTGTGCCCTCTCTGTGTTATTACGAATCTATCCATACTTTGGAAGCCTGGGAGGGAACCCAGTATTGTCTCATTGCTCCCCGGAGCTCGGGTCCAGGGAATGCCCTGGCTGATGGATCAAGGGAAGGACCTGACCTGCAAATAGAACCCCCAAAGCCGAGTGCAGTCATTCTCCCCCCTCTCCCCCCCAACACCACCACCTAAGCCTACGAAACAAATACTCTGTGTGAGTAACACTGGCCTGGCTCCAGCAATAACACAGCTGTTGAAACAGCTTAGTCACCAGGGTGATGGAGGGGGTGTGCGCGGGAATGCTGGGGTGCAGTGATCTGACATTTAGCGGGCTGGCAGCAGCCCGGAGAGCCTCCACAGGTCCGTGGGAGAGTGCAGAGAGGATCTGCTTCCTGTCCACAAGCATCCCCTTGTTTCTTTTGAAGCCCAACCATAATCCTGGCCAGAGCAGACAGAGGAGAGGAAGAAATGGGTCACTCCTTTTAGACACCTGGTCTCTCCCCCTTCACGATCCATGTTTATTTCCTGAATAACTTTTGTTTTCTGCCCCAGGCTGAGCTGGGTGTAATTTAGATGTGGTGAAGGGGGGAAAGGTGCTCATTTATCTTCTCTAGAAATCTTAACTTCTGGGTATCCAGGTGGTGTCTGAAGAAGTTACGAGGGCAAGTCCTGGCATTTCTGCCTGACCTTGCTTGGATGCCTGTAGCAGCTGCAGCTGCCAAAACTCTTGCCTAAAGGACTTTGGGCAGATCTGGGCAAAATACTGAGCCAGTTTCACCGGGATCTGGGAGGGCTGATAAACTGCCACAGAATGACCCCGCTCCTCGGCCAGCCCTTTGAAGAAGGGACCTTTGCGTTTTCTCCTCCTCCTGGGCTTCGTCTGCTCTGTTTGTTTTGGAAGCGGTTAAGGTAAATTAGCCAGCCCGCTCCCTTCCTGGTGACTGTATGAGAATACAGCTATCAGTCTGTGAACTCTGCCATCATCGATTCTATTTTTAGCTTCAGTGTGAATGAAACTCTCTTCTCTAATTGCATTCAGAGAGAGAGGGAGGAAGGGGTGTAGGGCGGGAGAGCCAGAGAGAGCAAGAGAGCCAGAGAGAGAGAGAGAGAGAGAGAGAGAGAGAGAGAGAGAGAGAGTTTCATAACCATCAAGCCAACCATTCTAAATGCGCTGTGCACGGACAGTGTCCTGGGGAGAAAGCGCAGAAGCCACTGTGTGTTTTCCTCCCTGGGCTGTCAGGATTGTTTTCTCTCCCCATTTATGTTGATTATGGTCTTAGAGGAAGAGCTGTTGCCACACTGGTTTCCCAGTGTGTTAGCACTTGCCGCTTGGATGATTCTGATTTCTCTAGCTTTGTTAGGAAAAGATCGGTTCATTGTGGAGTTCAGATTCCATGGAAAACAGGCAAGGTGATATTTTCTATGAAATTAAATGATCTTAAACATGCTGAGAACTGTGTAAGGACAATGGGCTCAGTTCCATCTAGATCACTCTACCCGACCCCAAGTCCCAGTCTGCCTTTCCCACAGCTTCCAGATCTCCTTGCTTAAACATCCTTCCAATAAAATGCTGCAACTCAGAGCAAACTTCTTCCCTTTGTCATCAGGTTCTTCCTGCTCTCCAGTCTTGCCTAGTCTCGCCACTCCTCCCTGGCAACACTAGGCTACTTTGAGCTTCCATGACTTTTTATCCATGCGGCTTCCCCTGCCTATAATTCTTTCTCTGACTTTGTCACCTAGTGAACTCTTACTCACCAGTGATTCACAGAGGACCATCATCTTGTCCAGATGAGGTGATGTGGGAGAGCATATATTCCATGCTACGACCCTTTGTCCCCCTATCTAGCACTTGGGCACCTTTGTACTGACAATGTACTTTACATGTCCTTGTGATGTAGTACTACCCACTGGGAATTATACTTATTTATGTATATGCCTGCCTTCCCCACTTTAGTGTGAACAATTGATGGCAATGACTTTGTCTTTTTATCCCCACTATTGTGTATGGAGGGGAAAAAAATGAACTGGATTGGATGGTCCGTCTAGTGTTAGGGTTTTCAGAGGTAGATTGATTCCATCTTGGTGGCAGCACCAGCTCTTGGGGCTTCTGAGGTCCTGATGGGTTTCTTTCTAGTCCTGGAAAAGGAGGCCTGAGTAGATAATCAGAGACGTGACGTGTTATACCCAGATGAATGCTGCACAATTTTCCTTCTCTGGAATCTCTTGCCTGTAGTTCCATTTATTCTCGTATTCCTGTAGCCTTAGACAGGTACGATACACGCTTCAAAAGCTCGCCCTTTTATTGCTTTACTTCACCCTTCCACTCTAGACCAGGTCGGAGAACTTTGGTTTCTAGTCCCTGTGGTTACAGCCTGTCTCCTTTGCACCCAGTAGCCCTCTTAAGGAGAACACTAGTGCAGCCCCGTGTTATCATTCAGATGTGAGGGATACGGGAGACAGTGCCTCCCTCAGGACCGTGTCCCTTAAAAGCTCCCTTCCCACCCAGTCCTGGGGAATAGGCACATTGTTTCTTGATGGAACCTTTGGGCGAACATCCTTTTCTTCTGAAGGGCATGTGGGGGTGCGTAGGGAGAGAGAAGCAATGAGTGGGAAAAGAAAGTGAATGCCACCAATATACAGCAAACCATAGACCACACATGTGAGGTGTAGAGGTGAGGAAGTGACGGAGGAGATTTGGGGTTGTAGGAGTATTTGGAGAAAGAAGGATGATATTTGTTAATTTGGCAAGTGTCTGATGGGTAGCTGTTGTATAAAGACATGGGTGATGGAGCTGTGAACAAGACTGAGGCAGTTCCTGGTTCTCAGCAACTTCTCCACCCAAGTGGGAGTAGGCTAAGGAGGGAGAGATGTGTGAGTAGCAGGTAGTTGCCCTGCGGTAGGAAACATGTTACAGAGCTGGGCGCACAGGTGCTGTGGGAGCAATAGCAGGGGCACTTCATCGAGTTTGGGGGGTGAGGGAAAATGGGAGTGAATCTGCACATGTCTTGAGGATGAGAAGGAGTTAGTTTGGTACAGGTGGGGATGCCAAGCACCATATGCAGAGGACTGTCTGCGCCCCAGAAGAAAAGAAGCCCTTTTGTAATTCACCCTCACATGAGCACCCTTTAAAAACTCAGTGTGCTAGTGGAGACCCTGAGTGCACCAAGAGTAGGTAGCCTTGAGCAGCAGGCTTAGACCAGCAGTCAGCATTTAGCGAGTGCTTACTGTTTGCCAGGGCTGTGCTGAGTGGTCACACATATTATCTCATGTAATGCTGTCAGCCATAGGAGACAGACATTGCTGTCACCCCCAGTCTATGGGGGCAGAAGTTCAGTGACTTGCCCACTGTGACGCAAGCACCACTGCCAAGGTGGGCCGCCATCCCAGGCTGTCTCTCTCCAGAGCCTGAGCTCTTCCCCATTTTCCACAGCAGGAGGTGGTGACAGGCTGTGTTCAAGGTGACCAGCCTTGGTGGTGGCAGGAGCAGGGAAGGGTCCATGAGATATGAACCTGGGAGCCAGGTTAGCACCAGGAGCCAGGTTTGAGTCTTTTAATGCTATTGAAAGAGTTTCAACGTTAGACTGAGGACAATACAAAAGCATTCCGAGTATTTTGGAAATTATCTCTCTGGCTACAGAGTGAAAAAACAGAGAGGAATGGGGCATGGGTTTGAGTCTAGGTCTGAGGTGCCAGTGGCCTTGAACAAGGGGAGAGCCAGTGAGGGATGAGGGAAGTATAGTAGAGAGACACACAGTGGGAAGTGAGCATGCAGATTTGAAATTCAGGAGGGAAATTTGAACTTGAGAAGGTGACTGGCATTCCAGGAGCAGACGACACACCCTCAAAGCAAGTGTGCTGAGTTAGAAGGGGAGAGAGCTCCTCTCCAACCTGGTGAACACCAGTGATGTCATTTTTCTATATTCTGTGGTGGTTCAGACGCATTTGCTTCCAAAACAATTGATGTCCCAGCTCCTTGTCCAAATGAATGTACAAGTGCAGTAGAAAACCATAGGGATACATGGATGTTTTCTAACTGAGGTCACTTTGCAAAGGGCCGATGTGAGCCATGTTCCCCCTGTCCTAATCATGTTTCATAGATTGGCATTTTATTACACCCAAATGACTTTGCCTAGGAGGCATTGCTTCAGAACTTAGCAAGGGACCATTTTGGTGACGCTTAGAAAAATGTCTTCTTACATGTGGAAAATACTTCTCCACAAGGCAAATGCTTGACGTGATGGGGACAAATGAAAGAGGTAATGTGAACTAAACTGTTAGGCTGCTTTTGTGAAATCATGTACTCATTCATTTTCATAAGTGCTCACACCCAGGCCTGTAGGTAATCTTAAGAAAACAGCCAGGGCCAAATTTATAATTGGCTGAGTCCATTTTTACCAGACCTAACCATGGATAGAGGACAGGGTTTGTTTTGTTATTTCCTTAATTAAAAGCGTCAAGAAAATGCAAGCCAGGTCAGAGAGTTTTTGATTGGGGAAGAAACGCTGGCATAAATAACCCCAGATTATATGTCTGCTGGAGGCTGGGAGGAGGCTGGTCTGCGCGTCCTCCTTCAGAGGTTACCCAAACAAACCCTGGTGACTGACAGGCTCCCCTATGGAATGTAGGAATGCATAGGAGGATTTCGAAACCTCTTTAATTTTTTTTTTCCCCCAGGGCAAGGGCCCAGGATAATCAAGGTTTCGCAGGGAACCTCTGACAACCATAAAATAATTCTTTATTTCCTCTAACCCTTTCCCCTTTATTTCCAGTTAATTGGTCAACAATGTAATCTAACCATCCGGGGACTGGCTGGAAAGGGAACTTTTTAAGTGTCTGTGTGCCCAGTAGTCCTGTCAGTAGCCCGGGGCAGTAGGTCCCGCTATTTTTATCTTGCAGAGGTGGAAACTGAGACTTATTCAAGGTCTCTTAGCTAGAAAGACATACAGATAGCAGATCTCTTTGGCCCCAAACTCTTCGTACTATCCTAGCTGGCAAATGACCATTTCAAAAATGTAATGCCTTCTAGGTCCATCCATGCTATTGCAAAGGTTAAGATTTCATTTTAAAAAAAATATATACTTTTTTATATAGTACAGAAAGGGAGAGGGAGAGAGATAGAAACATTGATGAGAGAGACACATCAATCAGCTGCCTCCTGCATGCCCCTTACTGGGGATTGAGCCTGCAACCTGGGCATGTGTTCTGACTGGGAAATCGAACCCGGGACCTCTTGGTCCATGGGATGACGCTCAATCCACTGATTTCATTCTTTTTTATGGCTGAGTAACATCTGAAACTAATACAAAATAATATTGAATACAAACTGTAATTGAAAAATAATTTTTTAGCCAAACCAGTTTGGCTCAGTGGATAGAGCATCGGCCTGCGGACTGAAGGGTTCCAGGTTCGATTCCGGTCAAGGGCATGTACCTTGGTTGCGGGCACATCCCCAGTAGGAGGTGTGCAAGAGGCAGCTGGTCGATGTTTCTCTCTCATCGATGTTTCTAACTCTCTATCCCTCTCCCTTCCTCTCTGTAAAAAATCAATAAAATATATTTAAAAAAAAAAAAAGAAAAATAATTTTTTAAAAGTGTAAGCGAAAGCCCTGACCAGTTTAGCTCAGTGGATAGAGCGTTGGCCTGCGGACTCAAGGGTCCCAGGTTCGATTCCAGTCAAGGGCATGTACCTTGGTTGCGGGCACACACCCAGTGGAGAGTGTACAGGAGGCGGCTGATCGATGTTTCTCTCTCATCGATGTTTCTAACTCTCTATCCCTCTCCCTTCCTCTCTGTAAAAAATCAATAAAATATATTTTTTTAAAAATGAAAGTGTAAGTGAAAAGCATTTTGATTACTTCCTCTGTAGCCTCATCTTTCATCACTTCATTCTCTCCATCCCTGCCCCCAAGGGTTGTTCTTATATTAAACAGCTGCCCTAACTTCTTTTCTAGCTCTTTGTCCCCCTATCATCTTTGGCTCATTCAAAAGGACTTGCTCTCCTCTCTGACTTGCCCCTGTCTTCAGAAAACCGATGCACAAATGCTTTTCTCCTGTGGGCAGGGCAGTGTAACTAGTACAGAGGTAAATGCTCTGATGGATATGATTGATGGATGCTTCCTAATCCGGAAAGGCACAGGTCTTTCCGCCGGGAATGGCCCTCTCCCAGCTGGGTCTGTTTCCCCAGAACCCTGGAGCGCAGGTTTCCTCATGTTGGAGCACCGCCCCGATCACAGGCTGGAAATAGTAAGTGTGAAGAGCCACAGTGCCTTTCCACACCTCCCTTCCGATTCTGGATGAATTTTCCACCCCACAGAAACATGTCTCCAAAGCCATTTGAGAAAAGTGAAGCTTGGACAGGCCACAGTAGAGCAAGGCCACTGCTCTGGTATATTGTGGAAAAACCATGCATTTCCAACCGATAAATGCCCTATGCTGACTCCTTACTACTTTCCCCGCCATGGAACTGGAATAACCAGTGTTCTCGTTTTATAGGGAAGGTTCTCCGGGTGCCAGGCGTAGCCGTGGCCTTCCTGCCATTCTCCCAGGGACTGCAAATTGGATCCTTCACTTTCATTATGTCCGGGCGTGGGGATGGGGAAGAGGGGAGTATTGCCCACGCAGTATCCCAGGAGTCATGAAACTGGTGTTTTATTACATGCAACGTAGTCATTAAAGCTGAACTTTATTTCCCAGTCCATTGGAGGCAGGAGGGAAAATGGTTCAGGTGGCTGACTTCACAGCTTTGCTGAGCTCCTTAGCCCAGAGCTTTCCTATTTCTGAGTTCTATGTCCCAGGTTTGGATAGGAGTTCATAGTGGACATTTCCATGTTCCTGAAACCTGGTAATTATTTTGAGTCAAAGGTAGGTATGAGAGTTTCACATCCCCAATAAAATGATAACAATAGTGAATCCTTTCTGCTTTTGGCACTGCACTAAACATTTTTTTCTTTTTAAAAAATATGTTTTTATTGATTTTAGAGAGAAAAGAAGGGGTAGGGAGAGAGATAGCAACATCAATGGTAAGAGAGAAGCATTGATCAATTGGCTGCCTCCTGCACACCCCCTACTGGGGATCGAGCCTTCAACCCAGGCATGTGCCCTGACCAGGAATTGAACTGGGGACCTCTTGGTGTATAGGTCGATGCTCACCCACTGAGCCACACTGGCTGGGCTGTACATATTTTGATGCAGTAACTAATTTAGTGATCACAGAATCCTAGGAGACAAGTCTTATTCCAACAGAAAAGGAGCCTGAGCATTTGTCCCAGAGTGATATCACAACATCCAGTGACGGAGAGCTGAAGGGTCACTCGAACTGGCTGTTCTCCCTGTGGTTTCTATTTACAAGTCCACCTCCAGAGACAGTAAAGCTGTAAGGCTGTAGGCCATAAAGCTCTAGAGCAGTGGTTCTCTACCTTGGCTGCCCATTAGAATCACCTGGGAATCTTTTCAAACTCCTGGTTTCTGGGCCTCATCTTCCGGAAATTCTGTTTCTTTATTATGGGGTGGGGCCACAACATTAGTAACAAAGACACAGAATTTCCGGAGGATGAGGCCCAGAAATCAGGATTTTAAAAAGATTCCCAGGTGATTCTAATGTGCAGCCAAGGTTGAGAACCACTGCTATAGGAGCTTGATACCAGTGTTTCTAGGGATGTGACTTTCGAGTCTTGTCTTCTCCATCTCACAAACAGGAATGATGACACGTGCCGCCAACTGCCTAGGAAGTAAGCAGGTGATGTGTGAAGTTTAGGCAGAGTGTGGGGTCAAGTTCATGAACAATCACAGAAAGCTTTAGAAAGATCTTGCCTCGATGGTGGAATGGAGAGAAGGGAATGGTGGTGTGGGAGAAATGTCCCCTCCACAGAGTGACTCAGGCCTCCTCCTGTTCTGTGAGCTGACCTGCGCAGAGATTGTCTTTCATTTTGTTTCGGTTTAGTTTCTGTTGTTAGTGAATTAGAGTTGTTTAGAAGCTTCTCTCAATTAGTCTGGTAAGAACAACCTATACCGCCTCATCATGTCTATGGACTGGAGCTCAAAGCAGATGGGGCTTAGTCCCCTATCTAAGCCCAGCCTGCCCCTGGTCACACATGTGGTTAGCGGCAAAACCACGGCATGAACCCAGGTGTCCCCAGGCTCCCAACTCCCTGTGGTTGGGATCACATCATGCTTCCCTAGTCAGTTTTCTGAAATGACTGGAGTTCCAGCAGTTCTCCAGTGGGTTTCAGCAGTTCTTCGCATCAAAGCTCAGATTAGGGAATTTCAGATATATTACACGCCATGCTGGCAGCTTCCCAGGAATACTGGGTATTTCTCTCTTATAGAAATCTGCAAAGGGTGCTTGGTCAGTGTTGAGTGGCCCCTTGCACACACTGTGATTGATTCAACTGTTAAGTTTCTTTTGAAGTTTATTAGTTTCTACCAAAAAGGTAGTAGAGGGTAGAGGAGCTTTGGGCTGATCCAGACCAAGGCTTACATCCCACCTCTGCCATGGTATTGCTATTACTGCAATGTATTACTATGTACTTTTGGTATTCTTGGGCAATTTATATAACTTCTTCCTAGGATGGCTGTGAGTTTTTATTAAAAACTTACATATTTGTATTTTGTGACTAGTTTGAGGGGCTTCTTTCATCAGTTAGACAGTTTTCTTTAAGCAATACAAAAAAGATGATTGTTGCCCAGCTGGCATGGCTCAGTGGTTTAGCATCGTCCTATGAACCAGCAGGCCGTGGTTCGATTCCAGTCGGGGCACATGCCTAGATTGCAGGCTCAATCCCCAGTGTGGGGCATGCAGGAGGCAGTCGATCAATGATTCTCTCTTATCATTGGTGTTTGTATCTCTCTCTCCCTCTCCCTTCCTCTCTGAAATTAATAAAAATCTATTTAAAAACCACACAAAGTGATGATTGTCTTTTAAGACAATTTCAAAAGAAATTGTCACTCTCCTGTTACCAACAACAATATGACTTTAAGTTACTTAATATCTGAGGACCTTAGTTTATTTCCTAATCAAAGGAAATACCCATGCTCATTTAATAGAGTTGTTGGGGAAATTAAATGAAAGCAGGGGAAGTCACAGGGCTTCATACAGAGAAGTTGTACATGAACACAGTGTTTTAAAACTTTTGTTTTTAACAGCATATGTTAAAACGGTTTGGGGATTCCCAGCAGATGGATGAACTCAGAGCTGGGAGCAGGCCAGGAGGCAAACCTGTCTGGCTTCTTTCTCTCTCTGAGGCCCCTGTTCTGAACCAGGCCCATCCCTAACATTTGTGGGGCCCAGGGCAAGAGTACCTATGAAGGTATGGCTGCCATATGTCTAAATATTTAAAAGTGATAAGTAAGGCGAACAAATTGTTAAGGTAAATAAGGTCTATCATCTAATTGAAACAAATTTGCCTGCATAATGGACCGGAAGGCCAGGTTTGAATTTAGGATTCTTGGACTCCTTAGAATTCTGTGCCAAAATGTGGCTGACCTGGGAGTGTGGGCCCCTGGACGCCTTTTGTCCCAACCTCTGGATCCATCTGTGCAGAAAGGGGCCTTGTGTGCTTTGTGTGGATACCCCAACCTCCACGCCCAACCTCTGTTCATAGCCTCTTACAGACAGCAGCCTTTGACCACTCCTGAGTCCAGGGGTACATGTATGCTTGTGCAGTTAGGTCCCCTTGGGAGGCCAGATCTGAGGAAGAGCCCCCCCCCCCCCCACCAGACTGTGAAAGTGGCACAGAGTAATATGAGTAGGATATTCTCGGGTCCCAGGCTCCTAGAGTATGCTCTTACAGCGGTTCTCAAACTGTGGGTCGCGACCCCTTTGGGGGTCGAACGACCCCTTTGGGGGTCGAACGACCCCTTCACAGGGGTCGCCTAAGACCATTGGAAAACACATATATAATTACATATTGTTTTTGTGATTAATCACTATGCTTTTATTATGTTCAATTTGTAACAATGAAATTGGGGGTCAACACAACATGAGGAACTGTATTAAATAAAGGGTCACGGCATTAGGAAGGTTGAGAACCACTGCCTAGAACAGTGATGGCAAACCTATGACACGCGTGTCAGAGGTGACACGCGAACTGTTTTTTTTTTTGGTTGATTTTTCTTTGTTAAATGGCATTTAAATATATAAAATAAATATCAAAAATATAAATCTTTGTTTTACTATGGTTGCAAATATCAAAAAATTTCTATATGTGACACGGCACCAGAGTTAAGTTAGGTTTTTCAAAATGCTGACACGCCGAGCTCAAAAGGTTCGCCATCCCTGGCCTAGAAGTTAGGGGAGGAATTAGACTCTGGGTGGGCACATACCCTTCTCTAAGGTTTTCTCATCCTCTGAGGAAGGGAACAGCTGGAAAAGGGCCCCTCATACCTGTGGCTAAGGCCAGTGCTGCACTGAACCATAGTGCTCCAAGGAGCCCAAATCCTGAATTGACAGCTTCTTTTACAGCTTTTCAGATTTGTATTCTTGACCTATATGGTTCTAGAAGTGCCCTTTCAACAGATTGAAAGCCCTAATTTCTAATCCCAGTTAGAAATAAAAAAGATATCCCTTGGTGCCTAGTACTGAAACTCTGGCCAATTCTTTCTATTGACCACTAAGGCTGCCCAGTAGGGAGCAGTTGCAGCCAGCCTTGCCCCTAACCTAGAGGAAAAACAATGGTCCAGCATTGCTTTTGCCCAGCTGGGCACCCCACAGTTCCTCCTACCGACTCGCCCCCATTTTCAGCCCTGGGTCTCTGTATTGCCTGGTGTCCCCAAGGCCAGAGTCTCCCCTCAGACTGTGTGGTGATGGTGATGGGAAGATGTAAGGAAACTGGGGAGCCCAATGGTTCTATGTACAGACTTTGACCCAGTCACCCTGTTGTTGGCACCAGGCCTCACCTCTGTCTTCTGCAACATCTGGTGCTTTCAAGTTCAAAGTGCCCGGGGGTTGGGGGGGAGGGTGTCTATTGGGCATGTTTGCTCACTTTGCCAATACTCCTTCTGTGGCAGTTTAGGCTGTGCCTGTCTCTATGGCTATCAGGAAACCCTACTTTATCTATTTTTCATTTGTAAGAAATTAGTTGAAACCTCTGGTCCACTCATTTATCTACAGTTTCCCCTTGTGATTCAATAGTCTTTGGTTTCCTTTTCTGGTGTGTGTGTGTGTGTGTGTGTGTGTGTGTGTGTGTGTGTGCTGTAGTGTGTGTAATTTCAGGAGAAAGAGGAGGAAGACAAGTAGCCAATTCACCATGTTTGACTAGATTTAAATACTAATAAAGTAGCAGATCTGATGTTCATGGAGGGTTTCGTCTACATTAGAATGGCCTCAGATCCCTTCTTTTGTGCATCATTTCTTTCCCTTTCTGGACATTTTCAGAGAAGCGGGGATTTATGGCACTATCATATCGACTTCAAGCCACACGGGGCCCGTGATAGAAAAGCCCTAAGTTTCCAGACAGCAGTTGTTCTTATCGGATCCCCTGTGTGTGTTCAGGTTCCAGAGCCTAGAATTGAGTGCAGTCTCATAGCCCCAGTAGGAGCCAGCTCTCCAATCATTTTGGAAATGTGGTCTGTCCTTTATTCATTCCTCATTATAGCCCCTTTGTTCTTGAACTTGCTTAACATAGCATAAAACAGACAAATGAATAGATGCAATCTTTATGAATCTAAACTACTTAATGAGTTCTTAGGTGATTTAAACCTATTCATGGTCCTTCCTGATATGGAATAATATGTGAACATTCCTGTGCATAATTGTGTACTCATTAATGTATTTGTACCTATGTATAAGTCATTAATTTTGGGGAAAAACCCTTTATCTTCTGGATTAACATTGTCCACAATAGGAAGAAGGGGTTTTACCTTTTAGAGAAGTAGCAGATAATGTATATCCTATATAATAAAAGGCTAATATGCAATTGACTGAACGGCAGAACGACCGTTTGCTATGACTCACACTGACCACCAGGGAACAAACGCTCAATGCAGGAGCTTCCCCTGGTGGTCAGTGCGCTCCCACAGGGGGAGCACCACTTAGCCAGAAGCCGGGCTCATGACTGGTGAGCATAGCGTTGTGACAGGAGCCTCTCCCGCCTCCACAGCAGCGCTAAGGACCCCTCAGTGGACATCACCCAGGGGTCCTGGAATGCGAGAGGGCACAGGCCGGGCTGAGGTGCCCCCCCCCCGTGCACAAATGTCGTGCACCAGGCCTCTAAAATAAATAAATATATAATTTCAGAGAGGAAAGGAGAGGGAGAGAGAAATATCAATGATGAGAAGCACTGACTGGCTGCCTCCTGCATGCCCCCTACTGGGGACCAGGCCTGTAACCCAGTGTGCCGTGCCAGCACAGCCAAGGGTTTGGTGAGCCTGGGGGGCAGGGGGGCGGCGGCAAAGGATTAAAGACAGACAAAGAGAATATAGCTAGGGCTTGGTGGACTCCTGTGCCTGGATGAGGCCACAGAGAGGGATCCAGCCAGCAAGCTGAGGCTTTATTTAATAGTCAGAGAAAAACAAGGTAGTGGTCAACATAGTTACAATGTTCTTGTGAGTTTCACTTGTTTTAGGAGCACTTGCTGCACCTCCCAGAGTCCATTAGCTACCCAGGAAGGATCTAGGGAGCTTATAAGGTCAAGCTTAATTATGCTAAGAGGGCTCTGCCCTCTAAGCTGGGACTTGTTTGTGGCTCTGCCACAGGTCAATCCGAGGCTTAATTCTATAGCCGCTCCCTACAATCCAGGATGTGCCCTGACTAAGAATTCTGGTTCATAGGTTGAATTCTGTTCAACCACTGAGCCACATAGGCCAGGCCAGATCTTATATTTGAGAGCTTATTGCAAGTAATGTTAACAAGGGTGCTGTTAGACTAGAGTATGTCCAGAAGAAAGCACCAAAGGTACTTAAACCGTGTCTCTGAGGGGAGTTGAAAAACCTGGTCACGTTTCTCTCAGGGAGGAGAGAGAACACAGGGGAGTAGATGAGGTATGGCTTTCAGGGCCTAACAAACTTCTGCAGAAGTACCTTATTTTCCATGTGACTCCTATGGGCAGACCTAGGACCCGTAGTGTAAGTTATAGGAGGATAAGTGTTGAATGAGTCAGAATATGACCATCTGAGCTGCCTCAGAGAGAGGCCCCCATCTCTGCACAGAGGTTATAGAAGGGGACGTAGCATCCAGCTAGACATTCATCTGATGACTTTTAAGTCTTTAGATTTAGAATTTCAGATTTGGAGTTTGATCGGCACTAATATCTATATACTAGAGGCCTGGTGCACAAAATTCATGAACTGGAGGTGGAGAGCCCCTCAGCCTGACCTGCGCCTTCTCACAGTCCAGGACGCCTTAGGGGATGTCCAGCAGTCAGACATCCCTCTCGCAGCCTAGGACCCCTTGATCCTTACTGCCCGCCTGCTTGCTGCTCCTTACCACTTGGCTCGCTGCTCCTTAGTGCTGCTGGTGCTGTTAGACTAGAGTATGTCCAGAAGAAAGCACCAAAGATACTTAAACCATGTCTCTGAGGGGAGTTAAAAAACCTGGTCACGTTTCTCTCAGGGATCCTCTCCCGCCACCGCCGCTGCGCTCACCAGCCATGAGCCCAGCTTCTGGCTGAGCAGAGCTCCCCCTGTGGGAGTGCACTGACCACCACGGGGCAGCTCCTGCATTGAGCTTCTGCCCCCTGGTGGTCAGTGTGCATCATAGCGACCAGTCATTCTGGTCGTTCTGCCATAGGGTTGCTTAGGCTTCTATTATATAGATATTTTTGTCTTATTGGTTTCCACAGCAGAGTCTATAATAAGAATTTTTTAGCTGTGTCCAAAGCCATTTTGGAATTGTGAGTTCTTTCTCTTGCAGGAGAAAATGCAGAAGTTTCCATGGACGTTTCGCTGGCTTACCGTGATGATATGTTTGCTGAATGGACTGAAATGGCCCATGAGAGAGTGCCTCGGAAACTCAAATGTATCTTCACATCCCCCAAGGTAGGATTCCTTGACGTCTAATTTGTTGGAGTTTTTTGTTTGTTTTTTAAATATATTTTATTGATTTTTTTACAGAGAGGAAGGGAGAGGGATAGAGAGTCAGAAACATCGATGAGAAAGAAACATCAATCAGCTGCCTCCTGCACACCCCACCCTGGGGATGTGACCTCAACCAAGGTACATGCCCTTGCCTGGAATCAAACCTGGGACCCTTCAGTCCACAGGCTGACGCTCTATCCACTGAGCCAAACCAGTCAGGGCTGGAGTTTTTATTTAATTTCTAGTTATGTGGGAAGATTTGCTTTACAATTAACAGATATGTTCCTTATTTCTTAGCATGCATAACCCACATTATCCTTTGTCTTAGTAGAGAAAAGAGCTGTGTAGATATTTCCTATCCCGGCAAAGGAGGAAAGAATAGAAGGATTGTCTGTCTGAAGTGATTTAGTTGTTTCTCTGAAATACCTCCATAAAAATACATTCCTCATTCTTTGGTTAATAGCTGAATGTGTCTGAAGGACATTGCTAAATCACTTTGATATATAAGAATCTTGATATTGGAGTAGTGCTGAGTCTACTTCTCTTTTTCTTAGGCTTCTCTTCGCTGTCAAAGTTCATGTAGGTACGAAGACTAAAAATCCCAGTGACCACAGACAGAAAGACAACCTCAGTCTTCTAACTGGTCTTTAAGACACTCCCTTCTCTGGTTTTTCCAGGAGGACTCAGTCAACCACCCATGGGAGGGAGATTACTATCCTGCATTGAAAATATGGAAACATTTTCTTTGGGGCAAAGGCCCAAAGATTGATTCAATGACCTCCAGGGATAGTGGGATTTGATGATTAAAGGACCAAATCAAAGTGAGCTGGAGGCCCTTTAAAAAGCCAAGTGCTGCCCTTACACATGCCTCCATGACATTCTGGCCCCTCACACTTACTGACCCCTCTGCTCTTGAAAGTCTCTGTGAAGGTGAAATGGGGCCATAGTTACTGTTACTCACGGTTACCCACAGTTCCCAAGGGTGCTGGCGTGGTGCACCATCAATGACAGGTGATCTCTGATGGTCCTTCAGGTACAGAAAGGGTCTCGTTTTCTTTGTGTCAGTGGATGAGAGGCCAAACTTAGTGAGAGCACATTGTTGATATGTCATTTGTCACACGGCATCTCCAGATCGATTGCTCCTGAAGGATTTGGATAGCTTTGTAATACCCACTCCATTGTTTGGTTTTGTTCCTTTCCTCTCCTAGCATTGGCCTTTTGCTTTTGCCGGTAACTATAGCATTGGGATTCCCTGTGGGATGGTAAGAATGGCAGGTTGAAGCCTCTGAGTACCATGCCCCTGCCCTGTCCGTCCTACCTTAAGGAGGAGTAAGACGGGGCAGGCTCACAGAATTAACATTAGTTAAAAACATGGATTTGGAGCAAAACAAGTGTCTTCAGTTCCAGGCTGTATCACTTACTGTCTGCGTGACCTTAGGCAAACTTACTTCCTCTGTCTGAGCTTCAGTTTCCCTTCTGCAAAATGGAATAATAATGCCTGATATGGGAGTCTTTATAAGGACTACATGGGATAGTGAACATAAGCAGAATGACCTTATCATGTAACATGTCGTCTGACACACATTTGAGAATGAAAGAGGATGTTAATCAGATGGGCCACTAGAACTCTCATGGGCATAAGCACCTATTGGGACACCTGACACTTATATTAAGTCTCTCTTCCGGGTTCCATAGACTAGAGCTACAGAAAGCATGCTCTGAGGACTGGCAGCGTCAACATCATCTGAGAGCTTGTAGGAAATGCAGATTCCCAGGTTACACCCCAAACCTAATGGATCAAAATCTCAGCATGCAGGAGCAAGGAATCTGTGTTTCAAGAGGCTTTCAATTTCTTCTCTGAAGCTTGATAAACTTTGAGAGCCACTGCCCTAGACCAATGGTCGGCAAACTGTGGCTCACGAGCCACATGCGGCTCTTTGGCCCCTTGAGTGTGGCTCTTCCACAAAATACCGACTTCTGCGCATGGGCCACGAGGTTTCAATCGCACTGTACATGCACACCCACGCGTGGTATTTTGTGGAAGAGCCACATTCAAGGGGCCAAGGAGCCGCATGTGGCTCGCGAGCCGCAGCTTGCCGACCACAGCCCTAGACCCTTTGCTGAGTGCCAAATATAGTTCCACTTGCAACCAAAATAAAGCCACCTGGAATTGTTTGGGGAGGCCTTCAGGGGACAATCAGTGGGTAAAAATAAATGGTGGAGGGAAACTGGAGGTAGCAGGAGAGGGGACTCTCTAACATGTTCAGATCTTTGTGTGCAACAGAGAAAATTAATTAAAACCTTTCTAGCTGTTGTTGCAAGTTGCCTGCGTCTTTCAGAGGTGAGACTGGTTGGATATCTAATCTAAAGGATATAAAGCTTCGGGATATGGAATTTCATCCTCAGAAAAGGGAAAAGTCATTTCTCACCTCACTTGCACACTTGCAGGGCACTGAGAAGCAGAGTGAGGGGGAGTCATTAAGAAGCCTGCAACTGTTCCTCCGTGTTGGCTGCTTAATTATCTTTAGGATGTGTTGATCCCTTTCAAGAAAGATATTAAACCTTGAAAAGTGTGAAGGAAAATGAATCATCAAATCTGTGCCTTCTGATTGCAGTGAAATTTAGTTTTGAGTCTGAAGATTAAATGAGAAATTGCAGTAAAGGGTTTTAGTCCCTGGTGGCTTGCGAAGTTAAAAAAAAAGAAGTCAAGTTGCCACCTGCTGTAATTTGTCATAATTAGCCAGTCTCATGCTGGAGTTGGCTGGAGCTGGGGGAGGGCTAAGGGAATGGGAGAAAATAAAGAGAGAGGGGGGACTGTCTGTCTTTCTAAATGTCCTAAATACTGGCAGAGGCAGAACTTCAGTGTGTACGGAAAAGTCCCCAACAGGATGCAGTGTTTATCTTTGAGACAGGTAGGCTAGGCGAGGAACCCAGAATCCGGTGTATCCAATTTCTTTAACTTAGATAAATTTTTTTAAATTGATTTTTAGAGAGAGAGAAAAGAAGAGGTATAGAGAGAAAGAAACATCAACGAGTGAGGAACATCATCGGTCAGCTGCCTCCTGCACACCCCCTACTGGGAATTGAGCCTGCAACCCAGGCATGTGCCCTGACTGGGAATTGAACCATGACCTCCTGGTTCATAGGTTGACTGTCAACCACTAAGCCCCAACGCCAAGGAAACGTAGATACATTTGTCTCATGGGTTGGTAGCATTAGCCTCTGTAGGGACAGGAAAGTGGAGGACAACTAGAGAACAATGAAAGGGGACTAGAACCCTGTAGATTATCTTATTTTTACCTTCTTGTTTTACTTATGAGGAAAGTGAGGCCAAAGGAGGTGGATGACCTTCACAAGGTACCCAACAAGGAGCAAGGTCAGGTCATTGCCATCCTCATCACAGCACAATGCCTGTCCTCAGGCATGTCTGATGCAGTGTCATTCATTTCTTCCTGCTGTACTCAAGTAACCTCTTCCCCATCAGAGCTGAAGGCTGGATTTGGAAGGCCCAGACCCTCAACCCCATACTATTACTTTTGGGACCACGGCATTAGACTAATAGAGTTTTGTTCTCTTCCCCCTCAAACTCTCAATAAAACAAGACTCTGGAAACATATCAGAAAACCCTCCTTCCTGCTACCACAGGGGGTCATCAACCTCCTCAACGCAGCTTAATCCGAGGCTGAATCAGAGCCTATAGTGTTTTCAGTTGTTCCTGCAGAGGCTACTCCTAGCCCTGATTTGTACGTATAAGAGAGAGAAAGGAACAGGAAGGAGAGAAAGACAGCCTATACAGAAAGAATCATCCAGCCTGCAGATGAAGTGTAGGTAAAAAGCAGGATTCTTTCTGCAGAATTTTTTTAATTCCATAAGCCAAGTCTAATCAACTGATATTTCTGATAAGAGCCCCTCAAACCTTAAAGGATAAAAAATGATCATGATTGATTAGTGATGTCTGCTCTGAGTAAGGAGTGGAAGCAAATAAGCCAAATATTTGCCTGCTCTACCTCTACTTTGTCATGTGTGTCTTTGGTCTCTATACAGAGGTTTGTGTTTATTGCACTCTAAGTTATGACTCTCCAATAAAGAACTCCGCAAGATCACAGAAGGGGCAGAAGTCTCTTCATACACTAGTTAGTCTGTAGACTCCTTATTATCTTCCTTCTGATTTTTCCACTAGACTTTTTACTCTGACGAGTCACAAAAAATTATAGAAATTCTGAGAATTTAGGCTTGGGAACAACAAATTAGGTCTTCCCTATCATTTGATCAGAAAACATTGAAGCCAGCATATAAACCCAATATTGATGGCAGACACTCATCTCTTTTATTAGGAAAAAATCCCTGGCTGCTAAAGTTTACGCCTCTACATAGCCGTATTTACCCCATGGTAGGAACACAAAGCCAGGAGTTCTGGTGCGGGAGAGCAGAATTTAGTTTTCAAAACAACCTGAGCCCCTACCTTCCAACCTCCCACTGCCATGCTCTGGGCAGTAACTCTTCAATTGCTTGGCAGGAAGGGTGAGAGGCTTCTTTTAAAAACTGGGATTAATTTTTGTTCAATTAAAATGTCTGCTCCTTCTGCCACCTTGCCTCTTGGGCAGTTTAGAAGCTTTGGAGATAGAAAATTCCAACTGGGGATCTCAAACTAATCCCATTACTACCTTTCATCCCTTTCTGTCTTCCCCAAGTCTCAAGGGTTCCTGGAGTTGCTTCTTTTTCTGTCAAATCAATAAAACATAGATGTTCTCAGCTTCTTGCAGCTTCTCCTGCTGGCCAAAACCATGTAAGTAATTAGCCGTTACCTAAGACTGTGCGGAATGTCAGCAAGAGCTTCTTCCTGAACATTATGAAGTTGACTTTTCCGCAGAGCCCTACAGGTCTCCAGTGACAGGCTGCAAATAAAAAGCATGCAGTCCTGGTAGACCAGATGAACCTGATAGGAGGCTCAAATGAGGATTAAAACGCTGAGAGAAGCGCAAGGATATAGAAGAGATTTTTACCTAACATTTTAGGTTCTACCTCAAATGTGGCTAATGGCTGTTTGTTTTTTGAAGGGAAGAAGGGCAACCGGTGGATACCATGCCTCCAGTGTGCCCTATTATCGGTACCTCTAAGGAATACCTTTAAGCATTAGCTAGGAATACCTTTAAGCATTAGCTAGGAATACCTTTAAGAATTCGTACTAGGGCCCTAACTGGTTTGGCTCAGTGGATAGAGTGTAGGCCTGCGGACTGAAAGGTCCCAGGTTCTATTCCTTCCGGTCAAGGGCATGTACCTTGGATGCAGGCACATCCCCAGTAGGGAGTGTGCAGGAGGCAGCTGGTTGATGTTTCTCTCTCATCGATGTTTCTCTCTATCCCTCTCCCTTCCTCTCTGTAAAAAATCAATAATATATATATATATATTTAAAAGAATTCGTGCTAGGAGGCAAAGGTAAGAGAGTTCAGACAGTCTATTGGCAATAGTGACCCTGCCTCAAAACCTCTGTTCTTCTTCCAGACCCCAGAGCACGAGGGGCGTTACTATGAATGTGATGTCCTTCCTTTCATGGAAATCGGATCTGTGGCTCATAAGTACTACCTTTTGAACATCCGGCTGCCTGTGAATGAAAAGAAGAAAATCAACGTTGGGATTGGGGAGATAAAAGATATTCGGTTGGTGGTGAGTCTATCTAATTGGCCCAGGCAGTTTGCAGCACTAGAACACAGGCTAAGAACACTGGTTATGGAGCAAGTGCGTTGAAAGGGAGCTCTCATCTCACTCTTGATATCTCCAAGCCTCTATTGTCTCTGAGAAATAAGAATAACACATACCCATGATGTCTGAGATCAGAAATTTGTGTGAGAGATTACAGAAATGGAAAATAAAGCGATTATTGTGCCCATTGAAGATGTGATAATGATTACTTTTGCATAATGAACAGCACCAAAATAAAAGCAATTTCTTTTACATGTTTCACCTTGCAAGCCTAAATGTCAACAGGAGCAGTGGTGTTTTAGGTTCTTTCCATTTATTTGTTTAATGGGAAAAATTAGAACATGGGGCAAGGGGACCATTTTTAAATCTAAAACATAGTTACACAAGAAATACATATATATTGTAGAGAATTAGAAAGCACAAGTAAACACATAGAATATAAAAATTACCTGTAATATCCTAGCATATAGAAATAACCACTATTGAGGTTTTGATTTCAGATTTCTTCTATACATATATTCATATATAATCCTTCATGTACAAAAAATAGGATCATACTCAATTGATACTTTTGTTCCTTGTTGTATTTTTAAAATATATATATTTATTGATTTCAGAGAGAAAAGGAGAGGGAGATAGAAACATCAATGATGAGAAAGAATCGTTGGTCAGAGCCCACAACCCAGGCATGTGCCCTGACCTGGAATTGAACCATGGCCTCCTGGTTCATAGGTTGATACTCAACCACTGAGTCACACTGGCCGCCGGGCCTTGCTCTTTTAATTTAATGGCATTTTGTGAATATGTTAATGGTATATTGCGAATATTGTATATATACAGCGAATGAATATTAAATACACACACAGACACACACACAAACTCACATAGATTTACCTTAACACATTTTACCAATCTTAACTTGGGCATCTACGATTTCTCCAATTTTTCAATGAAAGCCATACAGAAAAATCTTTGATCATATTCTTAATTATCCCCTTCGTATAGAGTGGGTCCATTTTTATGCCTTCAGGTTTATATTTCTACAATGCCTGAGAAGGGGTCAGGGAGAGTAGGCGACAGTATATGCTCTGAATGTGAAAGCTTTTGATCTGGACAGTTAAGCAGACAAGGTCTCCCCTTACCTCTCTCTGCTGGTAGAAAATAACACCAAGATATATTCACCTTCAAAATGTTGGCCTCTCTCTAGGGAATCCACCAAAATGGAGGCTTCACCAAGGTGTGGTTTGCCATGAAGACCTTCCTTACGCCCAGCATCTTCATCGTTATGGTGTGGTATTGGAGGAGGATCACCATGATGTCCCGACCCCCGGTGCTTCTAGAAAAGTAAGGGTTGAGATGGGAGCACCCTGACGGAACACAGCATTGCGTGATCTGATTGTCTGCTCCTGGTTTTGCGGGATCTAGGTCAAGTGGTCAGTGTAGTACTTGGTCTAGTGATTTGACCAGGAGTCATTCTGGACTTTTTTCTCCTCTAGCTTTCACATACAAATTATTATTAAATGCTGCAGGTTCTCTTTCGGCTCCTTGTTCTGTCCTTGCTGCTCAGCCCCATGGTCTGACTCAGATACTTCTCTCTGTTACAGGGGGTGAGCTGCCTTTCTCCTAACTAAGCCCAGTCCAGAAGGACAATGCTCCTGTAGACGTATCCCTTTCTCCCATATTATTGACTTTTTCCTTTTTGCTGAAATCATTCCCACTAATGTACAAATACTCTCTGTTACCTCTCATTCTTGAACAAAACTTTTCCTTTTCCCTTTTCCCCTTGAAGCCATCACACCATTTTTCTTTTTTCTTTTACAACAAAACTCCTCAAAAAAAATTTGTCTGTATATCTTCTCCTCCTAGTTTTTCTTAAGCCCATTTCACACACCACTCCCTCCCCCCACCCCATGAAACTGGTCTAGATAGGATCACCAGTGACCTTCACATTCCAAACCCAATGGTCATATCTCAGTCCTCACTTTTCTTGGCCCATTATCAGCATTTGACATGATGGATCACTGCCTTTTTTTTTTTTTTAGCCTTTTCCACCCTTTTTGTGGTCATTCTCCTCCTTTGCTGACCATCACTCAGTCTCCTTTGCTCTTTCCAACCAAATTCCAAATTCTTAAACTTTGGAGCCAGGGCTCAGTCTTTGGAACTTTTCTCTTTATTAGCTGTGCTTAGTCCTTAGATGATCTCATCTAATCTCATGGTTTTAAAAATCACCTAAATGATGACTCTTAATTTATAATTGTCAATCTCAGCCTCTCCCAACTCTCGATTCAAATATTCCAACTGTTTATTCAACATCTTCACTTACACAGAAATGTAACACGCGCAAAAAACAATGGATATCCTCCCATTTCAAACCTGTTCCTCTCCCAGGCGTTCCCATCATGGGAAATGGCAACTCCACCCTGTCCGCTTTACTTCTGGTTTTTCACACTCCTCATCTAACCCACCAAGAAATCTCACCATTTTCATTGCTACTACCCTAATCTAACCCTCCATCATTTCTCACCTGGTTTATTTGAAATAGCCTCTCAACTGTTCTCCTTGCTTACACCATTTCCCTCCCTATAATCTATTCACACTGCAGCCAGATTCCCTTTCAAGTGTAAATCAGATCATGTCACTCCTCTGCTCAAAGCTCTCTATTGGCTTTGCACCTCCATTGCCCTAGCCTATAAAGCCCTGGATGCTCTGGACTCTTACTACCTCTGATTTTATCTCTTATCCTCTTCATCACCTACCATCCCTTGATGGTGCTCAAACATGCCTAACCCCAGGACCTTCGCACTTGCTGTTCTCATTATCTGAGATGCTCTTATCCAGATAGATCTGTGGCTCAATTCCTCATTTCCTTCAGGCCCTGCTCTTATGCATCTTATCTTAAAGGCTTTTCCTGCCCATCATATATAAATAGCACTACTCTCCATTCTCCCACCTTGCTTTATTTTTCTTTATAACAATCATTCTCTATTTACTATCTTTTCTCTTATATCCCTCCTCTAACCCCATCTGAATGCAGGTATCACAAGAGTGGGATCTTTGTTTTGCTATCTATTACATCCCTAGTGTCTAGAATAGTGACTGGTACATAGAAGGAATTCAATAAATACAAATTTGTTGAATGAATGGATGAATGAAAGAACCATGTCACTCCATTGTTGAACCTTTTTTATTGGTTCAGTTCTTTCAGGATAAATTGCAAATTCTTTAATGAGGTATTCAAGTTTCCTCATGAGCTCACCCCTTTTCACTTCTCTGGTATCATGTCCTGACATTTCCTGATAAGTGCCTCATACAGACCCCCAAATGCTCAGGCTGTTGCAGGCTGCTGTGCCTCCATCCACACATTTCCCTCTGCTTGGAATGCCCTTCCACATCCTTATCCTTGACTCACAACTCTCCTCAATTTCTGTCAAAGTTAGAGGTCCCAGTCGCAGCCTGTGCACACACTTCTATCAGACCGCTTATCACACTTTGTCTCTTTATCTGGCTGAGGCACTAAACATATTTCCAGGAGTGGAAGAACTGGTCATATTTATTTAGGTATTTATAGCCCTAACAAAATGCCCAGTGCATAATCTGTGCTTAATAAACATATGTATTTCATTAATAATGAATGAAAATAGGAATAAATCAGTGACTCAATGAATAATTTGATAGAGAAATGGCAATTAAGTGTGATGGGGGAAGCAAAATAAACACTAAACAAGCTATTAAAAGAATGTGCATTTCATATTGTTTGGAGTCACTTATTACCGACACGAATATGCTCATATAATTCACAGTTGCTGAGGAAAGCATTATAACAATGAATATCCTTAGAGATCAAGTTAGTGATAACCTGAATAGATAAGAGAGGATCATTATATTCAAGGAGGTCTGATTAAGAAGGCAAGGGAGGGTAAAAACATTTTAGGAAGCTTTTAATCTGAGCTGGTACCAAAATAAAATTCCAGGGATTAAGGAGGTTAAGTTCAGTGATCTAGAAAGGTTAAGGTAACACTCCTTCATTCTGCAATGGTACCACAAAAAGAAGACATTTTGTATCTCTGTGTAGAAACTCACTCTGAGAGCTAAGAAAATTGGTCATATGGCTTCATTCCCAATAAGTAACATCTCATTCCCCAAAACTGGCTTCTGACGTTTGAAGATCTGCTTCCCAAATTGATCAAATCATTTTCCTGATATGTTCTTGCCATCAGAGTCATCTTTGCCCTTGGGATTTCCATGACTTTTATCAATATCCCAGTGGAATGGTTTTCCATTGGGTTTGACTGGACCTGGATGCTACTATTTGGTGATATTCGGCAGGGCATCTTCTATGCAATGCTTCTCTCCTTCTGGATCATCTTCTGTGGCGAGCACATGATGGTAAGAGTCAGAACCTCTTGGGGAAGGGACAGTGGCTATGGCAGAATAAATTAGTGGCTACAGGAGTGAGTTCTGGAATCAGGCTCTCAGTTCCAATTTCTGCTTCACCACTGGTTAGCTGAGTGGCCTTAGGCACGTGACTTAATCACTCTGAATCTCAAGTTCCTCGTCTATACAATGGGATTGGTGTATAGGGTTTTTTGTGAGATGTAAATGTAACATACTTAGCAGGGAGTAAACACACAAAGATTAGCGATTATTATTATTTCTTGTCCTTTGGCTTCTGCTCTGCTTATCCCCAGGACCAACATCACCACCAGAGAATGTAGTGTAGGCCCAGTTCTTTCCAGCTGGCAATTTGTCCAGGTGGCCTAGTAACCCCTCTTACCCAGAAACGCTGACCTCCCTGGTCAGTTTGCACAGACACCAAATCGTATTTCAAGAGGAATTGACGGTACCGTGGATAAAAATAAGAATGGTGCCGTCAGCACGTTGTGGCTAAAATGACACGCCAGCTGGAGCTTGGGCCCCAGGTCAAGCACATGGGCTTCGTGGTTGGGTGGGCTGTTTGTGAATTCCATGACGGTTTGATCATTGCTTCTGAAGCCGTGCAGCCCTTCCAGGAGAACAGTGAGAGGAGGGAAAGGCTTTGCCTACTGCCAGGGGAGGCATGAGGGTTTGCCAGCAGTGACACATGGAGAACGAGCCCTCAGCAGCAGGGACAGTGAGTGCAGTGGGCTCAGGGGCAGCGGCCGGACAGTCTGCCGGGGTGCACTTCCCAGAGTGAATTGGTGTGGACTGCCCCGCCGGGATCCCAGCCTGGATGTAAACTATGTCTTTTGCCTTTCTCTATTTTCTCACTTTACTCGCCTTTATTTTCTTTTGTTTTTGTGAAATTGTTTTAATGAAGTATATTTTTTAAATTTTATTTTATTGTTTAAAGTATTACAGATAGTAGTACATATGTCTCCTTTTTTCCCCCCCCCCATTGACCTTCCCCCGGCCTCCCCTACCCCCCAGTGTCTTGTGTCCATTGGTTATGCTCATATGCATGCATACAAGTCCTTCGGTTGATCTCTTACCTCCCCCACCCCAACACTCCCTGGCCACCCCCCTTTATTTTCTGTCTTTTAGTATCTATGTACATGTATCAAGAGAAACCATTCCTGTTTTGAATAAAGACAGGGAAAACATGGATTTATTTTCCTAACTTTGAGACCTCTTACATTTGACATAGTTTAATACCTTAGAGCCTTTATTCAGTCCTCTGGGGACCACCCACCTTATCAAACACAAAGAATAAGTCACATAGGAATTTAATTCTAAATGATTTAACCTATAAGACCTTTCTTTGTGTTCCTGTAGCACCCTGTTGTTATTACTATGAGAGTTTTAGGAACAAATTTTGGTCTCACCCATTCTCAAAAGCCTAGAGTCTGACACAATGTTTGATACACAGCAGGTTGTCAGCAAGGATTGTTCGAATGACTGACTCACCGATAGAATTGTTTTGCTCTCACCATCTTTATCTCATTTCTCCACTTGGCTTTCATCAGGATCAACATGAGCGGAATCACATAGCAGGGTATTGGAAGCAAGTTGGACCAATCGCTGTTGGCTCTTTCTGCCTCTTCATATTTGACATGTGTGAGAGGTGAGCAGATGCCTGTGGGACTCTGGGCTGAAATGCACACCAGCATGTTCACTGCCCGCTCTTCAGGAGGAGTTTTCAAAAGGGAGAAGGGTAGTTGGGAGACTGTGGACATGGTCACATCCTCAGATAGGGATTGAGATTAAATCAAAAGTAAAGCTCTTTATAGATGCAAATGATTTGGGCTGATTATTCCTTTTTTTAAATTGTATTTTATTGATTTCAGAGAGGGAGGGAGAGGGGGAGAGATAGAAATATCACTGATGAGAGAGAATCATTGATCAGGTGCCTCCTGCATGCTCCCTACTGGGGATCGAGCCCACAAACAGGGCACCTGCCCTGATCATGGAATCAAACCGTGACCTTGTGGTTCCTAGGTTGAGGCTCAACCACTGGGCAGCACTGGCCGGATTGGGCCGATATTCTTCAAACTCTTTTTCTATTTAAGTCCTCTGTGACATTTCTAAATACACCCTCTACCCCTCCAGCTGAAAAGCTAAGACTATATAGAAAGTAAAGTGCCCCCTTTGCCTCTGTATTAATTGTTTCTTGCTTTTCCATCTCGTTTTTCTTTGTAGAGGGGTACAACTCACGAATCCCTTCTACAGTATCTGGACTACAGATGTTGGAACAGAGCTGGCTGTATCCTTCCTGGATGGTCTCGGGGTTTTATTTCTTCCCATAGCCATCTGATCCCCAAGATCATTTTCTAATGATGTTCTCCATATGTGCTCAGCCAGAGCTTTGATCCTTAGACCGAAGATAACGGCACAATTAAAGCAAATAATGAAGGAATTAATGCTTGCTTTCAAGCCTGGGTAAGAGCAGGCAAAATAAGGAGATTGCAGCATGTCTCTTCGGCGGAAGCATCAGAATTGCTGGTCTTATTGCACCCTGTCTAAATTATCTATTCCACCCTTGTTTACTGCAGACCGAAGCATGACTAGCTTTTCCCTGGAGCCACGGAGGTTCATTTCTGGGCTCCTTGTGGGAGAGCCAGTTTCTGAATTCCTCTGTGTGTGAGACTTCTTACAGTGACCTTGCTGTGCTGGCGTACCATGCTGCTGCTATTCATTTCCCAGACCAAGCGGAGATAAGGCTAAGGTGATTAGTTCCAGAGGCGTTGCCCAAGGCCTCTGGTTGGTTGTATAAACTCTGCCGGAGTCATCTTCATGAAGCAGAAGTGACAGTATTAGCTTATCCCTTTTAGGATGCTGGATTTAAATATTTTATCTTCCTGAATAATGCATTAAATCCTTGGGGAGAAAAAGACTCTCCTCTAGAGAGGGGAGAAAGGCTTGAGTTGTATTCTTTCCTGATGGATAATATCTTGTTATGTGCTGGCCATGATATTTATATTGGCTTCGGAATATCACAAGAAGTCTGTGAGCACACTAAATCTGTGAGCGGCACCAAACAGGGAATATATATATATATATATATATATATATATATATATATATATATATACACACACACTGAGTGGCCAGATTATTATGACCACCCCACCATCAGTACTTCATTGACACTTCCAAAAATATTGAAAACTTCCTAAGCAAATACTCTCAAGGTTTTATTATTATTACTAGAGGCCCGGTGCACAAAAATTTGTGCCCCCAGGGGGGCGGGGGGCGGTCCCTCAGCCCGACCTGTGCCCTCTCGCAGTCTGGGACCCCTCAGGAGATAATGACCTGCTGGCTTAGGCCTGCTCCCGGGTGGCAGAGGGCAGGCCCAATCCCTAGGTGCAGCCCCTGGTCGGGCTCAGAGCAGGGCCGATTGGGGAGTTGGGGCATCGCCCCCTGTCATGCACAGAGCAGGGCGGATCGGGAGGTGGCGATGCCACCCTCAGTCATGCTCAGGGTAGGGCTGATTGGGGGGTTAGGACACCGCCCCCTGTCACACTCAAGGCAGGGTCAATGGGGAGGTTGTGGTGCCACCCCCTGTCACTCACAGAGCAGGGCCCATCATGGGGTTGGGGAGCTCCCCCCTGTCACGCACAGAGCAGGGCCCATCAGGGGGTTGAGGAGCTCCCCCCTGTCACTCACAGAGTAGGGCCGATAGGGGAGTTGGGGCACCGCCCCCTGTCACACACAGAGCAGGGCAAATCAGGGGGTTGGGGCGCCGCCACTCTCACACTCAGGGCAGGGCCGATGGGGAGGTTATGGCTCTACCCCGTCATTTACAGAGCAGGGCCCATGGGGGCCGGGGGGGGGGGATTGGGGCGCCGCACCCTGTCACGAGCAGAGCAGGGCGGATAGGGAGGTTGTGGCCCCGCCCTCTGTCACACACAGAGCCGCAGGGCGATCAGGGGGTTTGGGCGCTGCCCCGTCACGCTGATCCCTGTGCCAGGAGGCCTCGTGGCTTCGCTGCCTCCAGTGCTGGGAGACATATTACCCTTTTACTATATAGGATTAAGGCCTGGTGCACGGGTGAGGGCCGGCTGGTTTGCCCTGAAGGGTGTCCTGGATCAGGGTGGGGGTCCCGCTTGGGTGCCTAGCCAGCCTGGGTGAGAGGCTGATGGCTGTTTGCAGCTGGTCACACCCCCTTCAGGGTGGGGGTCCCCACTGGGGTGCCTGGCCAGTCTGGGTGAGGGGCTGAGGGCTGTTTTCAGGCTGGCGGGTGACTGAAGCTCCCAACCACTCCTTTTTTTCCTTTTTTTTTATTCTGGGCCATCTTTAGCTCTGAGGTTTGGCTCCAGCTCTGAGGCCTTGGCTGCTGAAAGCAGGTATCTGGTTTGTTTGGGTTCTATAATCAAAACACTGTTTCAACTCCAGCTCTGAGATCCCAGCTGGCTGAAAGCAGGTTTCTGGGGTTTTGTTTAGCTTCTATATTTGTAACAATGTTTCAGACTGCAAGCTCAGAGGCCGGCAGCGGCAGGCGGAGAACGTTGGCTTTCTCCGTCACTGAAGCAAGCAAGCCTCAGGTTCTCTTCAAGCTGCCTGGCTGCCGGCCACCATCTTGGCTGGCAGTTAATTTGCATATCACCCTAATTAGCCAATGGGAAGGGTAGTGGAGGTATGGCTAATTACCATGTTTCTCTTTTATTAGATAGGATTATTTGCATAACTAATTCACTTCATTGTACTGATGGGGTGATCATAATAATCTGGCCGGTCATAATAACCTGGCCACTCAGTGTGTGTGTGTGTGTGTGTGTGTGTGTGTGTGTGCCACACACACACAGACACACACACACACTAGGGGCCCAGTGCATGAATTCGTGCACCTTGAAAGGAACTGTGGCCTGTGAGGCTGCAGTAGGCACAGGGGCGGGTCTTGGCCCATACTCCACACCCCTGCCTGGCCCCTCCTGCTGCAACCCCCTGTCCCCTGTCTACCAGCAGCCCCACTCCCACTACTGCTGCTCCCATGTGCTGACGCCACCGGTCTCGCTCTCACCCACCCGCTGACAGTGCGGAGCGATTGGGGCTGGCGCCAGCAGTGGGTGCGAGTGGCGTCTACTGCCCTGGTCTCTCCTCAGGAGCAGTGGGAGGTGGAGAAGCCCTCAGGGGCAATCAGGGCCAGCAGCAGCCGCCACTCGCACCCATTGATGACGCCGGGTGATTGGTACTGGCGCCAGGCACTGGCAGCGGGTGCAAATGGCAGCTCCAGTGCTGGTTGTGGGTGCAAGTGGGGCCGGCGCCAGCAGCAGGTGCAAGTGCCAGGCGGGACCACAGTGCGCAGGAGCAAAGAATTTTCAGTAACCACCAGAGGCTTGCCCCAATGACAGCGACTGGCACCCTGCCTTGGTCTCACCTGCTCCACCATCCCACAGCGGCCAACACCCACCATGTTTCGCACACATCCCCTGGTGGTCAGCGCACGTCATTGCGATCGGTTGTTCTGCCATTCAGTCTATTTGCATATTAATTAGCCTTTTACTATATAGGAGATTATATATAATATGTATAAAATGTTACATCTGCTCCAGCCCTTTTGTTCTATGATATGATGGCAATTTATGAAGGCAAATAACATTTAGAGTCCTGAAGCAAATAATTATGTATTCCAGGGTACTATTGATTTTAGGAAAGAAGGAAAAGCTTCATTAAATATATTATTTAATGAAATATACATGCTGAGTTCACACTTGTTAAACAATTGTTAAATATGTAACTTGGGGTAGAGTTGTAGCAGAAAGGAATTAAAGATCAGGGCACCTGTCTCCCGAGCCAGCTCACTCTACCCCAAGCCTCAGTGGTTCTCAGACTGAACTTTAAAGATAGGTCTTAAAGTATATTGGTCTGAAAGTATATTGCCACCCTCTCAACTCCCACCTTGGCCATGTGTCCTCCTGCTCCCTGTTCCATTTGACACGATAGTTTTCGTGGTGGACAGGAGATTGCAAACAGAGCTTCACACCTGGTTTTACTTTAAGACCTTCATTCCCATGGCCAGCCTCCCTTAGCAGCTGCTGCACCCAACCCCACACCACCTGCTCCTGATCCAAGGGTATTTCAATCTCCTTCCAAAAATCCAGAGTCTGGCCCAATGGTTCCAAACATGGTTATTCTTGCTGCCCTATCCCTTGGAAAATCTGATTCCATATACCTGCAGTGAGAGACCTGGGCTATCTGTATTTTAATTCCTCTGGTGATTTTAATGCAGCTGTCTGCTGGGGTCCAACCTCAGCATGTCCAGGGGTCCGCAAAGGTGTGGACGGAGTCGGTGAAGAGGGAAAGACTCGGAGGCAGCGTTCAGTTGATCAGCAGCCTTGCCAGGATCTCTAGCCAAGTTCTGGTCAGGATCTCCAGCGAAGTTCTGGTTAGGATCTCCAGCCAGGTTCTGTGTCCATGTTCTCTTGCTAGGTTCTCCAGGTTCTCCAGCCAGGTTCTGTCTAGGTTCTCCAGCCAAGTTCAGTCACCAGGTTCTAGTCAGGTTCTCTTGCCAATTTCTGTAGTCAGGTTCAGTCCAGGATCTTTTGCCATGTTCTCTCGCTAGGTTCTGTCTCTAGGTTCTGAGGCCAGTTTCTGTCCAGGATCTTTTGCCATGTTCTCTCCAGCGAAGTTCTTCTGTCTCTAGAGAGCGTTCTGTGTAGGTTCTGTGCCTAGGTTCTGTCTCTCTTGGTTCTGTCTTCTAAGTTCTGTCTCTTTCTGTCTTGTTACATCTGTATTTATACCAGTTGATTCAATCCTATCAATCTCTATTACAAAGGTTAGGGCGTTTCTTATCTCCATTCCAGGGAGTAAAGATTATGTAGCTTAAGCATGATTGTTCGTAGTTAAAGTGATTAATTACCCGCCTGGCACTTAGTTGAGGGGTTTTATTCCCTCCCTAACTTCAGGGGAAAATCCCTACCTGGGGAAACAACCTTTCTCAGAGACCTTGGTTAAAACACATAGTGCCAAGAAGGTGAGCAAACATATTAAGAACAGTATGCCATATATTCCAGGTCCCTTGAAACAGCAAGGATGGACCGGCTCCCGGCAGCTGTCCACTTAATCAGTATTATGCAATCAACACCTAATATTTTAGTGTTTTTAAATTTATTGTGTATATGAACCGCCTGAGGACCTTGTTAAAAGGCAGATTCTGATTCAGAAGGTCTAGGGTGGGCCCTGGAGTCTGCATTTTTAACAAGGGAAGCTTCGTTTCTCTTATTTGGCTTAGAAAGCAATTTGGAATGTTTCTCTCTTTGCTAGATTTGTGGCAGAAAACCTGTCTCACGGACCTTAGAACCAGGTTTTAATATTTTATACCCTGAAAACTACCTACATATTTGGAGAGGAAAGGTGTCACCAGTGGGGCTGGGAGAGGGCTTGTGTGCTCGCCTCCCTGCTGTTTCCTTCACCGAACACCATCAGATGGCCTTCATCATCGTGGCTGGGATCTGCCTCTGCCTGTACTTCCTGTTTCTGTGCTTCATGGTATTCCAGGTGTTTCGGAACATCAACGGGAAGCAGTCCAGCCTGCCGGCCATGAGCAAAGTCCGGCGGCTGCACTATGAGGTGAGCAGGTCTCTTGGCTCATTCAGGAAACGGTACTCAGTATCCCCTGCTTGCTGTTTAAACACACACACACACACACACACACACACACACACCCCACACCCCACACCCCACCCCACCCTACACCTGGAGATTGGAAGCCTTTATTTCAAATACACATACACATTGAGAGATTTATGTGTACTAGAGGATCTCTGGGAAAAATAAGAGCCTAAATCCTACGCCGAGAGGCATGTAGCTGGACTATCTAAATTTTGGAGTTTTCTGAGGGTATAAATGTCTTTCTGTCCCCAGTGAGGAGTAAACTTGTCCCACAGGTTCTTCGGCTTTGGGGTGGAATGTAGGTACATGCTCGGTGGGAGATTTGAGTTTGATAGACTTGGGATTTGGCTTGGGGTGAGGCATTAGTTAAGGTTCCCTGGCTGAGAATCAGCCTTAAGACTGGGTGAGGTTCAGCCCAAGTGATCTGATTTTCAGACTCAAGGAAGCCACAGTTCCCCCTGAAATACCCAGCAGGTGCTCAGATAGAGTTCAGTGATCTCTGTTTATAGATTATGTGCCTCGTTCAAGAGAAACACTCAGATCTCTAATGTGGGTAACACGTTCTTGATTTCTCAAGGATCCCTTTGGGCTCACGCCCAAGTGGTTGAGCTTAGAAACTTGGACCTAATTCCTCTCTGAAGAGAGAAACGGAAACGGCAGAACCACAGGGTTCCCATATGCAGTATCTCTGTAGAGGTGTCCCTTCCCAAAACACAGGTTCCCTTCAACCCTGCTCTCAGAAACCAGAGGCACTTCTAAAGCTTTGCCTGTCTCTAGAGCTAGAGTGACACATGAAAAAACTCAACCAAGTCCACTTGATGTTGATTAATATGCACGTTTCTTTTTGTTCACTGGAGCAGAATTTTATTTCCACTGCAAGAAAAACAACAACTTGGATTTGGTAACTTTGAACCCTTGCAGAGAAGCATAACCAGCTTAGCAGGGAAATTAGCAGCCTCATGATGTGCTGTGAATATAATTTCCCAGGCTCTGGTATTACTGTTTCATGAGAGATAAGCACATAGGACATATTTGGCCCAAGACATTTTTTTTTCCCTCTGCAGGAGAAAGGTTACTATGTGAAATTATTTCACTATCACTCTTAGGGATTTGGTTTTATAGATTTCTTTAAAATTCACTTTTTAGAGGTTTATATATTGAGATAAGGATTGATGGGAGCTGATGGAATGTTAAACTACTCTTTCTCTCTCCTAATAGGGGCTGATTTTCAGGTTCAAATTCCTCATGCTTATCACCTTGGCCTGTGCTGCCATGACCATCATCTTTTTCATTGTTAGTCAGGTAAGTGGACCCTGAGAGGTCAGGGTGAGACTGTCCCTGGAGAGGCCCTTCTATTCTGCACAGAGAATTCTGCAGAGCTACTGGGAAAGGAGCAGGGAAGCTCTCACGCTGGGCAGCAGAGCAAGCCATGTTTTCTAGGCTTCTTTCTGGGTCTTGTCATTATCCAGCCAGAAGTGGACTGAATTTTCCCTTTCAGTACAGGGGGAGGAACAATTGCTAAGTAAATTAACAGCCTGCAGCCATATTGAAGAGTATTTGTTTCATTTACTTCAGAGAATAAACTTTTCAAGCCCTGTAGCAGAACACCAGCAAGCAAGTATTAATTTGATTTGATCCTTATCTAGCATTAGCGTAGATCCTTTTATAGGCCATCAGCCATTCTTTTTAATAATTCTATTGCCACTTAAACATGAAATGTAATTCAAAAGTTCCCTTATCTCTACTGGTTATTTCCAAATCTCAACATTTTGCTGTGCTTCAAAATCTTAATGTGAATGATTTTTAAATATTGGTATCTTGTTTTTGGAAGTTAATATTTACATCTAATTTATTATGTATCTATCATTTATCTGAACTTCACAGAAATCCTATGGTAAGATTTGTTATCCTAGTTTGCTAGAATATGAAATCTAGTGGCTGTAGAGACATATCTTACCTAATCTTACCTAATAATAGACAAGCATGTAAATTGACTGTCCCTCCACTATGCTCACCAGCCAATCAGGAGAGTATGCTAATTAACCCAACAAAGATGGCGGTTAATTTGCAAACATAGGCACAAAGTGGCAGAGCGGAGACTGAAGGCTCCGGCCAGAGCAGTGAAGACTGAAGGCTCCGGCCAGAGCAAAGACCTGGGTCCCGGGTGCCGGAGAAAAACCTGTGCCGGCAGCCAGGGGAAGGGAAGGCCTATTGCACGAATCTCTTCGTGCAACGGGCCTCTAGTCCTATTTATAATGTTTTCCACTTGGGTGGGACTATGGATGGATTACTTAAAAGTTCTAGGTTCAATTTTCTTATCTGTTAAATGGATGTAATAATAGAACACTGTAGAAGGTGGCTATAAAGATCCCATGAACTAATGCTTGCAAAATGCAGGTGTTGTGAGCAGGCAGGCATGCCTTATGAATAGCAAAAAGTGTGAATGTTGTGCTAAAGGACCTAGACTAAGTTAGGGACCAGAACCCAGACCTTTGGACTATTCTTTTTTTAGCAGCTCCTCTGCCATGCCTGTATTTGCCCAAAATTGAAAATGTTAGGCATGCTCACAGAGCCTTAGGGCAAGACTTGCCCCGTTCTGCTAGCAATTTTCCTTCCAGTGCAGGGGCTCCTAACTTTTTGTGCCATGAACCCCTTGGGTACACTGGTGAAAGCTATGGATCTCTTCTTTGAATGTTTTTAAATGAGTAAACTAAAAAGCTTTGATTTTCAAAGGAAATCAGATAGATAGATGATATATATGTGCAACGATACATAACTATAAGTGTAATTGATATGAAAATATGATTTCTATTGGTAACAAAATTATAGGCAGTGCTTCTATTATGGGGGTTTGTTTTCTCTAGTCATAATGGAAAGAAACAGTAACTTTCAACTAGAGACTGGTGAAAACAAAGATAGCATATTTTTCTCATTTCAGTTCACGTACCCTTTGAATTCCATTAAGGACACCAAGTTAGGAGTCCCTAGAGTTCTGTTGGCCATGCCCACTGGGCAGTGTTAGTGTTGCTCCCGAAGGCTGAAGTGAATGTGGGGGGAAATCACAAATATATACATGTATATCTTCATAAGATCTGTTCACCACATCTGCTGTGACCTACAACAGTGCTGTGCTTGTATCAGACTGTTTGTTTATAAAACCTTGGAAACTTCATTCTCCACTCCTGATGCAGTAAAAATATTTCAAATTCTGAATGAGTTTTTTATTCACCTAACTGAGGCTCAAACAAGTTGTGTGGGAGGCCCGACTTATCCCTTGGCTGAGTCCCTCGTGTGACCAAAATGCTTTGCAGCCCTGCAGTGCCTTGGTCATGTGCTTGTTAATACAGCCAGTTCTGCCAGACTAAGAGAGCAGCGTGCACCGCTTGGAGATCCGGAACCTCACGTAAGATGAGCTGAGAAATAAAGGGCAGTACCAAGATATGCTCCCAGGACGGGCACATTTGGTTCTAACACGTGCTCCTGCCACTTTAGAAAGCTGCAGTCAGTCTCCCACAGCCCCATCCCCCTTCCTCTCTTGTCTCTGCAGCGTCCCTGCTCCCAGAAGTCAAGAAGGGACATTGGGCTGATGTTTAAGGTGGTTATATGTTGTCCGAATTTAACCTTGTACATGTTTAATGACTGCACCTTTTTAGAGCAAAGGAGGTCAGTCTTCCAAGGAGCAGAGTCTGTGGCTTTTCTCTTAAGAAAAAGATTAATATTCCATTGCCCCAGTATTTTCTAACACAGCTCCAGCCTGTGGCTGGCTTTTTATATCTGCTGTGACAGTCGGTCCAGAGTGGATTTGAACTCTAAGGGGGTAGCAATGAGGTCTTTTGGATTCCATTAGCTGCTCACATTCCTCCTGCTGGGTGGCTTTTTTATAAAGGTTTATTTATAGATTTAAGACGTTTTCAGGCATAACTCTCAGTGTCCCAGGTACTGTATTAATATAGTGATCAGAGGATTTATTTTTTAATGTCCTGTTGGAGTGTTTCAGCAATGAGCTCACCTGAAAGAAAATCTACTGGGTAACTTTTTGAAATAGATCCCAGCCTTAGGTAAAAGGAATGTATTAAAACTTCCATTATACACTTAGGCTTGCTGGGAGAGCTTGCATTTAAGCCCCTGAAATATAATGCGAGGGGTTCTCGCCAGGACATTGAAGCTGGAGCCCAGGAATGAAAGGCCGACGGAAGCTGTGGAATGCAGTGACCTTGAGGCTTTGTAGCTGGGCACTGAGGTGCAGTCTTTTAACGCCTGCCATTTTAATGGCCTCAGTCCTAGCAACCGAGAGATGGCACATCACAGTGTGGTATTTTAGCCCCTTCCCTCTGGAAAAGAAAGAGGCGTTCCATTTAGGGGTGACGAACAGAAGGGAACAGAAGTGCAATGCAGGGGAGAAGGTCACCAACCTTCACTAAGGGAACCCCCAGGTGCCTGACATGGAGGTCAAGCCATGAGCAGCAAACTCCCAGAGAGCCTGTCCCCGGCTCTTCTTCTTTTGTTTGTGTGATCACTTCATCCTGTTACTTGCAGAGGAAATGTTTCCAGTAAGAGAGCCTGTGTCTGGGATTTGGAAATCTTGTTGTGATGTGGAATGCTGGTTGTCAAGACTACTGGGTGTAAAGGATTTGACCTTCACTTGGCTCCAGGAGTATAATTGGGTGGTTTCACACAAAAGTAAATTGTTCAAATGTTAAATCAGGAAAAGCAGGAACCTTTAGAAAAAGGATGTATACAGAGGGGAGATGATTTTCTCTTTTTGTTTTTTGTTGGGGCTACCTGATTTTTCTCCCCGAAAGTTAAAGCGGGGTGACTATCACCTCTCTGCGTTGGCATTAATGAGATTTTTGGATTTACAAGGCTGCTCTGTGGAGGCTGCTGATTGTGGTGCATGGTGGTGGGAATGTGCTCAGAGCCCAGGATGGCTCAGGCATGAATAATTGAGGAAGGAAAGGGGAAAACACAATCGAGTCCCCAACAGCAGAGTGGCACTGTATACAATTTATTTATGCAAATTCAATTCTTTGCCCTCAGCAGGAAATAACACATTTAGAGATTACAAATTAAGTAGTATGGATAATTCTGCAACTCTATCTTGACGTGCATGTGTCTTGAAGCAAACGTGAAAGTTGCGCGTGAAAATGCTATTTCCTCAGCTCCTGTGGGCCCCTCCGAGTATGAGCATGTCATTTGAGTGGTTCTGCTATAAAATTGTATTTTGCATATACATCCAATTTATTATATGCCATGCATTATATCTAGGATATATAGTGCATATGTTTTACTGTACAGATTTGAATAAACACACCTGCGTGTACATATACTAATTAACCAGTGTACATCATGGCCAATTAAGTGAATTTTCAAAAGAAATTTGACCTTAGTTAATAGTTGCCTCATAATTTAGCTTAAAAGACCCACCCCTATTTAAGATAATATTCCTACTCTTGTGTTGTATAATGGCTAAGTAGATCTTCTTTTGGAGTCAGAGCCACGACTTTCTGGCTGAGCAGTTTTAGGCAAGACATTCTGCGTCACAGTTTACCCAGGTGTTGAATAGAAATTTTAACCACCTATTTCATAGGTTTGTCATTGAAACGAATACCTTCCATGTAAAATTCTTAGTGTACTTCCTGACAAACCACTAGCATTAAATAAATGTTAACTATTATTATCCTTGCCATTATTTTTTAAAATCTTAGCTTTGCTAATACCTATTAACTATTTTTTAAAATTGACCTAAAAGGATGCAATAGGCATAAATGTTTCAATGAAATAACACTTATTACCTATTGACCTCTTACTTTTAAGTGCAATTATTGGGATTTGTGAAGGACTGCGGTATTTTCTTCTGACTCTTCAGTCAGATATTTCCTAAGCGTGACTGTTTCTATCCCCCTTCCCATGTTTCTGCACATCCCCATCCTTTTGCCCATATTCCTTCAACAAACATCTGTCTGTTGAGCACCATTGTGTACCAGGCACACAAGTGGGTATTTTTTTTTTAAATCCATCATGCCAACCCCAGCAAGAATCAACTTCAGCAGAATTGTCAATCCTGAGTATTTCTAGCTTATGTCACAAGAAGTAGGCTCTCTGACAGGTCCCCTATCTTAATAGAGTAGAAGAGGATAAGAAGTGTTTGACCCTGTTTTACCTGTACTTCTCCCAGCCTAGCCACCCCTCCTTAATCGCATAGAGAGGAGCTCCCTTTGCAATGACAGCAGGTACATGTGGTATCTGCTACATGGTTCCGGAAACTATCTTAAGGCTTCCTCTCCCCTTCCATTAAAAAATTATCTTAAGTATCTCTAAGTACTGTGACTCTTATAAAGTTAGGCTATTCTGTACTTAAAAATAAGAAAAAGTGACATTTGGAGACCTTTCTACAAAGTAAGCCCTAAATAGCTTGAATGTTGGTGCATTGCTCCAAAATCAGTAATGGTTAAGAAATCCTTCTTTGGCCGAAACCTTCCTGAACACGTCATATAAAATGAATTATTTCCCCCAAATAAATAAAAGTTCATGGTAGTGGTTTGTTTATGACTCACAGAAATGAAAAAAATTATGTATCGTCAATGTCAAATTAAAACTGGTCAAGTCTGTAATCACTTAATCTGGTTACAGGAAGAAATACCTATCATTACAGCTGTGCTGTGCCTGGGGCCCTAGTGCCGTGGTCGGCAAACCACGGCTCGCGAGCCACATGCGGCTCTTTGGCCCCTTCAGTGTGGCTCTTCCACAAAATACCACGTGCGGGTGCGCACGTACAGTGCGATTGAAACTTCATGGCCCATGCGCAGAAGTCGGTATTTTGTGGAAGAGCCACACTGAAGGTGCCAAAGAGCCGCATGTGGCTCGCGAGCCGCAGTTTGCCAACCACTGGCCTAGTGGATTATGGGTTATAAAGAGGGCACCAAAGGAATATAGACCCACGGCTTCGAAAACAGGAGGTGAAATCAACCTGTTTGTTAGTCATTAATAGTTAGCTATGGCTTGCCCTCTGACACTTTAGCTCTTAGAAGAAGGGGCTCCTTAGGGATAGCTTACATAACCTCGCCTCATTAAACTATCACAGGAATATATGTCCAGTACTTTCTTTTACTCCCATGTAAGATTTCCTGTGGCAGGCAGAAGTGGTCAAAATCATTTCATTGATCTCACAAATCACCAGTCATTCACCTCAACAGTTCTGTTGACAATTCTTCCTATAACACATCTGTCATCAGACAGCTCTTAAAACAATTACCAAGTCATTAACACAGACAAAAGCAGCCTCAAAACATTCTTGCAGGATTGTAAAGCACATGAAAGCTCATAATTACTTTTGTGAGTGACCTACAAAGAGAGACAGGATATAAAAAAGATTTATTGAGTATTTACTGCATGCCAGGAAATTTCTAGAAATATTTTTACTTAATTCTCCTCAATAACCCTGCAAGTTCTTCTTTTGCACTGATGGAAACTAAAGTCCAGAGTCTTCGTCTTTACTTCTCTTACATTAAACAGAGTACGTGGTGGAGGCTGGATTTGGATCCAGATCTCTGCCGCGCTTCCCCTCACCGCCCCTCTAGGGAAAACTCCCTCTGAGGATTCACTTGCCCAAGGCACATCAGGGACTGAAGATATGGCAGTAAACGAACCAGAGCTGGCCTCTGTCTGCGGTCAGTTTACAGCGAGCTGGGAAGACCTACCAGAGGAGGAGTTGTACTGTGGATAAGGGTTAGGCTCAATCATAGTTTCTTTAAATAAGGGATAATGGTGTGCTGCTGTTTTAGGAAGAGACACTTCCCAGGTGATTCTGGTGTGCAGCCAAACGACAAGCAGACTTTGTGCCTGACACATATAGTAAGCCCTTAATTAATCTGTTCAAAGTGTGATTCAGATTAAAAACTGGAGTCCTACATCGCCCTACACTTTTCCCACGTGTAGAAGAGACTTGGTTTTTGTGTTGGTTGGTTCCTGTGTTGGTGTTGTGTTTCTTCTCGGCTCTAATTCCGTGTCACTGTCTTCTCTCCACAGGTGACCGAAGGCCATTGGAAGTGGGGTGGTGTCACAGTCCAGGTGAACAGTGCCTTTTTCACAGGCATCTATGGGATGTGGAATCTGTACGTCTTTGCTTTGATGTTCCTGTACGCACCATCCCATAAGAACTACGGGGATGACCAGTCTAATGGTGAGTGCCAGACTCTTTAGTGTAATTTTATTTAGGATAAATAGGCTTCTGTCTCTACAAGATTTAAGACTAGCAAAGGCTCTGGGTTTCCCAAACTTTCCCTCCTCTGAGTGAGAGTGCGCAGCCAAAGGACTGCAGAACCATAAGACAAAAAGCCAGCACAAGGCAAATACTTCTTTAAGTTCTCATTTTCAAAAATACCTTGAAAATACATTGGGAATATTATATTCTAGTCTAAAACATGTCCCAGTGTTAGTACAAAAATTAAATTTGCTTTCCTCAATTTTTTATTTTTTGCAAAATTGACTGTTGAAAAGTATACCACATTCACTCTTCTGGTATGAGAAGCGTGATCCTAAGATATCTGGTGGAGTGGGATTGGGCCCTGGGTGTTGAAGAAGGAGCTGGCTTCATTTTTCTCCTGCTCACTTTTTCGGCAAGGCTGTTGACATGTATCCAAACTAATAGCCATTCACCAGACCCCACAGCCTGTTCCTCCTTAAGTACTGGTGTTGCTGTCTCTGATGTTGATGCTGCAAGAGCCTTAGAGAACTTAGCCAGTCTGGTCATTTTATAGATGAGGAAACTGAGGCCCATAGAAGGGAAGGGCTTGCCTGAGGTTCCTCTAGCAGCCACGGCAGAAACAAATGAATATTTCTGTCTATGGCAGAGCAGTTAACTTGGAATTCGTGGCCTGGTACACATCTGTCCTGATAGCTCATTTTTTTTTGGGATGCTTGATTTATTGTTTCATTCCACCCTTATTCTTTCATCTCTTTTTCCCACTTGCTTTACCCAAGCCACGTACTTGCTAGTCCCCAAATATAAGAAGCTCTTCCTCAAATCAGAACCAGTACCCTCCACTCTGCCCCAGAGCAGAGACCAGGGTTCAAGGTCTGCCTGTCCACCATGACACCAGGGGTTGGCCTTGCTCATAGGAAGTGCTCAGTGAGTGTGTGGTGAATTAATAGATTTATATCCTGCCTTCATCTGGGCATAACAAAACCCTACCTATCTCTTAGGCTTATTCAAAATGCTTCTTCCTTCTTGAAACCTTTTCTTGATCACACCAGTTCGAGTTCAGCAAATTAGGTTCAGTAGAATATTGTCGCTGTGGGATGTTAATAGTCAAATACTATTTGATAATCATTGGGTTTTTAATCAGCATCAATGGGGTTTTTACTAAAAGACATCTTAATGCCTTTAGCACATTAATACGTACTGTAAGTCATTTAAAATGGGCAGGGGGTAACAGCATTTCCCCAAGTGATTACATCATTTGGTCCTGGAACCCTAATTCTAGGCAGTGTATCTTCTGGAACCGGCGTCCTAGGGAAGAGGCCTGGGGAACAAGGTTATGCTTCTCACAAGACACTCGCTGTGCAGCTGTGCATGAGCTCGCCTGGCCCTTCTCACTCCTGTTGGAACACTAACTCCTTAAGGGCGAGGACTGGTTAAGGTGCTTTGAAAATGTCGAGTGAATTAATGCTTTAGAAATAAGAGTTCTGAATTAGCTTTCACATTTCACAGATGAGCGATCTTGAAAGTGGGGTTAAAGGAGGTGGATGGTGACATGAGAAATGGGGCGAGGAGGGGAGGCCTCTGTGCTGAGGGTCAGCGGTAGAGGAATGGTCTCAACCAGCATCTGTCTCCGCACTACACCGCCACTCTGTGCAAGACCATCCTAGACCGCAGGCCTGCCTTCCTTCCTGGTCCTCGACTTCATGTCACACTCAGTATCAGGTTTTCCTTTGGCCGTGGGTCCTGGGCAAGAATAAAGACTTTTAAAAAAATTATTGTTGTCACTATTACAGATGTCCCCCATCTTCCTCCTCTTTGCCCACCTCCACCCAGCTCCTGCCCACCCCCCTCTCCTAGTCCCCGCACTGCTGTCTGTGTCCATGGGACATGCATATATGTTCTTTGGCTAATCTCTTCACCTTCTTTGACCCAGACCCTCCCACACCCGTCCCCTTTGACATTCGTCAAGTCTGTGCCATGAATCCATGCCTCTGGTTCTATTTGGTTCATCAGTACCTTTCGACGTACCTGCCCAGCTGCCCAACTCTGGGTTTGATTGACTTCCTCTCTAGACAGCTTGGGAGCTAGGCAGCATTCACTTCCCGCAGCTTCCTTTCCACTGCGAGCAACTCTGTTTTACTCTACGCATGGCCTGTGGAAGCTGCAGCCTCTCCAACAGGGGGCCTCCACAGCGCCCGCAGGAAGGCATTCTGGGCTTGTGAACAAGAATCTTGATTTCATTTCATGGACATCCTGTTGGACTTTGGCACAAAGCACATGGACCTGTTCTTGACTTGAGAGAATATTAAGCAGAAATCCAAAAGATGGAGCTCCTGCCTTCCCGGGGAATTCCACATAAAAGCAATGGCTGGCCTTCCCAGGCTGTGGGAACGATCATTCGAATGGGTAGGAATTATGGAGTGCTGACCTGTGCTTCATGTACACACACTGTGCTGGTTGTTTTTGCTCTATGGCTGTTGGCAAACTGCTTCACTCCCCTGTGCATCACTTCTCCCGATTGTCAGTGATTTCCTGGAGTCTCATGGAACCATGAAATTCTATGGTTTTCTTTCTTCCTGATAGCAAGGAAGGGGCAGAGGAGCACCTCCTGTCATAAAGTCGCAGCCCAGGGCGTGATTCTGTCACAGGTAAGGGGTCTCCAAACACCGGTGAGACTTTGCCCAGCTCTGGCACTCTCGGGCACGTGGGAGGCCAGAGCTGGAGCCACCCCTGCAGAGACAGCATGGCTGCCTGCCCCCTGCAGGGCCAGGTGGCTGAATTGCAGCCAGGTGTTAGGCAGCTCCCAGTAGGACTTCTTTCCCTGTACGACTGCTGCCCTCCTGGGCTTGCAGCCTTGCAGTTGAGAATAGCACTTGATCTTTTTCTCATCATATGTTTGTTGTTTTGAAGACAGCTTGAACTGCAATTTCACAGAAAGCTCAAAAGCTAGTTCTCGGCCCTGGCTGAGGAGCTCAGTTGGTTAGAGTGTCATCCTGATACGCCAAGGTTGTGGGTTCGATATCTGCTCGGGACACACACAAGAATCAACCACTGAATGCATAGAGTAGTGGAGCAACAAATCGATATTTCTCTCCCTCTCTCTCTCTAAAATCAATTTTAAAAAATATAAAAGCTAGTTCTCAAGAGGAGGTCACCTACCCTGAATCTTTTACCAAGTGGTGTTTGGAAATGCTCATGGTTGTTTTAGATCGTCTGGGATGTGCCTCTGGCATTTAGTGACCGGGTTCTAGGTATGTTCAATGTCCTGCATTGAGCGAAGCAGTTCTTTGAGTGAAGAACTGTCCTGCCTCTAATGTAATAGGGCCCCCGGTTGAGAAACATCCTTCAAGCAGTTTAGTAGAAAGACCCTTTTGGGACCCTGTCTGATCATAAACACAAAGGAGACACCATTTAGCAGGTCTGAGGTGGTGACATGATCAACTGTGACGTCAGGGCAGCCCTTGAGCCCTTGGCAGCTGGTGGCACCTTGTACCGCATGGTGCTGTGTCTGTGACCCTGTCAGCTGGTGGCACCCTTGTCCCGCATGGTGCCGTGTCTGTGCCCCTGGCAGCTGGTGGCACCCTTGTCCCACATGGTGCTGTGAGCTGAGCCGTTGGAAGGGGCTCTCCATGTTGGGTTCTCAGATCATTTTTCTTCTCTGCTCCTTTCACTTTTCATCTCTTCATCTGCCGCCAAGCCACACACTGTAGCCTAGGAATTATGGTGTCTTTGCCAAGATTTTGGAGCTCCTTTGAAAGAGCTAGTTTGGAATGTTACATGGAAACCTAGAATATAAACACTGAGGGTGATATACTGTAGTTTTAAATTCTCTGGATGACATTTCTTCTCCCCCCCCCCGCCCACCCCAGCTTATTCATGCTCCTTTTCCTTTCTCTTGGAAAGTTTTTATTTTTAAATTGGCTTGGACTGCTCTAACTACCCCTTGCTTTTATGGTCCAGAGCCAAAACTTCAGCTCTCTCTTGCTGTGGAGAATGAATCACAGGTGTGCTATGCTTCTTGCCTGCATGAGGTGTATCCTGGATAGGCCTCTGGAAAAAGATAGACGTCTGCCAAAGAAAGAACCTTTGAGAAGGGCTGTTTTGTTTAGGAGATGGAGAAGGATGCCAAGAAGTGACAAGAGGAAGTGGGAGCAGAGAGCATAGACGTTTGCTTCTCCCTTTTGGTCAAGGAATGGACAGAGGAACAAAGTGGACAGCAGGTGCAAGCGAGGGTCAGTTTCCAAAGAGCATTTTCTCTCATATATTTGTTTGCCTTTTATTGCGTGGGTCCAGTGGCCCTTAGAAATGAACCACTGAGCACCTCAGTATCAGCACTGCGCTAGGTGAGATAAGGTGGTGTGATGTAAAGCCCACAGACAGTCCTTGTTTCCAGAGAGCTAGACGTTTGGGATGGGAGACAAGACTGAAATATGGTGTGCGGCAGGACAGCGCCCAGCCAGCACGTTCTCGTGTCTTCAGTGGCTAGTTGGTGCTGCAGGCATGTGGAGCTCTGACTTCCTTCTTGTTGGTTGACTTACCTCAGTGCAGTGGTAAGTCATGCATGGTTTTGCATATGTGTGCACGCCTGTGTGCATGGATATGTTCATATCATCATTTTATGTGTGTATATATACATAAATATGCATGTATTTTTTTTTACTTTAACAAAGGTATTTTAGACCTCGTTCTTGCAAGGACCACTCACATTTTCTGCTCTGCTCTTGCTGCCTTTTCATTAAAATCGTTCTTTTTTCCTGTTCCCATACCAGTCTGTGAGTCACTATGGATATCTTCCTAGGCGGAAACAGATTTCAGCTGATGCTGGTCAGCCCTTAGCTTGGAGGGAGGGCACGGTCTCCCAGGGATACGACATGAAGGCCCTATACACACAGCCAACCATCCCAACTCCCTGCCACCAATTCATGTGGGGAAAAGGCTGGTGCTGCTTAAGAAGTCTGACAATTCTTAATAACCACTTTCATTTTTGTATTCTTTCTTCTGGAGAATTCTTGTCAGAAGGCTTTAAAAAAAAAAGGAGAAATGAGATTCCTGACTGGATGATGATGAGGGGACCAGGAGACACTCTAGTTGCCCACTGGTTTCTTTCTGTGTCTACTCACACTGAATGTCTTCTGTCTGACACCCTCAGGCTGCTGGAACCACGGCAGCGGCCAGGTCCCAGGTCCTGGGGGCTGGCTACCCCGCTGTGGCCTTTTTACTTCCGGAAGCCTCTAAGGTCTCATGCTGCTGGGTTCACAGGGAAGGTGGCTTTGGCTTTCATTGCCTCAGTAAATGTTTGGTTTGAGTCATGAGGCTTCGACAGTGGCTGCCTTTTATTGAGGTCTTTCCTCTGGTTGCCTGTTAGATGACTCACCCTGGCCAGCCGGCTTCTCCTTGATGTCTAGATGGAATTGGTCTTCCCACCAGGGCGGGACTCAGACTCTGACTTGGGCCTCAACAGCCTTTTCCCACTCCCTAGTGACGATGGGAAAGAGGTGACAGGCAGGCCATCACCAGCCTCTCCAGCTTCGCCAGCCTCACTCCTCCTGCTCTGCTCTTTGCAGTCAGGCACTTTCTGTTCCTGCCTCTCTTGCCTACCAGTGGCCTGATCTTTCCTTACCCAGGCACCTAAAATTACATTCTCTGAGTCTTAGAATGGCTAGCACCCCACTATGATATAGAAGGTACCTCAGTCACCTGCTTGAAAGGACCTTTCTGCTTCCTAAAGGTATCAGTTGGGTAGGGCTGCTATAACAAATAGCAGCCTAGGTGGCTTAAATAACATAAATCTATTTATTTTCTCATGATTCTGGAGGCTAGAAGTTCAAGATCAAGTTATCGGCAGGGTTGTTTCTTCCAGGGCTTCTCTTGGCTTATCGGTCTTCTCCCTGTGTCTTCGCATGGTCTTCCCTCTGTGTGTGCCTCTATCCTAATCTCCTTTTCCTATAAAGACACTGGTCATATTGGATTAGGGCCCATCCCAATGCCTCACATTAACCTAATTACCTCCTTAAAGAACCTATGCCCGAATACAATTACATTCTGTGGTATTGAAGAATTAGGGCTTCAACAAATGATTGTGGGGTATGGAATACAAGTCAGCCCACAACACTAGGATTTCACTCAAAACTTCTAGACTTTATTGTGTCCCCTCCTTGCAGTTGCCTGGTGTTGAGTGTCTGGAGGTGGGTAGGAAATACCACACCCCGAGCCTGGTATAGGCTATGTTTGATGATTGAAAGGGATTGAGAAATGGCTGGACCCAGGATTCTGAACCCTGTCCCATCAAGACTACTATGCCTCATCCCCCCAGAGGAATCACAACAGCAGAGTCATCCCACGGCATACCTGTTTACTGCGGACCCAGCCATGCGGAGTGGGACAGGGAGGAGCTATACAGGCCTGTACCAGACAAATCTTGGTGGTTGTTGTAATGAGCACTTACTATACCAGATCCTGTGCTGCATGTTCACATTCTTTAGAAAAGAAAAAAAGAATATTGAGACCTACCATCCACTATTTTATTAACATGCAACATATAGGAAGGACGTAATCTGAGAGTAAACAACAGTCATGTGCATGGAAATAATTTTGCTTTACAAATACTGTACTCACCTTGATTTTCTCATCCTGCTATGAACCAGGGACTTCTAGGGAGTTATCATTTGATAACTTAGCTTTAAAGGTGAATAGAAGGAAGTCAGTGAGGGACTAGGAAAAAATCCCACAGAAAAGAATGAAGTCAATATTGTTACAGAAACAACCAAAGCTTTGGAGGTGGACACGGATGGATTGGAATCCTGGCTCTCAAGAAATAAACAGGAGCTCATGGTGTGTGGCCTCCCTGGCCCCCACGTTTGGGTAATGGGGTGTTAATTTGTCTTAGTGGTTGTGAGGAAAGAATTAGGTGGCCCTTATTAATATTAGAAGACCACTGATCTCTTCCAGATTCTGTGAAACAATTAGAATTATTCTTCTTTTTACTAAAGTAGTCACAGATACACAAATAATTGTCATTTTAAAAAAGCTGCCTGTCTTTAAAAGCTGTGCTTACCATTATTTCATTATCGTTCCATTTATGTAGGTTTCTGGGTCCGTAGTATGCATGTCAGGGAGTTAGAATTAAGCAGCAGCTACCTCTGGCCACGATACCAAAAATATGGGCCCATCAGTAGTCCTTTGAGATTAAATCCTGTGCCAGAGATCAGTCTCATTTCACAGAGGTTAGAAAGAAAGAAGCCTTTGTCTTATTAATTAGCAGAGATGAATTGACATCATAACCGGAGAAAGAGACTTATTGCAAACCAAAGAATTCTCTTCCTTCCATCATTTATTCTTTTTCCTTTTATTCTTCCCTCTCCCCCCTCAGTGAGGAACACATCACATTTTTGGAAGGGTATTTTTGGTCTTGAAAGGGAAGAGTCTTCGAGTGTGTTTGTGCATGGTGCCGCAGAAGCCAAAAGAGGGAGAAGAACAGATGGAGTGAGACCTTGGCAGGAGTGGGGGACCCTGGAATATGGAGACACATGGAGGGATCCCCACTCCTGCCATGTTACCGCCACCTTCCCACATCCATTCCCTGCAGGGAAAGAGTTGGCCTTTGAGGTTCAATACAACCACAGGTGAATCAGAGATCCACTAGCCAGAGGTGTGTAGATCTGGGTCCTCATCCTAGCTCTGCTGGGAGCAGGCTGCATCCCATAGAGAAATTAATTGCCTACCTGAGCCACAGTGTCTTCACATCTTATAAGGAAACACAGGGCACGTTAAGCCCCTACTGGTGCATATGGTAAATGCTCATACGTAACAGCTCTCTTTACGGTCAGTACACTGATACTTGGTGCTATAAATTGTCTTTCATCAGACACAAAAGAGCAAAATTAACGTCCTGAACAATCTATCCAAATTACTGTGTATATGTATTTCTGACTGTAACACATTGCATGTGAACTTATGCTTTGCTGGCAGTCTCACTGGCTGTTGGAAACTTGAATATTTACAGTGTCAGCATAGCCTAAAGGTTGAGCACTTGGATGCTGGAGTCGCATAGCTCCCCTTTGAATCTCTATGTATCAACTCAGGCCTTGGGCAAGGTGCTTAGCCTGTCTGTGCCTCACTTCCTTCATCAGCAGAATGGGAATGATGACAACAGCACCTCTGTCAAAGGACTGGGACGAAGAAGATTAAATGTATTGATATTTGTAAAGTGTTTAGAACAGTGTCAGGCACATCCTGTAATATAGGTACTTGTGAAATAAAGGAGCCCAAGTAATTTTGGCTGTTTCTTCAAATGATCTGTAGGATCAGATACATTTTCTAGGGCCTGCTAATTGGAATCACATTTTAAGCTTAAAGAATTCCCATCTTTGGTTCAAAACCTGAAGAAAAGTGCATCCTGGCATCTATTTCTAAGAAGTCTTCAATGAAAGGGATTCCTTGGGTAAACACTTGGAGATGCTAAGCGGTTTCCTGGGGTGATCAGGACTCTTTGAAATGCTGAGGACTCTCAGACATGCAGATCCTGAAACTGTCTTTGAACTTTTGATGGCTCTCCCAGATATGCAAATTAAGAACTAGCTTTGACCAAGCACCCTGCAGGGCCACTGTGTGGGGTGACCAAAACAGTGGTGTTGTGTACAGAATCCTGGGGGTAGCAGAAAATTGAGTGTATTTCTGGTCCTTTTTCCTTGAGAAGAAAACTCCTAATTGTTCTTAAAAGTACTATATGTAGTACCCTGCCCAATCGGTTGGTAATAGGCAGGTCTTGTTTGCCTGCACATGGCATAGCCACTTTGTCAATTATTCACAACACGGGTGGGTGTGCCTGCCTTCCCATCGCAGGGAGGCTTAGCCCACAGCACAGCCTTCCTTCCTCGGCCCAGCTCCGGGCCCTGCTGTGTGTCTGTTCCGTCACCTGGGGCAGTCACCTTCCTTCCACCCCAGTTTCCTCATCTGTGACGCTGGCATGATCAGCCTCGAGGGCTCTTGTGAGGATAAATACGATCAAGGATAAAGCACTGAGAATAGCGTCAGGCACCAAGTAAGCTCTCATTAATGTTAGTAATGACTACAAATTACATAAGCAGTAAGCTGACTCATCTCTCATTCATCTCTCTTCTCTGGGAGACAAAAGTGGATGAAATTACTGCCAAGTTTGAGTGAAAAGGTTGGGCGTGAGCCCTGGTGTTTGTGCCCAGGTTTTCGCTGTCAGCTCAGAATGTGAAAGGGCGGTGGTTATGGAGATGAACCAGCTTTCTTTTCCTTCCTCCTCCAACATGTCTCACCCCCAAACCCCTGTTTCAGGTGATCTGAGGGTCCACAATGGGGAAGAACTCCAGCTCACCACCACTATCACCCACGTGGACGGACCCACCGAGATCTACAAGTTGACCCGCAAGGAGGCCCAGGAATAGATGGCGGCAGCCCCTGGCTGGGACTGTTCCCCACATCCCAGCCCTTCTGCCTGGAGTGTGGAGCAAGCCAGCGATAGCTCACTGCGCGAACCAGCCCTCCACTGCTCCCGTGTCTTAGCTGTGGTTTCTTGGAACAGTGGCGTGGACGTTGTCACTTTACCTTCTGACCACAGCTCTTGGGGGAAGATTCCACAGCCACTAAGGCGTTTGTGTATAACAAAACCTCTGGTATGACACATTTTCTGTGATCATTGTTAATTAGTGATGTAGTAACATCTGTAGCAGGTGGTTAGTAAACCTCATGTGTTGGGGGTATACTCCTTGGGGGGATGATGTGGGCCAGATGGGGTCTATATGGAGTGGAATATTTGACTTCTTTTCCTGTTTTAGATTCTAGGATAGGTTTTTAACATCCTTTGCAGTCCAAGAGAGGCTGATGTCATAGTTTCTCACTCCTAGTTCGTGACCACTTTTTTTTTTCCTATTTATATCACCAGGTAGCCTGTTGAGTTAATATTTAAGTTGTCAATAGACATGTGCCCCTCTTTTTTATGGCATACTATAAAATAACTGAATTTCGTGAGACGGTCTATTTCAGCTTTGGAACCAAATCTGTGTATCCAGTACTGACCGATCTGTTGGATGTGGGTTGGGTCTGAAAAGCCTTTTTTACCTCCTGCTTACAATGTGTTTCCTTTTGATAAGATGCTTCAAGCAGCCCCCAGAAGTGTAGATCGGATCAATGAAATAAACCTGTATGTATATGAATATATGTACATGCACATGTCATCCTCCTGCTCAGCCAGGACACACGCATGCAAATTCTTTTCCATGTCAAGTCCATGGGGTGGGGGAAGTGGCTTTATGAGAAATTAAAGTATTTTGCCATCAAATCAAAGTGTTTGGGGGCAGTATCTATTTTTGGAAATAGGATAACCTTTAGTACTGGTGGTTAACTTGCCTCGCTGTCATGTCTGGCAACAAGGGTGGGGAAAATGTGACATGATTTAGAAGCAGATTGCCCCTCCACACACCTATTCCCACTTCCATGAATAGCCTGTTTGATGGTGTTTTAACTCTGCCACTGGAGAGGCAGGCAACGGTATAACAGAGGGAAAGAGCCTGGATCTGAGGTGAGAAGGCAGCTTCCCATGGAAAGTCTGCCCTTTATGAGTGTGACCTTGTTGATGCCTCCTCACCCACCAACTGGCCTCCATAAACTTTGACTGCTTCGCCGGGTTGCAGCACCTAGTAAGTCAGGTAACGTATATGGAAATGAATTTTAAACGCAAAGGCCATATGAATGTGCTCTTCCTGGAATCAAAAACAACTCCAGGAGCGTCCTGCTTTTCAGACACTGATGCCAAGAAGTCTGGGTCACATTCTAATTCATCCACTCAGCACCCACCATCCATCCCCGCCACCCCATCCCCTGATTTTGGCTAAAAGCACAGCAAGCAAGGGCAGAAGGAAATACTTTGGCTTTGGCTGTTCTCTCGGGCCTTTTCCTATCCTGGTAAACATCTGACGGTGTATGAATGAATTCACTCCACATCCGCTTCTGATCATCCACGATGGTGCCAGGAATTAAAGGTAGCCCATGCCTCCCCATCTGGAAGGGGAGATGAACATCAACTTAAAACATGGCCAGGATCTCCAGTCCCAGAGGGAGCAGGGAGAGGTTCTCCCAAAGAAATGAGGAAAGGGCCCGAGATAGACCTTAAAAAAAAAAAAAAAAAGATTTTACCAGGGCCAAAGGCAAAGGGACCAGAAGTACAGGAATCATGGAGGAAGTGAAGATGGAGGCTGTTTAGATTCGTCTGCTCCTCAGGCCTGCCTGGCACCAGGAGTGGAAGTAGCAGGAGGTAAACCTGTGCACCTGGGAGGCACGAGGAGGCGGGTCGACATGCTGTGGTGAGAGCCATAAGACAGCCTTTGGGTTTTAGAGAAGCGATGTGCTCTAAATTTCCTACCACTGGAGGCTATGGAGGCTGGACATGCCCAGCAAAAGACCACAGGCCTGCACCTAGGGCAATACTCCAGGATGTGGAGAGCAGGGGACTTGTTTAGGAGGTAAAGCTGGCAGGGCTTGTGTATTCTGAATGTGGGCCTCAGGAAAAGCCAGGGCAGAGTCAAGTTTCAAGCCTGGCTGGGAAGGGAGTGGCAGGGCCCCCGACAGAATTAGAGATTCCTGGAGAAGTGTAGGTGGTTGTGTTACTTAAAGGTCTATAAGTAGCAAAAGCCAACTCAAGCAAGCTTTGCCAAAAAAGGGACCTCACTAGACTTCTTCTAGAATATCTCATGAATCCATGGAACAGTTGAATGACCAGAGAGCTTGGGAATTGGGACAGTTCTAAGGGACCCCTGCACCGGGGACTCATGGGCCTTTCCCTGCACGGTGCCATTTATAATTAGCCCAGGTCTTTGTCTCTCTCACTTCAAGACTAGGAGAGGCTCAGTGGCTCCGCCTCAGGCAGGCGCCTGTCCCTGTGGCAATCAACTGTGATCAAGAAGTCAAGTGGCTTTGAGCAGCGAACCCTGTGGATTGGGGTCAGTTTCCAAAGGATGGTGGCGAATCCATTTAGCCATGGGCAAACAATCAGAAAAGATCTACCACAAGGAGCGAGATGATAGGTTTGGATTTGTCTGGGTTGGGTTTTAAAAGCCATCCTCTGGAGGAACTGACAAGCTGACAATTAGAAATGAGAGGTTGAGCGGACCACTCGGGGGCAGGAGGTTTGGCAGCCTTTACCCCTGAGAAGAAGTGCAGCTGGGCAGCTCATTAAAGCCTCCGGGAAGATAACCAGGAGCCGGGAACCAGGCCTGCCCACATTCAATAGGTGAGAGGAAGAAAATGAGGTAGATCACTCAGGAAAACGTGAAGTGTTAAAGAAGCCAAAGAACGAACAGGATTTATGGGGGAAAGATGAGATATCCTGAGAGATTCAACAGTATTTAAGGATGGAATATAAAGCCTGTTGGATTTGGTGGTTTGAACCTGGCCTTCTCAAGTGGCAAGGCCAGAAGTCAGAGGTGGAGCTGTCAATGGCAGTCGTTATAAGAAGGAAGGAGGTAGGGTTGTGGTCGGTTGGATGAGCCAAAGGCTTGCATATATTAGTTTGGGGAGAGAACTGGACTGAGTTGGTAAACCTGAGGGGTGAGAGCCAGCCAAGAAGTCAAAAGGATGATGAGATAACATAAGCCCCGAGGAAGATTAGTGACTTTGGGATCTAGGACACGAGTTGATGTGTTCATTTTGAAAGAGTGAAAGGACATGTTCATCCTGAGATGAGAGAGAAATAACTGATGGATGTTGGAGAGGAAATTTTAGGTCAAAAGGAGAGAGGTTGTTGCTTGGCCAGTGTGGCTCAGTGGTTGAGCGTTTACCCATGAACCAAGAGGTCCCCATCAAGGCACATGCCTGGGTTGTGGACTCAATCACCAGTAGGGGGCGTGTAGGAGGCAGCCAATCGATAATGTTTCTCTCATCGATGTTTCTCTCTCTCTCTCTCTCTAAAAATCAATTTAAAAAATAAAGAGAGGTTGCTGCCTTCTCTCTGTGTGTTCAGTCTTCTCCACAAACTTGAAAAGTTCTCAGTTTCAAGAATGCCAGTTGAACACAACCTTTTCAATGAGTGGAAAATTCAAGAAACTCTTCACCAGGTGAGAAAAAGCCTTTGTTAAGGACAACTAACCTAGACAAAACAAAGTATTTGCCATGTATACCAGTGTTATAAATTGCCCTAATATTTTTCATGTAGTTTTGAAGAATATTATAGAAAAGATGTATAAAATATCACAATTATATACTTTTAAAAAATAAGAAAATGCAGCAATATAGTCAACAAACACAATACAATTACTCTTTCAAAGAAAAAACAAAAATCAGGTTTCTATTGGTCCACCCATTGGTATTCACGAGGTGTTATTCCTACATTTTTCCCTTAGGGAAAGAGAATGTCCATAATAACGAATTAAGTCTGCTCTCCGTGTGACCTCCAGGTAGTCTGAACCATTTCTCAAAACTGAGATAAAACACTCTTGTAATTCCGATGCCCGAGTCTCTCAGCCCATCTCCCTGAGCTGGTGAATCCCTTGGAAGTCACACGCCTGGGGGCCTCGAAGGGACTTCTGAGAAAGTTGAAAGAATTCAGAGGGGAGATGGGGCTTGGGTGCCATCCTTAGCTTTGTATTTCTAAAAACTGTTTTATCAACTCTGTCAAATTGATCAGGCTCTGAGAGGCTGACTGGTCACACTGGGGAATCTCAGTGAACTACAGTTCTGATGCTATCTTTTACACAAGGCAGCAGACACATACCTGTAGCTCCATCCCCCCAGATGAGGTAACACCTCAACCATCACAAAGCCTGAGGCATCGTCCCCTGTGCCTTCAAAGCAAATACACACAGCTCTGGGGAAAGTGCCTGGCATAGTGTGGGGATTCCACTGGGGAGGGTTGGTGGGTGAGTGAGTGAACACACCTCAGCGATTCCAGTCTCTGACTCTGTGGTCACATAAACTCGTTGGGACCCCCTTCTCTTGTTTGATTCAAGCGGACTTTGCTTCTTTCCCCGCCATTCATCATCGGGATATGTGAGTGCCATTGATGTGGCTCAACGTGTTGGTGCATCTGACTTTCACGCGTCTATACCTTTGCCCCTGTGTTTCAAGGCCCTCCCACCCTGTGGTGCTATAGGAACCCAGAAGCTTGCTCACTGACACCTGTAAGCTTGCTCTCACCTGTCACGTGTTGATATGTGACTGATTTCATTGTATAGGGATGACTTGGTTTCTGAGACCACCTACTGCCCTTTCTCCTGACTTCAGAGGGGTCTTCCGGGCACTCCTTGAACCCTCTGAATGTCCGGAGCTTCCTGACTCTGAGCATGCGCTTTTCTCTGGTTGCTGAGAAGGTCCTTCAGCAATGAGAACGGGCCTGCCTTTGTGAATTGGACCCTCCTGTTCTGATTGAACATCTCCCTACAGGTCCCGTCCACTCAGGGCCCCCCTCCTCCAGGCTCCCAGCTCAGTTCCTCACCTGCCTCCTCCAGACACAGTTCCTTCATGACTGGCAATGGCACTGTAGTTTCTCATTGTTCCAAAGTCTGATACTCATCCTGCACTTCCACTCCGCTGCCACAGATGGGTGTGAAAATAATACCAGTGCTCCCCGTCCCAAGAAAATGAAACCACGTTTAAAAAAATATCCACATCTTACACATTTTTGTTCCTTGTGACCACATATGATATGTATACCCACTCAAGCACTTTGAGTTTTAAAAATGAGTATTACCAATACCTTCCTTTATATTCAGGAACATTTTCAGCTTAATCTTAGGACTTTACATGTATCCCTGTGATATTTCACTCTCTTCTCACACAGTCAATAGGTAAAGCAACTTTTAAGATAAGCACCGTTTGTAATGTAAATAAAGGTAGTTAAATTTTCCCCAAGTGCAAAATGGGTTGGTTTTAATTGCTTGAGAACTGATATATATATTCATCTGAGAAAAGCCTCCCAGGGCCGGGACCTCTCTCCTGTGTCCAGCTCTACACACACACACACACACACACACACACACACACACGTGTGCACATGCACATGCATACACACACAACATTGTATTAGATCCCATTCACTATGCATATGTGTTTTGTAATATGGAACGTTCTAATTTACATATTTCCCCTCTAATAGCACCTCATAGTCACACAGGAGGGACTCTGCTTCACATAATGAAGATTGAGGCTCAGAGAGGTGAAGGGACAAAGCTGGAGCTAAGAAGAGAGCCTCAGTCTTCTGACCTCACTGCCTTTTAAGTAGCAGATTTGCAGCAGAAACGTCAAGGGTTTTGTTTTGAGCTTCAGCTCTCATCAGATAGAGCAGAATGACCTTATTGGGAAATGTTATTTCAGCCTTAAAAAAGTATCTGCCAGCTCTCCACCTCCATCGATGGCCAGTGTCTGCCCTCTTCTGGCCAAAGGGAGGATGACAGCTATCACTGGGCCAATCTTCAGATCAAAAAGCTGACCTTGGAATTTGGGAAATTGGCAGTGGCTCCATGAGAATTGCTGCTTTTTAGTAAGTTCTGGTCCTGGCTATGCACATGCCTTTGCTCTGGGACCCTCAGGCGGCGTCACCCCCACCCACTCGAGCTAGGTGAATTCTGAAGGACTCGCCAGCCTCGATTCTAAGAATTAACAAAGGCAGCTACATGTTAATGACTTCCTTTAGCAGTCCAGTGCCTGATGGGATCTGCTATGGGCGGGTGCACTGGCATTGCTGTCTGAGCAGCACTGGTGTAAATATATACATAAATTAGGATAGTATTATATACAGAAATGTTCTGGAAAATTTCTTCAGAAATTCTGTAGAAAACAGGGTCACGTAACCTGCCCTTTTCATAATACACTATATTTAGAAAATCATTCAGTGTCATTATTGCCTACGACATGATTTTAATAACTTTATTATTGTAGCCTCTAGTAAGGATATATTATACTTTTTTTGTTAATTCCCTGTGTTGAACATTTAAATGATTTACCAAGTTTGGCTACTGCAATATATGCTGAAATGACCATCTTGGGTGTAAATATGTTTGAAGATCTCTGATTGTTGCCTTAGTAGCAATTCCTAAGAGTAGAGTCACCAGGGCCAAAGTTCAATTACTCACTCACTAAGTGTATGTTGAGCGAACTATTATGGGCCAGGTGCTGTTGTAAGCACCTGCCATGGATCAATAAGCAACGTCCCTGACACCAAGGTATTAATTGATTCGGGAGTGTAAGGTGGGGATGGACAATAGGTAATAAATAAATACAGTGGTAGCATAAAGGCCATGGGAAAAGGCACTTACCAGGGTCACCTCTAAGCTGAAAGTGCCCCCCAGAAATGTGCCACCAGCAGAATTAGGCGACCTGTGGTTTAGCATCCTTACTGACACTGGGAGTTTATTTGCCACTTCAAGAGGAAAAAAAGAAAAGTTGAATTTTCTACGTATCTCATGATGAGTGAGATTGAACATATTCCATATTCCTGTAAGTTGATATTTTTAGTTTGTCAGTTATCTTTTTTCCTCTGATATTCTGACCTTTATGTGTATTGTCTGTTTATATGTGTATTGTCTGTTACATGTGTAGCCAAATTTTCCCCAATTTCTTTCTTGCTTTTAATATTGTTTTTGATGTTTTCTGGGGCATAAACTTTTTACTTTTATGTAATCAAATCTGTAAATCTTTTCCTTTTGAGTTTCTATCTTTGCTGTAGTGCTTAAGATCTTCCTAAGCTAAGATAATAGAATAGGTCACCCATATTTTTTTTCTAGTTTTTAAATTTCCCTATTTTAGTTTTCTTTAACTCATCAATTCATATGGCGTTTGTTTTTCAGTAGGAATATCAATTAAATTTTTTTTCCAAATAGTAATGCTAGCATGATATCTGGGAAAGACAGGATCTTAAGCCAATTGAAGAGGCCATGCCTGAACTGAGAGCGGAGCGGTGGTGAGGCTGATGCAGGGAACCGCTGCAGGCGCTGGCGGGCCAGGTGTAGAGCCTCCTGGGCCCCACTACCCAGGGGTTCCCCAAAGGCTCCCAGGAAATGCAACTTTGACTCTGCTGGGGTGGGCCTGTCCCTATGAGGAAATACACCATCTGGTCTCATCCTGGGTCACAGAGGAAACAGGAGCGCTTGGGCAGGGCCCAGTGAGCTGAGGAGGAAATAGGCAGCAGTCCTCCCAGGAAGCTGCTCCTCTGTGCCAGACATCTGGGGCCAGAGCTGCTGGCTACCTGATTGGACCAACACAAGGGAACCACTCGAGCCTCTTCTGTGGGTACAAAGGGGAGCAAGTGATGACCTGGTTGGATGGACAGAGCCGAAGGGCCTGGCTAGTGCTCTTACTCTACAACTTACTGCTGTGTGTCCTGAGCCAGTGATAGTATCTCTCTGGGTCTAGTTTGAGCAAATCAGATGTTCTTTTTACTAACCCACATTTAGCGTTATTAGTGGGTTGGGAGAATACTTCACAAGGATACACACTTCATGGTTTGGAATATAAGCTGCAGTTGTACAGATAAAATTCGGGAGCGTGTACAGTGTACTAGCTTGATACAGAGGGCTAAGTGGGTCTATGAGAGAGGACCATATAATCAGAGAAAGAGGAAGAGGGAGGGAAAGAGGGGATGGAGGGAGAGAGGTAGAAAGGAAAGGAGGAGAGAAATTGAAAATGAATTGGGCCCATGAGAAAATATTGAACCAAGGTTTGCTGTGAATTGGAATTTCTGCCAATCATTCTAACCTGCGCAAAGGGGAGGGGGAGGGGGAGGGGCCATCCATATAAGTGCAATAGCAAACTTTCACCCCACCAGCTGGCTCAGGACAGTCCTGTTAGCCTTCAAAGTTAAAACACTTAAAACCACTCTGGCCCAGAATTAGTGTCAGTCACAGCTACTTGCTGCTCTCTGCTGGCCAAAATAAATAATGTCTGCATTACGAAAGAGTTTTCTCTGATTGCAATAACATTCATTTACCCAACAAACATTTATGGAGCACCTAGTAAGTACCATGCACTGTTATAAAACAGACCAGGAACCAAAACACAAAAATTCCTACCTGCACGGTACTTAATTCAGTAACAACAACAATTATAATGTCAAACATATGTGTGGCTGGTAGTATTTTAATGGCTTTATATTTATCAACTCATTTTAATCTTCAGATCAGTCCTATGCAGTAGGTATGATTATTTTCCATTCCACAGATGAGGCAACTGGTGCACAGAGAGGTTGAACAACTTCCCTGAGGCCACACAGCTAGGAAGTAACTGAGCCTGGTTTAACTCAGTCTGGCTCCAGAGCCTGTTCATAACCACTCCATACCCTGCCCTTTCCTGGCATGTTTCAGTAGATACACTTTTGTGTACACACAGCGACATTATTAAATAGAAAGACAAACGCCGACTGCTCGTCTGGCTTAGCCACTCCTCCGTCTCAGCCACTGTGTGGCAGCGAGCCAGTCCCTGACCCTACGTAGCTGTGGGAAGAATGACACATGGCAGGGGCTGGCATGCTCAGAGCTGGGACTGACCCGATGTTGTCCCCGTCCTCCCCCTCCCCACACTCCCACACTGGCCCTCCGATGGGAGGGTCAGGAAGCCATGGGAGGGGCTGAATCTCTCCTGCTGCTCCAGGCCCGTGACTTGAGGTCCGTGTGATCCTGCCCCCACCAGTTCAGCATGAAGGGCAGGAGGCCACCTGGAAGTTAATGACGAAATTGAAGTTCTTCCATGCTGTCCTAGGTCTCTGGGTCAAAGAGACAGCATACAGCAAGCAGGCTTCAGGTCAGCTCCCGGGAGAACCGACACCTACTGACCAGGGAAGGGGCCACCTGCCAGGCTGCCCTGAAACGCCAACGGCTGCTGCCAGGAGGGAGGGGGGGGAGGGCAGGAGGACATAGAAAGACTCCTCGGATTTTTAGGAACCCTTGATTTCTGTTAATTTATTTTATCATGTGTCCAACCTCATATAAAACATGAATTGTATAGGGAAAGAAAAACATATTTTTAAGTTCCATTTAGAAATTTGTTGATGTTTTTAAAAGGCAGATTTTAAAAATTATTCTGTTACAGTGCACCCCCAGAACCCCCTCTTATAACCAATAGTCGAATAACAGCAATAGTAATAGCTACTCTTTAGGAAGCACCGATCATTGTCAGCTCCTCACGGCAGCCTCAGGATATAGGGACTTTCGTTCATGCCTCTCGCAGGTGAGCACTCTGGAGCTCAGAGAGATCAGGTCATCTTCTCGGCTCACTCAACCCACACGCAGGGCTGTGCCTGGATGACTCCATTACTGCCACCCTATGCTGGGGCCCAGCGTGACATGAACCGAGTGACTCTCCTCTGCGTCCCAGGGACCTACCTCTAAGTGTCACCCCAAGAAGCAGAGACAGTTTACCCCTGGGTTTTGTCTGATCATGGAACAGGGGCTTCCTCCTCATCGCTGGGGTTCTGTTGGGGTGATGTGGAGGCAGCAGACCTGTGTGTCCTCGAAGGGGGGGAGGGTTAGGCCAGCTCTCGAGTGATCTCCACTTGCCAGCCTGGAGCAGCCACAAGCCCAAGGGAGTCCAGGGAAGGACCTCTTGAGCAGCAGTGAGTTGAAGCATGAGGTACCAGGGACTGCCCCACACACTAGGTGAGAAGCCCTCAGCAGTCTTCTGTGAGGGGGGAGGGGGCGGGAGGGGACTGAGGCCTGGGGAAGAAGCTTGCCAGAGACCGTGCAGCAGCTGGGGGCCTGAGCTTGGACTAAAGCCCAGGCCTTGCAAGTGCAGGGTTTGTTTTCCCTGGCAGCCCTGGCCATGCCCTGCCTTCCAGGGCGGCCGCAGCAGCAGCAGCAGCAGCAGTGCCTGGAGCGTGATAGAAATGCAACGCTCAGGCAAAGCAGGGGTCCCTCCCGGCCTGGGGTTCGCCGCTAGGGCCACTCCAGTCTGCCCCTGTCTCCTCAGTGCTGCTCACACCTGGAGCAGCACCTTCACACGGGGGCAGGAGAGACATTCTCCCAAAGATCAACGTTCTCGGTTTACAGGATCCCAGGAGGAAGGAGCCCTACCGGTACCAGGCAGTTCTGCTGAGTCGTGCCCACTGTCTGACCCGGGCTCTGGGCAAGGCTCTAAGCCAGTGGTCGGCAAACTGCGGCTCCTTGATTGTGGCTCTTCCACAAAATACCACGTGCTGGCGTGCACGTACAGTACGATTGAAACTTCGTGGCCACACTCAAGGGGTCAAAGAGCCGCATGTGGCTCGCGAGCCGCAGTTTGCCGACCACTGCTCTAAGCTCTTGGGGAGCTTGCTGGGGGGGGGGGCGTCGGGGGGAGCTGAGGATCCCAGTGACCACCCATCATCTGGCCAGCTTGGTCTCTACTGTCACCTAAATCTCAGAAGTCACCTTCAACATAAAAAGGATTGAACGGTGCCTTAGTTTCCTCCTTGTAAAATAATTACACTACTTACCTCAGCGTGGTTGCAAGAAAATCATGAGTTAGGACAGTGTGTGGCTTATAAGAAACTCTCAATAGATGTTAGCCGTCGCTATCATCATCGTGGATCCTTGACACCTGTGGAGTATACATGGCCCAGGACCTTCTTGGATCCCCTAAATGACGAGTAAGGGTGCTTACGTGGCTTCTGGATTTCTCCAAATGACATCCTTCTAGAAGGTAGTGTTTCCCATGTGCAGTCCCACAAGTTAACAGCAATTGAAAGCATCGTGAAGGCTTAGCTCTTGTGTGGCCAGTGGCCATTGAGGTGCAGTATCTTTATTATCCCGTGAGCACTGCCACAGCCATGGGCAGAGACCAGACCAGCCACATGAAGAAAAGGTCCCTTGTTCCCCTCCGTCCCCTGACCCGCCCCCTCCCAGAAATGAGACCTTTGCTCAGAGCCCCAGCAGTTGAGAAGTTGGTATAATTCTAATTTGTGCCTCAACAAGGCTGCCAGATATTATACCCCTGGCTCATTCCACCCAGAATTGTTTCAGCCAAAGAAGTTGAAATTGTGGAAGCCAACACGGTTTGCCTGAGGTGTGTTTCATAGGACGCTAGTTCCACGGAATGTTTGCAGTTGTCAAGTCACTATTGAGCTGTCCAGTGCTTTGGAGGAGCGCTGGCATTTGAAGCAAGTTTCTTTTCTTTCTTTTTTTAAAAGACATATTTTATTGATTTTAGAGGGGAAGGGAGAGGGAGAGAGAGAGATCAATGATGAAAAGAGTCATTGATCGGCTGCCTCCGGCACGCCCCCTACTGGGGATCAAGCTGGCAACCTGGGCATGTGCTTGACCAGAATCAAACCCAGAACCCTTCAGTCCACAGGCCGATGCTCTATCCCAGCGGTTCTCAACCTGTGGGTCGCGACCCCTTTGGCGGTCGAACGACCCTTTCACAGGGGTCGGCCTAAGACCATCCTGCATATCAGATAGTTACATTATGATTCATACCAGTAGCAACATTACAGTTATGAAGTAGCAACGAAAATAATTTTATGGTTGGGTCACAACATGAGGAACTGTATTTAAAGGGCCAGAAGGTTGAGAACCACTGCTCTATCCATTGAGCCAAACTGGCTAGGGCACAAGTTTCTTTTCTAAGGACGTCTTCATCTTTCACATGCCAGCTTTCTGACTCTGCAAGGGACAGACAGGATGTGCTCTTTCTCAAACTCATTCCACCATTCTGCTTTCTTGTGTACAGGACAGCTGTGGGCCTTAGCGTACTGTAAGGTGCTTTTCAAACCTGCACCTGCACTCGGCCTACCTGGGGCCTCACTCAGGTGCAGCTTCTGATTCCGAAGGTCTTGAGAGGAGCTGAGATTCTGCATTCCTATCATGCTCCCAGATGGTGCTGATGCTAGTGGTCCACAGACCACACTTTGCACAGTGGGGTTTGAGGCGCTATTTCTAAAAGCTGTGTCTGCTATGTCCTCTACCCAGGAGCTCTGTGACACCTCTGTCATAGCCCTACTGCCTGCTGAAGGGCTTGGGTCATGTGAAGAGTGGACCAGGCACTGAGCCGGAATGGAAGCTGATGGGGACAGAGAGTTCTGTCTGTTTTGTTCCCAGCTGCATGTCCAGCACCTAGAACGGTGCCTGGAACCCAGACGTGCTTGGTATATACCTGTGGGATGATAGCATTGCTAGGGAAACTCAGCAGAGATGCCCTTTTCCGGGCATTTTCTGAAACATTTGCTGTACTGAGTTGTGATGGCTGTGAGTCCGTAAGTGGTCCAGTCCTGCTGCAAACTCACCAGAGATCTTGAACACCAGTCAAAGCACTTCTTAAACTTATCAATCAGACCCACCCGCATATACGTGAGGCACCACCTGTGCAGACATAGCTGGTTTCCTGGTTGCAGGAGCCTCAGCCATGTGGTCTCCAAGTGAATCATTGGGAGAGAGAGCTTCCTGCTCTGGCACTCAGGCGGGTGGCCCTCAGGCAATCAGGATGAAGCCAAAGCCTCCCAGGCCAAGTTCATGGGCAACTTACTAAACCAGGGTCACCGATTTGGCCTCATCCTTGTCCGGATGTCCTCATTGCCAATCCAGGCAGGAAGCCAGATCCCTTGCCCTTCGACAATTTGCTTCTTTATTGTTTATTTGTTTTGATCTGGGAGAACAGAAAGAGAAGCTATTTGTCACCATGGTAACTGCTTAGCCATTCTTAAGTAAAGGAACCTGGGGGCCAAGTCTCCTCCAACTGGTTCCTACCTCCCAGGAACTTACAATCTTGGGGAGCAGGGCTTCCAAAACATGAGTTGTGCAGCCAGGCTTCCCAGTGATTCCTGAGCCAAGGCCAAACGTGCCACGTCTTCCAATAGTTGGATAACAGGGGGGACAGAGGAAGAGTGTGAGAGAGCACGGAGATGAAATTTCACAGGTGTGACTTGGGAGGCAATGACTAAGGGAGTGTGCCTAGGAGTGTCTGGGGAGTAGTGGGGAGTAAAGCAAAATTGGAAGCAGAGTATAGAAAGCCTTGAATGTCAGACCAGGGGGGCTGGATCCCTGCACCCATCCCTTTGGACTGGAATCTGAGATGTACATGCTTCTAGGTTCAGGCTGCAATGAAGCAGCCGCAGAGAGACAGGCTCCCGAGTGAAGCCAAGGGTGGGTCCCCAGCTGGATGGGGAGCAGAGGGTCAGGCGACTGGGTACAGTTGTGCAGCTCGTGCACAAGAGCACCTGGTCAGGGGAGCAGGGGAGTACCGAAGCCCAGCTCTCATTCCTCCCATCAGGCTTTGCGCCCTGGCATGGGCTGCCTTCCCCAAAGGCAGTGTTCACTGAGGCACCCCCATGGGATGGCAGTGGTCTGCTCCGCTCAAGCCACAGCTATGGGACGTTTTCTCCCCGGGGCGAGGCTTATTCTCAGAGCAGCCAGTCATGTATATTCCCAGTGTGTCCCAGAGAGGGCGCTGCTCAGCTTCGCACAGGACAACAGAGCCCTGAATGCAGTTGTTCTGAGGATGCAGGTAGAACCGGAGCAAGCCAGTTTTCTGCTCCTGCTGGCTGACGGAGCCAGTGAGCAAGTGCTCTGTGCTTGTTCTCTTCAAACAAATCAACCAAATCTTACTGCAAGGAGCTGCCTCAAACTGATTGTCAAACTGCAGCAGGAAGGTCAGGGAGGGTTGGGGGGCAGGAGGGAAGGGGGTAAGAGATCAACCGAAGGACTTGTATGCATGCATATAAGCATAACCAATGGACATAAGACACTGGGGGGTAAGGGAGGCCAGGGGATTGTCAAGGGCGGGGGGGAAAAAAAGGACACATATGTAATACCCTTTGTAATACTTTAAGCAATAAAACAATAAAATAAATAAATAAATAAATAAATAAGAATCTTACTGCAAGGACAGCTCAGCTCCCAAGCAGGGAATAAATGAGAGCGGAGCATCTGCAGCCCTAAAGATCCTGGAGTTGTACCACAGCCATGTGTCCCCAGTGTTCCGAGCAGAGAATCGCATTCTTCAGAAAGCATCCCGCAGGTCCCGGCCCCCAACAGCAACCATCACACAGGCAGAGCAGAGAACTGCAGAGGCTCAGAGGACCGTGACAGCCAGTGTTTCTCAATAGGGGCACCACTGGCATTGTGGCTTCCCAGTCACTGGTGACAAAAATTCCCCCCTGCATGTTACAAAGGCCCCTTCAGGAGGGCTCACCTCCAAATGAGAACAACTGATAAAAAAGAAATAGAGGAGAAAACTGGAGCCCAGTGACTTGTCGAAGGCCACATGCCAGGGTGAGGCAAAGTAAGAATTGACACATAGATTGGCCCACTCCTCGCCCATTTTCACCAGTTTTTTTCACTCACCACGGAAGCTTTTTCTTTTCTTAAGTCTTAATCAGACTCTAGGTTTCTGTATTGAGACCACAGAACATAGGGGAGCCATGTGCTCTAACTGCATCCTTGGTCGCCAGATGCTCATGTCAGCTAAACAGATAAAAGATAAAGGGAGGGAAGGTCACGCCCTGGCCAGGTGGCTCAGTTGGTTGGAGCATTGTCCGGTACAGCAAAAAATTCTTATGAATTTTTGAAAAACATGGATATTGTTTCATCTTGCTCTTTTAGAACATTAGATCATCAACTATGTGAGTTATGTTGTTCTTTAAATTAAAAAAGATGATTGTGAGATTTTTTTCAAGTTGATGCGAACGGCTGTATGTTATTCATTTCCATTACTGTCCATGTCTCTAGTACCTCAGGGACCAGTGTTTCTCCAGGGATGGAATTGGTGGGTCATAGGGATGGCACGTTGTCACTGGACTATATCCTACCAAATCATTTTGCAAAGTGATTATATAAATCTCAGTGTTCTGAGCAGTGTAAAAAAGTCCCCGTTGACCCACATCCTCATACACACTTGCTATTATCTTAATTTTCCTAATTCAGCATGTGTAAAATAGTGTCCCATTGGTCTTAGTTTTTATTTCCCTGATTACTATTGAGATTAAACATATTTTCCTATGTTTATTTGTCATTTGTGTTTCCTCATCTGCAATTATGCCTATTTGTATGCTGTTCCCATTTGGAGAGGGGATTGTCTTAATTGATTTGTAGAATTTTAAAATTTATAATCTGGATATTAATTCTGCCAGGGTTCTTGTTCCAGCATTAAGAAGGATTCAACAATCTGGAAAAGGGGCTGTTTGTAACTTAACTAAGAATCTAGAGACGAAATATAATTTTGAAAGTCATTTGGGGGTCAGAGGAGCCTAGTTAAAGAAACTAAGATCTCCTCGTCTCAGGACCCCATGCTTTTTATTAACACAAATTGTCCTGAGGAGAGGTGGAGATATACACTTCCAAAGGGTAGGGTTTCGTATACACAGTCCATTGTCAGATTGAAAGAATTAGCCTATGGCTGTTCAGGTGTTTGGCCATTAGGAGGCAATAACATGTAGATTAAGATGCCCTGAGCTGTCTGGCAGCAAACAATCATCCCTTTTCAGGTTTGGAGAAATGCCCTCAGCCATTCCCAACAGGTGACAACATATGTGACTCAGCCCTTGTTGAGTCCCCAGGTTCCATCAACCTTTTGATGAAACTCTTGCAATTATGACATGCTGGAATTGGCTTCCGGCAAATTCCTTGTCAGTTAGAGTTACTATGCTAAAATCATCTTCCCTCAAGATATTTGGTACTTTCACTTTCTTTATAAGTATCTTTTGATGATATTAATGTAGTTGATTTAGCAATGTTTTCTCTCCCCAATGTACACCCTATAGTGTGAGGTTTAACAAGCCACTCCTCCCCTACAAGACACCTGATTCACCCACAGCACAGAGATATCATCAGGAACAAAGAGAGAGCAACAGAACAACAGCAAACAGCTTTGAAACATGTAAGTGTTGTGTATGTATAAGGATCATCACACCCATTTTCAAGGGTTGATAAAAGCCCCCTTTAAACCCAGGCTGTGAGGCTTGTTGGGGCCATTTTGGCCTTAAGATTGTCTCTGAGAAGGCTAAAAGGCTAATTCCACTGTGACCCTGATATTTGGGGGGCGGGGGGGGGGGGCTGGCAATCTGAATCTGTGCCAGCAAGCCCAGTGTACATTCTTGATAACCTATAATTATGTCACTGCCTCTTTCCCAGAAACTGGTCTTGCAGGACCTATTGCCTAAATGCTCACATTTCACAGAGGCCATAAACTATGGACAGTGCACAGCCTCAGAGGGGAGGGTTATTAGCGCTGGTGCCAGGCCAGACCATTAAATATGGTCTCAAGACCCCCGATACCTGGGGCCTTTTCTGCAAAGCCCGTGAAAGGACTGGAAGCATAATCCATATCTGGGGGACAAAGACCCCAGAAAAATATAAAAGAGAAGCTCCCTGAATGTCACTTTGCTCAGACTTGGGAAATTATTCCTCTGAGTCTGCCGGCATAATAAATTGTGTAACTCCATTTCTCTAAAGCATTGCTTGGTTTTTCTCCGGTCTTCTACAACATCTCCACTAATGATTATATTCATCTCCCATAGAGCCGGGTATGGAAGACAGAAATGATGCTAGAGCAGGTCTTTTGCAAAACTGTGCATGCCCCCTTGCCTGCAGGGTATTCACCCCAGAGCCTGGGCCATGGGTCAGGCAGACCTGGATCCCCGCTCTGCCTCTTTCAGCTTTGCCCAATATGGGGTAGGTGATGCACCTGTCTCGTTTTCCTCCTGTGTAAAATCTAACCTAATAAAAGAGAAACATGCAAATTGACCATACCTTTGCTATGCCACAAGCCACTCCCACCAGCCAGTCAGAGCAACTATATGCAAATTAATCCAACCAAGATGGCGGCCAGCAGCCATGGAGCTGGAGCAAGCAGGAGGCTTAGTTGCCCCGGCGATGGAGGAAGCCAAGCTTCCCACCTGCCCTGGCTGGCTGTGGCCTCCGCTAAAGGCAACAACGTTTCAATTATAGAAGATAAATAAATCCCAGATACCTGCTTCCAGCCAGCCTCCACTGGGAGCTTGGGTGGCTGGGGGCTGTGGCCAGCCTGCAAACAGCCATCAGCCCCTCACCCAGGCTGGCCGGGCACCCCAGGGGGGACCCCCACCCTGAAGGGGCTGTGGCTAGCCTGCAAACAGCCATCAGTCCCTCACCCAGGCTGGCCACACCCTCAAGGGGTGAGGGTCCCTGCTGGAGGCTTGACCAGCCTGCAAACAGCCCTCAGTCCCTCAGCCAGGCTGGCCAGGCACCTCAGCAGGGACCCCCACCCTGAAGGGGCTGTGGCCAGCCTGCAAATAGCCATCAGCCCCTCACCCAGGCTGGCCAGGCATCCCAGTGGGACCCCCACCCTGATTCAGGACACCCTTCAGGGCAAACCAGACAACCCCTACCCATGCACCAGGCATATAATAAAAAGGAAATATGCAAATTGACCCTAACAGCAGAATGACTGGGAATGACTGGTCACTATGACACATACTGACCACCAGGGGGCAGACGCTCAATGCAGGAGCTGCCCCCTGGTGGTCAGTGTGCTCCCACAGGGGGAGCTCTGCTCAGCCACAAGCCAGGCTGCCAGCTGCCAGCACAGCAGTGATGGCGGGAGCCTCTCCCACCTCCTCAGCAGAGCTAAGGATGTCTGACTGAAGCTTAGGCCTACTCCCCGCTGGCAAGTGGACATCCCCCGAGGGCTCCTCGGCTGCCAGAGGGATGTCTGACTGCCAGCTTAGGCCCAATCCCCCGGGGAGCGGGCCTAAGCCAGCAGGTGGACATCCCCAGAGGGGTCCTAGACTGCGAGAGGGCACAGGCCAGGCTGAGGGACCCTCCTCCCCCCTGAGTGCACAAATTTTTGTGCACCAGGCCTGGGGTTTACCTCTTGCCCAGAGATACTATCTTTATCCTCCAAACTGCCTTTCAGTTCAGTCAAACTGCAGAGGCCATGGGTGGAGGGGGGGAGTGGGGGGCAGTTTCAGGGCTCCCTTAGGCTCTCCTTGCAGACATCCTGTCCACCAGGCTCAGCATTTCCCTGGGAGCACTCACCCCTGACTCCCCTCCTGGCCCTTAGGGGAGGTTACACTATTATTATCTCTGTGTGGATGGTTATAAGTGCCTTTTAATTAACCACTCAAGAGTGTATATATTATTGATGCATCTACATTTTAAACGCAAAGTTTTAACATTGCTATGGGGATAGTTGCTTTTAACTGGGATTCTTCCCAGGCACAAATCTACACCAAGGAATTCTGGCATTTCAGAGCCATGTACTGTTTCCCAAAGGACAATTTCAACTGCAGTGACTAAAATTTAAAGTTAGTATTCTGAAAAAGAAAGAAAGAAAGAAAGAAAGAAAGAAAGAAAGAAAGAAAGAAAGAAAGAAAGAAAGAAAGAAAGAAAGGAAGAAAGAAAAATAATGGCAGAGTCTCATCATCTTTTCTCCTTTTTTAGCAAATCCGTGCTACTTCCTATTTGGGGCCAAAGGTATTCCTTTTTCCTCTTTCTAGCTAACTGTGAGTGCACGCCCCGGACTTCCGGTGAAGAGAATAGCACTGCTGTTTTCCAGAGACGCAGCTTCCAAACCCCGTCCCATCAGTCCCAGCGTTTCACCCCTGTTTCCTGTCAGACACATTCTGACTCCTTTCTCTAAGGCTGAGGTTATCACACCCCTTTTCTGTACTTCCCAGTTTACGGGGCAGCTGGTTTTCTAGCAAATCCTGAGCCGAGTTCAGAGACAAAACTAGAATCCCACCACAGGGATCTGATCATCACTTCAGTTTGGAATGTACACAGTTGCCACCCGTGACCATTTATTTCTTCCTGGATTCTTTCTCTACAGTGAGGCAAGCCTTCGCTATGACTTTGTGGCACATAAAAATAGACTTTCCACAAGAGTGACTGAACTGAGCAAGAATGTAATGAATGTGTCCATATGTTATAGGCCCTGGGGCTGTTAAAACAATGAAATAGCACAAGACCCAGCAGTCCCAAACCATGTAAAGGGGCTATGCAGAATATACACACTCAGGTTGGAAGTCTTTTTTTAAAAAAAAAAATCCTAAACTATGACCTCTCACCAGGGTAATGTATCATCAGATAAGCACATGAGGATGCTCCCGTGGATCAGAGAAAGAGCAGAGCTCCTCTGCCTTTCCTCCGACTTCTCTGTCAAGGCATTGGAAGAGAGCAGACATTGACAAAGGGCAGATTAGACATTTAGCTTCACTCGGGATGCTGGTCTGAATACATTCGAGCTAAAGGGAACAGGACTGTGTGAACGAAGTCACATAAGGCAATGACCTCCCAGGGCCTCAAAGACCAGAAGAGGTGCCAACGAACCAGAGACAGGAGGTTGCATCCCTGAGATCTTACTTTTAACATATGCATGAACTTGACAACAAAAGCAGGCCAGCAACTAGAAGGGGCCCTGCACATCCACAGTCCCAACAGAGCTGAGGTGGGGTGGGGGTGGGGCATGTCATGTTCCACCAGCAGGAAGCCAAGGCACAGTGAGATCTGAGGCAGGGTTGGGTCTCCCAGTTCTTCAGGGTTTGGGCAGGGCTTAAAGCAGCAGGGCCCGGCCTGGCGATGGAGCGGTCTTGGGTAACCCACTTCCATTATGCTGCCAGCACCTGGGGGGTGGGGGTGGGTCTGGAAGGGTGGACCAACAAGAAAGCATACCATTCTCAGCTTTGTACCTGCACAATAGGTGGCTTGCACTACACCATTTCAAGCCCCCTTTCAGCTCTTTTAGGTAGTAGGACTTTTCTGGTTCTGGGCCAGATTAAAAATAGTCATATTTACAATCAGATAGAGATGAAAATACTAGCGTGATTGATGGCCATGTCAGAGCACTTAAACTGGACCTGCCACCAAATGACCTTCAGAACAGCACAGCCCTGGCCTAGTCTGGATCGGTACGTGGGTAGAACTGCAGATGTGGCATAGACACACGAGGGTGGGCAGATCACCTCTAACCCCTGAATTCTGGAGAAAGAGAGACATGGTCTTGGGCTGGGATCCAACTGTTCTTCCCACTGGAAAGCAGAAGCAATGAAAACAGTCTCCATCCTGCGTGCAGCCAGCCTGAAAAAGGGAGCCCTTCTCTGGCCTCCCCTCCCGGGGGAGTGGTGCAGGAGAGGGAGAAGGCGAGGATGAGCTAACTTCCCAATAGCTCAGGGTGCAGAGGTTCCTGCTGTGTAAACGGGAAAGAATGCAGAGGAGAAAATGGTTCCTGGACACAAGCAGGGGAGTGTTGAATAAAATACTCAAGGCACACAGCTGGCTCATAATAGACACTCCTTGCCTCTCCTTGCCTCCCGGAGAACAGACATCTGGCTACCCACACCTCCCCATGCAGAGAGCTCGCAGCTCCCAGCAGCTGCAAGGAAGGCATTTACTAGTACTGCCACCCACACACATACTTTGACAAACGTCAAAGTCCCTTTGAAAGTTACAATCTGCAATAGGAGACTTCATTTCTGCCCTTGAGAGGTTTGAGTAGAATGAAGCTATTGAGTTATTGAATTTTTAAGGCCATAAAGTTTTTTTAACACTTTCCCAATATTTCTCACTATGACTGAACTTTAGAGTTTTATCATTTTCCTTCTAATGGGTATGTTTATAAGCATGTATTTTGCAAAGCCCCTGCTGCTCATCTGTCTGAACTGTCACTGTCGGGAGATTCCTGGCCCAGTGGTGTTATAGCATTGGGATATAGCACAGCGGTGGCAAACAGAGACTCTTGAGTTAGACGGCATGCATTTGAATCTTGGCTCTGTCATTTATGAGATGTGTGACGTTAGACAATGTACTTGTCCTCCTCTGATATCGCTTGTCCACTCGGTGAGTGCTCTTTTATCTGCAAAATGGAGATGATAGTGCTGTTGTGATGATAACATGAGTTAATACATGGGACGCTCTCTGAAAGGTGCCAGGCGTATACACAGCAGGTGCTGCGTAAGAGTGGACTCTTGCCCTAGCTGGTTTGGCTCAGAGCTTCAGCCCAAGGACTGAAGGGTCCCAAGTTCAATTCCAGTCAAGAGCACATACCTTGGTTGCAGGCTCGATCCCTGGCCCTGTTCAGGGCACATGAGGGAGGCAGCCAATCGATGTCTCTCTCACAGCGATGTTTCTCTCTGTGTGTCTCTCTGCCTCCCTTCCACACTCTCTAAAAATCAATGGAAAAACATCCTCGGGTGAGGATTAAATAAATAAATAAATAAATAAATAAATAAATAGTCTATGAAATTCTCATTAATTTTTTTTTTTTAAAGAGAGAGTAGACTCTTATTGTTCTCTGTTTGGGCCTTCATGTTTCCATCTGTGGATGAGTTGGATCAGATGTCTATAGTACAGACACTAATGTCCCTTTCAGCTCCCCTCTTAGATTTCATGAGTTATAGTTTAGACTCTGCTTCTAATTTGCCACACCATGCTGGCAAGCCATTTAAAATGGAGAAACAGCTATGTGACCTTGAATAGGTTACTTTCTATTTCCAAGCTCCCGTGTCCTCTCCTATCCCTCCTGGTTAACTCTTCTAGGACCCCAAACAGAACAGGCCACACTTCTTGGCTGAAAAAATGTTCCTGGATCTCCCAAACCTGGGCCCCAGATCCAGAGCTGCCATTTCCTTACTCCTGGGCAAGTTGCCCTTGAAGGTGTAGGTCTGAGTGGGACATTTTTGAGGCTGGCTCCAGCTCTGTGAGGGGGATAGCAGAGAAGACCACTCTGCAAGCATGTGGCAGTGCTGAGGGCTTTCTCAGGTGGGCTTTAGGGCCTCATAATTCTGTTGTCTTTCTCATCCTATTGTTGGATAAACTCAATTGGCAATTCCTACATCTCATGTAAAGTACTGTATACACTCATTCAACCTCTCTTCCACCCAGGTGCTGTTTCAACCCCTTTCCATCAGGGATTATGGAGCCACTGGCGCAGCCAGCCTTCCTGTGAATATTACCTGTGCACAGCCCAAACGTTGCACAGTGACTCAGGCAACAATTTAATCAACTATGTTGCCATAGAAACAGGGTCCTCCAGTCTTCCAGCCTCCAATATCTGTTTCCGCACAAAACGATGTCACATGCTTTAGTTTTCTGTTATGGGAGCACCCACCTCTAAGTACCAATTTCTTTTTCTTTTTTTAAAAAATATATTTCATTGATTTTTTACAGAGAGGAAGGGAGAGGGATAGAGAGTTAGGAACATCGATGAGAGAGAAACATTGATCAGCCGCCTCCTGCACACTCCCTATTGGGGATGTGCCCGCAACCAAGGTGCATGCCCTTGACCGGAATCAAACCTGGGACCCTTGAGTTCACAGGCTGACGCTCTATCCACTGAGCAAAACAGGTCAGGGCTCCAAGTACCAGTTTCTAATTTGCTGAGGGAAGTCTAAACTATGTTGTGATTGCAGAGAGACCCAAGCATGCCATTTACTTCTCACCTGTCTCAAGGCCTAGCAAGTTGGGTAATGCTTCTCCAAGTGGTGATTCGGGAAGCAGAGCTCCTGCTCTCCTGTGGCTCTACCATCTTCAATGCGTGGCCCACAGAGCAGAATGGGAGTTCTCCACTCCACCGTGACAAGGAATGGAGAAGAGAAAGAGAGCCTAGAGGATGGGTCTGGAAGGATTGTATGTGACTTTCATCCATAGTGTTCTGTTTGGCTAGAGCTCAGTCACACAGTGCCGTCTAATGCAAAGGATGCTGGGGAATGTACTCCAGCTGGGTGGCCAGGAAAAGGAGGAAATGGGTTTAGTGAACATCCTACTAGTCTCTACTACTGTTAGTTGTTGTATTGGCTCCACGTCTTATCCATTCTGCCTCCATAATATCTCTAAATTTTTCTATTCTTCTCTATTTCCAATATCACCTCCTTTATTTTTCTATCCTTTCATAATTTCTTATAATACCTCCTTTTCTCCCTCTTTCTAACCTCTTATCCTTCCAATAGGCACTTGCCAGTTATTTTTCTTTTCTTTTTTTATTTACATCAGGTGAATAATTTTTTAAAATTTATGTTTATTGTTCAAAGTATTACAGGTGTCCTTCTTTTTCCCCCATTGACCCCTTCTATTCCACATCTGCCCCCGTCCCAGGCCTTTACCACACTATTGTCTGTATCCATGGGTTATGCATATATGCATACTGGAGGCCCAGTGCATAAAATTCATGCACTGGAAGGGCAGGGGGTGTCCCTCAGCCTGGCCTGCCCCTTCTCATAGTCCGGGAGCACTCAGGGGATGTCCTACTAATGGCTTAGGCCTGCTCCCCGCAGGGAGTGAGCCTAAGCTGCAGTCTGCCCTCCCTCTGCAGGAGGTGACCAGCCGATCAAGGGAAGGGACCACCCCCATGACCCCCTCACTGCTGCTGCCTCTGGCCTCCCTCTGCAGGAGGCAACCCTGCGATCAGGGGAAAGTGACGTCCCCATCACACCTCTGCTGCTGCCACTGCCAGCTGCAAGGTTGCCTGAGCCTCACCTGGCCCTCATCGCCTGAGCCTCAGGCCCTCGCAGTGGCAGCGGCCATTGGTGGCTTGCCAGAGCCCTGGGCCAGCCCTGGGCAAGCGGCAGTGGCCATCAGAAGCTCTCATAGCCTCCATCGCCATGTGGGAAGTACAGGCCGCCCTCCACCAGGCCCCACCTCCCCGGCCCCCAGCCCTGACGCTGCAAGTCCCTGCCCACCCGTGCCTGCTGTGCACGCAGCCTGCTGATCAGTTGTTACATGACAGCGTCCCAACCAATTTGCATATTACCCTATTATTAGATAGATATGTTCTTTGGTTAATCTTTTCCCACCCACTCACACCTCCCCCCCCCCCGCCCCCGCCTTCCCTCTAAGATTTCTAAAACTCAGATCTGATCATGTTACTGCCCTTAACCCAAAATGTCAGTGTCCCCCATAACTATGCTTACAGAATAAAGTGAAAACTCTTTAGCCTGGAACAGACATTCTACTTGCCCTGTGCTCTCACACATTCGACCTCTGCATTTCCTTCTGCTTTCCATGTTAGTGCATGTGATATTCTTTCAGCCTCCTCTGCCTCTTAAACCCATGCTCACATGTCATACCCTCCATGAAGCTGTCCTCAAGTTGCCTGGCTGAAAGTACTCTTTCTTCCAACGTTCTCATAGTCCTTTGTTTATCTCTGTATTTGATTCTTATGTTATTATTCTGATATATTATGTTATTCTCGTTATTCTCACATTGTGTGGCCAAGGACAGATGTATATTAACAAAGCACAGAACGAGGCAAAAACCAAAAGTATTCACATGCCTCCATCCTATATAATAAAAGCCTAATATGCTAAGTGTCTGGTCATCCAGTTGTCCGTTCAACCAATCAAAGCATAATCTCACCTAGTAATAGACAAACATGTAAATTAACCATCCCTCCACTATGCTCACCAGCCAATCAGGAGAGTATACGAATTAACCCAACAAAGATGGCAGTTAATTTGCATATGTAGGGGCGAAGCAGCAGAGCAAAGACTGAAGGCTCCGTCTGGAGCCGCGAAGACTGAAGGCTCCAGCCAGAGTGAAGGCCTGGGTCCCGGGTGCCAAAGGAAAACCGGTGCCGGCAGCCAGGGGAAGGGAAGGCCTATTGCACAAATCTCTTTGTGCAATGGGCCTCTAGTATTGTATAAAAAACAAAATGAATATTCTTGTGCATCATGTCAATTTAAAACTTTATCAAATCAGATTCTTTATACAATCCTTGGGAGTCTGAAGGAAACCTCTCTCCCACTGTTGGTGCAGGGGAGGGAAACCTCTTCTTGTTCTTGCCTAAGAATTGTTTTGTTACTGTAAAGCTTTCTTTTTAAATACCAGTCTCTGGATTGTATTAATTAGTCTTACATTTTAAGACTCAGGCTTGTGAGTATAACATGGAAAGGGGGAGAAAGAAGAATTAATTTTACAGTGAAGAAACTTGACAAACACTACCTTGACCAGGTGATGAAGGATAACATAGACAGTAATGTCATGTTGACAGTATATATCTGTGATATGATGTGATGAGAATGATACCAAACCTCTGTGGCTTTCCTCCCAAACAATTTTCCAGGCTAATTATGAGAAAAATATTAAGTATGTCCCAATTGAGAGACATTCTACAAAATATTTGACTGATAATCCTCAAAAATTTCAAGGTAGTATAAAACAGGCAAAGTCTGAGAAACTATAACAATCAAGAGGAAACTAAGGAGACATGGTAACTAAATGGTATAGGATCTTGAGGCCCAGAGAGAACATTAAAAAAGAAAATGAGAAAATCCGAATAAAGAATGGACTTGACATGGGAATATAAAATACAGCATAGGGAATATAGTCAATAATATTGTAGTAATTATACGGTGTCAGGTGGGTACTAGACTTATCAGGGTGATTACTTTGTAAGTTATATAAATGTCTAATCATTGTACAACTGAAGCTAATATAATATAATATTTCAAGTGTAATTGAAAATAAAACACTATACATTTAAAAAATAATGGACTTGAGTTAATAATCATGTATCCATATTGGTTCATTCATGGTGACAAATATACATGTAAACTGTTGTAATAGGGGAAACTGCCTGGGAGATATGTGGGAAGTCTTAATCCTATCATGGTTAATTTTATGCATCAACTTGGGTAAGCCAGGATATCCAATGGTTTGGTCAAGCATAAGTCTAGGTATTTTTATATGTGATTAACATTAAATCAGTAGACTTGTATGAAGCAGATTATCCTCCATAATGTGGGTGGGCCTTATCCAATCAGTTAAAAGCTTTAAGAGAAAAGACTGAGGTCCTCTTTGCAGAAATCTGAACAGAGTATTAACTTGAGTTCATAATTATGTATTAAAATTGGTCCATTAACTGTGGAAAATATACCATACTAATGTAAGATATTGATAATAGGACAAAATGGCTGTGAGGCATATGGGAATTTACTATCATTACAGTACTTCTGTACACCTAAAGCTGTTATAAAATTTAAAAATTGTTTTAAAAATCAGACTTTTAGAATTTAATTTTAGTGGCAGAAACATGATTTTGCTTTAAAACAGTGGGTGAAAACTGATTTCTCTTTATTGACTTATACAAAGAAAAAGCTAATGAGTATTTTACAGTGGAAATACTGTGCATATGGAAACAATCAAAAGGGAATATGATGGAAAACTACACTTTTTTTTTTACTTAAAAGGGGTGTGAAATGTGGCTTTAATAGGAATTTTTCTTCATTTTTAAATAATGATTTCTCTCTTTCTATCAGCTCTTTCCTGTCACTTTACTAGACCATAGTGACAAAGAGAGAACTGGGAGCAGAGAAATGGGAGATATTGGAAAGAAAGGTCATTGCTCTATCTGGCAGGTCATGTTCAGAACATCAGGTAAGTTGAAGATCAAGCCATTCATTCAGAAATATTTATTGCTTGCCTGCTATATACCAGGAAGTGTGAGGACTTCTAAAATGCATCATTTACAAATGCTACTCTCAAGCATCTTATTATTGTTCAGGGTCATAACACACACATACACACGATTTACATAAGTATAGGATATATCCTTATATAAATCATGCATGTATAATAAACATGGATATGAAATAATAGAAATATAATATATATTGTATATATGTATATATAATTGTAAAAATGTAAATAATATATCATATATATGTATATACCCTGCATAACTCACTCTTTTTCCTTGCCTTCCATAGGCAACTGTTCTAATGTGTTTAACAGTTAATGTATTTTGTATGTGTATATTCCTGAAAAAACATATAATATTGTTTTGTGGGCATATATCTTAAATTTATGTAAATGGTGAGGTGCCATATATCTCATCCTATTTTCTTAGTTATTTTTTAAGCACTATGTTTTAACACACATTCTTATTATTATGTGAATATGTAACCTTTTACTTGTAATCGAATCTAATAAAAGACCAACATGCAAATTGACTGTACCTTTGCAATGCCTTAAGCTATGCCCACCAGCCGATCAGAGCGACTATATGCAAATTAACCCAACCAAGATGGTGGCCGGCAGCCACAGAGTTGAAGCAAGCAGGAGGCTTGGTTGCTCCTGTGATGGAGGAAGCCAAGCTTCCCAGCTGGCTCTGAGCTCCACTGAGGGCAATAAAGTTTCAATTATAGAAGGTAAATAAATCCCAGAATAAAATAAAAAATTAAAAAAGGAGAGGCTGGGAGCTTCTGTTGCCGGGGGGCTTGGCCAGCCTGAAAACGGCCCTCAGACCCTCACCCAGACTGGCCAGGCACCCCAGTGGGGACCCCCCACCCTAAAGGGGTGTGGCCAGCCTGAAAATAGCCATCAGCCCCTCACTCCAGCTGGCCAAACCTCCATGGGATGAGGGTCCCCACTGGGGGGGGGCTTGACCAGCCTGCAAACAGCCATCAGCCCCTCACCCAGGCTGGCCAGGCACGCAAGCGGGACCCCCACCCTGATCCGGGACACCCTTCAGGGCAAACCACCTGGCCCCCACCCATGCACCAGGCCTCTATCCTATATAATAAAAGGGTAACATGCAAATTGACCATAACAGCAGAACGACTGGGAATGACCGGTCACTATGACACGCTCAATGCAGGAGCTACCCCCTGGTGGTCAGTGAGCTCCCACAGGGGAGCTCTGCTCAGCCACAAGCCAGGCTGATGGCTGCCAGCACAGCGGTGGTGGTGGGAGCCTCTCCTGAATCCTCAGCAGCACTAAGGATGTCTGACTGCAGCTTAGGTCTGCTCCCTGCTGGTAAGTGGACATCCCCCAAGGGCTGCCAGAGGGATGTCTGACCACCAGCTTGGGCCCGATCCCCCAGGGAGCAGACCTAAGCCAGCAGGTGGACATCCTCCGAGGGGTCCCAGACTGCAAGAGGGCATAGATCGGGCTGAGGGACCCCCCCGAGTGCACAAATTTTTGTGCACTGGGCCTCTAGTCTATATATAAAAACTTAAGTGACTACTCAACTGCTCGACCAGTTGCTATGACATGCACTGACCACCAGGGGGTAGATGCTCAATGCAGGAGCTGCCCCCTGGTGGTCAGTGTGCTCCCACATCAGGAGTGCTGCTCAGCTGACTAGGATGAGTGGGCCTGGGATGAGCAGGGAGGCTCCTCCCCGGATCCCCACAAGCCACACCAAGGGACCCCACCAGTGCACGAATCTGTGCACCGGGCCTCTAGTTATTATATAATGCTCCAAGGTGAGTATCCTGGAATGAAAGAAAGATCTTACCCTGCCAGTTCTATTACATCTGACACTCTCCACCCATGCCGTACTTTGTCAAGGAGGCTTCAGTAGACTGATGCATTCCTTTGGGTCTAGGGTGTAAGTGTTCACTCACACAGATTTGATCACTTAGGAAAGTTTCCAAAAAAGGATTCTAGCTCATTTCATTAAAAAGACTATGCTGGCAACTTATTCAAAGTTGTAGTTAGTGCTACTCTAGAAATCCTCTCTGCCTCCTACGAATATATTATGTATGATTCCTACAGAATTTTTTTCCTGGACCCCAGAAGACTATGTTAACTCCGTCTCTAATATCCCCATAGGATTTCTTATCATTAACTATGTTTCAGGATTGTGCACTTGCAGGAGAGTGAAAGGTGATGGGTATGGAAGAAAAGAACTGAAAGCCTTGTCCTGTGTCTGATTGGCTGTGAGATCTTGAGCAGGTCTTAACCACGTTCTGTGGTTAGAATAGGTGCTGAAGTCACTCTTCCTGGCTCTGAATAACAATTCTGCAACTTTCTAGCTGTGTAATCTTGGACAAATTACTCACCTAGGAAATGAGGTAATTAAACAGACGATTTCTAGGATGGATTCCAATTCAACTACCATTGTATCAATAGATGCATTTTGGCTCTGTGCCCTTTGGCATCATTCTTCTGTCAGAGACATCCTTTCCCCAATGTCTTCTTCTCCCTTTAAGTTTCTTTCCAGGCAGCATGTTCTCTATAATGTTTTTCCTCAGCACTTAGATTTAAATAAAGAATGGAAGAGTGTTCCATTAGAGATGGAATAAATGAAGGTAAAGTGAAATATTTTCTTTTTCTTACTTATTGAAATAATAGATAACTGTTAAAAGTAATAAGAGTAATAATGAATTAGGTGTTTATAACATATATGTGAGTGAAATGAGTGGCATTAATGTTAAAAAGGAAAGGAGGAATGAATTGGGAATACTATGTTATAAGGTACCTGCATTGCCTGTGAACTGGTATAGTGTTCATGTGAACTGGTATTTAAAACTGGACTTAAATTTGTTATAAATGTATGTTGTAAATTGGTATGCTAAGAGAGGAGAGAAAATGGAAATCAATGAAACAAACAAAACAAATGGCTCCTTGAAAAGATCAATAAATGGATAAAACTGTAGCCTGAGTAACCAAGAAAAAAGAGAGAGAGAGAGAGAGAGAGAGAGAGAGAGAGAGAGAGAGAGAGAGAAGACACAAATTATCAATATCAGAAATGAACTAGGGTCATCACTACTGATATGATGGACATTGACAGGTAAATAAAGAACTATACTGAACAATTCTATGTCCACAAATTTGACATTTCATAGATAAATTGCTTGAAAGGCAGAAAGTACAAAAAATTCATACAGGAATAATAATCTGAATAATGAAAATGAAGAAAATTGAATTAACAATTAATAATCTCCCCAAAAGGAAATTACAATATCTAAATATCTTTATTGGTAAATTCAACTAAATATTTAAGGAAGAAATAATATGAATTACTAAAATTTCTTCCAGAATGTAAAAGTATAGAAAACATCTTCTAACTCATTTTATGGGGACATTACCCTAAAAACAAAACCAGATAAAGACATTAAAAGAAAGGAAAACTACAGACCAATGTAATCTATAAAATTGAGATAATAATAGTATATACTATATAGAATTCTTGTGAGTAAATTATTGAGTATTTAATGAGTAGATAGATATAAAAGGCTGGAAATAGCCCTAGCCAGTTTGGTTAAGTGGCTAGAGCCTCAGCTACAGACTGAAGCATCCCGGGTTCAGTTGCAGTTAAGGGCATGTACCTCGGTTGCAGGCTCAATTTTGGCCCTGGTCAGGGCATGTGCAGGAGGCAACTAATCAATGTGTCTCACTCACATTGATGTTCATCTCTCTCTGTCTCTCCCCCTCCCTTCCTCTCTCTCTCTCTCTCTCTCTCTCTCTCTCTCTCTCTCTATATATATATATATATATATATATATATAGGCTTGAAATAGCACCTGGGACATAGGGAACACAGTGAATATTATGAGGACAATAGGACTAAATATTTTTTAATAATCAACACTAATAAAAGAGAAAAATGGTAATTGGCGTACGAGCTACCCTTTTCATTGGCTAATCAGGGCTATATGCAAATTAACTGCCAACTGAGATGGCAGTTAACTGCCAACAAGATGACGGTTAATTTGCATATGTAGGCACAATGCAGGGAGGCCAAAGGGAAAGCAGGAAGAAGCCCCCTGCCACTGACAGTGATCAGAAACCCAGGGGGGAGCTAAGAGCTGGGGGGCAGGGCAAAGGCGGCCCTGGGGCCGCCTTTGCCCTGCCCCCCAGCCATGATCTGAGAATCAGGTACCTTTTCCGCCCTGGCCAGTGATAGCAGGAAGTAGGGGTGGAGCCAGTGATGGGAGCTGGGCACGGTCGAAGCTGGCAGTCCCAGGAGCTAGGGGTCCCTTGCCTGGGCCTAAAGCGATCGTGGGGCCACTGCAGCTGCGGGTCCCCGCTGCCCCGGCCGAACGCCTAGGCCAGAGGCATCAGGCCTGGGCAAGGGGCCGATCCTGCGATTGGAGGGTGATGGGGGTCAACGCCTGAGGGCTCCCAGTATGTGAGAGGGCACAGGCCGGGCTGAGGGACCCCCCCCTCCCTCCCCGAGTGCACAAATTTTTGTGCACCGGGCCTCTAGTTAAAAAATAAAAGTTAAACAGATTGCAAAGGAAGAAATAAAACTGAATTTGTAGGTTACATGATAGTCTATGTAGAAAGCCCCAAAGAATTGACAAAATAGAAAATCACTCTGAAACTAGTGACTATAGCAAGGTCACAGAATACAAGTAAATGTATAAAATAAATTTATTTCCTTTATACCAACACTGAATACTGGAATTTAAAATTAATGACATAATACCATTTACATTAGCATTAAAAGACCTAAATAATAAATCTATCAAGATACATACAAGAACTATATCCAGAGAAATACAAAGCTCTAATGAAAGAAGTAAAAAAAAAAAAAAATCCAAATAAATTGAGAGATATTGTTAAGATGCCAATTCTTCTCAACTGGATTTACAGATTCAACACAATACTGATCAAAATCTGAGCACCTATTTTGTGGACATCAACTCGATTCTAAAGTTTATATGAAAAGTTTTAAAAAATAGCCAACACAATACTGAAGAAAAACAAAATTGAAGGACTGACATTATTCAACTTCAAGACTTACTATAGGGTGTCCCCCCAAAATTATACACACTTTGAGATTACAAAGTCAGTCTTTATTAACGTACAGTTCATTTTTGAAATTTCAAAGATCTACAGAAATGAGTGTGTATACACTTGGGGGGACAACTTGTATATAGCTACAGTGACCAATACAGCATAGTGCTAGCAAAAGAATAAGAATAGACACATAGACCAATGGAACAGCATAGAGAGCCCAGGAATAGACTGCACAACTATAGTCAACTGATCTGTGACAAAGGAGCAAAGACAATTCAATGGAGAAATGATATTTAGTTTTATTCCCCCAATAAATCGTGCTGAAACAATTGGGTATCTATGCAAAAAAAAAAAAAAAATGTACACGCAGACCTTAAACCCTTCACAAAAATTAACTCAAAATGGATCATAGATCTAAATGTAAAATATAAAACTCCTAGAAGATAACATAGGAGAAAGCCTAGGTGAGCTTTAGCTAGGTGATAAGATTTTAGATGAAACAGCAAAAGAATGTTCATAGTATGTACCTGGGATATGATGTGATGAAAACAGTATTTCATCTCTGGAATCTTCCTCCCCAAAATTCATTAAACACCAGTTTAATCATGGTAACAAATAATTAGGCAAATTCCAATACAGGAGCATACACATTATTCATGACCACAACCCTATTATGTAGGAACTCTTATTATTAGGAAAAAAGGGACTTGGGGATATTTGTAAGCTAAGACAAAGAATATAATGGAAAGAAAGAGGTCAAAGAGATAGGATAGAGATGGATTATTGATCAAGCAAGGTCCTCAAGAAGTAGTTTCAAGCTTTCTTTTGCATCAGAATCACATGAGTGGGCTTGTTAAAATGCAGACCCTCACGTTTCACCTATAGATTCTGATTCTGTGGATGTGACCTGGGTATTTTTTTAAATATATTTTTTATTGATTTCAGGAGGAAAAGAGAGGGAGAGATAGAAACATCAATGATGAGAGAGAATCATTGATTGGCTACCTCCTGCATGCATCCTACTGGCGATTGATGGGCCCTGACTCAGAATCCAACTGTAACCTCCTGGTTCATTGGTTGAAGCTCAACCACTGAGCTACACTGGCCAGGCTGGTAGCTCAGTATTTTTTATCAAATAAATTTGACATGTTGCCAGAACCGGTTTGGCTCAGTGGATAGAGCGTCAGCCTGCGGACTCAAGGGCCCCAGGTTCGATTCTGGTCAAGGGCACATACCTTGGTTGCGGGTACATCCCCAGTGGGGGGCGTGCAGGAGGCAGCTGATCGATGTTTCTAACTCTCTATCCCTCTCCCTTCCTCTCTGTAGAAAATCAATAAAACATATTTAAAAATAAATAAATAAATAAATAAATAAATAAATAAATAAATAAATAAATAAATAAATAAATAAATAAATTTGACATGCAAATTGGGTTGGGTATGTTTAACAAGCATCCCAGGTGATTCCCATACAGGTGAACCTAGGACCACAGGTTGAAAAGCACATGAGGGCTCAGATGAAGACATTAACCTTGGTTGGAGAAAGTGCTTCAGGATACGTGTGGGCCAGGAGCTGGTGGCCTCCTTTCCTCGTGAGGTAAGAGACGATACCTTTGTGAACAAGGGGCTGTTTGTAGCAATAGGGTGCTTCGGAGAAAGCAATCAGTTTGGAAACAGAAGTGGTAGGAATGGGAGAAGATGTTTGCCGAGGATAAGGGAAGGGATTTCTGAAGCAACCTTAATCCAGAAGTCAAAATTGTAATAAGATACTATCTCCTTGTGAAGGATGGAGAACACAACTGCCATTAGTTTTCTACAGAGCTTAAAAGGAGGATGAGGGGAGAGAAGCCTGGAAAGGAATGAAAACAGACTCCCAAAATTATCATTGTGAAGGTCGTGAACATTACCACCTGACTCTACTACAGTGGTAGCATGGGGTAAAACGCACAGGTCCTGGAGCTAGCCCGACTTCCTAGCCTCTACCACTTAACCTCTCTATGCCCAGTCTCGTTATTCGTAAAATCAAGTTAGTAATACTCTCTACTTCATAGATTTATAGCAAATTCTAAATGAGTTACCATATGTAAAATTATTAGTGCAATATCTGTGTCACAATGGCTGAGTCGTTTTCATTATTTAGCTACTATGAATTAAGGCAGTAATGTTCAACACTTTTCATCTCATAGCACACATAAACTAATTACTAAAATTCTTTGGCACATCGAAAAATATATTTTTGGCCGATCTGAAAAAAAAAGTATAATTTTGGATCATTCACACTGGATGGCTATTGTTGTGTTGCTGTTGTCGGTTTTTATTTGACAATCTAAGGGGAAAGAGGTTGGTTCCTCTGACTAAATAGTTAGCTATTGCATGTTTTAAATTTTCTGGCAGCACAACAGTTGAAAATTGCTGAATTAAGGTGTTATAAATATTTGTGTGCAAAAGGTACATATAAATTTATGTGTGTTTTGTGTGAACAAAGTTTTTTTCTTAGTTATCTGGGATAAATACCCCAAAGTGCAATTGCTGATTGTATGTTGAGTTGCATGTTTGCTTTTATAACAGACTGCCAAACTGTTTTCCAGCATGGCTACCATTTTGCATTGCCCCCAGCAATGTATGAGTGATCTGCAGCCTCATCAGCTTTTTGTGTTATGACTATTTTTTATTTTAGCTATTTTGGTAGGCGTGTAGAAATATCACATTGTGCTTTTAATTTGCATTCCTCTAGTGGCTAATAATGTTGAAAAATTTTATATATGGTTATTTACCATCTGTATATCTTCTTCAGTGAAATGTTTATTTGTGTCTTTTGCCTATTTTCTAATTGGACTTCTTTATTATTCAGTTTTATGAGTTCTCTATATATTCTATAGACTAATTATATGCCCAATTTATGGCTTGCAAATATTTTCTCTCAGTGTGCTAGTATACCTTTTCTTTCCATTGGCTTTACAGGGTCTTTCACAAAGAAAAAGTTATAATTTTTGTGAAGTCTAATTTATCAAATTTCCCTTTCATGGATTGTGCTACTGGTGTCAAGGCTAAGACCTCGGCCTAGACTTAAATCCCAAAGATTTTGTTTGATTTCTATTTCTAATGACTTTGTACTTTTACATTCATTGTGTAAATGATGTGAGGTTTTGTTTGGGATTTTTTGTTTACTTGTTTGCTTTTGTCTATGGATGTACAATTGTTCTAGCACCATTTGTTGAAAAGACTCTTCCTCCTGCATTGAATTGCTTTGGGGCCTTTATCAAAAATCAGTTCGGCATGTTTGTGTGGGCCTATTCTTGGGTTCTCTATTCTGTTCTATTTATGTACATATCTGTCCATCCAACAATATAACACGATCATGATTACTGTAGCTATATTGTAAACCTTAATATCAAGTAGAGGGATTCATTTCAAATTATTCTTCTTTTTCAAATGTGTTTTAGCTATTCTATGTATTATGTCTTTCCATATAAATTTTAAAATAAGCTTGTCTATGTTCACAAGAAATCTTGCTGGGATTTTGACAAGAGTTATCCTATCTAATAAAGAGGGAATATGTAAATTGACCATCACACCATCACAAAAGATGGCAGCACCCACAGCAGAGGCAGGGACCTGAGGCTGCACCCCCCCGTCCAGTGGGGCTTGACAGGGGACCTCAAGCCACACCCCCCACCCTGGCACCAGGCTGGAGGACCTCAGGCTGTGCCCCCCGCCCAGCAGAGCTTGACAGGAGACCTCAGGCTGTGCCCTCCGCCTGGCAAGGCCTGACGGGGGACCTAAAGGTGTGCCCCCGCCCTGGTGCTGGACCAGGGAACCTCAGGCTGCTCCCCCTTCTGGGCTGGGGGACCTGAGGCTGCACCCCCCCCCACCCAGCAGGACTTGATGGGGAATCTCAGGCTGTGTCCCCACCTAGCGGAGCTTGACGGAGACCTCAAGGTGCGCCCCCCTTCCCGGCCCTGGCTGAGAGACCTCAAGCTGTGCCCCCGACCCTGACACCAGGCCGGGAGACCTCAGGCCATGCCCCCTGCCCAGCAGAGTTTGATGGGGGATCTCAGGCCACGTCCCCCACCCTGGCGCCAGGCCAGGGGACCTGAGGCCACGCCCCCCACCTGGCAGGGTTTGACAGATGACCTCAGGCTGTGCTCCCCACATGGCAGGGTTTGACAGGTGACCTCAGGCTGTGCCCCCCGCCCGATGCCGGGCAAGGGGACCGGAGGTTGCGCCCTCCTCCCCCCCACCCAGCCTGCCAGGTCTGGATCTTGCCCAATGGGGGTGGGGCCAGCTGGGTCTGGTTTCACGCAATTTTGAGGTGCCACAGGTGGGCGGGGACTTGACTCTGGGTCTCGTGGTATGCCCCAGATTCTGACAGGAGGAAGATTTTCATATACATTTTACTAATTTTCTTTCATCTCTTGACACTTCTATCATAGAGAAAGGGCAAATAGCAATATTACAATATTTCCTCCAATTAATCCCCTTTTAATGTGCATGAATTTTATGCACCCAGCCACTAGTATTAAATATATAGATCAATTTGGAGAGAACTGCATCTTTACTAAGTGTGTCTTCTAATCCATGAACATATTATGTCTCATCATGTAATTAGGTCTTCTTTGATGTCTTTATTTGGATTTTGTAATTTTCAGCATTCATATCCTTTAATTGTTTTGTCAAGCATATACAAAATTTCATTTTCTTTAGCATGATTGTAAATAATTCTGTGTTTTTCATTTTGGTTTCTACATATTCTGTTTCCATATAAAAATATTTTTCTTTCAACCTATCTATGTTATTAAATGTGAAATGAGTTTCTTCTCACTTCAAAAACCATGTAGTTGGTTTGTGAATTTTTTTTTGTGTTTTCTTTTTTTTTTTAATTAAATCTTTATTGTTCAGATTATTACATTTGTTCCTCTTTTTTCCCCCCCATATCTCCCCTCCTCCCAGTTCCCGCCCCACCCTCCGCCCTCACTCCCCACCCACTGTCCTCATCCATAGGTGCACGATTTTTGTCCAGTCTCTTCCCGCATCTCCCACACCCCTTTCCCCCCCAAGAATAGTCAGTCCATTCCCTTTCTACGTCCCTGATTCTATTATAATCAACAGTTCATTCTGTTCATCAGATTATTTATTCACTTTATTCTTAGATTCACTTGTTGATAGATGCATATTTGTTGTTCATAATTTGTATCTTTACCTTTTTCTTCCTCTTCCTCTTCTTAAAGGATACCTTTCAGCATTTCATATAATCCTGGTTTGGTGGTGATGAACTCCTTTAGCTTTTCCTTATCTGTGAAGCTCTTTATCTGACCTTCAATTCTGAATGATAGCTTTGCTGGATAAAGTAATCTTGGTTGTAGGATCTTGGTATTCATCACTTTGAATATTTCTTGCCACTCCCTTCTGGCCTGCAAAGTTTCTGTTGAGAAATCAGCTGACAGTCGTATGGGTATTCCCTTGTAGGTAACTGAGTTTCTTTCTCTTGCTGTTTTTAAGATTCTCTCTTTATCTTTTGCTCTTGGCATTTTAATTATGATGTGTCTTGGTGTGGTCCTCTTTGGATTCCTTTTGTTTGGGGTTCTCCACGCTTCTTGGACCTGTAAGTCCATTTCTTTCACCAGGTGGGGGAAGTTTTCTGTCATTATTTCTTCAAATAGGTTTTCAATATCTTGGTCTCTCTCATCTTCTGGCACCCCTATAATTCTGATGTTGGTACGCTTGAAGCTGTCCCAGAGGCTCCTTACACTATCCTCGCATTTTTGGATTCTTTTTTCATTTTGCTTTTCCAGTTGGGTGTTTTTTGCTTCCTCGCATTTCAAATCTTTGACTTGATTCTTGCGCTCCTCTGGTCTGCTGTCGGGAGTCTGTATAATATTCGTTATTTCAGTCCGTGTATGCTTAATTTCTAGTTGGTTCCCCAACATAACATCGAGGGTCTCATTAGTTTTCTTGTAGATCTCATTAAGTTTATCGGCGGCTTCTAAACAGTTCTTGAGAGACCTTAAAAGTGTGGTTCTGAACTCTATATCTTCCATTGACAATTTTGTCCTGTTTCTTTGTCTCCGCATTTTGTTATGCTTCCTTGGTGCACCCCCTAGTGGTCTTTGTTCGCAGTGTTATAGTTAAACCTTGGTTGTTGTAGCTAATACTAAGGAGGGTTTGACCTCCAGGCCAAGTGGCTATGAGAATCAGCTGTGTCAGCAGTGAGAGAACTTCTGTCCTCTAGGGAGGTGCTAATCTAGCCTTTGCCTGAGGATATCCGGCAAATGCCTCTGTGCAGGGCTTGGGCAGGGCGGGTCGAACAGGATCAACAGCATGGGCCGGAGAGAGCAGTTATGGCGGCTCTCAGTCCTGTCCCCAGGGGCTCTGCCTCTCTGAGTTCCAGCACCCGCTGCAAAGCTCGGAGAGAAAGCTGCACTCACTCTGACCTAAGCCAGACAGTCCCGCTTCTCCCGTTTGAGTCTGGGTCCCTAAAGACTCGCCTGTATCTGGAGCTCAGAGTCTGCGACTCCCTCCCGATTGAAAACGCCAACCGTGCCCTCCGCCGCCAGCCCGCTCCGCGCACTCCGCACCTCAGAATTTGACTTCAGCACTGCGCCTCCTCTGAGTGTCCGTATACATTTCTCTTTCCTCCTAGTTGTAGGACTTCCACTCAGCCAGCATTCCTGTGGTTCTGCGTGATGTCCGTTCGGTCTTTTAGTTTCACTTTTGAAGTAGTTGTTCAAAGCAGCAAACTCCGGCGTTAACCTATGCCGCCATCTTGGTTCTCCTTTTTTTGTGTTTTCTTATTGTTAATCCTCACCAAGGATATTATTTTTCCATTGATTTTTGGAGAGAGTGGAAAGGAGGGGGAGAGAGAGAGAGACATCGATGTGAGAGACACATCAATTGGTTACTTCTGACATGTGCCCCAAACTGGGGCCAAAGATCGAACCTGCAACCTGGATATAATGCCCTTGATTGGGAATCAAACCTGAGACCCTTCCGTGTGCAGCCCAGTGCTCTAACCACTGAACATACTTGCCAGGGCTTTTTTTTTTTTAATTCATTCTACCAGTCTGCCTTTTTAATTGGCCTATTTACACCAATTTACATTTAGGCAATTTTTTTATATATATTTGAGGTTATGTGACATTATTATTTGTTTTCTGGTTTTCCTCTGTTTCATTTTTCTCACCTTTTTGTGGGTTACCAGAACATTTCTGTAGGAGTCCATATTAATTTACTTTTAAGTGTGCTTGAATGTATCTCTGTATAAAAAGTTGTTGCTCTGGATATTAAAATATGCATTTGTGACTTATCACAGTCTATTGATTTCAACATTTTGCCACTTTGAGTGAAGTATGGAAACCTTACCTCTATTTCAGGCTCTTTGCCTTCCCCAATTTTTAATATTATTGCCTTGAGTATCAGATGTTGTTATGATTTTTTGTTTCAGTCATCAAATATGATTATAAAAACTCATGAAAGTTGATCTGTCATATTTATCCCTACTTTTTTTTTTTTTTTTTTTACATATTTTGACATTCTCCTTTCCTTTTTGAAATTCCAAGTTGTCCTCTGTTATCTTTTCCTTTTTGTGTAAAGAAGCTTCCATTTTCCATTCATTAAGGATAGGTTCATTAGCAACACATTCTCTTAGCTTTTCTGAACATATCACTATTTCTTCTGTGTTTCTTGAAAGAGCACTTTTTTTGGATATAGAATTTAGAGTTGGGAGTGTTTTTCTTTCAACACTTGAAAAATGTCATGCCATTTACTCTGGCATCTATGGTTTCAAATGAGATATCTGCTGTCATCAGAATTAAATAGGTAGTATGTTGTTGGTTTTCCTAGCTGCTTTCAAAAGTTTTGTGTGTATGTGTGTGTGTTCAGCTTTCAGAATGTGATTATAGTAGTTACTTATTTGTGGTTTCACTTTCTAAGGTTTCAGTTACACACAGCCAATCACTGTCCAACAATATTAAATGAAAAATTCCACAAATAAATAATTCACAAGTTTTAAATTGCATGCTGTTCTGAGTAGTGCCATGAAATCTCCCGCCATCCTGGTCTATCCCACCTGGAATGTGAATCATCGATTTGTCCAGCATATCTATGCTATACATTCGACCCACCTATTAATCATTTAGTAGCTATCTTGGTTATCAAGATTGACTGTCATTGTATTGTAGGGCTTGTGTTCAAGTAACCCTTATTTTACTTAATAATGGTGAAAAGGTGAAGGTTATCCACTCAATAATGAAAGAAAAAAAATCATATGCTGAGGTTGCTAAGACCTGTAGTAAGAGCAAATCTTCTACCTGTGAAATTGCCAAATTTATAAATGAAACAGGTATGTGTGCATAGGAAGAAACATAGTTATATAGAAGGTTTGGTAATATTTGCAGTTTCAGGCATACACTGGGGATCTTGGAATGCATCCCCCACGAATAAGGGAGGCAGCTGTATGTGTCTTGGCATGAATTTCCCTGGAATTATCCTGGTAGAGTTTGCTCAGTCTCTTGGAGCTTAGGTTGTGTCTTTCACCAAATTTGGGAAGTTTTCAGTCATCATTTCTTCCAATATTCAGATCCACTCTTTCCCCCCTCCTTCTGGGACTTTAATGATAGGAATGTAGGAATGTCCTATGTGTCCTTGAGACTATTCAGCCCACCCCTCCCCCAGTTTATTATCTCTCTGTTGTTGACATTAAGTACATTTTATTGCTTTATCCTGAGTTCACTGATTCTATCCTCTGTCATCTCCATTCTACTATTGAACCCATTTAGGAAGTTTTAAAAAGTTTAACCCTGGCCAGTGTGCCTTAGATGACTGAGTGTCGTACCATGCACTGGGAGGTTGCCAGTTCAATTCCCGGTCAGGGCACATGCCTGGGCTCGATTCCCAGTAGGGGGTGTGTAGGAAGCAACCCATGGATGTTAGTCTCATTTATGTATCTCTCTCCCATCCTCTCTCTAGAAAATCAATAAAAGCATATTTTTGAAAAAGTTATATATTGTATTTTTCAGTTCTATAATTTTCATTTAGATCTTTTTTATATATTTTATTTGCTGAAGTTTTTATTTTATTTGTTTCAAAAGAAGTATAAGTGCTTGTTGAAGTATAATGGCTGCTTTAAAATCCTTCTCACGTTATTCCAACATCTGATTCATTTCAATGTTAGTCTCAATTAATTGTCTTTTTCCCTGACATATGTATCTCCAAATTGTGAATCCTAACTAGCTGATATCTATTTCAGAACTCTTTGTGGCCCAGTTCCTTGAATCCTCTGGCCCAGTATAGGGCTGGTTCCCTGGGATAGGTCTCTTCTTTTGTGTGTGGGTTTTTTGTCATTGTTCTTAATCCTCACCCGAGGATATTTTCCCATTGATTTTTAGAGAGTGGAAGGGAGGGGGCCAGACAGAGAGAGAGAGAAAAATATCAGTGTGAGAGAGACACATCGACTGGTTGCCTCCAGCACACACCGTGACCAGGGCCAGGGATTAAGCCTGCAACCCAGGTACATGCCCTTGACCGGAATCAAACCCATGGCGGATGCTCTATCCACTGAGCAAACTTGGTGACAGGGCTCTTCTTTAAGGTAAAGTATTTTATACTAGCTTGTGAGGTATAAGACTCATTTTGGGTGTAAGAGCTGTGGTTTCATATTTTCATCATCTCTTGTGAATTCTATTTAATAATCTTTTAATTGGACTTCTCTGGGATTTAAAGGCTTTAACTTTGGGGCATATATTTTCCACCCCAGTTTTTCCTGTGTGTGTGTGTGTGTGTGTGTGTGTGTGTGTGTGTGTCTTGCCTCCAAAAGCATCTTTATTCCTGCCCTGGTCTTTTAAATAAGGTTTTTGTGATGATCAAATGAGACATTAGAGAAAGAGAAGGGATGAATGTGATAGCTGCTTAATGTCCCTGGGTTTAAAGGGCACCCTCATCCCTCTGACATGGAACCTGTCTAAACCACAGGAAATCCGACAGGGAGGAAGGCCCTGCAGTCTCTTAAAACAGAAATCTTGGTATGGCTAAGCCCACGGAGGCCAGTGCCTGTGAATCCAGGACCCCCCCCCCCCCCCTTTCCTCCAGCCCTGGGCTGAGGGTACAGGCACTCTCAGGTGTGGGGGACGCCAGGACGGAAGGCTGGGGGAGGGGTGGGCATGCATCTGTGCTCGGCCAGCCCCCCACAAGGACGGTCCCCCCTCTGCCTATCGCGCAAGTGGAGTCTCCCAGCCTGCGCCCCCAGGTCTAACGGAGGAGAATTTTGGGAGCATTTCTCTCGGAACCTCCGAGCGAGCTGGTTGTGCTGCGCTCCTGTTGCAGCTTCAGGTAAGCGATTGGTGACGCATCTGCAAATACCGCCATTGCCGCCCGGGTCCGGAGTGGATTTGCCCGCTAGCATCTTGCTTTTTAAGTATTCTATTTTTTTAAAAAAAACAAATAGTTCTTAGCTATTGTTTCTAGTGGCGTCATTCCATTCCTGAAAGAAAAATATCCTGGCTATTTTTCAGGAGCCTTCCCTTGAAAAATGTATTGCGTCATTTGTTGCTTTTTGTAGATGAGCAAGGGATTACTAAAAGGCAGATAGAACCCTTTAGAAAGGGGCGGATGTGGTGGTTATATTGCAGCAATACATAGTACAAAATATTTTTTTAAGATTATGGCAAATATTTAGGCTACATGCCAGGATTTCTACGTGACATCGGAGCAGATACTGATCAAACCTTTCCACATGCCGATGTTCTGCATTCTGTTATTTAACACTCACAACAGTTCAGTGACGTGGATAGTGTTTTGCCCGTTTTGCAGATGCACACACTGATAAAGGTCGCAAAGCCCGCAAGTGACGGAGCCTGTAGTTGAAGGCAGATGCTTCTGGTTCTCTGGGATAGGTCTCTTCTTAGGATAAAATAGTTTACACTAGCATTTGAGGTAGAAGACTCATTTTGGGTGTAAGAGCTGTGGTTTCATTTTTTCATCATTCTATTTAGTTATATTTTAATTCGACCTCGCTGACATGTAAAGGCTTTAACTTTGGGGTATATATTTTTCTACCCCAATTTTTTCTCTGTGCGCGCGCGGGGCATGGAGGGGGCGGGGCGGCGGGGTGGCCTTGGGGGGTGTGGACTGGCGGCACCTCGTCCGCGGGTACCCTCCCTGGATGACACGGAGACAGTTGCTGTGGGCAGTGGGTATCTCTTGGCACCTTGAACCAAGCATCCTGGCTCCTGTGGTTTTAGTTGCTCATTTTAAACAGTAGCCACCGGGTACAGCGCCCTTGTTGGCGCGATCCTGGCGTCTGTTATAAGCCAATCTCCGCCTAAGAGGAGGGAGGATGTGGGGTTGGGGAACGAGCTGAGAGACACCCCCCCCCCCCCGCTCGCCCCTTCACCGCCCCCCCAGCGTCGCCAGGCAGGGGACCACGTTCCAGGTTCTAAGTGGCATCTCTCTCCCTTTCTTCCTCCCTAGGCTCCGCCTGCTCAGTGCCGAGAAGTTGTGCGCACGTCTTCGTGCCAGTTCGCGACCATGGGCAATTCTTGCTCTGGCCTTAAGGAGAAGCTGGGGCAGAGGCTGCGACCTTCGCCCACTCTGAGTTTCATCCGCTCTATCCTGATCCCTAAGAAGAAAAAAGATTTCTGCGTGGTGGTCCTTGGCTCTGCCGGCGTCGGCAAGAGCGCCCTGGTGCAGAGATGGGTCAACAGCTGCTACTCTGATAAGTATGTGCCGCAGGCGCCTATGGCCGATGTCATCTACCACGTGCCAGACGGCTTCTTCGGCTCGGGAACCAAGATGCGCATTACCGACCTACCTGGCGGTCAGCTCTACCCGGCCTTGCAGTGCCTCAAGATTGCCAGGGGCCACGCCTTCATCCTGGTCTACTCGGTCACCGAAAAGCAAACCCTGGAGGAGCTGACGCCCTTCTATGAGCTGATCCGCGAGATCAAGGGTGGAAACCTGTACAAATACCCGATCGTGCTGGTGGGCAACAAATGCGATGAGGTCCGCCGGGAGCTGACCACGCTAGATGGCGCTGCCTACGCGCTGAAGTGGAATTGCGGCTTCTTCGAGACCTCCGCCAAGAAGAACGTCAACGTGGAGGAGCTGTTCTTTGAGCTGCTGACCCAAGAGAGGGAGCCCGATACCACCCCCCAGCCCACCCCCGTGAAATCCCAGATGCCCAATATCGCCGAAGACGTGCTGGCCGCTGAGTCATAATGGGAGCCCTGGGTCCTGGGGGCCTGACCACCTTCTCCGACGGAGGGTAGAGAACGTGGACCGATGACAGTGGAACGTGTCACCTGTACAGGACTGTGTGCTGGGCTTTGGGTTGTAACAGCTAGACGTCAGTATGTGTCCCCTGTCAATTCATAATTTTTCTTTTTCCCAGGCCAAGAGACTTCAAATTGTTACAACGTTGATATTGGAGGAGGGAAAATAGGAGAAGTCTTGACAGACTTCAGAGATAATTGTTTGAAAAAAGAGAATGAAATCGCAAAATAAACGGAAAGATGCCACTGTCCTTGTAACCCTGTTACCATGTATTAATTTTTAAACATTTCAAGCCCTGTAAATGTCCAAACCTTTCTTGTTGTGTACGTAATTGTTAAGAAATGTGTTTTTGCAACAAAAGCTTTGCTAGATGACTGGGAGACAGATCTATTAAACAAGATAAATGAATATTTTGAGTATTGAGGGTGGGGGCAGAGAAAATTATGAAAGTGGAGACTGGGGGGAGGCGGGAGGGGGGAAGTGATATCTGTAATACTATCAACAATAACAAATAAATTTAAAAATGAAAAATAAATAAATAAAGATGTGCCAGTGTCCTGAGTCATTTAAAAATGTTCGGGTAGTCCACATTGTGGTTTTCAGAAAGCATCATGGTTCCAGGACTTAAAGCTTCTCCTGCATACGAGCACCTGTGATAATGGTTTCTCCACTGAACAGCAAAATCACATAATAGCATTGAAATTTCAGCCCTAGCTGCTTTAGCTCAGTGGATAGCACGTTGGCCTCAGGCTGGAGGGTTTGATTCTGGTCAGGGCACATGTCCAGGTTGCAGGCTTGATCCTCAGTAGGGGTGTGCAGGGGGCAGCTGATCAATTATTCTCTCTCATCACTGATGTTTCTATCTCTCTCCCTTCTGAAATCAATATAAATATGTATTAAAAATAAGTCAATTTCACAGGGGAAAAAAGGAAAAAAAATTTCAACCACATCTGGTGAGGGTTTTTAAGAATTTCACACATGGACACTCCTGCCCTCTTGAAATTAGCCAGTGTGGGAGGGGTGGGTAGGGAGGGGCCACTGCAATGCAGAGCTGGTTTATAACCACAATCTTCTGGGCTGACATCTGGAAGAACTCCAGGGGTCTTTGAAGAAGAGGCTCACTCTTGTGCTGCCTTAGTGGTACTGGTGAAGAGCAAACTTCAACCTGTGGCTGCCGCAAAAATGTTCCCTCAAGAAATACTGGAACCCTAGCTGGTTTGGCTGAGTGGATAGAGTGTTGGCCTGCAAACTGAAGGGTCCCGGGTTCTATTCTGGTCAAGGGCACATGCCCAGGTTGCGGGCTCCATCCCCAGTGGGGGGTTAGTGATAGGGCTAGGGTTAGGGCTAGGGCTAGGGCTAGGGTTAGGGTTAGGGTTAGGGCTAGGGCTAGGGCTAGTGTTATCTCATCATTGATGTTTCTGCTTCTCTTTCCCTTCTCCCTTCCTCTCTGAAATCAATAAAAATATGTTTGTTTGTTTTTAAAAAGAAACTTAAAAAAAAAGAAATACTGGATATAGGGACATGGAAGGTAAGGGGAGAAATGACTGGGATTTGAAATTTAAGAAAGTCCTTCCTAAGGCAAGTTTTGAAAAAGATTAATTTTATATTTGAACATGATTTTTGAGAGAGAGAGAGAGAGAGAGAGAGAGAACATATCTATACATGTCCTTGCTTTCAAATATTTTTTTTTCAATTGGGGGAAGAAGGGGAAGGATCTCAATCTGGTGATCCACCCCCCATAAAATATTGAGCCAAATACTGAATAATTTATATGTTTTCAAAAAATGGTTTCATATAGCATGATTTTCAGGGAACACTCACACTGTTGAGAAGGAACCATAAACATCTATTTCATAATAGTACCAAGTTTTGAACTTAGCAAATCTATTCAGTAGCTCACTTTAAACAGTCAATTATTTAAGATTTTCCTTTTTCACATTCAAAGCAATTATTCTTAACCACTAGAAAATACCTAAGTGGTCTTACCATATTGTTTTTTATATACGCTAAAAAATAATTCTTAGCTAAAGTTCCTAGTGGAGTTATTCCATTTCTAAAAGAAAAATAGTCTATCAGCTGTTTTCAAGGAAAATTATCCTTGAAAAATGTATTGCATTAGCTTTAAAACTCAATTTAATGGATCATTTTAAACAGTCATATGCCGGAGTCCATTTACTGTCTTCATTAGCTGACTATAGACAGAGACCCCAAAAGTTAGTACCCTTGAAGCCCTAGCAAAGGTCAGGGCTGTGTACCACCCAGTTAATCTAGATACCACCCAGTTAATCTAGATAATGGTAGCTGAAGCAACCTCCCTAACTTTAATCATGTAAATTGCCTAAGGGTCATGTTATGACCTAATCTATGTGTCATTGAAACCTCCTTACCCTAGGGCTACCCCAGACAAACCTCCTTACCCTAGGGCTACCCCAGACCAAATAAAAGGTTGGAGCAGCCAGAGCATCGAAGGAAGTCTTTCTCTCCTTGAGTTGGACTTGTCCGCCTGGCTCCCCGACATTTCCAAATTATCTCGTGTCTTTTTCTCTCATTTGCTGTGCGGCTCCTCTTTCAGATACCGAACCCTACTCCACGCAGAACATGGAGGGAGTGTTACTCGACAGTCATATTATTTAAGATTTCCCTTTTTTACTTTTAAAGCAATTATTTTCAACAACTAGAAAATACCTAAGTGGTCTTATCATATTGCTTTTTAAGTATTCTACTTTAAAAAAAAATAGTTCTTAACTAAAATTTTTAGTGTAGTTACTCCATTTCTAAAAGAAAAATACTCTATCCTGGCTATTTTTCAGAATTCTCCATGAAAAAAAATGTATTGCATTCAATATTGCTTCTTACAGATGCAAAAAATATCCTCTGGTGAGGATTAACAAATCCTATCTAATAATAGACAAACATGGTAATTAACCATACCTCTGACACGCTTCTCATTGGCTAATCAGGGTGATATGCAAATTAACTGCCAACCAAGATGGCAGCTGGCAGCCAGGCAGCTGAAGCGAACAGGAGGCTTGCTTGCTCCAGTGAAGGAGGAAGCCAAGATTCCCCACCTGCCACTGCTGGGCTCTGAGCTTGCACTCTAAGCAACTATGTTGCAATTATAGACGCTAAACAAACCCCATGCTTTCAGCCAGCCGGCTGAGCTGGAGTTGCAACAGAGTTTTGATTATAGAACCCAAACAAACCCAGATCCCATCACCCCACTGCTGCTGCCACTGCCGGCCGCTGCAGACACCAAGGTGTTTTCATCAATATGGAGTCCAGTCCCTTCACCACGAAAAAATGACAACTTTCTTTAGGCATTTTCAAGATGTGTCTTTCATAGGATATGACATTTCTTTCTTCTTTTCCATTGATATTTTTCCATTGATTTTTAGAGAACTTGGAAGAGAGAGGGAAAGACAGAGAAAAACATCAATGTGAGAGGGACACTTTGATTGGTTGTCTCCTGCATGAGCCCTGACCTGGGCCCCGGCCAGGGAGGAGCCTGCAACCTAGGCACATGCCCTTGATCAGAATTGAACCCGGACCCTGCAGTTGGCAGGCTGAGGCTCTATCCACTGATCCAAACTGACTAGGGCAGGATATGACATTTCTTAGCACCTCCAGTAGCGGACCTTAGTTTTTTCCTTCAGGAGTGTAGTGGGAAAACCCTAGATCACCTTCTTGGATTTTTATTACACAAGTTACCAAGAACACTGTGAGTGGCAGCATACAGGGAGCTTAGCCAATGAGCAGTCAGAAAAGGTGTTTCCTCTGCAGCTCACGTGCAGAGGCCCCACTGCGTTGTGTCCGCTGGGGTGGGGGTGTGTTCCAAGCTGTGTGGCGGCCGCCAGGAGCACACCTCCAGCCCTGCGTTGTGTCCACTGGGCTGGGGGCATGCTGCCTGCTCAAACGCCTTCCCTCCCTTCATTTATGGCCAGGGTGTGGGATGCTGGCCTTGTCGCCAGGGTGATGATGCCAGCATCCCGCCCAGGCCACTATGGGCACCGCCATCTTTGTGGCGGAGTGATGGTTAATTTGCATATTGCTCTTTTATTAGATTAGATTTGTTAATCCTCACCAGAGGATATTTTTCCATTGATTTTTGGGGAGATCAGAAGAGAGAGGGAAAGACAGAGAGAAACATCAATGTGAGAGAAACACATTGACTGGCTGCCTCTTGCACACACCCCAATCAGGGAGGAGCTTGCAATCAAGGTATGCACCCTTGATCAGAATCGAACCTAGGACCCTTCAGTCCACAGGCCGACACTTCATTCACTGAGCCAAACCAGCCACAGCCAGGAAAAGGATGGTTTAATAACAGAAAACCTTTTAGGCAATACGCACCCTGCTCCATACCAACACCAACGGCAAAACCCCTGCTCTTCTTCCTGCTTCCACATCGAACTGGTCTTCCATGCCTGATACCCTACCCTGTGGAAGCGGGTGACAGTGTTCTGATGTCCCCGCCTGCTGCTGGCCAACAGGACAGCACAGGGAGTTCATCTCTCCCGGAGTGGCAGATTCCCTCCACCCCTCCCCACTGGCAGGGTGATGGGGGTGGGGCTGAGCAGGGAGCTGATGTGCCCAGGCCCCCTTCCGGGGAGTTCCTCAGGTGCGTGGCAGGGAGCTGAGCCTTGTGCCCACCTGCCAGCTCTGAGACTGAAGACAGCAGTGAGAAGTGAGCAAGTCAGCTCTCCAATTCTCTCTCACCCCACACCACTCCCCCCTCCAGGGTCTCAGCTTCCTTGGCCATAATACAAAAGTCTGGGACAAGATGATTTCTTAGAGAGAGAAAGAGAGACTTTACATTATTTCTGCTTGGAGGGGAACAGGGAGGATATAAGCCATTCTGACCCTTCTTTGAGCTAATAGTGTTACTCAAAGGAGCTGGAACCGACAGCTTCTATTTTTGCATTATCCAAGAGTAGCCTCTAGCCTTACGTTACTTCTTCACTTAGAATGTGGCTACTACAAAGTGAGATGGATTGCATTACATGTTGAAAAGATAATACTTTAGATACAGTGGGTCCAAGAACCCATATTGTTTACATAAATTGTGTTTCTTCTTACCTTTTAAAATATGGCTACCAGAAAATTTTAGATTATTTTTGTGGCTCATATTATATTCTTATTGGACAGTGCTATTCTATATTAAGGGTGAAAATATGCCCCCTCCATTAATATGAAATTTAATAAATGTAACTATTTGACACTAGTATCGTGGGTATACGTGGGAGTGTTCATAGCTGCTCATCTGCCTTGTCCTCCAGGTTAGTAAGCGTGGCCTGAAATAAATCTTCCAAACACAGAAGGGCATAGTTCTGCCCCCATGTTCTGCCTCCAAATTCCCTTCCCAGTCTTCTCTGTGAGCACATCACCTCAGGCAGCCTTTCCCCAACCAACTTGGACAATTTGCTGTTCATCCAAATATCCTATGTGTTTATACCTTAGCTGTTTCCTCAATTAGGCACTTTTTCTTCCATTTTCTGCCTACCAAAATTTTATCCACTCTCTAAAACCCAGCCCAAATACCAAATACCACCCCCCACTGAGGGCTTCCCTGTCTTTCAGTAATTATTCACAAAACTTTTCAAGAGTCGGCAATATGCTGGCCCTGTAAGAAGCTTGCCATCTAACAAGGCAGATGAGGAAGGAAATAGAAAAGCACAACAGAGTGGGATAGGTGCTGTAAGTGGGTCCATTCTCCACTCTGCTATCATAGGGATCTTTCAAAAATGTAATTTGTTAGACTACTGCTCTAAGAGCTATTATCTGTCAGATATTCAGACAAATATGCACAGCTATGTGGACAATGACGTGTGTGAATCTCATCTCTGCCACGTACTGTGTGTCTGTGGGGCAAATGCAGAAGGTTTCTGGGCATCGTTTTCCTCAAATGTAAAATGGGGGTGACAACAATGGTTTCTATCCAGGATGGTTGGATTTAAAGAGGTTAATACACTTGGAAGACTTAGAATAGTGCTTAGCACCTGCTTAAAGCAGTCCAAAAATATCAGCTATTATTATTTTTTTAAATATGTTCTTATTGATTTCAGAGAGGAAGGGAGAGGGAGAGAGAGCTAGAAACATCAGTGATGAGAGAACCATTGATCAGCTGCCTCCTACATGCCCCCTATTGGGTATCGATCCCACAGCCCAGGCATGTGCCCTGACAGGGAATGGAACCATGACATCCTGGTTCATAGATTGACACTCAACCACTGAACCACAGCAGCTGGGCAGCTATTGTTATTATTAACAAAAGACTGGAAATTACCTAATGACTATCACCATAGGCCAATGTATATTAAAATAATGAGGTGATATGGCCCAACACACTGTATCTCTAAGATTTATTTTAAATTCACTCCCATTTGAGGTTGTGTGTGTGTGTGTGTGTGTGTGTGTGTGTGTGTGAATAATAGAAAACTTCTAGAAGGAATTCAAGTAATTGTTAATAGACATTGGCCCTGAAAAAGGGAATGACAGCTTAGTAGGGAAAGCAGACTAGCTTTTCATTTTATAACTTTTAATACAGTTTGAATTATATGACTATGTGCATACATTATTTTTTAATTTTGAAAAAAAAAACACAGATAATTACCTTGAGTCGCAGCAGGAAAGGACAAAGTGGGGACTAGAATCCTAATTTTCTAATCTCAACCCCAATGCTGTTTCTTTGAAATCTATTTTTTATTGATTTCAGAGAGAAAGTGAGAGGGAGAGAGAGCTAGAAACAACAATGATGAGAGAGAATCATTGGTCGGCTGCCTCCTGCACGCCCCCTACTGGGGATTGAGCCCTGCAACCAGGGCATGTACCCTTGACTGGAATTGAATGTGGGACCCTTCAGTCCACAGATGTTTTATCCACTGAGCCAAACCAGCTAAGGCAACCCCAATGCTTTTTCAATTTTATTCAGTATTAAAGAAACCCCAGGGAGGAATTACATGGTCTAATTAAAAGAAAAGGACTCTAAGTGTTATTGTGCATCTAGCTGATGACATTTAACAGATGAGGAACAGGGAAGCCCAGGACAGTTAAATAAGTAACCTAAGGTCAATGCTGGGGTCACTGAGATTGGGATTCTCTCCCCAACCACCTCATCAACCTGATGTCACTCAGATGAACCCCAGGGTCAAAAAATGCGGATTTAGTCCTCTGTCTTTCCTTCTTTGCCTTTTCTGCTTCTCACAACCTTGCGAGTCATGCAAATGAAATAAAGTACCGTGAAAACAATGTTCACGATGCCTGGCACGTAGTGAGTCCTCAGCAGCTTAGCTGAATTAGATTGATGCTCCTTCCCTATTTACCTCTCCTAGATATTTACCCAAAGACTAATGCCAATGGCATTCTACCCAACATCACTGCCTCTGGACTCGGGGAGATTATATGTTCCCCTGATGTTTGCAGGAGAAGCACATCTAAAAAATTCCATTTCTAAAAGCTGTAAACCCAGGCGTGGGAGTAACTAGCCTGCCACGTTCATGCATGTCCTCCTGATTGCTCCTTTTGCTCAGAAAGCTCAGGCGGCCTCTTTGTAAAGGTCGTCATTAATTTCGAGTCGGCGAGAAAGAAAGGGATTCAGAGAGAAATGACTCATAATTGCAGTCCTCTATGAGTATGTTTTTCTCTGCAACCTGGAGCTGAACACTGTGAAACATATTTGCTCTCAGTGTAATTTGAATGTGAATTAAGCAGTGCTCTGAGGACGGGCTATTTGAGAACAAGGCAGCTTGTCACATGTTTGGAATTGCTTGAAAATGCCCACCTGATTAAAAAAAAAAAATGCCTCCTTTCCAGCTAGTAGGTGCACTCTTTCAGGTAATAACTTTGATATCAGCTCTGCCATCCTAAATGAGCTGGCAACCTCTGGAAACTTCTTAGAACCGCAGTTTTTTCATCTTTAAAGTGAGAGGAACTCAGCCCTAGTTGGTTTGGCTCAGCGATAGAGCATTGGCCTGGGGACTGAAGGGTCCTGGTTCGATGCCTGAGTTGTGGGGCTCAATCCCCAGTCCGGGACGTGCAGGAGGCAGCTGGTCAATGATTCTCATTCATTATTGATGTTTCTATCTCTTTCTCCCTCTCCCTTCCTCTCTGAAATAAGTAAAAAAATAATAATAATAAAATGAGAGGAACTCAAACTCAAGGTCCACAGCAGGCAAGTAAAGGAGTCTAAATGATGCTATACAGGAAGATTATGCCCAATCTATAGAGCCAGTGGCCTCTACTAAGTTCTGTTGGAAAAATGTGAGATGGATTGCATTACATGTTGAAACAAGAATATTAGATATAGTGGGTTAAAGAAAATATATTGTTTAAATAATTTGTGTTTCTTTTTACATTTTAATATAGGGCTACCAGAAAGTTTTCAATTATATTTGTGGCTCATTTCTGTGACTCACGTTATATTCCTATTGGGCAATACTATTCTATATTAAGAGTGGCCGTTGGAATTAATTTCTAATTTGAATTTGATTACTTACATTAGCCAGGATCAACAATCAAGTGTTGAGAAATGTCTGCATGTATTTAAAATAATGTGTTGTCAGATGTCTAAGGAACCTCACAAAATTCGAGGTTAACAGCAATGTAACAAAATCCACTGAGAGGTATGCTTGCATCTCCCCCACAATGCTCCAGGGCAGGAGACATCGGGTCAAGTTGTACAGCGGCTGACAGGGTCTACCCTTGATCACAATGGTCAACCACTTGAATGATGTGGGTACAGTTTACAGCCATAAGGTACCCAGAAGGGCCAAGGGTGTGGTGGGTTAAAGCTCATAAAAATGTCATTCATTGATACATTTACTCAAATATTCATTGAATACCCAACGGGAGGGAAGGCAGAATGCTATTTCCCATGGAATGAGATTGAGATCATGCCTTTAAGGAATGTACTGTCTCCAACAGGAATAAGGAACATTTCTTGAACTCTTCTCTCATGCCAGGCTACTATTCTGAGCATTTTTACATGTAGCAGCTCTGTGGCCCGTCACACACAAAAAATGTCTAGGTCACATGTTTTTACTCCAGTTCTCATTATAGAAAGGAGAACGCTGAAGCAAAAGGGAGTAAGGCACTTGCCTATCATCCTGGAACATGTGCTCCAGTTGGAGAGATGAGTGGGAGTCTCTGGGAGGAGATTGCATGCGTACTGGGCTCACTAAGGACCATACCAAGGAACAGAAACTTGAGGTGCATGCACAGGTCTGGGGATGAGGCAATCTGAGGAGACTAATGGGGACAAGGAGGGAAGCATAGAGCCAACATGGCACAGAGTTGGTGCTTCATAAATAGCTGTGGGCTAAAGATTTGAGGAGAAACAATAGGAATAAACACACACCGATAGTCTACTGGGTCTACATTGCTGAAGGCCTGGAAGGCCAAGTCAAGGCGTTAAGTAATTATATCAGTTTTGCATCCTGGATCCCCATCACCACCACCTGGCCCCCTTGTTCATGCTGGGGGGTTTTCCCCACGCTACTAAACATTTCTTGAAACAGCCACATACTTGGCTGAGGGCAATCTGATGTAATTTAAGTAATTTACTATGGTCGGATGTTTTCTTTGGTTCCTATTTTGTTTTCATAGTTGTCAACAGTGGTTCGGGGAACCACCTTGTACATTAACCTTAGCCCTTGTCTCTGAATATTTCCTCAGATTCAGTTCCTAAGAGTAAAATTATTGGGTTGAGGGGTATGAGCATTTTTAAGGTTCTTGAACTGTATTTCTCAATTGCTTTCTGAAAAAGACTGCAACAATTTGCATATCCCCCACGCGGGTTGCACGTTTTGTGTCAGCTTATAAATATCTAACCCTGAATGGTGTCGGTTATTCTAACTTTCAAATTTGATTTTAAGTAATGTGTCTTGGGTTGTGTGTCAGGTCAAGACAGTTCCTTCTTAAAACCAGGTTTGCACAGTGGACTGGGGATTAGGTAAATCATCATTTACGTTGTGGGAGTAGAAAGAAAGGCTGACATCATTGAGTTCATTGCCTGACAGAAAGGAAAGCGCTGGGAGAACATTTCCTAAAGAAAGGGGCAGGACTGACTTTTCTGACACCTTCCTGTTGTCTTTTTTTAAAAATATATTTTATTGATTTTTCACAGAGAGGAAGGAAGAGAGATAGAGAGTCAGAAAAATCAATGAGAGAGAAACATCAATCAGCTGCCTCCTCACACCCCCACTGGGGATGTGCCCGCAACCAAGGTACATGCCCTTGACCGGAATTGAACCCGGGACCTTTCAGTCCGCAGGCCGACGCTCTATCCACTGAGCCAAACCTGTTATCATCTTGAACATAAGCAATCCTGATGATTTGGGGCCTGGTGATTCAGAACGTTTTTCTCCTTTCTGTCACCTCCTGATGAGTTGGGATTTGAACAATTTATTTTTCATTAGCACCTCCGCCAGGTACTGGAAGAAGGAATCAAAGGAAAAGGACACCAAAGCTGCCCAGGCTTCTCTTTTAATTGGCAGGAGGATAAAATTAGAAAGTAAGTTAACACTCTAATAATCCCCACTTGCCTTGCCCCTCAAATTACAGAAAATCGAAAGATTGTTTTAGAAATAATTGGGAGGGTTTTTCTTTCCATCACAAAAGGTGCCTGATTTTTCTAGCTTGGGAAATTTCTAATCTTTTTAAAATCTCTAACATACAGAATCTTTCATGTTTCTCCAAGAAACTCCCCAGGATTTTGTCCTGTCCCATCTCACTGATTCCCACAGCCCGCCCCCGTTGGCTTAGCTCAGTGATGAGCAGGAGGTGAATTAGGTGAACTCTAACCCCAATGATTCTTTGACTCTAACATCTGAATCCAGGATGAGTGCCCTGTGAGGAAGATTGAGGAAGCAGAGGACCCTGTCTCCGTGGCATCTCATATAGGCAAACAATAATGCCTTCCCACAATAGCTATGTTATCCTAAGTGAGCTACAAATATTACCACACCCAGTCCCAAAGAGGACAGGTACTATTAATAGTGTCGCAATTTACGGATGAGGAAACTGAGGCACAGTTACATTAAGTTATTTGGCCAAGGTCTCACACACAGTAAGTTGCAGAGATGCCTTTTAAACCCAGCCAGGCTGTCCCCAAAGTGGGGGCTCAACCACCATGCTATGCTGCCTCCATAAAGGTCTTTGTCAATTAGCCTCCAGAGGGTTCACATCCTGTTGACTGTGCTTCCCAGTACTGACCCCTTAACCAGGTCTGTGTCTTGCTTGCCTCAAACAGAAAATGGGGACACAGGCACACCTCACTGGGGTGGTGTGAAGCATAACCAGTATATTGTTTGTAAAATACCTTTATTCATTTATCGGCATGTGTTAGCTGTGCAACCTTAGGCAAGTTTACTTACTCTCTCTGTACCTCAGTTTACATATCTGTCAAACGGACATGATACTAGTACCCATTTCAGGGGGTTGCAGTGAAAATAAGTTAATGCCTGTAAAATACTCAGAACAGTATCTGTCACAGTGGAAATACTTTTTAAGTTTGTTAATGCCATTCTATTACATTACATTTCTATCACATTACATTCTATTATATTATATCCTATTACATTACATTACATTACATTACATTACATTACATTACATTACATTACATTACATGATAGATGGGCTTCCCTCAGGTCTAGTATAGGAAATTTTTTGAACAAATGACAATGGTTGGGAGTATTACAAAGGAAAACTGCAGGTTTCTCTAATAGCATCGAATATAAAGCTCTAACCAGGACTAGGGATCAGAGAAGTCTTCTGTAAGAAAGTAACTTAGCGCAGCAGACACTGAAATCTTAATTTCTCCCCAGGCATATTCCTCCCGTACTCTCTGTATTGCCTCCTCTGCTTTCTTCACTCCCACCATCCAATCTGTGAACAAGCCCTACAGGCTCTAAATTCTAAAATGCACCCCAAGTCTCTCCAATCCCTCTGATTTTACCCTCATCTGAGCCACCAACAACTCTACCTCGCCTCCTGTAGGAGCCTCTGAAGGTTCCCCTCCCATGCTTTCTCTCTGTCATCTTTACTCGCCAGTTTTGTTTGTGTTGTTTTGTTTTTGGGGTTTTTTTTTACTCGCCAGTTTTCACAGGGTAATCTTCTTAACGTATAAGTGTAAATTAAAATGCTCCAGTGACTCCAATTTATACTTAAAATCTGAGCCCCTTTCCCACGGCTTATAATGTCCTAGAGGACCTGCCCCACCCACCTCTGAGGGTATACCCCTCTCTCTCCATCACTGTGCCTAGGAACCCAGGCCTTCTTTTTTCCCTCAACTTTACAGGGCTCAGCCCTGCCTCAGGACCTTTGCACTTGTTGCTGCCTTCCTCAATAGTATGTTTTTGATCATTCATGTCACAGCTCAGATCACTAAGAGGTGATCCAATCAATGCATCCCAACCTTTCCCACCCAATCACCACCCTCCAGAGAGCCTGCAGTTCTCTATCCCATTACTTTCTTATTGCCTTCGCAATAATTACCACAAGAAATTATCTCGTTCGTTCATTGTTTCCTTGTTTATTCTCTATCTCTCACTGGTAGAAAATGAAATTCATGGAACCAGAGGCTCTGCCTTTCCATTCAGCACTGTCGCCGACATCTAAAACAGTGCCTGACACACAGTAAGCACTCAATAAATATTTGTGACTTGAATGACTGATGTTAATTTAAGCTGAATCCTAGAAGAAAGATGGGAGTTAACCAAGTGAAGATGAGGAGCAAGTCTTCCAAGCAGGAGAACAGTATGTTCAGAAGCCTAGGGTGGGAAGAGAACTGAAATGGTATCGAAGTGAACTGAAAAGAAGGCTAATGCAGCTGGAGTTCAGAGAACAAGGGAGGACCTGGGACAAGGAGAAGCATGCTGTTCCCTGTAAGTCATGCTAAAGATGGTGGACTTTTTTTGAGGGCAGTAGGATGTTGTTCAGAGTCTTGAGCAACAGCCCTAGCTGGTTTAGCTCAGTGGTTAGAGTGTTGGCCCTCAGATTGAAGGGTTGCGAGTTCGATTCCCATCAAGGGCACATACCTCAGTTGCAGGTTCTCCCCAGTCCCGGTTGGGGAACGTGCAGGAGGCAACCAATCAATGTGTCTCTCTTATACCTATGTTTCTCTCTCTCTCTGTCTCTCCCCCTCCCTTCCACTCCTTCTTAAAACCAATGTAAAAAATACCCTAGGGTGAGGACTAACAAAACAAACAAAAAAGGAAACGTAAGCAACAGGTTCAGGTTAGTATTTTTAAAAGAATCCTCTGTGGCAAACGGGCAGTTTTCGAGTAGATACAAAACTCCAGGTCATAGCTCCCTCTCCCTTGCCTCAATCTTAACAAAAAAAACCTGTGGGGTAGACAAGGAAGGTAAGATTACCTCCAAACTGTAGCCTGAAAAAGCAAAGATTCTGAGAGCATAAACAAGTTGCTGATGCTCAGGGTGACTTTATTCTGGCCTTTCCTGGCTTGCAGGCGCCATGAACAAAAACAACAACAAGGAGGTGATTGAAGAGCTCACCGCACTGAACGTCCTTGGCGTCTCGCCTCCTCCCTCTTCTACGGCGGGAGGGCTTTGGGCACAATATATATTAGAACCTTTGCTTGGATAAATCTTCTACTTCCTTGCGAAAAGACTATCATGAATCTTGTCTCTTAAAGAGCCTCTCTGCTTCATGAATTTTAACAACCTTCTTCAGTGAAGAAACGTGGCCTCTTGTTGTCATGTTAAAATTCAAATCTTGGATGAGTAGAAATATTATACCCCTGGGCTGCCAGGACGATAAGGCCATTCATCCGTCGTCCTCACACTGGGTCCGTTTTTTTCACCTGCAACTGATGAGTCCTCTGCCCTGGTGCACTTCCACACCACTCTTCCCCCCTCCTTTCCCCAGGATAGTCAGAGCCCAGAATCACAGCTGCCGCAGGGGCAGGAAAGGAGGCACCAAGCAGTGACAGAGCACCCACTATGTGAGTGAGGTGCTACACAGGGCTGATCTCATTTCACCCAGTCACAACAATCCCTGCCCTGTTTTGCTGAGTAACATATCTAATCACATTTTTCAGGTAAAATATACCAATACTTTAAAATCAAAGTCAATACTTTTGTTTTGACCCTCCCCCCACTCCACCACCACCAGCCCTCACATTGTAAGAGCCGCCTCACAGGTGACGCAGCCTCAGGTTTCTCTCCCGACTATTTCATGCTCCGCTATCACTGGAGTCATCCCATTCAAGCACAAATCAGGATCTCTGCCCTGTTCAGAAACACCCCCTGGATCCCTCTGCCCGCAGTTTACCGTTCAATAAGGAACAGAACCCATCATGCTAGAAGAATAATACAGAAAAGAGCTTTAGGGCAGTGAGGGGGGGATGACTCCTGGCGCCTTAGCGAGGGGAGCACTGGCGGCAGGGTGGGGCGGGGGCGGGGGGTGGGAAGGCTTCACCGAAGGCCACTGAGCTGGGTTTGCTGCAGGTAGAGAGGCCTCTCTCAGAAGAAGGCAGCTGCCTGGGCAAAGGCACTGAAAGGGGAAAGCCACAGCTCTGGCTGCCCCTGGGACACGTAACAGGCTGGTACTGCACTGCGGAACCTTTCCCAGGCTCCAAGGAGCAGCATAGCAACAAGCATTGATTTGTTACAGCTCGGCTGCCGCACTGTTTATCTGATGTTGGCGTCCATGTGAACTGCATGCTGATTTATGAAGCTCCATTTCTTCACCAATACGGCACACAGATTTAGTAGCGCGGGCAGGAAGAGCTTGGGGAAAGGCAGCCTCTAGGGAAAGACCAAGGCCACCCGGTACCTCCAGGGCCCGACTCCGAAGCCCTGGTTGTATCAAGGCCATGGGAAATAGAGCCACTGCACTGGGGCTGAGTTTCTAGTGTGATAAGGAAAATTATTAATACACATACACACACACACACACACATACAATCCTAGAGCTCAAGTGCTATGGTGTCTCTTGGCTTTTCCCTTTTCGTCTTCTATATTTGGCTTTGGGAAGTAGACCTTGTGGTGTCTACTTGACTTTCCCAGGGCAGATATAACCCTAAGGGGCTCAGACAAAGAAGCTTGGTCTGTCTACTGTGGCATTTCCTCGTCTAGACTTTGAGCTAAAGGGGCAAAGAGAGTCCTTCACATTTTCCCAGCTCTGCTTACAGGGACCAAGGGCGCCACAGAGGCATTAGGCCTAAATCGTAGCTCATCATAACGAGGGTCCATTTGCCCAGGCTCGTTCTCTCTCTATATTACTTTCATGAAACTTGGCAGCCTAAGGTCAATAATAGTTGGAGATTTGTCCGAAAGTTTAGAGTCCCATACCGCAGGGTCACACAGAGGAGAAACAAGGAGGACTCGAAATTCAGGCCTTGTGATTGGTGTGTCTGGGACTCTGGCAGGCTCTGACAGGAACCCACAGTAGGCTCTAGAAGCAAGCACACGGACAGTCAGCCTCAACTGCATTCTGCCAAAAGCGGAATTCCCACTGATAAATGCCTATTAACCCATCCTCGGCCACCTGCCCCTCTTGCACTGCTTCTGCATGCCATTACACTTTTTCTCTAGGCTTGTACATGAATTTAGCCAGTCGTTAGGGGTCAATTGATCTATAGATTTAATGCAATTCCTACAAAATCCCAGCATGGTTTGACAAGGATAGACAAGCTTATTTTAAAACTTATATGGAAAAGGGCAATGTGCTAGAATGGCTACAATAATTTTTAAAAGAAGAGTAAGTATGAATAAAAATTCATGATATTAAGGCTTAATATGTAGTTACAATAATCAAGACAGTATGATATTGGCAGAAAGATCGGCACACAGTTCAAGGGGACACAGAACAGAGAGCCCAGAAATAAACCCACACATATATGTCCAACTGATTTATTTTTATTTTATTGTTGACAATATTACAGATGTTTCCCATTTTCTCCCTTTTCACCCCCCTCTGCCCAACCCCCACCCCAACCCAGGTAGTCCAACTGATTTTTGACAAAGGTGCAAAAGCAATTCAATGTAGGAAGGGTAGCCTTTTCAACGAATGGTGCTGGAGTGGTAGAACACTGCTATGGACTAAATTACGCCCCTCCTCCCAAAAATTCAAATGTTGAAGCTCTTACCCCAAATGTATTTGAAAATAGAGCTTTTAGGAAGTAGTTATGGTTAAATGAGATCATAAGGGTGGGGTCCTAGTATGATAAGATTAGTGGCCTTATAAGAGGAGGAATAGAGAGAGAGAGAGAGATCCTGCATATGAGAACTGAGTGAGAAGGTAGCTGGCTGGCTGCCAGCCAGGAAGAGGAGCTTCATCAGGAGCTCAACCCTGATCTCAGACCTCTTGCCTCCAGAACCGTGAGAAAAAAATTCTGTTGTTTAAGAAACCGTTTATAAATGTTTATTATGGCAGCCTGGACTAATACAGACATCTAAAGGCAAAAAACAAACAAAACAAAAAAACAAAACCAAAACCCACAACCGCCATAGCCTAAACCCATACTTTGTACAAAAGTCAATGCAAAAATCAATCATAGACTTGACTGGAAAATACAAAGCTATAAAACTTTTAGAAAGAAACATAGGATAAAATCTTTGGAACCTAAGACTATGTCAGGAGTGTGTGGACTTGCCTGGCCAGTGTGGCTCAGTGGTTGAGTGTCAACCTATGAACCAGGAGGTCACGGTTTGATTCCCAGTCAGGGCACTCCCAGAAGCGGAGCCTGTGGTTTAATTTGATTCATCAGTGGATCCTTGCCCAGCCTCAGATATTAACAGCATTGGCAGCTCCTCACTGGCCATTCTAAGTTGGTGGAACAATTTTTTGGTGAATTCTGATAAAGGAAGAGATTCTGACATGCTCACTAGTTATGTGACCCTGAGCAGCCACTGTCCCCCAGCATCTTAAAGGGATAAATGGTGTTCAGCCATGCCAGATTGAGCATTAACAAGTCTGATCCCTTAGTGGGCAGGACTGCCACCGAGACACTGACCAGCTAAGGTATGCCTAGGCTATGCCAGCAGGTACGGTACCCATTGAACTGCATTCCCCATCAGGGACTACAAGTGCAGGTCATAAACTTGCATTAAGTCCCTGTCCTTGTATGTTCAGCCAGTCACTCCTGCCAATTGTATGATTTAGTGAAGCACTCAGATAGGCCCCTCTGTAAAGGCCATGGCCATGGTGGAGTGCTGAGAAGAGGATTGAATTTGATTTTGTAAAAAATTAGAGTCATAACAACAGTTCGTAGCTGATCAAGGTCAGTTGTTGCTTTCTCTGCACTATGTAAAGCGATGTAGGGCAGCGTGGCCAGCTGACGGTAATCAAGGACCCTGTGCTGAGGTCTCACCTGTGATTGCCCCCCTGGCTCCCTGGGGAGTCCCAGTGTTACCTGAAAGGGGGCCAGGCCTGGAGTAGGTCTGCCTAGGGCCAGCTGGTAGTGTGTGGGTTCTTGACTTTGTGCAGAAAAGATTTCACAATATGAGTCCAGGTGATTCTGAGAGCACATTTATTAAAGCTGGGACAGTGAACCAGGAAGGGCATAAGATAGAAAACAGGAGGAGACCTAGATGGGCTATTCTAGGTCCCTGGAAGTCAGAGAAAAGGAGCCTTAGAGGCAGGGTCAGGGGTCGCTGCCCATTGCTCTTCTGGTTGCTGGTCTCCTGGGGACTTTTCGAGTTTAGGAGGTGCGTTCCTGTGTGGGAAGAAGAGGGGAGAGGGAGGCAGAGGGAGAGCACAGGCTGGGTCCTTTGTTTTGAGAGTTTTAAAAGCTGGGAGTTCAGGGGAGGTCTTAGTGGAGATCTCAATCGAATATTCATCACCTTCCAGGTGTGCCCTTTCAGGTTCTCAGGTTCATGGTGTCTACTGATTGGTCATCGCCAGGGCAGGGGTCATTAGTCATTGCAGCTGGTCCTGGCCTTGCCCACCTGGTTTTGCTGTTTTTCTGGGCCTGGAGCTGAAATACAACAGAGGCCTAGATGTTACCTCTAGGGACGTGACTTCTGTATCTGGCTGTAAATTGCTGGGCCAGTTTGTTCAGCTATCTGTCTCAGTTTCCCCATTCCACTTGCCGAGGAATTTTCCTAGCTTCTTACTCTCCTGCCTCACCAGCAGCGATCTGAGCCCAGCTTTCAGTGGGACAGGCTGATTGACTTCAAGGGAACCTAAGAAATCAGACACAGAAGACCACAAATGGTAGGATTCCGTTTACATTACATTTTTTGAAAAGGCAAACCTAATGAGAGACAGAAAGTACACTATTGTTCGTTTAGGACTGAGAATTCAGAGCCAGGAGTGAAAATGGGCAGGAGGGATCCTTTTGAGGTCATGGAAATGTTCTAAAATTTGATTGAGCTTATGGTTGCACAACGTAGTCAATTCACTAAAAAGTCATTGAATTTACATGAGTGAATTTTAGGTTACACCTCAAGAAAACTGATTTATTTTTAAAGTTAATTTTTAGTTTGCAAATTAATTTACAGAAAAACTATTTCTTAAGAAACAGGATATTAATTATGCCAACATAGCTTTAAGGTAATTAATTCCCAGGTAATAGAAGCTGAGGAGACCGTTTGTTCTATGCCCTCAGGTTTCATTCCAGCAGTGAGAGTTCTTGATGCTAAGATGCTGAGTTAAAATTAAAATTTATTATGGAGAAATGCAAATACAGTGGGTCTGCCATTATCTGACAGCAAATTGTATATTCAGATTTTCAGACCTCCATTTCCCAGAGCTGTCATTATTAAAGATATTATGGCTTTTTGAAGAAATCGTGCCATATTAAAATTCACAAGTTAAATTAAGAAATCAGATCAGTGGCAGAAATCAAAATAATTCATTTCGTACCCGTGTTCTGATCACAGTAGAAAAATTTCACCCAGTACAAAATCATAATTGTAATTTTACAATTTTACCCGGCTCTCAGATGTTCTTATATTTATTCCCAGGCTTGAAAAGTGGGGGCAATAGCTCTCTATTGCAAAGAAGTTCAGCTACCCTTAGAGAACAAATGAGCCGCACTAGAGAATCCTAGTGCAAGATCAACATGTGAATCGTCATAATTTGTTTGCTAAGAATATGTAGTAACATATTTCAGACTGCCAAGATGTGGAATCCTCAGCTCATTTTTTCAACTATCCATCTGTTCAGTGCTTGGCCACTTTTATTTTTATAGCATGAAGATAATTTAGTCTCAGTTGAGCAAGAGACTGAGAATAGAACAATATATACAGGGGTGGGCAAAAGTAGGTTTATAGTGGTAACACAAATAAATAATACAACAGTTAATAAATAAGAATACAAGAAGCCCAGCCAGCATGGCTCAGTGATTGAGCATCAGTCTATGAACCAGAAGGTCATGGTTTGATTCCCAGTCAGGGCACATGCCAAGTTTTGGCCCAATCCCCAGTGTGGGGCATGTAGGAGGCAGCCAATCAATGATTCTCTCTCATCATGGATGTTTCTGTCTCTCTCTCCCTTCCTCTCTGAAATCAATAAAAATGTACTTTAAAAAAAGAACATAAGAATAAACTCTGTTTCACAGACTCACAACTGTAAACCTACTCTTGCTCCACCCAGTATATACCATGGTGAACTGTAGCCTCAGAGGGTTTTTTTAAATTTTTTTTTAAATACAGTTAATTTCTTTCTTTCTTTCTTTCTTTCTTTCTTTCTTTCTTTCTTTCTTTCTTTCTTTCTTTCTTTCTTTCTTTCTTTCTTTCTTCTTTCTCCTTCCTTCCTTCCTTCCTTCCTTCCTTCCTTCCTCCCTCTCTTTCTTTCTTTCTTTCTTTCTTTCTTTCTTTCTTTCTTTCTTTCTTTCTTATCTAAAGAGAAGACCCTATGTTCAGTGGCTGTGGGTGATATTATATAAAAATATTTGAAAACCATTTTTTACTAAAAGAACAAACTGATGTAAGGAGCATTTGGGTAACAAAAAGGAGACTTGGGTACTGGTCCCAGCTGTGTCTCATCACCTGTGCCAGTCACTTAGCACATTTAGGTCTCCCTTTCCCCATGTTTGAAGTACTATATGAGATTTAGGAAAGAGAATCTCTAGAACAGTGGTTCTCAACCTTAGCTGCACATTAGAATCACCTGGGAATCTTTTTAAAATCCTGATTTCTGGGCCTCATCCTCCGGAAATTCTGTTCCTTTGTTACTAATGTTGTGACCCCACCCCATAACAAAGAAACAGAATTTCTGGAGGATGAGGCCCAGAAATCAGGATTTTAAAAAGATTCCCAGGTGATTCTAATGTGCAGCCAAGGTTGAGAACCACTGCTCTAGAATGAATCTCTAGGCCTAAAATCTGTGATTCAGAGATGTTGTTTAAAAAAAGGAAGAATTTCTTCAGTGGACAATTGAACAACAGTTTTATATAAGACTAGAGGCCCGGTGCATGAAATTCATGCATGGGTAGGGTCCCTAGGCCTGGCCAGCCATCAGGGCTGATCTGTGGGATGACTGGTGGGTGGGGCGATCAGGGGTCCCCTGCTGGCACCTGCCTTGCTGGCACTTGCTGGCCACAACCAGGGGCAGCTCCTACGTTGAGTGTCTGCCCCCTGGTGGTCAGTGCGTGTCATAGCGACCGTCATTTCACAGGTCATTATGCAGGTCACTCAATTTGCATATTAGGGTTTTATTGTATAGGATACTATGTACAGTTGTGAAATGCAGTGGTCCTGGAGTCAGAATTCTGCCTCTGCCACTTTCAAATCTATTACCTTGGTCAAGCTGTTTCCTCATTCTGAGCCCTAGTTTCACAACCATTAAACATGAGGTTGATAATGTATATGTTAGAGTTGGAGTATGGTTTAAGTAACACTAGCTGATATGACATAAAATCACTAAATCTCAGGTTATTTCTTACTCTTCAAAGATTACGATGGTGAAAGGGATCAAGGTTCCTTCCACTTTATGAGTTGTCCATTATTTAACACATAGTTTTTCAGGTCTCTGTGAAGGCAAAAGGCAGAGTGGAATAGACATACGTGCTTCCTAACAACATCACCTCTGCTCAGATTTCATTGGCAAAAACTAGCCATGGGGCCATACCCAGCTATAAGAAAGATTTATAGAAAATGTAGTTTGGTTGGGCAGACAATTCTTAGAAGCAGCTCTGTTCTATGTTAGGGAAGCACACATTTTGTACGGAAAGCTAGCTATCTCTACCACAGGTTGTTGAGAAAAATTTAAATGAGTCCTTATTTGTAAAGTGCCTAGTTCAACATAGAGATCGAAAAAAGTTAAAATTTGGTAGGTATAGAAGGATGAAAAAAATAGTAAAACTTCTGGTTGGAAATATATATACATTTTGGCTATACTATACATATATTTATATTCTACAGGATAAAAAGTGACATTAGAAATTAAAGTACAATGGGACATTGTATTCATTTCCTATTGTTGCTGTGACAAATTACAAGAAATTTAAGAACTTCAAAGAACAGAAATGTATTGTTTTACAGTTCTGGAGGTCAGAAATTTGAAATGGGTCTACAGGGCTAAGGTTAAGGGTCAGCAGGGCTATGTTTCTTCTGGAAGTTCCAGGGGAGAATCCATTCCTTGACTTTTCCAGCCCCTGAAGGCTGCCTTCATTCCTTGGCTCATGGCCTTATCTCTCCAACTTCTGCTTCTATTGTCATATGTCCTCTGACTCTGATCTTCCCACCTTCCTCTTATAAGGACCCTTGTGTAATGACCTCCTCATCACAAGATCTTTTTTTGATCACATCTGCAAAATCACTTTGCCTCGTAAGGTAATATATTCACATATTCTGGAGATGAGAATGTGGATGCCTTTGGGGAGGGGAGAGATCATTTTGCCTAGCATAGACATCAAAGGAAGTAGAGACACTGGTGATAATTTAGAATTTGGAGAGTGACATGTCCTTGAAAACCAGTACTATCTTTTGATAGCTACATGACTGCAAAATTTGCCCCACTTTTCTGTAAGATGGGGATGGCAATAGTATCTCCCTCATAAACTTGTAAGGATTTCAGAGTCAGTGTGTGTAAATTATCTGGCCCATGGTAGTTGCTCAGGAAGGAGTTCCATTACTCTTTTACTATTTTATTATTTTATCATCTGTTCTGGAGCTCATATGTCCTCTTTATGACCCTACGGTCCTCTAACATCAATGTTGAAGCAGCGTGTGTACCATGGTGACTTTGTACTCTGAGGGCACAAAGAGATGATCAATCATGTTCAGTATATTGACCTCCTCTTGGAAGAAAAGCACATTAATAAGCTTTAGGGCATGTGCACTCACAAAGACTGAGCAGTATGGTTCTTCCTCTATGTCTAATAACCCCTAGTAGTGGTCGGCAAACTGCGGCTCGCGAGCCACATGCGGCTCTTTGGCCCCTTGAGTGTGGCTCTTCCTAAGCCTTAGGAGTACCCTAATTAAGTTAATAACAATGTACCTACCTATATAGTTTAAGTTTAAAAAATTTGTCTCTCAAAAGAAATTTCAATCGTTGTACTGTTGATATTTGGCTCTGTTGACTAATGAGTTTGCTGACCACTGTTCTAGGGTGTTGTCATAGTCTGAGTTTTCTGAGGACTGTGGTTTTACTGTGTACGTGATCCCTCAAGAAACCATTTGGCAGGGAATAAGAAAGCTGGAGCATTTTCTCCCATGAGATACATAGTTAGACAAATTGGTCGCAAGAATTTGGCCACATAGTGCACAGGAGTAGGAATGACTTCCTGGAACGCTATCTCCTAGCTCAAGAGCACCAGGGCTTTAGGACCAAACAACCAGCCCCAGTCCCACCCACCCACACCTCTTTTAAGTAGTTTGGAAGTCTCTCTTAATTCTTGCCACAGCAATAAAATGTTATTTCCAGTTAGAGATATCTTCTGGCTGGCATCCTACCATACACCGAAAGATTTGTAGGCAAAAGTTTATCATAAACAACTTGGCTTCAAAGAACTTTGATTATGTCAGTGTTAACTGTTATGTAGAATCTAATCATCTAGAATGGCTTCGAAGTCCCTAAGTTTTCTCATTAGCAAAATAATTATAGTAATATGTGAAAGAACATCTCCATCTTAACATGGGGAAGCCCCCCTCCCAAGGTTAGCTTCAGATGTCAAAAGTCTTAAGAGTGGTCCTTTGGTATGTTCAAAGAAAGCTTTATTACATAGGCGGGGAAGTCCCAAGGTGAGAGGCAAGGGGGATGGGTCTGCTGGAGAAGTCCAGAAGAGAGAGTGTAGTACACAGGCATTTGTAGAGAGGAAGTTCTGCTAGTGGGAGGGGAGCCCACCCTCTGCCATTAAATTTGCAAGAGGCAGTAACAGCACACATGAGCTCATGGGGTGGATGTAAAAGAATGTGAACCTTATTGTACAGTTAGTTGACAGACATAGGCAGAGATGAGACTTAGTGTTTACTGGCATTAAATCAAATGTCACTGGGAGTTCAAATTTCTCTTCTATGCTCTTCGCAATTCATGCAAGATATTTGGGTTAATACAGCCACCTCCCAGGTTTCCTGTCAATAAATGTATATTTCAGAGAGCCCAGATTTGCAAAGCCAACCTAAAACAATAAGGCCAGCGATTGTTAGTACAGCTCCCTGGCAGATTGTGAGGAGTCACGTGATCAGGCAGAGATAGCCAGGAGAAAAAATCAGTGCAGTTTAGGGAATCTATGGGAATATTTTAGTAATTATGTCGATCATTTTGGTTCATTGTTTTATTTGTTAAACTCCTTTGCAGAACTTTGTTGTGTTATTGACCCACATGCAGAAGGAGGTGTCCTTCAAGGCACACTCCACTTTGGGAAGCCAGTAGTTAGTCTAGTATCAGATACCAGAGCAACCAGAGAGTTTTGACTCTTAATAATGATATCTAGGGCTTGGGCTGTTTGATGTATGTGGCCTTCCAGGAGTGGTGGCCTTCTGTGTGACCTTGTCTGTGTGGCCTCTTTGAGGTGAGCCTGTGCTACAGAAAGATCTATGATAGGATCAAATGGGACAATGCCTATTTTCCATAATAACTGGCAACTCTTATGAAATAGTCCAATTCCTAACACATGCACATTAAGAACAGTGGCAATTGGATAGGCTATCCTCCATGCCATCCATTGGGAGGAGGGGAAAGGACAGGATTATGTCTGCCTGCTGGGCATGGGAAGGTTTGGGCTAGCTATTTGAGGAGCTAGGTCAAAGATCTCAACAGATTGCTAACTTAAGGATCTTGAGAGACACTGGACATCTGAACATCTATCTAATTCTGAGGTGTTTAGGTTGAGTTATACATCTGTATTGAAGAGATAATAACCAATAAGCTTCTAGTCATAAGATAAACAAATAGCAGGGATGTAGTGTACAACATGATGACTATAGTTAATGTTACTGTGTGGTATATATGAAAGTTGTTAAGGGAGTAAATCCTAAGAGTTCTCATCACAAGAAAACACACACATATTTTTCTTTTTCTTTTTTTGTATTAATATAAGAAGATTTGTATTAACTAAATTATTGTGCTAGTTATTTCACAATATATATAAGTCAAATCATTATGTCATCTACCTTAAACTTATAGTATTGTATGTCAATTATGTCTCAATAAAACTGAAAGTGACACACACACACACATACACACACACACACAAAACACTTTAAAAAACTAGCAAGTGGTATACCAATGCAAGATAATATTATTATTTTGTAGCTTATTTATTCAATAGTTATTCAGTGAACAGCAGGTACCAAATTACAAATACCACTTTGTCCTGCCTGGCATGAATGGTGAATGAATGATGCAGGGAGAAAGTTTTAAAAAATAAATTAGGAAATGGATTGCAGAAAGATACCAAGATAAATGAGATATGGAAGACAGACATGCAGAGTGGGGAAGAGAGGCAGCAGGAGAGAGAAAGAGAGATTCATTCCATAAGATGGCTATAAGCAGAAGAATAATTGTTACAAAAGACTGTCATGAGGCTTCTCGCTGGAGCAGAGAAAGAGCTAGATGGAGGGGGTGGGAACTCTTAACCTTTCCCCATTGTACTTAACAATTTCCTCTAAAGCCTCTTGTTGAGTTTGTCATTTTTCACATTAACATTTATTTCTATTTAAAATTCTTGAGATAATCATAGTAATTATTCTGAGGCTACAATCTACATAATAAATATAACAGGACTGACTGCATGTACTTCAGAGCAGAACCAAGGTTAAGCACTGAAGTTATACTTTCTTGTTTTTCTAAGCTAGTCGTAAATATCAACATGTATCTGTCATGCTTTGTACAAAAGGCCATTTATCTGATATTATGTGTTGTTGAATGAACAATGGAAGGATGAATGACTATTAAATAAACTAACCTATTCATTGGTCATTTCTATGTTAGATGGACATTTCTATGTTAGATGGTACTGTCTACCCAGAAGAAACCACTAAGTCGGAGTTACCAAGAAAGAATATTTGACCACATTTTGGAAGCAGGCAATTTTTGGCAACCCATGAAAAACAAAAGACAATTTTAGTCACAAGTCCTAGTGAATCATGCTGCCAAGAACTCGCAGAAGTTTGCCGACTTTTCAGATCTGGGTGGTTTTTCAAGACCATATCACAGGATTGTGAACGTTCATTGATGTGACTTGGATGTATGAGGAGGGAAGGGGGAAATGTGATGCAAAGCAGATTCCTGTCTTGAGATGGCCTACGTGTTGTTGGAAAAATAAGACATATATTTTGAACAATTAGAGTGAACTTTAAGTCTGGAGCCAAATTGTGGTCAAGGGGAGTGAGAGTCAAAATGGAAGTATTGAGATCAGGCTCAGTGTAGATAGTGGAAAAAGGATGAAAATTGCTGTCATAAGACCCTAGATCCCCAGTTAGGTGAACAAATAATCTGTGTAATTTGGATTGAAGCCTCAGGTTTTGTTTTCGTGTGTGTGTGTGTGTGTGTGTGTGTGTTATCAGTACAAAGGGGTTAATAATGTTTACCCTGCTTACTTGCTAGACTGCTCTGTAAATCAAACAAGGTCATCTATGTGAATGCGTTTTGTAGGTGGGAAAGTGGAATAAATGATAGTTAAGACAGATGGACATTGAAGAATAGATTTTAAGACTGGCAAAAAGATAGGGTACAGTGTCCTACAGCAATGAATAGCAAGAAGTATGGAGGTAAAAAGTTATATGGGAGAGTGAAAATTCTGGCCTCATCGAAGCACTCAGTATAATATCTATTACTGGGGACATATCATGCTAAAACATTTTTTGCCGTTTATCTGGAATTCAAATGTAATTGCGTGTCCTGTATTTTTATTTTTCTAAATCTGGCAATCCTACCCAGGCTTCCCCATTTCTGCTGCCAAAATCTAGCTCATGTCTCAAAGGCCTAAAGCTGTATATTCCACTAGGTTTTCTGTTTCTCCTGGTTATGCCAGATGGGGGAAGAGCTGTATCATTTAGTGTTTAAGAGTTTAGGCTCTGGAGCCAGGACAGTATGGTTCAGTGGTTGAGCATTGACCTATGACACAGGAAGTCATGGTTCTATCTATTCCTGGTCAGGGCACTTGCCCAAGTTGTGGGCTCAATCCCTAGTAAGGAGCGTGCAGGAGGCAGCCAATCAATGACTCTCTCTCATTGTTGATGTTTCTATCGCTCTTTCTCCCCCCTCCTCTCTCAAATCAATAAAAAATTTTTTTTAAATAAAGAACAGATGCATAATGTAAGCAGACAGATGGAAATTCTAAGAAGGAAACAAAAAGAGTATCAAAAGATATCATATGTGCATGTGACCTTTTCTCCTTTTTCCTTACCTGAATTTTCTTTTTTCTTCAGAAAATGTGTTTATATAATAAATACATAATAGAAAGTAAACAGTAGTGAGAAATTGTTTTGTTTTACTTTTAAAAAATTAGGTTGTCGCTAATTGAGGCTACAATTATCTTAGATAAAATAGGTCAGTCGGATGTCAGGGATTTCATACGGTTCAATGTATTAGGCAGCCTTCGTTGGCCATTGGAAGCAAAGCATGGAATGCAGCTTATTTCAGGAGAAGACAGCGCCCTCATTCCTCAGCCTTCATTGCCTTTCTACTCCTTTACTTTATCTTCTGCTTCCAAGGATAATTTAAAACAGCCTCACATTCACAAAACTCCTGTTTAAAAGTGTCATATTGATTGCTTGTGTGCTTTATGTTCCCATTTCAATTGCCCTGCTGTGAAGATTTAGGGTGCATTGTGCCTCATAAATCTAGAGGTAGAACAGGAGGCTAAATGCCTATCGTTCTAAGAATTCAATCACACACACACACACACACACACACACGCGCGCGCGCACATACAGCTAAAATTAAGTTCCATTCCAAGAATTATGACACGAAGAAGATGTTGGTGCAGCAAGTAGAGTAATAACATTTTAATGTAGCTTTAAACATGTATTAGGTGTATCCTCCAACCCCATGATTCTAGTGAAAAAGATGGAATTCCTTACGAGAGTCCTACAAATTCATTAGCTGAGAGAGCTCCCAGTGCAATGAGGCAGTGCCCATGAGTGCCAATGGCATATCAAAGCAGAAGAGAAAGAGAGGAAATAATAGGGTCTTATCTTGGGACACTGATTAGTGCAGACATTAGGGATGCTATTAGCAATGGAACACCCAGCTAATGTTAGCTGAAACAAATATAGTTATTTATATTTTTCATATAATAATAAATTTGAGATAGGTGATTGCTAGTATGGGCCCAGCATCAATGAATTCCTTCTTATCCTTTTACTCTGCTATGCTTAGCCTGTTGTCTTTTTGTCTTTACACTTGGTTTGTCATGGGTACAGCATAGCCATGTAGCTTCTCACAACTACAAAATGTCTGGCACAGAGTAGGTTCTCACAAATGCTAGTTAGTGCCTTTCTCTGACCAATTTTTAGTCCTTAGTGTAGGGCATGAAAGAGAAGAAAAGGTCCACTTCCTCTTTGCTTACTCATTAGCTGTACTTCCCCAAAAGGAGAATTTGACTGACTTACTTCTCGGTATGATGTGGCCCCATTGGGCAGATGTCCTACCAGGCTCCCTCACAGGCAGGGGACTTCTCGCTACACGGTCCAGTCAGCCGCGGCTGAGATATCAGGGCTGGGCTCACTGCAAGGGCACTGCCGGGGCCACAGGAGTTCACACGGGGGACAGCTGAGCCCTCTGGGCTTCTTCCTTAGGAGGTAGCTGTGTACACGAGCTCCTGACATCTGAGTCTTCAGAGGTTCCTCCTGCAAACTGTGCCCAGTGGAGTGAAGTGCATTAGTAGAACGACCATTCACAAGAATGAGAGGAATAATGATTTATGGAACGCTACCGGCATTACTAAATCAGATGTGACGTTGTCTGTTCTTCCATTCATTCCACAGATTTTTTTTTTGAACACTCACCATATCTCAGGCACTGTTCTTGGTGCTTGGGAGATAGCAGTGGATTTAACAAACAAAACCCTCATCCACTGTATGCAAGACGCGCGCGCGCGCACACACACACACACACACACACACACACACACACACACACCAATCCTTTCTCCACCTTCCTCTGCCTGTTTTTCACCAGGAGATGGCCCATTGTAGACTTCACCACCAGGGCTGCCTTGCCGTCTAGCTTCTGGTGGGCTTTGGCCATTGGAAGGTATAGTAGGAGATTGGAAGTTGAGAGGTGAAAGGAATCAGGGTATTTCTTCTCCTCATTCCCAGGGCTTTGACCCAGAGGTTCTGGTCATCCCTCTAGACAACAAGTTCCCACTAGGCAACCCCTCTTCCATAGCCCCAGCTCTCACTGGGACTTAAACACTTCTCTCTCTTCTTGTTCCTACAGTTCTAAGTGTGGTAACATCTTCCTACCACTCCTAGTCTAGGGGTCCTTCAACAGTCCTTGTTGCTTGACTCTCTCATTCTGTAAGGATTCCCTTAATTCAAGTCTCTTGAACCATCAGAATTGCATTCTGTTTCTGCTAGGATCCTGACTCAAGGCTGGTTATATAATTTGTGAGGCCTAGTGCAAAGTGAAAAGGAAGGACCCCTATTCAAAAAGCAGGAAAAAAGTCTTGTTAAAAGGTACTAAAATATAAAACTTTTTCCTTAAAATATTTTTATTGATTATAAAATCTAATAAGAGTGATACATATACATAAACTTACATATTGAAAAACAATATTTCTGGTGTCAAATTTTTATATAATATAAATAATAGATTGTTATAGCTTGATCATAAAAAATTTCTGGATCACTTTTCTGCAAATTATGTTATTATGTCATCTAAATTTATATTTTTAACAACTTTATTTCAATAAATAAAATTGAAAAACATCAATCACTTGCAAGATTGCAAGTAATGTTTGATAATTTTTAATTTTGAGAAGGGTCTTTCTGCTGATGCAGCTCTGACTGAACTGTTAAGAGTATTTTATAGGCTGTAGCAACATTGGGATAAATTTTAGGCAAATTATATTGAAATATAGATTTTATTACACTTAGACCTGTTGATTCTCATGAAATAATTTTTCTAAAATGATTTAGCCCTTCTTACAAATGAGTGCTGTGTAACCCTACATTTAATTTTAAATGTAAATTTACCCAATGGTATTTTGTTTCTCTTGACTTTCTTTAACTAATGAAGATTGTATAAAAAACTGAAAGTAACTTCATGGTTTATATAAAGTTCAAAATGCCTGTTCATGCATCCTATCACTATATCTTCAATTAAAAGAAAAAACAATTTAAAATTATCTTCCTTGTTAATAATACGCTCATCTGAAGCTTCATATGAAATTGATATTCTTTCTGTCAGATGCAACAATCTTTATATTTAATGTTTGTTTCTAAACTTGTAAATATTTACTTTGTAATACTGCAGCTGTTTTCAAAAGTGAGGAGTTATAGTAACTTCCTGATATGCTTTATTATAATTTCAGTATATATGTGTTTATTTTATAATTATTTGTTGACAAAGCTTACTGTCTGAGCATCAGCAAGTTCAGTCTCGGTGCTTAGGCTGGGAAGTTAGTATTTGAGCAAAGCCTTAAGAACAAGCCCAGGGATAGATGGGCAGGGCAGCCTCCCACGGCGGTTCTGGAGTGGCTCCCTAACTCGGACTCCCTCCTCTCTCCTACACCCATGGCCCCTGCTGCATCTGCTGCTGATGTTGTTGTCACCACCGCCAATCTGAGGCTCATCCAGAGCCTACACTGCCTCAGTCCAAAGCGCCCTGGTCTGCCCTATGGTGTGCTCATGCAAATATGAAAGGCAACTGTGTGTGTGGGCACTGCTGCTGGACCACCGTTGCAGACATGTGCTATTGTCCAGCGTATCTTTTCTGCTCATCCTATCCTCTGTGCATACTCCACTGTCACAGTGCACTTCACTTTCAGCACACAAGTTCAAAGATAAAAGGATTAAGAATTTCAAAGACAATAATAGCCGAGGATTAAACACAGAGACCTGAGTATGAGGCCCTGTTCTACAACATAGGTCACACTTCCATGAAGCCAGCACTGGTCCAACATGTACGGTTCATGAAATTTATATTCTAGTAGAAGACACTGAAGATGAATAGGTAAATAAGGAAATGTATAGTAAAATACTGGTAGCAATAATGAAGTATTATAGAAAATAAAACAGGGTAAAGAGACAGTCAGGGGCTGAGGTGCATCTACTAGCGATGGTGTTTACGAAAGGCCTCTCTGATAAGATGACAATGAGGAAAGATAGGAAAGAATTGAGAGTGGGTCCTGGTCATGCCTGGGAACAGAGCATTCCCTACATAGGGCAGAGCAGATGACCACTCCCTGAGATGGGAACATGCTTGGAGAGTTCAGGCAAAAGCAAGAGAAGCAGTGTGCCAGGAGGACAGACACAAGCAAGGAGAGTAGTGGGAAGTGAGGTCAGGAGAGGTCAATGGGGCCTGCCTGAACTTTGGATTTTATTGTAAGTGTGTGGGAAGCCATTGGAGAGCTGAGAGCTGGGACCAGCCAAGATCAGGAGGTGGGCAGAAGGCAGGAATGCATGAAGTGCTTCCCTGCAACCTCACTGATGCCACGCTCCTCCTCTCATTGCATCATTCATTGTCTCCTCCCTCAAAGTCTTCTCCCAGGTCTTCAAAGACTTCTTCCTCCTCTAGGACCTCCATTCATGCTGTTCTTTTTGCCTGGATGTTCTCTGACTGCTTTTCTCATGGTGGACTCTGTCTTACCCTTCTGGTCTCAGCTTAAACGTCACCTCCTCTAGGAGCTGACACCCTATTCCATGTATCTCCCTGAGATTCTGCCTCAACTCTTTCCAAGCTCCCTTCATGACATTGACTTATATCTATTTACTTACTTGACTACAATTTGCAGTTTTTGTTTATTTGTTTACTTATGTTTTGTCTCTTTCCCCAAGTAAATGTGGAATGTTTGAGGGCAGAGACTACGTCTTCTGGTCCCCCACTATTAGGAAACAGCCTTCTCACAGTGCCTGGTAAATGCTGGCGATGAATAACCATTCACCCCAGGAATGGACCCCCCCTCTGTACTTACACCACAATATTCACCCTGGGGCTTGGCAATTCTGCTCCTTTGCCTGAAATTATAAAATTTCATTCTCAAATTGTCATCTAACAAGTGTATAATCAGCTTTCAAGTCTTAGCTGCATCCTTGCCTTCACTGAGGGAAGGCTCGCATGTCACACGCACCCACACATACACCTTCACACTTCCCCGATCCATCTATTGTTTCTTCCTTGTATTTCCAACACACGTCACCCCTACCTGTCAAAGTTCCCATCACATTGTATAACATTGTGTTCTAATTATCTTTTAACATCTTTGTCTCCTTTAATGCTGTAAGCCCCTTGATGGCCGAGAGCAAATCCAGCTCACTTTGGCAATCCCTGCTTCTAGCGTTGCCCTAGCACATGGAGGTGACCTATATGTGTTTGGGAAACAAATATAGATGCATCTTAAAAACTTCTTTATGCATGGCCCGTTTCTGCAATCAGATCCAACATTACTCACACCCTGCAGTTCTATTAGCATGGTGTTATTTACATAGTTTTATGATTTTTTAATGAAAATTTAATGCAATAATAACACTCTTGTGCTTTTAGAGTCCCTCTTCCATTTGCTATCCCATCATATCTCTTCCCCAATTGTGAGAGAGCATGGTATATATTTGCAAAGCCTCAGACCCAAAGAGAGAAAGTGCTGATTCACAAAGAAACCATGTTCGCTCCCAGGTGTCATTATTAAAGAGGATTTATTGCTAGACACACCTGGAGTGCTATTGGGAGAAGCCAGAAATGGAGGGAAGCTCCACTTGGCTTCAGCTCTGAGAGTAGACAGCCTGGCAGTTTTTCCATCACAGGTGCTCACAGTGAGGCCACTGTCTCATGGGCTAGACAACAATTATCCTCAGGCTGGCAGCCAAACCTCATTCCGACTCTGCCCAGCCTGGCAGATGGAGCTGGTGCATCGCAAGGTGGGCTTATTAAATTCGTTAGAGATGAAGGCTGCTGCTCACTTTAACCCTTCACACTCTGATTCTCCTGTCACAGTCATGAGACTTGGTGATCCTCTGACAAAACCCTCTTCCCCGTTGCCTCTCTCTGCCTCCCACTCTAAGAAACACACACACAACACACACAGCATGTAAGTCACTTTATATACATCGTCTTACTTTTAACCTCAGGACAGCTCAGAGAGGTAGACATTGCACCCCTATCTTACAGACGAGGATACTGGGCCCCCACGAGGTTAAATGATTTGCATAAAGAAGGGCCTTAGCCAGGATTTGAGCTCCTATTTGCTAATATGAGCATGCTGATACATGTCCGAAATCCTTCAGGAACGATTGAGAGCAAATATTTGTGTCTGAATGTGGACATTTGTGTATGAACATACATTATCTGAAAAAACAATCTCCTGCCTTGGCTTTGCAACTTAAGCATTTTAAGTGTGAAATTAAAAACTTAGAATCATAGACACAAACAAGTATGGGTTTAGAGCAGGGGTGGGCAAACTTTTTGACTCGAGGGCCACAATGGGTTCTTAAACTGGACTGGAGGGCCGGAACAAAAGCATGGATGGAGTGTTTGTGTGAACTAATATAAATTCAAAGTAAACATCATTACATAAAAGGGTACTGTCTTTTTTTTTTTTTAGTTTTATTCATTTCAAATGGGCCGAATCCGGCCCGCAGGCCGTAGTTTGCCCACGGCTGGTTTAGAGGGACCTTAAAGATTATCTAGATTATCACCCTCATAGGACAGAAGAGGATAAGACGGTCACAGACCCACTGTGGAACATCTAAGCCAGCTTTCTTGATTTCCAGTTTGAATGTCCCAGAATAGGACTCCTACTGGAAACCCCTTTTCCCAGTTCTCAGCTGTGGTTATAGCCCAAGTCTGACCTGGTCATGGTTTTCCTGTTTGTTGCCTTTTCTCATTCAATGCCTCAGCACCTAGCATAAAGACAAGATCCTTTCTCTCAACCCCAACCTCCACCCAACACAGGTGTGCAAACCTTCCGCACCAGGTCATGAGCCAGACCTTCAAACACGCAGGCTCTGACAGGCAAAAAACTGATGGGCCACCAGCACTGGTGAGGGAAGCACAGTTCATGCCCCAGGCTGATAGGAAGCTAGGCCCTCCTAAGGCCCCCCAAAGCCAAGTCAATCTCTTTTTATTGCTTCTAGACACATCAAAGGGATTTTATATACAACCACTAGGGACAAATATAAGCTTCTTGCTCAAATAAAACATATTTTATGAGATCCCCTGGGTCGCCTCTCTGGCTGGTGGTAGGGAGGCTGAGCTTCAAAATCTGTGCAGCTGAGCCCAACATGCAGGCCCTACACTCTGAGGCCCCCTCCGTACCCCGAAGGGAATAGGCCTCTGCATAACCACAAGCCCAGCTCCGTTTCCTCTCGAAGTACAGAAAGGGGGGAAAGCTCACAGATGCCAGAACCCATTGCCGGGGTCTGTTTTCCATCAAGCAGAGAAGATTGAACATGTTTACCAGTTTACAAGCAAAATGATGGCAGGTTCCTTCGGAATCAGCTCAAATTCCACCTCTATGATTTGTTCCCTCAACCCCTGAAGCAATATGCATCTCCGCCTCTTCTGCTTGCCCCTAGGGTTCTTTTTAAACAAATGAGCTTGTATGGCTTTATGGCTCTTTCTTTATACATCTTTTATGACACAATGTAAGTTAACTACCAACCACAGTCAGACACATTTCCACTCTCAGTCACTCGTGAATGCTTTGGTGCATATATAAGCATGCACAATTCAACAAATAAGAGTTTGAATCCTGGCTAAGCCCCTTCCTTGTGCAAGTATTTTAGCCCAGTGCAGGCCCAGTAAATAAAGATTGCAAGGCCTACCTCCTTGAGCTGTCCTGAGGTTGCAGTAGGATGATGCCTATAAAGTGAATTACATGGCATTTGATACTCGGTGAGGTACTCAGTCAATGTTTTGCTGGCCATACCAGTCCCTCTTTTTATGCAGGCATGTAATCCTTATACGGAAACTCACAGCCAGAAGCATTTCACAAGTCAAAATGTTCATATTTATAGCACCTGCATTGAGTCTGAGGCAGCACACCATTCATTTAGCATATTGATATTGTTCAGTGAGCTGTCTGAAGACATGGTCTCTGTTTCAATAATTGGAATAAAGTCTGTAATCAGCTTCAAATCAGTTGGGTCGGGTTTGCTGTCAAACAAGTATTGTGAATTTCTGGAGAAACTTTCTGTTTCAGAGTCCTTTGGACTTTGGAACTATGGCTAAGGGATCGTGGACCTTGCATCATGATTAGTGGTAAAGACATTGAATCCCCATGAGATATTAAAGGCAGGCTTAGCATTTGTTTTCCTTAGTGCCTGCCTCATAGCAGAAACTCAATAAGCCTTTTTGAATGACCAAGTAAATGAAAGAAAGGATGTTTCTCCTTAAGAAACATGAGTGTGGTCCCTTTTCTCCATCACTCACAGATGGGTTTAGTCTTTGCTCCTCTCTATTTCACCTCCTGCACACAGACATTTGATTAGGCACCAAGGAGTGGGGAGGGGGGGAGGGAGAGGTACCACATCAGAGTAAATCTAAAAAGACAATAAAGGGTTTATCTTCTAAAGGTAGAATGGCACAAGAACAAAGAGAACAGGAGAGGAAAAGAACGCAACAAAATGGAAGCAGGGAAGCAGAAGGATAAAAGGCAACTGACTTAGGGGACTTCAAAATGTTGAACTCTAATCTGGCCATGGGAGAGTCCAGAAGCCACCTGACATGAGCTGCCGGTGTGTGAAGATTGGTTGAAAATCTATTCACAACACCGTTAGACCCTTTTACCCCATTTCAAAGCCAACAGCTGCCCCTTCCCTAGAAGCAGAAGACAGAAATTGACTCTGGAGACAGTGAACCAAAGGGACTCTAGAGTGGGGGCATTGGGACGGAGGGCAGGGATAATGAACTGAAAACCGGGGGAACTTAATGAAAATTCACATATTGAATTCCTAGACTACCTCACCACACTTCTCCATAGGTTGTCAGGTAGCCACCCTGCCTACCAGGAAGCTCACCATCCACCAGCCCTGCTCATGCCCCTCCACATGGCTTTTTGAGTATCCTGTTCTTAAATATGTACTGACAGCCCAGGGCTCACTCGAAGACACTTGAAGAAAATCTCTAACCTGAATGTTTGATGGAGAACAAAACAAATACCAAAAATGGGGGGAGGGGTTGTAGAAAAGAGAGACAATGTAGGGAGAAGTGTTTAAAAGAGAAAAAATAACTATCATTAATAGCTTTGTAGAGAAAGGAGATACTATTGCAAACACAAAATAAGAACACGTTTTTGTTTTTACAAGGAGTATTCATAAAACAAACAAGAGTGCTTGTAAATCTAAAACTAAAATACCAAAGATGGAAAGAGTTGGAAAACACCACCAACAAAAAATGTGTACAAGGAAAGTGCATACCTCCTGGCTGAACTATGAATTAAATGTACCTGGTCATTTTGATGTCACCAGATATTACGATATAAATATTTTAAGAAAAAATGGGTGAAGCAAAGTTTGTGTTTTCAAGGAAGAGAGTAAAGGAACTGAATTATCATCTTCCATAGAAGGAAGGCAAGGCATAATCCCTAAAATGGAGAAGTAGTAATGTAAGAACGTTATAGAGAAATGTGGAGATAAATAACCAAAGAAATTGCTACAAGGGTTCAAAGCAGGTCCCTCTGGGCGTAGGAATGATTTGATAGAGACGAGTGAGTATGGCAGGTCACTTTATTTACCTTTACTAAGCTTTGTAGAAATAATTTTTAAAACTATGTCCAGACCAGCTGGTGTGGCTCAGTGATTGAGCATTAACCTATGGACCAGGAGGTCACAGTTTGATTCCCAGTCAGGGCATATGAGGGCTCAATCTCCAGTGCATGTCATAGCTACTCATCGGATGGTCGCTTAGGCTTTTATACATAGATTATCATTAGTTTTCTATTCCTTTTGTATGATTCATTCTTATTATTTAACTCTTCTAATCCTATATAATAAAGAGGTAATATGTAAATTGACTATCACACCCTCACACAAGATCAGGCCAGCAGGGGAGGGCAATTAGGGCAACGAGGCCTGCAGGGGAGGGCAGTTAGGGGTGACCAGGCCAGCAGGGGAGGGCAGTTGGGGGCAACCAGGCTGGTAGGGGAGGACAGTTGGGGGCAATCGGGCTTGCAGGGGAGTGGTTAGGGGGTGATCAGGCTGGCTGGCAGAGCAGTTAGGGGCAATAAGGCAGGCAGGCAGACAGGCAGTCGAGTGGTTGGGAGCCAGCAGTCCTGTATTGTGAGAGGGGCATCCAAGATTGGAGAGGGTGCAGGCTGGCTGAGGGACACTCCCAGTGCATGAATTTCAGGCCTCTAGTGTTGTTTATAATATTCTAGGGAACATTCTTTTTTTGAAAACACAATTCTTTCCTGCAGGCCAGCAAAACACTTATCAGAAATTTTATAAGGCGTATTTTGCAGTGAGAATGAACCAGGCATTCTGCCCTCTTTGCGACCAATCCACCTCTATCTCATAGCTGATGAAACTAAGCACAGGACATGTTCAACCCCATTTGCTTAGCCAAGGTCTGGAGTGAGCTGATCTGGTCAGGGATACCAGGAAAGCCACTGGTCTTACTGTTATGGACCCAATGCACCAGCAGGAACTTCTAAATTCATGGATAAGTAATCGAGGATAGAACCTGCACAGCTCAGCTTCTAGTCACGTAGAGAGTTAGCAATTCTGAGGCTTTCGGCACATACACTTAATTTACTTCCCTGGTCTTTCCAAATGGCAACTCATTAGCACCTGAAGGCTGGCATTTTACATTCTGATTGAATGTACATTCGCATAATGAGATTTGTGTTCTGGCTGCTTCTCTGGAAAAGCTGTCCTAGTTTGTAGCTGCCTGGGGGAAAAAAGGAGAAAAGCGGGAGACTTTCTGGAAGAAACAAGAAATAGTCACATACTATTAAACTCCTTAGAGTTTTAACTTACCAGATGTTGTTCATTTATGCTGCCTTGTAACATTATATAATGTTGGAAGAACATATTAAGTGTTCTCACATGACAAATGAGAAAACTGAAGTACAGATATGATTTGCCCATATAGTCTCACAGCTCAGTAAGGATGAGAAAGGGAGTCCATTGATTCCAAATCTTTTTATTTTTTATTTTTATTGAATTTATTGGGGTGACATTGGTTAATAAAATTATATAGGTTTTAGGTGTATAATTCTATAATACCTCACTTGTTTATTGTATTGTGTGTTCACCCCCCAAAGTCAAGTCTCCTTCTGTTATGATTTATCCCCCCTATACCTCTTCCACCTTCCCCTCCCTGCCCAAATCTTCCTTTCCCTATGGTAATCACCATACTTTAGTCTGTGTCTATAAGGTAGTTGTTTTTTGTTTGGGGGGGGGGGTTTGTTTGTGTGTGTTTTGTGTGTGTCTTTTTTTTCTTAATCCTTTCATCTTTTTCGTCCAGTCCCCTAACCCCCCTCCCCTCTGACAGCTGTCAGTCTGTTCTCTGTATCTATGAGTCTGTTTCTGTTTGTTAGTTTACTTTGTTCATTAGATTCTACATGTAAGTGAAATCCTATGATATTTGTCTTTCTCTGACTGGCTTATTTCACTCAGCATAATACTCTCCAGGTCCATCCATGCTGTCACAAGAGGTAAGAGATCCTTCTTTTTTATGGCTGAGCAGGGTTCCATAGTACCACAGCTTTCTTATCCACTCATCTACTGGTGGACACTTGAGCTGCTTCCAAATCTTGGCTATTGTAAATAGCACTGCAATGAACCTAGAGGTGCATATATTCTTTTGAATCAGTGTTTCTGGTTTCTTCAGATGTATTCCCACCGGTGGAATTGCTGGGTCATAAGGCAGTTCCATTTTTAATTTTTTGAGGAAACTTCATACTGCCTTCTACAGTGGCTACACTAATCTGCATTTCCACCAACAGTGCATGAGGGCTCCCTTTTCTCCACAGCCTCACCAACACTTGTTCTTTGTTGGTTTATTGATGATAGCCATTCTGACAGGTGTGAGGTGGTAGCTCATTGTGGTTTAATTTGCATTTCTTTGATGATTAGTGATGCTGAGCATCTTTTCATATGTTTACTGGCCTTCTGCAGTCCTCTTTAGAGATGTGTATATTCAGGTCCTTTGCCCGTTTCTTTAATTGGATTGTTTGTTGTTTTGGTGTTGAGTTTTATAAGTTCTTTATAGATTTTTGATATTAATCTCTTATCAGATATATTATTGGTGAATGTGTTCTCTCATTCAGTGGATTGTCTTTTCCTTTTGTTGATGGTTTCATTTGCTGTGCAAAAACTTTTTAGTTTAATATAGTCCCATTTGTTTACGTTTTCTTTTGCTTCCCTTGCCTGAAGAGATATAGCAGAAAAAAATATTGCTAAAAAAAATGTCTGAGATTTTACTGCCTATGTTTTTTTCTAGGATTTTTATGGTTTTGAGTCTTACATTTTAAGTCTTTAATTCATTTTATGTTATTTTTACATATGGTGTAAGTTGGTAATCTAGTTTCTTTTTTTTTCCTTTTTTTTTGGCATGTATCTGTCCAATTTTCCCAACACCATTTATTGACTAGACTATCTTTACCTCATTATGTGCTCTCACCTCCTTTGTCAAATATTCATTGCCCATATTCTGTTCCATTGATCTACATGTCTGTTTTTTATTCCAGTACCATGCTGTTTTTTATTACTATGGCCTTGTAGTATAGTCTGATTCAGGTAGCATAATTCCTCCAACTTTGTTCTTCTTTCTCAAGCTTGCTGTGGCTATTTGGGGTCTTTTATGGTTTTATATACATTTTTGAAATATTTGTTCGAGTTCTGTGAAATATGCCATCAGTATCTTGATAGGATTTGCATTGAATCTATAGAATGCATTGGATCACATGGACATTTTAATGACATTAATTCTTCCTATCTATGAATACAGTATATGCTTCTACTTATTTGTATCTTTAATTTCTTTCTTCAGTATAATAATTTTCCAAGTACATGTCTTTTACATCCTTGGTTAAATTTATTTATAGGTTGCTGAAACCGGTTTGGCTCAGTGGGTAGAGCGTTAGCCTGCAGACTGAAAGGTCCCAGGTTCGATTCCGGTCAAGGGCATGTACCTGGGTTGCGGGCACATCCCTGGTGGGGGATGTGCAGGAGGCGGCTGATCGATGTTTCTCTCTCATCGATGTTTCTGACTATCTCTCTCCCTTCCTCGCTGTAAAAAATCAATAAAATATATATTTTTTAAAAAATTTATTTATAGGTTTTTTATAATGTAATTGTACATGGGTTTGTTTTAATAGTTTCCCATTCTGATAGTTCATTATTGGTGCATAAAAATACAACTGATTTCTAGATATCTATTTTGTATCCTGTTACTTTACTGAATTCGTTTGTCTTTTCTATTCATTCTTTGGTAGACTCTTTAGGGTTCTCTACATACAGTTTCATATCATCTTCAAATAATGACAGAGCCACAAACCCCAGTCTGTTCTCACGGGACTCTAGTCGGCTCTGTCCTCCCTCTGCTGGAGCCCAGGGTGAATGGCTGTGAATGAGATTTTGTTTGCTGGCCCTTTAAGAGTGTGCCTGTGTCCCTATCCAATTCCAGTCTCTCCCTGGTGAACAGACTCCCTATTGATGTCCATGCCCATATGTCATGTAGGCGCCTCTTTTTGTCTCAGGTGCTCTGGGCTGCGGAGCCCAGCATGGCATGGGGTTGAGACCTCACACTCCTCAGGAGGAACCGTAGCAGCTGAGCTATCCCTGCAGAATCTCAGTCACCACCCAATGTAGTGGGGCCAGCCCTTTACATGGCTCCATCCTTCCAACCTGCCTTGCTGTGGCTTCTTCCAGTAATCCTTGGTTATAAGACTTCTGTTCAGCTAGTCCTCAGTGGTTATTCAGGTTGATTGTTCTCTATTTTAGTTGTAATTCCAGTTGGTTCTGAAAGGAGGTGAATGTACCTTCCACCTACTCTGCAGCTGGCTTGGGAATTGATTCTAAATCTTGAGTTGTTCTCTCTACTACACCAGGTAATTTATTATCTGTGCTTATTTCCATGTGGATCTAACCCAGGTTTAAAGCATGTGGAAATCACCCAGAGGACTATAATGATAGGATGAGATACTAAGATCCCAAAAGAGGGCATGAGGGTAGGGAAGAGGTATGGCCAATGGCTGTAAACAATTAAAAAATATTTCGGATATTTGGCTCCTTGGCAAGCTAATGGTAAGAGTGGAGATGCCCTGGCACTGTGCTGGGCGTGGAAACGCAGAGATGAGACTTGCAAGTGCAGTCGCAGGCAGCTGAGTTCCCTGCCCCACAGGGCACAGGTCAGGGAGAGCAGGGCAGAGGAAAGAAATAGGCTTCATCTCTCACACTAGCATCCACTGAAGAGTGGTAGCTGATAGGGATTCTGAGGCAGAGGCCAGCTTAGTTGGAAAGAGTGCAATGATCAATTTGCAGTGTCTGCTGAGGGCTCAGGAGGGTTTTGAAAGCTGTGGCTAAGTTTTTGTCACCCCAGGCAAGAGTCTCTATCAGATGACAGGGTTGTCCTTTGAGCCATGTAGCCAGGAAGGGTATGAAAGTTCCATCGATCAGACAGTCAAGAGGTGTCCAACAACCACACAGGGGCACTCCGTTGTGGATACCCACATGAATCAGTAATGACACTTTATAAAACTATACATGTTTGGGCCTCACTCCTATTCTTCTCATTCTGGGGACCTGAAGTGGGGCCCAGAATCAATATTTTTAAAAACTCCAAACTTTCATGTACATTCAAGATCAAGAAAAATGTATAGTCTATTTCATATAGGGCATTGGTCATACCTGTTTGGAGTGTGTGTGTGTGTGTGTGTGTGTGTGTGTGTGTGTGTGGTTTGTTACCTTTCTTTACCCTATTAATGAGGGAGGGAATCTTGCCCTAGGGTGCTGAGGGTATACAAACTGACAAACCCTGACATTGGACAGGTGAGATCTGCAGTAGTTTCCCCTTAACCACGTGTGTGTGTCATTTTAGTTACCTGTGGTCAATGGTAGTCCAACATCATTAGATGGTAAACTCCAAAAATAAACAATTCATAAGTTTTAAATTGTGCCCTGTTCTGAGTGGCGTGATGAAATTTCACATGGTCCCATTCCCTCCCATCCCAGACATAAGTCATCCCCTTGTCCTGGTTGTGCAGCACTTCCATACTGAATACTGCTCCTGCCTGTTAGTCAGTTCATAGCCACCTTGGTTATCAGATCCACTGTCGCAGTATCGCAGCGCTTGCAGTCAAGTAACCTTTATTTCACTTTATAATGGCCCCAAACTGCAGGAGTAATGACGCTGGCAATTCTGCTGTGCCAAAGAGAAGGCATAAAGTGCTTCCTTTAAGTGAAAAGGTAAAAAGTTCTTGACTTCATGAAGAAAGAAAAAAAATCATATGCTGAGATTTCTAAGATCTATGGTAAGAATGTGTCTTCTATTTGTAAAATTGTAAAGAAGGAAAACGAAATTTGTATTTCGTTTTGTTGTTGCACCTGAAACTGCTAAAGTTATGGCCACAGTGTGTGGTAAGTACAAAAGGCATTAAATGTGTGGGTGGAAGACATGACATTGTCAAGGCTTCAGGTTCCTCCTGAAGTACTAACAGGTCAATAGTAGCCTAACGCTATGTCACAATGCCCACGTCATTCACCTCACCTTATCGCGTGTGGGTATTTATCATCTCTCAGGCATCATAAGAAGAAGGACGAATACACTACAGTAAGATATTTTAAGAGAGAGAGACCACATTCACTAACTTTTTAGTATATGGTTCTAATTGTCTTATTTTATTAGGTATTGCTGTTAATCTCTCACTGTACCTAGTATATAAATTAAACTTTATCATAGATATGTATGTATGGGGGGAAAACATAGTATATGTAAGGTTTGGTACTCTCCTTAGTTTCAGGTATCCACTGGGCTAACCCGTGGGTAAAGGGAGACTGCAGAATTAGACACACTCACTCACCGCCAGGGAAGGACACTGAGCGCCGTGCAGGACCGCATGGAAGTTGCACGCAGGGGAGCAGAGTGAAGCAGCAGGGTGTATGGGAGGCAGGTTTGTTGGAACAGTGAGGAGACCCGTTTCCATGGGAGGATGTGATTGGACTGTTTAAAGAATCCTGTGGGCTGTCAGGACTGGAACCCATTAGGTCAGTGATGGTGAACCTTTTGAGCTCGGCGTGTCGGCATTTTGAAAAACCCTAACTTAACTCTGGTGCCGTGTCACATATAGAAATTTTTTGATATTTGCAACCATAGTAAAACAAAGACTTATATATTTGATATTTATTTTATATATTTAAATGCCATTTAACAAAGAGAAATCAACCAAAAATTGAGTTCGCGTGTCACCTCTGACACACGTGTCATAGGTTCGCCATCACTGCATTAGGTTGAGGGCTGAATGGGGGCAGCTGCTGCTGCTGCTAGGAAAACCTTCCCTGCTGGACGGGAGGCATATCTGCCGAGAGCATGGGACTCACAGTGAGGCCGGTGGGGCCCTGAAGGACTCAGAGATCTCAAAGCCGCAGATGAAATGTTTAGCTTTCCAACACAGGGTGAGGTAGCTGTGCAGGGGCTAGAAAGGAGGCAGGAAAAGTGGGCATGGCAGAAGTAGTTCCCAGCAGTCTCATGGAAAATAAAGAAGAGTAATCAGACCAGTACTTATTGTGATAAATGCTAGCATATGGGAATTGGGCTCTGCGTGGAACTTTGGGCAACTGCAGGGCAACTTTGATAACAATCTGGTTTTGGTTTTTGAGAGGAGGAGGCCAGTGGAAGTACCATTTAATCAGGAACGTGAGGGTTAAGAGGAGCTGTTAATATGCAGTCTTTCTGACTCCAAAGCCCCTCCTCTCTCCACTGCACCAGAACATCTTCTCCTTCGAGATGTATCGCATTTATCAGCATAATGCTTTGCATGTGGTAGAGATGCAATATACACATATATACATATTCCTTAGAGCAAGTTTAAAGGTATGTGGTAAGGTGCATCCGAAGATAAGACAAGCAGTATTTATGTTTTTCAGACTGAGAAAATGAAGGCTTTTTTAATTTTAATATTGAACTGGGTACCCCCCTGTGCATTTACTGTCATGCTATAGGCACTGGGGATAGAAGGGACAGACACGGTCTCTGATTCATCAAAGTTATATTTCACTGGAGACACAAACAAACAAACAAAAAACAGCACAGAAAACAATGTCAAATGATGGCAAGTGCTCATCTAAAGGAAATGAACAAGGCACAGAGATAGAGAAAATTAGGGAGGTGGGAGGGAGACTACTTTGGATAGTGTGGTGAGAGTGAGCTAGGTCTTTCTGCAAGGGACCATTTAAGCTGCAACTGAAAGTAGAAGAAAGAGCCCCGCATGTTAAGAGTGATAGACCACTATTGAAGATAGAGGAACTAGCATGTGTTAAGATTCTCAGGTGACAGAAGTTTCGATTGTCTGGGAAAAATGAAAGACAACTCATATATCAGGGATGCAGAGAGCAAAGGGAGAATAGACAAGAGGTAGCAGCAAAGGTTAGCAAAAATATGCATACCATGATAAGGAGTTTGGATGGTTTCCTGAATGTAATGGAAAGGTTGAAGGATTTTTAAACCAAAGAGTGCCATAATCTAAGAATCTACATTCTAAGATCACTCAGCCTGACATTGCAATAGACAGATTATAGGGAGAGGGGACCAAAAGGAGTAAGCATCCATTCAGGTGGTTGTTAGCTATGGCAAGAAATAATAGTTGGTGGCCCATCCAGCTGACAATGCAGGTGGGAGAACTGGTTAGCTTTAAGATATAATGGATTTTGGTGGTAGACTGAATAGGAAGTGGATTGGATGAGAGTGGGAATAAGGAATACAAAATAAGTTGCTAGGCATGCCAATCTCTGGGGATGGAAAGGACTGTGGAAGAATAGGATTTGGCAGGTAGCAATCAAGGGTTCTTAAATTCAAAAATTACTTACTTGAAGCCATAGAGCTAGAGTGTGACAGAACTTGAATTATAGTTGATCCTTGATCCTGTGATTCCATCATATTTGTGACTAAGTGATTAAATTGCCATAGTCTAATCTTGGCAAAGAGGGAAGTAAATTTATCATGATGTACAGGCAATTTTACATTAAATTGCAATCAAGCCTTTGCTCTTTTGGAAATAAATCTAAGGAAAATAAGGGGGAAAGTAGGGCGAAGATTGCCAGAACAGTCACTAACTATGCACTTCCTGACCAGTGCTTGGTACTTAGGAGATGCCAGTATCTATAAGACATGGCTCCTGCCTTCAAAAAGCTCATAATATGGTTTAGCAGCTTCCAAATAATTGAGTAGCAAGAGATATCCATGAGTGTTACATAAGAAAAGGGTTCTATGGGCAATCAGTTAGACAGAGATGGGTAGATTTCTCTATTGCAGGACTTCTCAGAGACTTTATTCAACCAACAAACTTTGTGAAACCTGGGAGGGGAGAGATATGGCTCATAGTACTTTCTAAGTGTATTTGACCAAATAATCTTTATTTGGCAGATCATTGTCTTGTAACATTATAACATACCTGTGTTTCCTAAAACAGGATTTGAGAAAACATTATCTAGTTGGAAATATACCACATTTTCTTTATCCATTCACCCACTGATGGACATTTGGATTGTTTCCATGTCTTGGCTATTGTAAAAAAAGCTGCAATGAACATGGAAGTGCAGATATCTTTACAAGTTAGTATTTTCTTTTTGGGGGGAGATAAGTCCCCAAAAGTGGAATAGCTGGATGATGTGATAGTTCCATTTTTAATTTTCTGAGGAGCCTCCATACTGTTTTCCATAGTGGCTGAATCAATTTACATTCCTACCAACAAGGTACAAAGGGTTCCCTTTTCTCCACATCTTTGCCATCTTATTTCTTGTCTTTTTCATAACAGCCATTTTAACAGGTGTGAGGTGATATTTCACCGTGTGTTTGATTTGCATTTCCCTGATGATTAGTTATGCTAGACACCGAACCTTGAATTTGACCCGAGCTTTGGAACTCAAGGATGTAAAGAGACCTATTCTTTGAGGAGTCGCTCAAAGAAGTTCAACCCTTGCAGGTTCTAAGGAGCTGCTCTCTTATGGAACCTACAGCAAATCTGTTAGGAAGGCAGTGACCTTGGGACCATGGCTTTGCCCACATCGGGCCCTATCCTTCTTGTTGCCCTCCACTTTGCTTGCTTCTAGTTTATAGATGAAGAAACTGAGGCATGGTGGGTTTTTAACATCTGTTTAAAGTCACACAACTAGTAAAAGGTGGTGCCAGGATGCAAAGCCAGGTCTGTGGAATTCAGCTCCTTCTCATCATTCATTTTGCCAAGACTAAGTGTGTAGGAGGGGAAAGGCCAGCAAGGGGAGCAGAGAACATGTGAGGTCTCCCTCTTCCCATCTCCCTCGCCTCATCCTCACCTCTGGGAAGGCCTGTTGGGTCCTGGCCAGGATCGTGGGAGAAGGTGTACCTGGCATCCCAGCCAGAGCATCGTGACGTGGGGAAGCCCCAGTCTCTCTCTGATACAGAGATTTCAGGCATCTTTCCAGGGAAGAGTCACCAAGACTCAGAGGCCACCCTGATGTCATGCTTCATTACGATAGCAAATGCGCATGGAGCGCTTCCTGCGTGCTGAGCACTGAGTGCTCCGCGGGCACTCACCTGCACATCCTCTGGCAGTTCTGTGAGGGCGGTAGTGCTGTCATTATCCCCATGATTACGATGGGGAAACGGAGGTACAGAAAGAACGACGAACTTACTGCTCAAGCTATAAGTGGCGGTTCCACGTTTCGCACTGCAGTCATCCATCTGCAAGGCCCCGCTCTCCTCATCCTGCCTCTCCACCCTGAGGAGCACACCCTCGGCAGTTACCCTGATAGGTTCAAACCCTGGCTTTGCTGTGCAACTCCAAGCATCTTACTCAAGTTCTCCGGACATGTTTTCTCCATCACAATAAAGCACTTCCTAGAATTGCTGGGACACTGATGACATAAGCATCTGAGGCACCTGCCGAGATTCCTGACACTTGGTAAATATCCAATAAATGCGGGTAGGTTTTGCTATTGGATGGATGGAAGCACCCAGTAAGCCCATAGCTGATGGCTTCTTCCATGGCATATAGATTCAACCCAAGTGCCCATGTGTGACCTAGAGAGTGACTGGGTGGGGTGAAAGGAAAGGGTGCAAGGATGGGGAGGGGGTTCAGGGGTGGGAGGGAGAAGGAAGCTTCCACTTGGAGCTCTGAAGCTTGACGCTGGCGAGCCGCCAGAGGATGAAAGAGGCCAGCCGACCCCACCTCTCAGCTTCTTCATAAACAAATGGGGTGCTTGATTTGGAAGGGAGGGAAGGAGAGAGAAACGGGACTGAGTTTGCAGAGGGGCAAAGCCAGCTGCTTTCATGCAACCATGGCTGGGCAATCCTGAACTCTCCACGCCTGGCTGCTTCCTTCCAGAGCCTGGCCCTGCTTACCAATGAGGCCACTTTCTGGTCCCATCCCGCTGGCCTGGCGGCTGGAACCTCCTGAGTCTGGGCCAGGCTGGTCTGAGCCCTTCCTTCCCCCTCGCTGTCAGGTCCCCGGCCTTAGGAACCTTTCTAGGCTCCGTCTTTTGCTCTCCCTCCATGTCTCTCTGCCTCTAGAAGCCTCGGGCACCTGTAACTATTGACGGGAACCCACAGATGGCCTGGGAGGGTGTGCAGGTCTGTGGTCTGTGCACACCTGCCCCTGGACCTGGGAGAGAGAGAACGTCTTCTGCAGGTTAGAAATCAGGAAGCAGGTGCCCGACCTCGCAGCACTGGGGACCGAGCCCAGTGAAAACCTGGGAGAGTGTTGTAGTCACAGCCAGAGTGTTAGCAGCCAGCTGAGCACACCAGCGGGCCTTTACCTGCACCCCCTCTGGTAACCCTCATAAGCAGCCCAGGAAGCAGGTCTGACTAGGACCCCCATTTTGAGGACAATGAAAGTGGCTGGGGAAGTGGTCTCTGACCCCCAAGTCACACAAGGAGTTGGGTGCAGACCCAGGATGAAACATGGGTCCAACAAAGTCCTGAGCCCTTTCTCTCCACCCCGTCTGTGCACTAGGTGCCTGGCAGCGGCCTCTGTCCTCTGCTCACACGCCTCAGTCTGCTGCAGCTGCCACCCAAACATCGGAGCTTGCAGGTGTAATCAACTCTGCCCTCCCAGCGAAATTAATTGTCAGTGCTTTTTAAAATCAGAAGCTAATATGAAAACAGAATATCTCCAAAGGTTAACTGACTCAACTCCACCTGATAAATACTTTTAGAGCATCAGCTCAGTGACACACAGGTTCAATGCTATGGGGAACGTCAGGGGCGAGGGAAGAAGGGGAGAGGCTAGGAAGATGAAATAAAATGGGCAAATGCTCAGTCCTTGTTCTCCAAGAGTCTTTTATCTGAAGGTGAAAACACCCAGTGATTAGAACGGGACCTAAACAAGTTTTGTGTGGTTTTTAATGACTTAGCTGGGAGGAGGAAAAAGGTGGATAAAAATATTGTCAACATGAACACAAGTCAGGCTGACATTGCGCTGGGCTCAAGTATCAGACAGGGATACACACCCCAGTCTCCGGCTCTGCTCCACGTCACCATGGTAACCGCCAGAGCTCTTGCTGCCAGACGGTTTTTTATGTCTTCTGTGTGTAGCTGGAAAGGAGAATCTGCAGAGATGGCTGGCTGAAGTACCTTCATTCTCAGCAGCCCAGAGACCCTCAGCTTCTTCATAAACAGCGTGCCTCTCAAAATGCATCTCCTTGGCAGCAGTATCTTGAGGAAATCCTACTGTGTCTGAGGAGATAGGGTCTGAAACCCGTGCAGACCGAATCCCAAGTACTCCAGCCTGCGAATGGCATATCTGTTTGCCATGACAAAGCATCACAAATTGATGGCATAAACAACTCTTTCTTTTCTCACAGTTCTGGAGGCTGGCAGTCCAAGATCAAAGCACCCAGCAGGTTTAAATTCTCCTGAGCTCTCTTTTGCTTTCAGATGTCCACCTTCTTGTTATGACCTCAGTTGGCCCTTTCTCTGTCATGCATCCATGATGTCTCTCCATGGGTCCAAATTTCCTTCTCTTCTAAGGACATCAGTCAGATTGGATCAGGGCCCACCCCATTGGCCTCGTTTGAACATAGTCACCTCTTTAAAGGCCATATCTTCAAATACAGTCGCATCCTGAGGTACAGATGGTGAGGCCTCCAACACATGAATGTGGGGGGAGGGGACACAATTCAACATTGCTCTAATCACTTCATTTCTGTTCCTTCAGTTATTCCTCACAATGAGCCACAGGTTAAGTACTATTATTATTATGAATTGAGGAAACTTGTTCAGAAAGTCTAAGGAACTAACTTAAGGCTCTATGGCTAGGAAGGGGTTGTGTTCATTTTCCATTGCTGCTGTGACAAATGACCACAAACCCCGTGGCTTAAAACTGCACGTGTGTATCACAGTTGTGTCGTGCAGAAGTTTAAAAAGGGTCTCACTGGGTTTGAGTCAAGGTGTCAACGGGCTGCATTCCTTGCTGGAGGCTCCAGGAGAGAATGTTGCCAGGGACTATATCTTTTGTCCCTGCCTTCCCAGTGCCTAGCACAGTGCTTGCGTATTGTAGGAGCTCAAAAATTAGATAAGAAAATAAATATTAAAGGATGAATGAAGAAAGCAGGCAGAGGTCAAGAAACTTAGGTTCTTCCTGCCCAACCATCATGGCTTGGAGAATGAGCTTCAATCTATGAACCAGGAGGTCACGTTTTGATTCCCATAAGGGCACCTACCTGGGTTGTAGGCTCAGTCCCCATTGTGGGGTCTTTGAAAGGCAGCCAATCAATAATTTTCTCTCATCATTGTTTCTATCTCTCTCTCCCTCTCCCTTCCCCTCTGAAATCAATAAAAATATTTTTTAAAGAAACTTAGGTTCTTCCTGGTTCTACCACTATTCTACCATGGGAGCTGGAGAGATTAATCTCAGGGCTCTGGAGTCCATCTTTTTCACCTGCATTAGGAAGGCGTTTGTCTAATATTGAATGTCCATGTCAAGTCTAACATCTCATGATTCTCAGCCAGGGCACCAGCAGCTCCTGGTTTGTTTTTATTTTTTGTTTTCCTATTTCAAAAAGCCTCCAGCTTCCCACAACTCCAGGGAGTCTAATCCTTATCATTTGTCAGTCATGTCTGTCAGCACATTGCCACAATCCATCCCATACTTTCTGGTCTTTCCCAGATTGCCTCCTGGCCTGTTCTCAAGCCATTAGCTCTGCCTTTCTCAATAAGCCTTTTTCATCCTCAGAGCCTCACAGCAATTTTCTTCCTTTGTGAAATGCTCCCAGGCACTCCAGCCCCAGAGCTCTCTCCTGTCTTTGGCATCATCACTATCACAGTAGGGCTCAGAGCAAAAAGCTTTAATGTCACTGCTTCTGGAGGAAAGGAACAAAGGGGTGATTCATTCATTGAACACATATTTGGGGAGCATCTCCTGGTTTTCCTGCAGTCCTCCATTTGCTGGAGTACAATCATGAGCAAGGCACACATAGTCCCTGTCCTGAGGGAACCCGTGTGTCTACATATTCTGGATAACAAAAAATGCCGAATATGGGGACATCTCAAACATCATATAGTTAGAGGTTAGGGTTGACCCCTTTGGCGGTCGAACGACCCTTTCACAGGGGTCACCTAAGACCATCCTGCATATCAGATATTTACATTACGATTCATAACAGTAGCAACATTACAGTTATGAAATAGCAACGAAAATAATTTTATGGTTGGGTCACAACATGAGGAACTGTATTTAAAGGGCCAGAAGGTTGAGAACTACTGGGTTAGGAGGATAGGAGAGAAGATTATAAAGGGGCAACAGGAAACTTTTGATGATACAGCAGCATCCTGATCATGGTGACGATTTCAGGAGTGTATACATAGGTCAAAACGTATCAAACTGTACACTTAAAATATGTGCAGTTTATTGCATATCAAGCATGCCTCAATAAAGCTGTTAACAATTAACTTTTTCTGATCAAGATGAGAAATTCAATGTGTGTGTGTGTGTCCGGGTGAGGAGAAGGAAAGTGGCAGGTTTTAAAGAGGGGGACGAAGGATAGATCGCTTAAATATTTGTCATCTTACAGATCAGAGCTTAGAAATTGTTCAGACCCACAATTAAAGTTTCCACCTGGGGGGCTGAGGCTCTGAGGGTTATGATAATTTTCTAAGGTCCTATAGCTCTTGTCTGATCATTAATACTCTGAATAACAGCCATCATTTAGGCAACCGCTGAGAACCATGCCCTGTAAGAGGGGCTTGAAGTCCATTATGGCACCCATCCTCATAGTTTCCCCTCTAAGTAGACATCATTCCTCCCTTGGTGATGAATGAGGAAACAGGCTCCGTTAAATGCCTTTCTGAAGCCCACCTGGCTAGAAAATCAATGGGCTGTGATCTAAGTTCAGGTCAGTCTGAGTCCAAAGACAGAGCAGTTTTCATTTTGATAAAGCCTAGCATTCATAATTACCTACAGAGCACTTTGATTTCAAGTATAAGGAAAAGTTATCATATAAATATTAAATTATAAAACACAGGGCCCGGAAAATGTTTTGGGGACTGGATAGAGGAGATGGTTGTACAACGTTGTGGATATACTAAATGCCACCGAATTGTATACTTCAAAATGGTTACTTTTATGTAATGTGAATTTCACGGCAATAAAAAAAATTAACAAATATTTAACTTTAGTTAAGGTAAAACACAGAACTTGCTGCATCATTAAATTTGATAAAACTGAGCTTTTCCCAGCCCAGTATTTTAACAGAGCTATTAGTTTGAAAGCCTTGGAAAATGTTTTTAAGCTGCAGAATAATAATACAGTGGGGCCAGGGGCTGTGTGGAGTTGGGTGGGCTGGGAGTTTACCCGCCCTAGATCTTGGGTGAGCCTCTTTGCTTCTTGAAAGCTTCGTTTCTTAAAACCAGGATAGTACAATCTGCACCTGCTTACCTCCAAGCCTTATCGTGAGGCTCAACTAAGAGATTCAGTGGAGGCTTTTTTGTAAAATCTAAAGAGCTAATCAAAATGGAGGCATGATGATCACCGTGTCATTAGGGGAGCGAGCTCCTCTGTTGCACAGCTGCCAGTCAGGAGAGAGATGATGTGCGCGAAGCATCTAATGAGGTGGCGGTGAGTCTGCACAGGCTCGGTGACTCACGGGGCCGTTATATTATGGAAGAAGTCACACCGGGTCAGTTCCTGGGCTTAACGCTTAAAGACCCGGCAGCTTCTATTTCCTGTCTCTTCCTGTCGTTCTCAGAGAAGCCAGTCACGTATAAAAAGTGTGACTATCCCGACACTGACATGCTATGTGGAAGCCTGAGCCAGCCACACGGAGAGGCTGGCTGGAGAGGGATAGGCAGTCCACTAATGTCCCAGCCGTCTAAACCCAAGCACCGGATCTGGGAGTGAAGACACCATTTTGGACATTAGTAGATGTGGAGAAAGTCCAAGGGACCCACTGGAAGTCAGGGCTAAGGCCCCACAAATACAGCCTCCGTAGAGCCATCTGAGCTCTCTCCTGTTCTTGGGGTCACCCCAGCTGAGATCCCAGTCAGTGAGGGGCAGAGATGAGCCATTCCTACTGTGCCCTGAGTGCTTCCTCACAGAATCATATCCGTGATAAAATGGTGATGGTTTTTACTCCAGTGCCTGGTGGGGTGGCTTGTTATGTGGCAAAAGAGGGGAGCGCCAAGAGAGGGGAAAGGTCGTGGGCCATGGAAACAGGCTGCACTTGATTCCAGGTCCCCCCACTTACCTACACGTGGTGTGATCTTGGACATTTTGATGAGCATCTCTGAGCCTAAGTTTCCTCATCTATCCAGAGGGAACAGTCACGCCTACATTGCGGGGGGTATTGTAAGGCGTGTACACACGGCTGCAGACTTGCAGGCATGGATTGGCCTTCATGAATGGTGCCTGCAATAGGTATTTTAATTCTTGCTGGGCTTTCAATCCTCATACCTAAGAAAAATGGAAACATTTCTGCAATGAATCTGTAGTTTAATGTCACTGAATCCAGATAAGCTACCAGATTGCTTTCCTAACCGGAGGCCCTTTCCCAGGGCTGTGCCGTCTGGGAGCTGCTTTTCCCCGGGGGTGCCACCGCCCATCCTGCCCGCACCCCTTCCAAACGCCCATGTTTCATTGCCCTTTGAACCTGGGCCTCTGTGTTGGGTACCCAGGGGCTCAGTGCCACAAAAGGCTTCCAGAATTAGGAACTGTAGGTCAGGATTACAGTGTGGGGCTTCTGTCCTTTAGACCTTCCTAGCTAGTTAAATTCCTGGCTGAGGGTCTGGCAGAGGGCACGAGTGTATGGTTTGCAGCCGACACACTGGGCAGTCAGTCCCTGAGCTGCCACAACCAGTCCTGGCCTGGGTCTGTTTGGGTCTTTGGCAGTGATGTGAATCCCAAATACCCCTCACTCTCCTGGCTCACCTCTTTCATTCGCTTTCTCCTATCATAGCCACTAGCAGGCCGGGGAGGGAGAGAGGGGTGTGCTGACAGCCCCCCTCCCCACGCTATTTAATTTCCTGTCCCTCCAAATCCAAGCAGCCTCCCTTCGGACCTGTTTAGAAAGACTGATTTATCAGTTGCAAATCCCAACAGCGGGATTGAAGGGATCATGAGCAGCCGGGCTAGCCATCAGAAACATGGCTTCTTTATGAATGTTTCCATTAAGGAGACAACTTTCCCTGCTCCTTTTTTCTCCCTCCCATAACAAAGTACATGTGAGGGAAAGATGAGGGGCTGAGAGAATGGAGAGCGAGAGAGACTGCCCCCTTGGGCACCAGGCCCTGTATGCCATGGCCACGTGAGGAGCCTGGATGGCCCTAAGCAGCAGGCCAACCACCTCTCAGATAAAAGGTGTCAGAGTTGCCTCTGTCCTGTGAAACAGCAGCCAGAACACGTGGAAGTCTTGACATTTATTTTCTCATCTTCCTGGAAACAGTAATCAGTGCCCAGCGGTCTCTGACGTCAGATGGCAGCCCTCCTGTGGGCAGCAGCCCACTGATCACCAGCTTAAACCAGTCTGGCTTCCAGGAGCAATTAATTGGTGCCCCCAGTTTCCTCTGCCTAAAAACAAGAGCCAGAATGGAGTCCCGGCCGTGAAAAGAGGAAAGTGCTCCCACCAACCCGATCAGAGCTGGTTTTCTCAGGAGCTGCTGACTGCTCACAGGGTCTCCATAGCAGCCGTGGGTTGCCATGGCAACTCTTCCCTCAGTATCTTCTGGATGAGAACTCACATATACTGAGCCAGGGGCTTTAGAAAACCCTGTTGTATGTGCCTGCTCTTATCCCTGGTTCCTAGAGGAAGAAACTAAAGCTCCTTGAAGTTTTAATCACATCGTTGTTCATTTCAGTATAAAAACTACCCTAAAACAATTCCCTCAGACTTTGTGGCTGAAAACAACGGGAATTATTCTCTCACAGCTTTGAAAGCTAGACGTTCAAAACCAAGGTATCAGCAGGGCCATGCTCTCCATGAAGACTGTAGGGCAAAATCAGTAAATACGTAACAGGTGCTGTCGGTGCCCCCACCACTTCAATGCACTTCAGCCTGACTTCCTCCCACCAGCACCTGGCTTCCTCCTGCTGCTGGAGCCTCCATTGCTACCCAGGAGGCAAGCCTGGAGAGCCAGGGAATGAATGCTCCCTGGGGGTAGCTGTCAGGGGGTAGCTGCTCTCTTGTCCCCTGGGAGGAATGGCTTTGAGCTGCATGCTTTGCATTGCTTCCATAAGTTCCCCACCCTGATTAATCTCCAGTTGTCCACAGTGGTGGGTGGCTTGATAAAATGCCCTTTCATGGCTACCTATAACCTCTGTCACACTTCCCTACCTCTCTCCCCATGATCCCCCTTTACCTCCCAAATAAACTACAGGCACCCAAATCCTTGCCTCAGAGTTGGCTTCTGGGGAACTTCAAACTAAGGCAAAAGTAAAGCTGTTATTATTATAATGATACACATCATGTCGGTAAGACTCTGTAATTGCTAAAAAGACTTATTATATTGAGCTGAAATCTGCATCCAAGTAGGTTTCAACCACTGGTCTTGATCTTGCCTCCTAAGCAATATGAATTGCTTTCTTTTCTGTTTCTACTCCAGAGATCTTCCCATCAGCCACCCATCTTGCCTTTCCCCCATCATTAAGTCTTTCATTCTCCATTATTAAATTTCCTGTGTTGTACCCTCATTCTTTCATTAGAAGTCTTTTATCATTAGTCTCCTGGTCTAGCTCCCTCCTCATTCTGCAGGAACCAGATCTATCTCCTTTTCAGACATTCTCCACTCTGTTCCCAAGAATTTTATTTGCTTAATCCATTATCCAGACCTACTTTTGTCATTGGAGCCGATGAAAGATGGTACTCCTTACACACCCGAGGTTATAAACTGAGTTTTGTTCTTACACAACACTGGAGTGTTGTGGTTTGAATTCATCTCCTCCACTTACTATTTGCCTCATATTACTATAGCCACTCAGCTTTCTTGTGCTTAGTATTTGCATTACATACCTTTCCCACTCTAAATGCTTTTTACAAAAATGAATCATATTTTTTTTTTCATCTGGGAATCTTTTATTTTTATTTTATTTTATTTTTTTAATTAAATCTTTATTGTTCAGATTATTACATTTGTTCCTCTTTTTCCCCCCCCCCATAACTCCCCTCCTCCCAGTTCCCGCCCCACCCTCCGCCCTCACTCCCCACCCACTGTCCTCATCCATAGGTGCACGATTTTTGTCCAGTCTCTTCCCGCATCTCCCACACCCCTTTCCCCCCCAAGAATGGTCAGTCCATTCCCTTTCTATGTCCCTGATTCTATTATAATCACCAGTTCATTCTGTTCATCAGATTATTTATTCACTTGATTCTTAGATTCACTTGTTGATAGATGCATATTTGTTGTTCATAATTTGTATCTTTACCTTTTTCTTCCTCTTCCTCTTCTTAAAGGATACCTTTCAGCATTTCATATAATCCTGGTTTGGTGGTGATGAACTCCTTTAGCTTTTCCTTATCTGTGAAGCTCTTTATCTGACCTTCAATTCTGAATGATAGCTTTGCTGGATAAAGTAATCTTGGTTGTAGGTTCTTGGTATTCATCACTTTGAATATTTCTTGCCACTCCCTTCTGGCCTGCAAAGTTTCTGTTGAGAAATCAGCTGACAGTCGTATGGGTACTCCCTTGTAGGTAACTGAGTTTCTTTCTCTTGCTGTTTTTAAGATTCTCTCTTTATCTTTTGCTCTTGGCATTTTAATTATGATGTGTCTTGGTGTGGTCCTCTTTGGATTCCTTTTGTTTGGGGTTCTCCGAGCTTCTTGGACCTGTAAGTCTTTCACCAGGTGGGGGAAGTTTTCTGTCATTATTTCTTCAAATAGGTTTTCAATATCTTGGTCTCTCTCATCTTCTGGCACCCCTATAATTCTGATGTTGGTATGCTTGAAGCTGTCCCAGAGGCTCCTTACACTATCCTCGCATTTTTGGATTCTTTTTTCATTTTGCTTTTCCGGTTGGGTGTTTTTTGCTTCCTCGCATTTCAAATCATTGACTTGATTCTTGCGCTCCTCTGGTCTGCTGTCGGGAGTCTGTATAATATTCGTTATTTCAGTCCGTGTATGCTTAATTTCTAGTTGGTTCCCCAATATAACATCGAGGGTCTCATTAGTTTTCTTGTAGATCTCATTAAGTTTATCGGCGGCTTCTAAACAGTTCTTGAGAGACCTTAAAAGTGTGGTTCTGAACTCTATATCTTCCATTGACAATTTTGTCCTGTTTCTTTGTCTCCGCATTTTGTTATGCTTCCTTGGTGCACCCCCTAGTGGTCTTTGTGCGCAGTCTTATAATTAAACCTTGATTGTTGTAGGTAATACCAGGGAGGGTTTGACCTCCAGGCCAAGTGGCTATGAGAATCAGCTGTGTCTGCAGTGAGAGAACTTCTGTCCTCTAGGGAGGTGCTAATCTAGCCTTTGCCTGAGGCTATCCGGCAAATGCCTCTGTGCAGGGCTTGGGCGGGGCAGGTCGCACAGGATCAACAGGGTGGGCCGGAGAGAGCAGTTATGGCGGCTCTCAGTCCTGTCCCCAGGGGCTCTGCCTCTCTGAGTCCCAGCACCCGCTGCAAACCTCGGAGAGAAAGCTGCACTCACTCTGACCAAAGCCAGACAGTCCCGCTTCTCCCGTTTGAGTCTGGGTCCCTAAAGACTCGCCTGTATCTGGAGCTCAGAGTCTGCGACTCCCTCCCGATTGAAAATGCCAACCGCGCCCTCCACCGCCAGCCCACTCTGCGCACTCCGCACCTCAGAATTTGACTTCAGCACTGCGCCTCCTCTGAGTGTCCATATGCGTTTCTCTTTCCTCCTAATTGTAGGACTTCCACTCAGCCAGCGTTCCTGTGGTTCTGGGTGATGTCCGTTCCGTTTTTTAGTTTCACTTTTGAAGTAGTTGTTCAAGGCAGCAAACTCCGGCGTTAACCTATGTCGCCATCTTGGTTCTCCCCACTCTGAATCATATTTTTTTCGTGCTTAGAAATGTCAGTGGTTTCCCACTGTCAACTCGCTGTCTAAATCCCTCAGCATTGTAGAAAAGACATTCAACTGCAACCTTCCCAGCGTCATCTGCCATCAGTACTTTGTAGTCAGGATTTTTGACATCCTTATGTGATGTTATACTGCGTAAAAGACTAAGGAAAAAAGTGGATGTAGGAAAAGTTTTCTAAGTCCTAGTGAGGCCATGAACTATTATTAAACTTAAGTCAAACAAACAAGCAAACAAACAAAAACTACTTCATATTTTTTGTTCTCAACTTCATAAAGAGAAGGTTGTAATAAATGGTCTCTAATGTATACATCACACATCACTGGAACACATCAACTGCTATATTCTGTGATTCTAGCAGAAACAACTTTAGTTTTACAAGTCACCAACATGATATTCCAGTACCTTAGTTGGATGTTTTAAAAAAAAAAAAGTGCTTCACTTTCTACCCCTCTGAAATTTGCAGGAGCTTATTACTCTGAAAAGAGACCCATGATCTAATAATCAGTTGGTCCCTCTCAAGGTCTCTCCAATCTTTGATCTAATCTCCTTCCTCTGCCCCTCTCTAATCCTATAATCTCTCAGCTAGAGTAGTTGGATTGTCATCCAAGCGCTGGTCATGAGCTTTGCTGCATGGAAACAACTCTGAGTATCTTTCTTGACTGAACCCCTTCATCTAAAAATATAAGGTTAACTTTAGATTAGCCTGGAGCCACCTTTCTCTGCTCTCCCTAACATTTGACTTGTTTTGAAAGAGACCTTCCGGTAAGCCAAGCATATGATTATTTTTAACTTGAAAAAAGCTAAATAACAAGAAACCCATTAAAAAAGTCTTGTAAGATTTCCAGTCTCTTAGATTTTAGCTTTAAATAAGTCAAAAGTCAAAGAAGGCTGCAAAAGTAGTTCCTACTTAGACACATTCCTCTTTTGCTTAATTTAGACCAGCATCAACAATTCCAATGGTTTCAGATGCCCCACAGATTGACATTTCACAAAGAATATTCCATGAAACACTAATAAAAGAGTTATTTGATGAAAGGCTTCTGAGGTTAAAACAGTCTGGGAAACATTAAGTCAAATAGGTTTCTTTATTGCAAAGACTGGAGATAGGAATGTGCTAATGAGGAACATGGATCTCTAAGAGAAGGGACAGTGTGTGGACAGCTCAGGCCTGGTCTTCTGTTAAAGACACTGGGAAATCTTCCAGATGATTCTTTGACCTTGGCCAGGATCACCTGTCAATACATAGATCAATGGTGGGGGGTGGGGATATAGTAAGTGGCATTAAGTAAACTGGTCCCTCGGGGAAAAAGTAAACTTGAACTTTATTGTATTCTGTGGCACTGACTTTCAAAGCTGATGAGTAGGCCCAGACACAGAGCTCCCTGATGGCAAGGATCAGGTCTGCCTCCTCGGTGTCTGGGGCAATACCCAGCATTGGTATTCAAGAAGTGTTTGTTGAAATAAATTTAATGTGCAGGTTTGCATACACATTGCTGCCTTCCCATGGGTATGTATGGGTTTATATGCGTGAGCAACTGCATTCACTTAATTCACCATAAACGTTTTGCTTCCCACTAGTATTTCCAGCACTGCATGTATGAAAAACTTTGTATCAGCAACACAAAGAATATTGTACTCTTTGGTTCTAATTTCCTCTGAAAGCCAGTAACACTGAAATTAGACGAAAATTGGCCCTGCTGCTGCGGCTGAGAGCCACTTACAGGTGACCTTTCAGCATGGAAATTGTTGCCCTCTTAGCTGTACCTCCCAGAAACTTCCTGGCACCACAAAACAGAGTGGCAGCAAATGTCCTCTTCACACTGGCTGATTGTGGAGTAGCCTGGAGCAGCCCCAGAAGCAAGTAACTATCACTTCCCATATCCCTTTAGGAAGACAACTCAGCAGCCATGGAGTGCTGTGGGTCACATTTCCCCCAGATGATCTTCTTTTGCTTCTGGATTTTAGATAATTTCCATTTCTAAGGAGAAAGGAGAAGCACCTCCCAGAGAAAGCTATGCCTGAGTTTTCCTGACTCTCTGTGTGCCAACAACATGTCCAGCAGGATAAGCATTTTGAGGGGCCATTCCCCCCTAGAACATGAGTGCTGTTGTAACTGGAAAGAAGAACCATGCCCCCGGGGAGCATTTGGAGAGAGGCTTAGTATAAGGACACGGTATTGATTTTACCCACCATCTCCTGAGCTCTGCGAGGACCTGGGACTTTCAAAGAAACAGTGCCTTACTTATCACCTCTACCTTTAGACTGAAGTCTTTCCACTGACAGAGCTGAGCTAGTTGGGGCAGGCAGGGGGAGGGGGGTAATTCTCTTACTGTAAAAAAAAAAAAAAAGTAATATACCTCAAAGTCAGATAATTCAATAACCATCAAGGCTTTGCCAGGTTGTTTCTTCTTTCCCCGCTCCCTTCTCTTACTGGAGTAGTTTAAAGCAAATCGCGAACATCATGTCATTTAATGCCTACATACTTGAAGATGTATCTCTGAAAAAGAATAATAATAACTGAAATACTATTATCCTATCCAAGTATGACATCATAACTCACGTGGGTTATCATATTTGCAATATCAGGATATTTCCAATTCCCCAGCTGTCCTTTTTATGGTTGTTTTATTTCGTTTAGTTGTATGCCTCTTACGTTTCTTTTAATTTAGAGCAGTTACCCTCTCCCCTGATTTTTTCATGCCAGGAAAAGGTGTGCTTTAATATCCATGGAAGAGACCACAAATTACCAATTTGTTTCTCTACTTTTTCAAAGGAATGAAATTTTAAGTTGGGTCCATGACTGCCCGATATAAAGACCATACATCCCAGTCACCTTAGACATAGCCATGTGTGCAACAGTGACAGTGAACTTTACAAGTTCCAGGTGGTATCCTTCAAGGAGAGGCGCGCTCTCTCCTTACTCGTTCTTCCTCCCCACAGCCTGCACTGTAGGCGTGGTGTGACCCGTCCTGGACCACGCAAACATCACAGTGCCCGGGATTGGCAGAGCCGCAGAGTGGAAAGCATCTGGGCCCCTGCTGGTTCTGTGGAGCTTCTCTTCCGGCTCTGTCTGTTTACATGAGGATGTATGTCTACCTCCCTGAAGCCACTGTTGCTTTGGGATTTTGTCAGGTGCAGCTACACACTTATACTTACAAATTTAGTATCTATATTTCATATGTCTTCAACCTAATTTTCTGTTCCTGTACTTTTGGGAAAATGTTTCATCTCAGAAATTCTGGGTTTCTTCAATTATTAAAAGGAATGATATTGATACCGATATCATAGCGTTGTTGTAAGAATTAATTCATCCATGTATTTAGTTAACAGATAGATATTACCACATGTCAGTTAATGTACTGTGTGCTGACTGGGTATATGTAGTGTCACATAAGACACTTTTCCTAACAATCTATCAAGGGAGGCAACAAAGAAACAGATAATCACCTTTAAGTGCAATAATTTTTACAATAAGAAATTAGGCAGAGTGTGCTGTGGAAACACAAGTGAGGAGCACCCAGCTCTGCCAGGTGGGGGCTATCTGAAGCAGAATGAGATCAAAGGAGCTGATGTTCGATCAAGAACTCCCGCACTGCCAGGAGCTTGTACACCACTCGGAGCGATGCAAACCATTTGTTGTCTTTCCTACTTACTCAGTTGATAACGTATGTTGGTGTCCTGCTTTGTATGAGGCACTGTGCTGAAGGCTACACATACAGCAGTGACTCAAACATGGTCTGTGCTCTGCGTGGGGGAAGTACACAGTCTAGTAAGGGAGACAGACATTGCGAGGTAAATTATAAAACACAGTGAGAAGTACTTCAAGGGAACCCTGAAAGCATCAGTAGAAAAACAGAGCACAAGTAAAAATAATAGTAATGAACTCTTACTGAGCTCTCCCCATGAGCTCAGCGTGATGCTCAACATTTTATACACATAGGTGATTTTTAGTGATGAGAGCAATAGCACAGGGTCTGAGCCAGGTGCTCTTCAACATGCTTTGTACACATTAATTTATTTATTCTTTCCAATAATAACCCTATAACGTAAATAATGTTATCCTCATTCTCAGGTGAGAAAACTCAGGCACAGAGAGCTCAAATGACTTAATTGCTCAAGGTCATGTGGCTGATGAGTGGTACAACCAGGACATGAACTTTGGGCTTCAACTCTGCATTCTCAGTCACTCTGCTGGAGCTGCCCCAGAGTGACTAAGACATGTGGAGACAAAGAGAAGGCTTTGAGGGAGATGAACGTTGATATGGCCCCGAGCTAAAGTAGATCAATAATTACAGTAAGGAGATTGTAGCTATCTGAGGGAGACTTGACAGGATTTGGCTTACTATATATTAGTGATGGGTGGAGGAGAGGCAGAGAGAGCTAGGAAGCTGATGAGAGACCATGGGAAGCACTAGCATAAAAGGATGGGGAAATGTTAATGCCATTCATCAAGAAAATGAGAAGAGGACAGATAAAGGGAAATATAAAGAACCTTGTTTTGATTATGTTCTTGAAAGGCCTGATGGATGTCCAAATGCAGGTTAGGAGCTGGAGCTCAGGGAAGAGGAGAAGGCCAGAAATAGATTGCTCAATTATCAACATGCTGTGGCTGGTCATAGAAGCCATGAGATGATATCATACATGGAGTGTATGTGTATGACAAGAATATAAGATAACCAAGAAGAGAACCAGAGTAAACCCTAATGTTTAAGGGTGGACTGAGTTGGTGAGACAATAAAAAAGATGGTGTCAGGTGAAAGTTTTCCCCTTCTTATTGCCATGAACAAGGAAATAAATTCTAGAGCCTTAGCAGCCATCTTGTAACAGTGAGGTAACAAGAGGAGGAAAAATCAAGAGAATCACTGATTTGGCTTCCTAAGACTTCTAAGTAGGTATTCATGAAACAGTAGAGATTATTCTGAGCTATAAAGTGAGAATAGCTGTCACAAAGGACAAATGTGAAAGCTAAGCCTAGAACAGTGTTTGTTGCATATTCTACACTTTTTAAGTAGATGTGGAACAAAAGATATGTGGTGGTAACATTTTCTTAAGTGTTTATCTGACAATCTGGGAGCAAAGTCAAGGAAAGCAAAAGGTTGAATATCTCTAGAATTGGGGACCAATTGCAAGGGGTAAAGAGAATGGGTTACAGAGAGTAGATGGTGGAAATATGTTGCTATGACCATTGAGTTTGAGTTGGGTAAAGAAGAAGATAAATCCAGGTACCTGTTGACATCTCGGATCTTCCCATCTTGTGGAGAGGTTGAGTCTTCAGTGAGGACTAACTGCAAGACTAGTAGTTAAAAGGAGATAGAGGGACAGATGTGGTGATCAGAGAAAGGGATTCCCATAATTTAATATTTCAGAGTAAAGGGATTTCAAGTAGTGATAAGTATAAAAGTAAAAAGTTGTAATGCAGTGGAAGTGAAGTCTATTGTCAAAATAATTAATATTAATGGTCAACATTGTATTTTAGTCCTTGTCTATTAGATTCCAGATGTATTGTTTTACCAAGGCTGCCATAACAGATCACCACAGACTGGGTGGCTTAAACAACAGAAATTTGTTTCTCATGATTCTGGAGGCTAGGTCTTCAAGATCAAGGTGTTGGCAGCCTCAGTCTCTTCTGAGGCCTCTTTCCTGGGCTTATAGATAACTGTCTTCTCGCTGTGTCTTTACATGGTCTTCCTTCTATACCTCTGTGTCCTAATCTCTTCTTTTTATAAGGACACCAGTCATATTGAATTAGGTCTCACCCTAATGATTTCATTTTACTGAATTAAGACCCTATCTTCAAACAGTCACATTCTGAGCTCCTAGGGATTAGGACTTCAATATATGAGTATGATAGGGGGAGAGACATAATTTAGCCCATAATACAAGCAATGTGCTAATTTTCCTATATCTGAGTGCTAAATTTCTCTATGTAGCATGTAATCCTCACAAAAGCCTTTTGAGAACAAAGGTATTTTTTTCAATTTTACAAATAAAAAAAACCCTAATACTCAAGAGATTAAGTAACTTGGCCAGTGTCTTATTTAGTTTGGGCTGCTATAACAAAATATCGTAGTGGATGGCTTAAACATCAATTTATTTATCACAGTTCTCGAGGCTGGGAAGTCCAAGATCCAGATTTGGTGTCTGGTGAGAACCCTCTTCCTGGTTTGCAGATGGTGACCTTCTCACATTATCCTCACAAGGCAAGAGAAAGAGAACTCCTGCCTCTTCCTCTTTTTATAAGGACTTTTATCCCATCATAAGGATCCCATCCTCGTAGCCTAATCTAACCTTAATTACTTCCCAATGGCCCCACCTCTAATACCATCACACTGGAGATTAGAGCTTCAACATATGATTTGGGAGGGTGGAGTCACAAACGTTCAGTTTACAGTGTCCAAGTACACCCTGCTGTTATCTGGTGGTGATTGTATCCGAGCTCAGATCTGATTCTCAAGCCCAAGTGACTTCTTTCTATCTTGCTTCTTCTTCTACATTGCACACACTATCTTCTTCCACAATGTATTAGAAGAGGCATCTTACATCTAACATAGATCAAAAATATTTTTTAGTCCCAAGTTCTGTGCTGTGATAGGTAACAAAAATAAATAAATAAAAAGGAGGTACCAACAATCATGAAAGGAAATCATGAGGCAGTTTTGAAGGAAACCAGTATGGGGAGAAGAACTAAGTGACCTAAGGGTGGCTATGAATGAGGCATAACTCCAGGATGCTGATTTCTGTTTGTCTACAGTGTTAATTTCCTATTGTTATATCAAACTAGAGGCCCGGTGCATGAAAATTCATGCACTGGAGGGGGTGTCCCTCAGCCTGGCTTGCCCCCTCTCACAGTCTGGGAGCCCTCAGGGGATGTCCTACTGACAGCTTAGGCCCACTCTGGGGAGGACTAACTGCAAGACTAGTAGTTAAACAGAGATAGAGTGACAAGTATAAAAGTAAATGTACTTTCCCTCCTAGTTCAAATATTCACTAATGAATAACCTGGGGAGCGGGCCTAAGCCGCAGTCTGGCCTCCCTCTGCAGGAGGCAACCAGGTTATCAGGGGAAGGGATAGCCCCCATCACCCCACTGCTGTAGCCACTGCTGGCTGCCGCAGCTATGAGGCCTGAGCCCCGGGCCTCGCAGCCGCCGGGGCTCACGGCTGCCTGAGCCATGAACCCTGGGCCTGGCAGCCGTGAGGCTTTGTCCGGAAGGACATCTGGTCTAATTAGCATATTGCCCTTTTATTAGTATAGATGACCACAAACTCAGTGGCTAAACATACCACAAATTCCTGACAGTCTTGGAAGTTTAAAGTCTGAAACAAGTCCTACGGAACTAAAATCAAGGTGTTGGCAGGGCTGTGTTCTGGAGGTCCCGGGAGGGAATTCATTTCCTTGACTTGTCCATCTTTAAGAGGCTGTCAGCATTCCTTGGCAAATGGGTCCTCCCTCCATCTCCAAAATGCATCCCTCCAAGCTCTACTTCTTTTTTTTCACTGTGACCCTTCTGCCTCCCTCTTATAAGGACCCTTATGATTACATCGAACCTACCCAGATAACCCAGGATAATCTTCCCGAGTCGAGACCCTTAATCATATCTGCAAAGTCCCTTTTTCCACGCAAGCAACAGTCACAGGCTCCCCAGGGATTTAGGGCAAGGACACCTCTGAGGGGGGAGCGTCACTGAGCCTACCACACCCACTAATGGCTGTCCATTCGTGAATAGTTGAACTAGGAGGGAAAGTACATTTCAAAGTATTACAAATTATAGGCACCTTCCCCTTCTCTTCCCAGAGGGGATGTGTTTACATCAGAGAGCAAGTCTTCCCCTCCCTCTCTGCAGAGGGAGGGTGGCCGCTGTGCAGCAGCTCCTATGTAACTCTGACATTCATCATTTCAGGGCCCCCTCCTGAGGACAGACTCCATCCATACATGCAGGGTGAACATCTGTCCTTATTACATCCCCTGAGAGAAAACAGAGCCGGGGGCACCTGATATTGCTTTGATCTTAGATCTAGAAACCTGGGGTTTGCTACCAAGATAGAATAACTGTAGATAGATATACAAACTCACCACCACCTGAGTGGGTGGGAGAGGGGCTGATTTATTTATGGTCACCCTTACATTAGAGCTGCAGAACTTTGAGATCCTAGCCTTATACATGGGATCTCCTATTATACTTACCAGTTTGGGTTTTTTCTCCTTTTCCCCTCACCCTGTGAGATTGTGCAAGAGAAACTCAAGATCACCAGTTTGGTGTATGCCTTCAGGGTAAAAACTACTTCACGCCTAAAGTTTAAGTTTGAGTTCCTGATATCATTTGTTTTTTGTTATTTAGTTAGGTTTTGTTTTGGTTTTGTTTTGTTTTGTTTTACCTTCTATACAGGGACGGGCAAAAGTAGGCTTACAGTTGTGAGTACACAGAACAGTTTATTCTTATATTGTTATTTCTTAATTATTTCTTAACAACTATAAACCTACTTTTGCCCACCCCATGTAATTGGAGTGCCATAAACTACATATATGATGAATTTTATCAGTATGCACTCCTGTACCATCACTGTACCCAACATAATGAACATTTTTGTCAGCCCCAGCATTTCCTCCTGCCCGTCTGTAACACATTCCCCCACCTACCCTCCAAGCAACCACTTTCTATCCCTATTCCATCACCATCACTATAGAACTACTTGCTATTTCTATAGATTCACTTGCATTTTCTAGAATTTTCTAGAAATTAAAGTATACAGTATGCACTCTCTTTTGCCTGTCTCCTTTCATTATCATAATAGTGATGGAATTAATCCATTTTGCTCCCCCCCACCTTTGGTTTTGGACTGTATTCTCTATGTTGTTTCTAACTCATGCTTACACTTAATTTTTAAAAAGTATTTTATCCAGACTTTTCAATAGTTTTTCACAGGAAGGTCAGCCAGGGTATACAGTTTGCCATACTTCCAGAAGCAGATATTTAATCTTAATGTCCAGTGGAAACGTGTCTTCTGAGGTCTTTTGATAGCCATTGCTGGGGAGTGAATGGGTTGTGCATAATAACATATCTTCCTAAGAATTTCATTTCTTTGACTGACTACATGATACCAATGCATTTCTGGCATTGTTACAGAAGACCAGAGAAAAACCAAGCAACATTTAGAGAAATGGAGTTACACTTTATTATTATTACGTGTGAGCCCAGAGAAAAATGTCTGTCAAATTCTGAGCAAAAACATGGAGGAAACTTTCCCTATTTATACTTTTTCCAGTTCTTTGTCTCCTAAATTTGGAATGAGACTTCCGGACCTTCTGAGAAAGAAGCCCTGTGTGCTGGGAAGGGGCCATGAGACCATATCTCAAGGCCTACCCTAGGGCTAGCACTGACAGCTCTGTCTGGGGCATAGTTTATAGCCCCTCTGGAATGGGAGTAGTCTTATTTTCCCTATTATTTAAGCAAGCAAGCGTTTACAGAAGCCAAAATAGCAGGGTTAAAATTTCAAACAGTAGGTTTTATATAAGATGGAGGTTACTATGCTTCAGCATCTCAGTTTCATATAGATAGCAGAAGCCACTTAAAAAAGGACTTACTACCGGTAGTTTGAGGCAGGTTTTAGCTTCCTCCCAAGTTTCCGTGTGCCCTTTACACTTTGATGTGAACAGTCGGTATTTTCCACTCTTAGGTAGTGCCAGGCAAATGCAGTTTGCCATGCATCCTTTCCCTTCCAATGTGATTACACCTCATAATTCCCTCCCACATTGACACTCTAAATTACATTTGTATGAAGGGGAAAGTTATGAGGCCATTTAACGAAAAATCAATGTGTATTGTGTCAGCAGACAGGATCCAGGACACTACAAAAGCTACGGACATGACAGGGGGGCTGAGGATTGTCAGAGGGCAATGGCTACCTCTAAGGCAATGGGATAGCTATCCACAGGGCAATCCCTAAGGGGCTGCAGTCCTACAGTTTATCCCATGAATTATACCTTTACCACCTCCCAACATGTTTAGAGAGATAAAAGGAGGTTAAAATTAAGCCTATGGCAACTCAAAGGTGGGAAAAGAAGTCAAAGGCATCCTATGTCAAACTGTCTCCCAAGCCCAGCCCAGGTCTTAGCATACAGTAAGTGCATAAAAAAAGTATTAATTCAAGTGACCTATTAGGGGTAAATACTTCACGTACTAAAGAGACCCTCTTTTTTTACTATTTGCCAAATTTAATCCAAACTCAAATAATTTTATTGTTCAGCATGGGCTAGACAAGAAAGGGTTGCCAATATGGGTATTGTGGAGAGATGGGCACTGTGGATCTGGGTTCAAATCCAAGCTCTTCCACTTATTCACTGTATGGACATGTCACTTGGGAAGAAGAGAAGATGTGTCTCAGTCTCTTCATCTTTAAATGGAACAAAACAACAACCTGCCCTGATTTCCTTACCATTTGTTCCAATCCAGAAATGAGAGAATTAGAGATGGAATTTCTTTGGAAAGTGTATGGTGGTAAATCAGTAGAAAGAGCAATTATCACCATTTTTGTTGTTGATAATAATACTAACAACTCAACCTACTTACTCTTCCATTTGAATGGGTGCTTTAGCACAGGAATCCTAGGCAGGAAAATCTGTTTATTGCTTTTTTTAAAAAAATATAGTTTTTTAAAATCATTTCAGAGAGGAAGGGAGAGGGAAAGAGGGATAGAAACATCAATGATGAGAGAGAATTATTGGCTGCCTCCTGCATGACCCCTATTGGGGATTGAGCCCACAAGCTGGGCATGTGCCCTGACCAAGAATAGAACTGTGACCTCCTGGTTCATAGATCAATGCTCAACCATTGGGCCACACCGGCTGGGTGTGAGTATTGCTTTTTCAAGCAACTACAGGCCACATTCATGAGGTTTGTCTGATTTCCCATTGCTTCATGAGTCACTTGAGTGCTGTGTTTACGTTCATCTGCTCAATTACCATAACAACACCAGCTGTGCAGTGTTACGTATCTTGGGAGAAATGCCAACATGTGATGAATGAAGAGTTCATTATTTCAAATGCCTTGCTTCCTTCTCTCCAACCTCATGGCAGTCATGGCAGACTGGAAAAAATATTAAGTTGGATGAGGATAAAAACCTCATTCAATGGCAACCATGTGGGCCAGGCATTCAAAGGAGATTTTGCATAGGTTGCACCATGTAGGGCAGCGGTTCTCAACCTGTAGGTCACGACCCCTTTGGGGGTCGAATGACCCTTTCACAGGGGTCGCCTAAGACCATCGGAAAACACATATATAATTACATATTGTTTTTGTGATTAATCACTATGCTTTAATTATGTTCAATGTGTAACAATGAAAATACATCCTGCATATCAGATATTTACATTACAATTCATAACAGTAGCAAAATTACAGTTATGAAGTAGCAACGAAAATAATTTTATGGTTGGGGGTCACCACAACATGAGGAACTGTATTAAAGGGTGGCGGCATTAGGAAAGTTGAGAACCACTGATGTAGGGCATGATTCCCTCAGTGCCAAGAGTTGTGTTGACCCCCATTAAGATAGAGTCCACAGCAATTTATTTAGAGCCAGGAAGCTCCAAACATAGGCAACCACCTCATCCTGACTCACAAAGATGACTTTCCACTCAAGAGTCATCTCCCATCCTCCTGACAAACAGGACTTGCATTTTATTCTAGTGTTTAATCCTTTCCTTGAATGACTCAGAAGGAAAATCCTGATTACTTCAAGTCAGGCTTGGTGGTCCCAATTCCCTGCCATCATATATTTATTGAGCACCTACTATATGTCAGACACATTCTAGGTTCTGGGGAATCAGCAGTGAACAAAACGTAATTAATCCCTTTCCTCAATCTAGAGGTTAGATAGATTTAAAAAAAAATAAAACAGTATAATGTTATACCATATGGAAAGAAGTGCTTTGAACAATAATGAAGTAGAATAAAGATTCAAAGAGAGTCACGGAAGGTACTATTTTAGATAGCATGGTCAGGGAAGAACTTTTGGAGATTACATTTTAGCAGAAACTTAAAGACAGGCGAAAATTTAATTATAAACACACCTTGGTATATCAGTACCTAAAGCACCTGTGAGGAGGTATACCTGCTATTTAAGCTTTTTTAGTAATACTAGTCTTTCAGGATTCAGAATGGTGTGGCCCAGAGTAGACAAGCTCCACAGGTTACTGTGATAGACCACAGGACCAGCATGGAGAGCCACAGCAGACATCAGCCAGTCGCTGGCTTCCCACTGCTTCATGAGTCACTTGAGTGCTGTGTTTACGTTCATCTGCTCAGTTACCATAGCAACACCAGCCTTGCAGTGTTACGTATCTTCGGAGAAATGCCAACATGTGAAGAATGACGAGTTTATTATTTCAAATGCCTCTAAAGTAAGGAAAAGCATCCTAAGGGTGGTCTTCACAGACATTACTTCTTGACACATGGGGAGGCCAGTTCACCCTCCCATCATCACCAAAGCTGTGTTTCCATAATTTGTCTGATCCCTGATAGGTTTAGTTAGGAGCAAACATGTGACGTGGCTCTTCCCAGTGAGATGTGAGCAAAGGTATCTGGCCATGTTTTTCTTGGTCTTAAAAAGACACACCTACCTGAAAAAGCCACATACTGTATGATTCCAATCATCACAGTCTGGAAAAAGCAAACTATGGAGACAGTAAGAAGATCAGTAGTTGCCAGGGGTTACAGAGGAGGCAGGGTTGAATAGTGGAATCCCAGTGGAGGATTACTATTCTGTATTCTGTGTGTATGATGGATACGTGTCATTATACATTTGTCAAAACCTGTAGAATGTACAACTCCTGTACTATCTGCTCAATTTTGCTGTGAATCTAAAACTACTCTTAAAAAATGAGAGAGAGAGACAGAGAGAGAGAGAGACAGAGAGAGAGAGGAAACCATCCCTCTTCTCCATTAAGCTGTGTCATGGTAGCAGCCCATCTTGTAAAATACAAAGGCAGCCAGATGAGGATAAATGAATAGGAAATTAGGAAGAACTTGAAGTTGTTGAATTTCTGAATTAACCAACTCTAGTGCCACCCTAAATTTCCTTATAGTTTAAGACTGTTGACTTGGGATTTTCTATAACTGGCAACCAAAAGCATACTAATTAATACAAAGTTATCTAGGGCTATCGACTTGTCTTGGTTTGCCCAGAATTCCCCTGGTTTTAGCACTGCGAAACCCACATCCTGGGAACCCCCTCAGCCCCAGGCATCAGGGAACAGTTAGTCACCCTGTCACCACTTCATAGACTTTATTAGACAAACATCATCATGTCTTCTCTGTTATTAAATCCAATGGACACTTTTCAAACATTCTCTTATTTGAGGTTTCTGAATTTTGACACTGTTCACCACTCCCTGCTGGCTCTAAGGGCGCAACAAGTGGGTGAGGTTTTAGGGTAGTGGCAAGATTTATTGGGGGTAAAGGGAAGTAATAAGGAGAGAGAGAGCAGGCAGGTAGAGAGCAGGCAGCTCTAGTAGCACCTGTTTCCTGACACCCTTGATAATCCTCCATTTTCTTGGTGTTTTGGGAATGAGCAGGCTTTCTTTCAAACTACCCAACCCATTTCCTGGGTTTTCCCAGATTTTCCCAGGCTAGCCTCCCGTGTCTTAATGTTGCCATTTGGGCTCCTACTGTGCTTGCCTTGAAGTTCTGCTTCCTCATCTGGTTTCTACTGCAGCACACACTTCCCTTCCCCCGTGCCATCTTGGTTTCTCCTGGGCGTGTGCCTAGCAAAGGAATTTCTCCTGCTGTTTTATCCCCCTCTCTCTAATCCCACTTGTCTCCCTGGGAGGTTGGAGAGTGATTCATTCCTGCCAGTTGGGGATTGCTAGGGAATTAAGTCCCTTCATGAGGCAGTCCCCTGGGGAGCCTGTGAATGTTACAGCTTCCTAGTAAATCAGGCATGATGTCTAATTCAGCTCCCCAGTTTACTAAGCTTCGTGTCTGATCCCATTTTCTCCCTTCCTTAACTAACTAGCTACCTACACTATGAGCTACTCTATTCCGATTCTCTTTCTGAATCCTGGTTATGCCTTTTCAGAGGCTCCTCCTTTTCTTTTTTTCTCCTTAAATGTTTGCTTAAGGTTGGGTCCTCAGTCTGTTTCACTTCCTACTAATCCTCAGTCTCCCAAGGTAATTTCATTCGCTCCTGACTTTATTTCTCATCTCTATGGCTGCAGTTCACCCATCTTTATATTAGAACCTCCCGTGAGCCCCTAACCCCTGTAGTTAGCCCTTCTGGATGCCTCAAATCAAGACTGGGTGTGTGGAAGCTGTACACGTTCCTTTCCAGACTCTGCACAGCACACCTGACAACTAAAAATGAGAACTATAGCTGTTTTTTCACACAATGGGGAGCTCTCCACTTTAATCTTAAAAAACAACAAACAAACAAATGAAATCATCACTTTCTTTTTTTCCATCCAACTAATGACATCAATATTTGTGGCTGGAGCATCCACATGGATGAGCCATCCCACACTCTGGCCTCTCAATTCCAATGACATTTTCTTCACACCCCCTCAAACACCTACTCCATGGTATTTTCTGTTCCTTGTCATCACCAGAAAATGATTAAAGGTAGCAGAAAATGAATCACATTTAAAAAAATTTTTTTAAAGACTGACCCCAGCCCTTGCCAGAATGGTTCAATGGATAGAGTGTCAGACTGCAGATTGAAGGGTCCCAGGTTTGATTCCAGCCAAGGGCACATGCCTGGGTTGCAGCACAATCCCCAGTACAGGAGGCAGCCAATCAATGATTCTTTCACATCATTGATGTTTCAATTCTCTCTCCCTTTCCCTTCCTCTCTGAAATCAATAAAAAAAAAATTTTAAAGAAGGAATCCCAAATGATAAGCTTCCAGCCCCACAAAAACAAATCCACCTCTGCCAGGTGTTGAGTATTTTGAATATTACCCCTGGATATCATCCAAGCAGCTGGACACTGCTCTGTAATGTGTGATCACACCTATCCATGGCTACTATGACCTGCTCCCTGCCCGTGTCCCCACCTGTATCTGTTCATCTGCCATGGTCCTCTTCACTCTGCCCTCAGCCACACTGGTCATCCTCCACTTCCCGGGTCGTGCCAAGTCTGTCCCCCTATGCCTTCACACATGCATTTTCTCTGCTGGAAATGCTCCTCTCTTACTTTCCCATCAGGTCTCCACTCCTGACCATCCTTGCTAAAGCAGGTGCCCCGTCCATCAATCTTTTTCTAGCCCTTCCTTCACAACACTGCAAAAGTAAATTATTATTATTTATTTTTGTGAATTTGCTGTTTTGTCCATATCCTCCATGCAACTATATTCTCCGCAAGTATAAGGATGGGATCTGTTTGTCCACTGCTGTGTCCCCAGCACCTAGCATGTAAATATTTTGAGTTAATTAGGAATGACACAGACTATCTGGGGCTGTTAGTGAGGGTCTACAGAGGAAATATAAGTCTGTCATGACCAGTAAAGGTGACAGAGCCGGTGCCCCTGTCTATCAATCTTTTTGTGTAAGAAGCAACCCATCAGACTTCTCCAAGTTCTTTCTGTGGTTAAGAATTGAGCTCTTCTCTCAGGCACACCACCTTTTGCAGGCTGGCTTTCCAGATTCCTGCCCAAAACCCAAATTGCTTCCAAACCCTCTGCAGGAAAGCAGGACAGTTTCATGATGCTCTAGGTAAGCCATAGTACTCCATTGGTCCTTTGCTGTAGCAAGAGTGAGGCCTCCCTTTTGGGCACCTGGGTGCCTCCTCCTTTGCCTGCAACTTCTCCTAGCTCCGTCCCTTTGGCCAGTATCTCTGGGCTGTGACAGCTGTCCTCTGCATTAGGGGATGGCTCAGGGAAAAGGATATCCCCAGCATGACCACCACGGGGTATAAATTGGAGACTATTGAACACAGCATGCAAAATTATACAAATGTTCATGCATAGTCATGTGAGTGACAATTATATGAAATGTATGTTCTGACTGCCCGGGGCTGGAAATATGGTTACTTTAATCAATGATTTCCTGAGGGAGGGAACGCTGACAACTTGCCTGGGATGTGAGGGATTCCAGGTGTGCTTGTGAAGAAACTGTTCTGTGAGAGCAGCTGCTTTTTATTCCCACCATCACTGACTATTAACAAAAACCCCCTGAACCCCTTTTATGAACAGGGCACTGTGTTAGGCACTATTACCTGCCTTTGCTGCCCACTCTCATCATTCCCATTGGTACAATGTACATTTTCAAAAAACTTTGAATTGAGGTAATATGCAGTAGTTCGTGCAATTCTCAGACAAACCCTGAAGTGAGGGAGATGAGGTATTATTATGCCCCTTTTATAGATAAGGAAACTGAGGACATTCAGAAGCAATAAGCCCTACAAGAAAGCATGTGATATACGCCAGAGCCGAGGCCTGCAATATGTGCTCCAGGTGAGACCCTACACCTAATGATGTTGGCAGCACAGTGTGGAGCAAAGGCCAGGCCCAGGCTTCCAAACATCTGTGTCTGGCCCCAGCTTGCCCCATACTAGCTTGTGATGCTTTACAACCCTTTCGACATGTGTTTATCTGACTGCTAAATGAAGCCACTGGACTCAGCAGTGGTTGTCCACCTGGGTTGTACATAAGGATATCGGAGGAGTTTTTAAAAATCCCTGGACCTCAATCCCATCCCAGACCAATAAAATCTAATCCCTAGGGCTGAGAGTCTTGGATTCATCCATGTTTGACTAATACTCGCCTGGTTATTCCAAAATGCAACCAAGGTTGAAAACATTAGCTTTGAACTAAACAATCCATTGGATTTTACAATACCCTGAAAACTTCCATCTGAAGACAACCTGCAGCATTGGTCAGTATAACTGTTCACTAATTGAGTTGTCCCCAGAAAAACCGACTTAAATTGTTTAGCCACGCCTCTCCCAACCATACATGACCACAAAAAGCTTTCTTCATGTGATAATTATTAATACCCTATTACTGTCCCAGAGATATGTATTCTGGAAAACACTCCAAGGTCCATCTTGAATAAAAAACAAAACAATTTTGAAGAGTTTCATTCTCTGAGTTATTTGGGGTTGTACATACGTGCCTTTTGCAAACTGTCAGCACATCCACTTCTACTTATTGCTCTTGTGCTTGGGTTCAGCTCTCTTCAGCATGTTCTGTGTTTAGAGCAATAAGATGGAACCTTCTGCATTTACCTACTATTAGAGGCCCAGTGAACAAAATTCGTGCATAGGTGGGGTCCCTAGCGGCTGCTGGATGCCAGCCGGGGCCTTCCTTAATTCTGAGCCCCCCTGTTGGTCAGCGCACATCATAGCGTGAGATTGAACTCCCGGTGGGTCGAACTCCCAAGGGGATACTTTGCATATTAGGCTTTTATATACATAGATGTTTCATATGGTTTAAAGAGCCAACTATGAAATCAAAACCATAAAAGTGTAAACTACAACAGAATACATGAAGAACAAAATGAAAAAGCAAGAAAGATAAATAAAGTTGAGTATATCAGACTTTTAAGTGGCAGAGGCATTCACAGACTGAAAAATAAAAGCAATTATAGACTGGGAGGAGATACCTGCCCCATACATAACAAACCACAGACCTGTGGACCTGTGTAGTATGTAAGAGTGTTGGCCTGTAGACTGAAGGGTCCTGGGTTCAATAAAACAAAGACAGATAGCCCCAAATAAAAAATACATGAAGATATGTGGAGGTAACCTGCAGAAGAAAGACAAATAGCCACAGTGAAAAGATGCCCAGCCTCACTAGTGATCAAGGGAAAATAGACTGAAATCAGAACAGGACCTCATTTCTCACCCATGAGATCGGCACAAAATGTAGAAGATTGATAACAGCAGGTTTTCCTGAAGAATATCAGAAGGTATGTTCTTGCACACTGTTGGGGAGAAAATAAATCAAAAAGGCCTTTTTGGAGGACAATTTGGAGTAGCTAATAAATTTTTAAATTCTCATTCCCTCCCACCTGGCAATTCCACTTCTTGGTCTCTACCCTGAAGAATGACTTGCAAGTAGACAGGGTGACAGATACAGCTATGGTCAATGCCATGTTGTTTATAATGGGAAAACAACTGGGCAAAGTCTAAAGAGCCATCACATATATTTACATCCAATATATGTAAATATTTGCATTTATATAGGCAAATATATTTACCTCTATGTAAATGCAAAGAAAAACATCGGGAGCTCCAGAGAAATTAGTATATGGTGGTCAAAGTGCACGGCTTTTATCTGTTATTTCAACTTTCTTCCTTTCTCTCTTTCTTTTTGGATAAAATTGTCTTAATGACAGTGGCCAACTCATAAGTTTATAAGCGCTAGTTAAGTGACTATATGTAAACATTCAGTGCCTGTCCCATAGTTTAGTATTCAAACATGTTAACACGGGAACCAGCGAGCAGGAATTTTTCCTGGGGTCCTGTCTCACCGAATGGAAGCATGAAGCCAGGGACCAGAGGAGTTCAAACAAGGCAGGAGTTTATTGCAAACAAACACAGGCTCCTTGCTTGGGAGGGGATTCAAATGGGTTGCCCTCGAAGCATTCTCCTCTTCCCCTTATATCTGCTAAAGGCTCGCTCTTTATCTGTGCCGCTCTCTGATTGGTTCCTGGCCTTTTGCAACATTTTATTTTGCACTTGCAAGAAAAACATCCTTGTTTCAAAACACCCTGTTTTTCTGCAAAACATTTTGTGGTTTCAGCTAGCTCTATGATTCCTCCTTATTCCACCCCTTACTCTACCTAATTCTGCTTTCACTCCTTGCAATGTCATTGGAAGTATTTTCATCATCTTTAGCAACAGAAAGTGATATTTAATAACTGACTATGACTCAGGAATGCCTTTTTGCCTCTGCTCTGCCATTGCTGTGGATGGGCTTATGTCACCTACCCTGGCTTTGGGGAAGTTGTATCTTTAAAAGTCCCTTTCTCCTCCATTCATGCAGCGATCCCTGCAGTGATCAATAAATTTAGTGTTCCTGAGTCAAGATGACAGCACGCATTGTTTTCTCCAGCCTCTGAGGTGCAGCCTGCCACAGGCATCATGGGAAATACGCCCACACTGTGCTTAGTAATTGTGCTTGCTGACTGCCCACGCACTTCTCCCAAAGAGCCCGTTTTCCCTTTCTTCAGGGAAGATGCCCGCCTCCGCCTCCGCCTCCGCCTCCGCAGCACGTGGGAGGAGAGCTGGGAAGGCCAGAGGAAACAGGGAAAGGACATCACAAATCCTTAGTCAGACTCTGGAGACAAACTTGCGCAGCTTCTCTAAAACGCATGGACATTTAGCCCTGGGAGAATTTAACCAGTAACCGCAAAGAAAAGGCATTTCAATAAATTAATTTTTTCGCACAGCACTAATAAAGCAACAGCAGAGCGTGAGGGAAGTGCTCGTTTCAGAGCTTGCTAAGTTGGCGATGCTCCAAGAAAGAAATGAGCCTCGGGTGGTGAATCTGCTCAGGGAAGCATGACCAAGCAAAGAAGCCGACCAGGAAAAGTGCAGCGCCTTGCTGCAGATCTGTTTATTTCTGTCTGTTTCTCTCCAGTTGCTCCCACAAACATACTTTTTTTTTTTAACTTTAGCTTTGCAAATAAGAAGACCAGACATTCCAAGTCAACCCTACCAGCTTTCCTCATGCGCACTTGAAATCCTGCTTCCTTTTTACCTCCTTAACCAGAGTACAGCCTGGGCCTGCATGAGGCCTTTGCCCCACCCACCTCTTTCTGAAGTTGACTTGGTTGACTTCTGCTCACTTTATTTTTTATTTTTTTGTAAATTTGTATTGATTTCAGAGAGGAAAGGAGAGGGATAGAGAGATAAAAACATCAATGATGAGAGAGAATCATTGATCGGCTGCCTCCTACACATCCCACACTGGGGATCAAAACTGCTACCCAGGTATGTGGCCCAACCGGAAATTGAACCATGCCCCCCTGGTCCATAGGTCAACACTCAGCCACTGAACCACACGGTGACTTCTCTTCACTTTAGAGAGTTTTTATCCAGAGATTGGTCCTATTCCCTGCCTTTCTTCTCTTCCTCTCCTTGAGGGAATGTCTCCATGATCAAATTTCCATTTCCATTCAGAGGCAAATGGTCTTAAAGATACAGATTTCCTTGAAGACTCTCCAGTTCTGATGCAGGGCTATTGCTTCCAAAGCTTTCATTCTGCTCCATCTCCCTGAGCTCCCACCAAAGTCCCAACTATGTCTGCATCCTGATTAGGGAACATCCTCCTTGTTTCCTTACCCATTGTAAACTTCACCAAGTCTAACGCAAGTTCCACCTCTCCTAAGAAGCCTTTCAGGACCTCCCCAGCCACAAGAGCTCTCCCCTAGTCTGAATTTCTATAACACAATGTCTCTCTCACTCAAACACCCCATCATCAATATAGTCTGTAAAGAACTGTGAGGAATATACAAGGTTCTGACAGGTGAAGCTGTGTGCACATATTCAGAGAAACATCTCTACCTTCTGGGTATAGCACTGGGCATAGGGAATGCAGAGATGATCAAAAAAGGGAACTTCCCTTCATCAGCTCTCATAGCCTAGGAAGGACAACGTATTTTCCCTGTACACAAACCCGCTGGTTGAATGAGAAGATTGAAAGTATTATCATTTGTTCCTTTTGGGGTCCATTGTGCCTATTCTTACACTCTTCAGTAGGACTCAGAATCTTTGATGGGACAATATGTACACAATACCTTAATAAGGAAAATTTTTTTATTCCTTGAGGCAATTAGTTTTATGGCATTATTTCTCATTGTTTTATTTTTCTACTTTCTTTTCTTACCACTCTAGGAAATATCAGATATATAGGGCATACAGCCATTAAAAAAATCATACAGAATACATATATTTAAGAGGAAACGCTATATAAAAGACATATTTCACATCCAACATGCAAATTATGTCTATACCCTGAGAATCCCTGGGTGATCAAGTTTCTAATACTCATTCACTTTGCCGACACATCTGCTACCCTAACTCTCCTAACAGACTCATTTCCAAAACCTCAAATTGCCAATTTTCTTAGCTGTCCTACCTCAACTACAATTGGTAATTTAGATTCTATCCAAACCTGCTCTTAGAGGGAGCTAGATATGGTTTTATGCTGCCCTTTCCCATGGGATGCTCCAAATAGTAAGACTGAGCAGAAAATGCTCCCTGAATTTAGGAGCATTATTTCTCTGTACCTCCCAGATGTTACTGGCCACTTTTCTGGCTCTTTTACTTTGGTTCACAACTTTAAAAACCATGTATATTCTTTTTAAGAAGTTCATTTCACTGTCGGGAACCCTTCTATTTCTGTTCCCTCTCAGATGTGTTCACTTTCTCTTTTTTTAACTCACTTCTGTACTTGCTACCCTAAGTCATTTCAGGACCCCCTTGGACCATTCCCTCAGCGAATTCCGAAGGTTTCTCTCTACACATAGAATTCCTACACTGTGGCTTTCTTCCATGCCAATCACTTTTTGTTAACATCCTTTATTACTTTGTCTCCCAGTCTTGTTATCTTCCTGCATCAGAACCCCTATAGGACATTCTGATTCTATATAGCTGATATACCTAGGGCATTATAAATTCCTTGAGAAGAGGAGCTATGGCTGACTCGTATTTCTATTTGCACAGTACCTGGTACAATGTCTGGCTCATGATGGGCACTCAAAACATTTTGTTGAATGAATTGATGATGAATGGTTGGAGGGATGAAATGGAAAACTCTGGCCTTCAGTTAAAGAGAATGGAGTTCCGTTCCAGTTCTCCCTCTCCTCCTCGTGTCCCTGGCCACACCATCACACCTCTTTGGGCCTTATATTCTGCAAGAGAAATGTGAACTGCCTTACCTGAGGTTGTTCTAAAAGTCAAATGAGATATTTTATGTGAAAGTGTTCTCTGAACTATAAAGAACCTACAAAAGAGAAGGAATCAGATGGTGATTTGAAGGCTTTCCATGTTGTATTTAAAGGCATCCAGATAATTTCTTTCTCTGGTACCATCACAAGAACACTAGCATTGTATAAATACAGAAAGATAGGCCCCCAAACCCAAAATACAAAGACAATTAAGTATATTGGCATCAACCAGCCTTTTATTTTTTAAAATATATTTTTATTGATTTCAGGGAGGAAGGGAGAAGGAGAGAAAAGTAGAAACATCAATGATGAGAGAGAGTCATTGATTGGCCGCCTCCTGCACACAAGCCTGCAACCAGGGCATATGGCCTGACCAGGAATCAAACTATGACTTCCTGCCCTGACCGGTTTAGCTCACTGGATAGAGTGTCGGCCTGGGGACTGAAGGGTCCCAGGTTTGATTCCGGTCAAGGGCATGTACCTTAGTTGCAGGCACATCCCCGGTGGGGGGTGTGCAGGAGGCAGCTGATTGATGCTTCTCTCTCATCGATGTTTCTGACTGTCCCTCTCCCTTCCTCTCTGTGAAAGATCAATAAAATATATTTAAAAAAAAACAACAAAAAAAAACTATGACTTCCTGGTTCATAGGTGGATGCTCAACTACTGAGCCAGGCCAGCCAGCCTCAACCAGCCTTTTAAATTGTTCTCCCAGTAGTAAGTAGGAATGAATTTTGATAATTATGTGAGCTTTTCAGCACTGTAATCTTCTATTACAAATAAATGACAAAACCTGACACAAATTTGTGTCAAAAGCATGAAATGTCTCCCATGTGTGTTATAAACACTGCATTGCTTTAATCCTTCCACCTCGGGGATAGTTGCACACTGTATTTCCCAGACCTTGGCTGCCGAGAGGGAAGGTAGGGGCCTGTAACCAAGCAGTAAGACTCTGGCTTGACCTGTGATTTCTGAGCAGAGGAGACTGCAGTAGTCACCCCGACCTGCTCAGACACTATTTCTGAAAAGTAGAACTTACAGACTGGAGGTCCTGAGGGGTGGGAGGCAGAGGGGAGGAGAAGAGGGGAGTGATACTAGATGACTCACTGGTGTGGTAGCTACAGGACTGTGTCAATTTTCCAGCTTGCTAAACAACTTGCACTGGGCTGGGACAGGGATTTTTTTTAAAAATATATATTTTATTTATTTCAGAGAGGAATTAAGAGGGAAAGAGAGATAGAAACATCAATGATGAGAGAGAATCATTGACTGGCTGCCTCCTGCACGCCCCCCCACTGGGGATCAAGCCAGCAACGCAGGCATGTGCCCTTGACTGGAATCAAACCTGGGACCCTTCAGTCCGCAGGCTGACGCTCTATCCACCAAGCCAAACCGGCTAGGGCGAGGGATGTTTTGTGTTTGCACTCATGCCTAGCATTTCCATCAGCATGTGTGCAAAGGTTATATTTCCCAGGAAATATGAGGGATTAATGATAAAAATGTGAATCATTATCCAGGGTTATGAATTAACCAATTCTATTTCCCTGAACAAATATTTATGGAGCAACTACAGTTAGTTAGACACTGGATAGGACAACAGTGCCACTAAAATGCGAACATCCAGATGGACTGGTTAGAGAGAAAGCATTGAATCTCAGCTCAGTTTCAGAAGGGCTGGTCTAAGAAATGAACAGTGAACGGTGGGAGTCTTGTGTCCTAGTCCTAGCTCTGACCCCTTTTCACTGTGTGTCAACAAGTGAGTTTATTAACCGTGCCTACTGTCACACAGCAAACAAAGAGTTAATCAGTCACAAATAAGGCAACGAAGGTGGAAGCTTCCATTTTTGTAAAAACAGAAAGAGGAAGAACACATGCATGGACTGTTAGAGGCGTAGACCACCTTTGGAGGTGTGCATAGAACCCAGTAATATCGCCCACCGCCGGGGAGGGTTACCGTGTGGATTGTCGAAAGGACCAGAAGGAAAATTCTTAAGGTAAGGAAATCAAAACATGTAGAGGTTAAATAACTTTCCCAAGGACGGCTAGGCAATATCTAAAAAAAAACAAAAAACACTCAGGGGTTCAATCTTAGCCTAATCACAGCACTCACTCTGCCACCCTCAGGCCCCACGGCCTCCTGATGCTCTGAGGAGGGGTGTCCATGCTGGAAAGCTTGATAACCCTGATCTAACAGCACAGCTCACACACTCAGCCATCATCAGGAGAATTCAGTCTATCGACCATTTTCCCCTCATTTCCAGGCTGATGTGCGACCCTGGCTGAGAACATTGTGTATTTCATTCAATGCCTTTCTTTCTCTGGCACAAATCAATACAAAGCCACAATGATTTCTCAGAAAACATGCACAGATTTCCTTCCCCAGGTCTGTTCTTCAACATCATGTCCCTGAGAGCTGGAGAAGAAGCCCTTATTTTATTAGGAAGGATCCTCCCCGTATGACACTAATTGAAATTTTGTTTGTGTTCAGGAGATGTTTGAACAGAAAATGTCTCATTTAATTTGTTGGTGCCTTTCCAAAAGTCACTGTCCACCTCAGGGACCTCTGGCCAGGCGCCCCTGGCTCTTTTCACTTAATTGGAGACGTATGCCTTGCATTCTGACTGCAGTGGTGGTTTTTGCAGGCTCCTCACACGCCGCTCCAGCTGCCCTGTTTTAATCACTCCTCGGCCCATGTTGAAATTCTTCCCAGAGACTTTCAATGTGACCTGCCTGCTTTAAGACTGACACGGAAGCTGTTATTCCTCTTGGGCTCGGATATGTTAGCAGACTTCAAATTGATAACCCGAGGGCTCACTTCAGTGAACAAAGTCGTTTCCCATTCAAACAAGGCCCACATTTTCTGACCCTCCTTCAAGCTGGTAACTTGATTTCCATTCTACTGCAGCAAGCTCCTCAATTCCAGAGCCACACCAGGCCTCAGCACTATCTTTCCCTTCCACTGCAGAAATATTAGACTTAGAAATCCCACTGCCTGATCACAGCTTCCTGAGCCTCTATCTACCCTTCAAGCCATCCCCAAATCCTCTCCAAGAATCCAGTACCCTCGTCACCCATTCTCACCTGGCTTCACTTTCTTTCCTGTTCAATCTGGATGATCCCAAGGTCAAATGCTTCACACCCAATAGCAATGTCCTCCTTTCCTCACTAGACTATTGTTCTGCTCTATCTGCTAGAATGGCTCCCAACTCTTGAAGAGTTTATCAAGTCTGTGCCTCTGCTTCTGCCCTCAGGCTCCCAGACATAAAAGAAAGCAAGCACACAGCCTTGCAGGTTGATGACGCCCTCCACTGAGGCTCAGCTCGGGAACCCCCTTACTAGGCCCTTGTAAAGTCCCTTTCCCACTCACCATAAAAACTATACTAAGGTTTTCATACCCGCCTCATTCAGTTAGCATTGTATTTGGGTGTGTAAAACTAACACACAAGATAACAGTGGCCTAAACTTGATAAAAGTTTGTTTCTCAACCAAGTAAAAAAATCAGACATTGGCAAGCCAAGTGTGAGATGTGCGATGGAGACACCGCAGTCATGAAAACCTAGATATCTTTCTGCTCTGCCATCTTCAGCAGACGGCTTCTAGCCTCGAGATTGCCTCATGACCCAGAAGGGCTGCTGGAGCACCATTCATTGTGTTCACATTCTAGAGAGCAGAAACGTGAAAGAAAGGAAGGGCAAAAGAATGTTCCTCAAAGCTGAGTTATCTCACTTTAAAAAACCTTCATAGACACCCCATACAACACTATTGATATCTTGCTGGCTATAACTTAATCACATGATCACACTTAGTTGTAAGAGAAACTAAGAAATGCAGTCTTTTATTTTTTTAATATTCTTTTAAATTTTTCAATTACAGTGGGCATTCAATATTATATTAGTTTCAGGTGTACAGCACAGTGGTCAGTTGTTTATATAATTTACAAAATGATCCCACGAATAACTCCATTATCCACCTAGCACCATTCGCAGTTATTACAATATTATTGGCTATATTCCCTATGCTGTACTTGACGTCTCTGTGACTATTTTGTAACTACCAATTTGTACTTCTTAATCCCTTCATCGTTTTCACCCCCCCCCCTTCCAACCCCAACTCCCATCTGGCAACCATCAGTCTGTTCTCTGTTTCTATGAGTTCATTTCTGTTTTGTTTGTTCATTTATATTGTTCTTTAGATTTCACATATAGGTGAAATGATATGGTATTTCTTTTTCTCTGTCTTATTTCACTTAGCATAATACCCTCCATATCCATCCATGCTGTTGCAAATGGGAAGATGTTATTTTTTAAGGCTGAGTCATATTCCATTGTTTATATGTATCACATTTTCTTTATTCAATCACCTATTAATGGGCCCGTAGGTTGCTTGCTTATCTTTGCTTCTATAAGGCTGCAACGAACATAGGGATGCATATATCTTTTCTAATTAGTGTTCTGGATTTCTTCAAGGAAATACCCAAAAGTGGAATTGCTGGATCATAAGGTAGTTTTATTTTTAATTTTTTTAGGAACCTCCATATTTTTTTCCATAGTGACTGTAGAAAATTGCAATCTCTCCAACAATGCACAAGGGTTCCCTTTTCTCCACATCCTCGCCAACACTTGTCATTTGTTAATTTGTTGATGATAGCCATTCTGACAGGTGTGAGGTGATACCTCACTCTGGTTTGAATTTGTAGAGAAATGCAATCTTTTAGCTGTCTATATCACCAACCTAAATAAAACCAAGGCTCCATTACTAAGAAAGAGGGGAGGATGGATTTTGGGTAAGCATTTAACTGTTACTATCACACTTCCTAACCCCTTTATTCCCACACTTACCTTTCTCATTTCAATAAGGCAACTCAACTCTTTTACTGGGGAAAGACACCATCAGGTATCAAATCCCTTAATATCTTTCCTCATCCATTTTTAACGTATCTTATCTAATAAGAAACATGGTAATTAGCGTACGACCGCTACCCTTCCCATTGGCTAATCAGGGCGATATGCAAATTAACTGCCAGCCATAATGGCGGCCGGCAGCCAGGCAGCTTCAAGCTAACATGGGGCTTGCTTGCTTCAGTGACGGAGGACTCCAACGTTCCCCGCCTGTCTTGCCGGCCTCTGAGCTTGCAGTTTGAAACATTGTAACAAATATAGAAGCTAAACAAAACACCAGAAACCTGCTTTCAGCGAGCTGGGATCTCAGAGCTGGAGTTGTACATTGTTTCGATTATAGAACCCAAACAAACCAGATACCTGCTTTAAGCAGCAGAGGCCTCAGAGCTGGAGCCAGAGCTAAAGCTGGCCCAGAATAAAAAGAAAAAGAAAAAAAGGAGCAGTTGGGAGCTTCAGTCACCCGCCAGCCTGAAAACAGCCCTCAGCCCCTCACCCAGACTGTCCAGGCACCCCAGTGGGGACCCCCACCCTGAAGGGTGTGTGACCAGCTGCAAACAACCATCATCCCCTCACCCAGGCTGGCCAGGCACCCCATTGGGGACCCCCACCCTGATCCAGGACACCCTTCAGGGCAAACCAGCCAGCCCCACCCATGCACCAGGCTTCTATCCTATATAGTAAAAGGGTAATATGCCTCCCGGCACTGGGATCAGCATGACAGGGGGCAGCGCCCAAACCCCCTGATCGCCCTGCGGCTCTGTGTGTGACAGGGTGCGGCGCCCCAACCCCCGCCCCCCCACCCCCCGCCACGGGCCCTGCTCTGTGTGTGATGGGGTAGAGCCATAACCTCCCCATCGGCCCTGCCCTGAGTGTGACAGTGGCAGCACCCCAACCCCCTGATGGGCCCTGCTCTGTGGGTGAGAGAGGGTGGCGCCCCAACCCCCTGATGGGCCCTGCTCTGTGCGTGACAGGGGGGAGCTCCCCAACCCCCTGATCAACCCTGCTCTGTGTGTGACAGGGGGGAGGTCCCCAACCCCCTGATCGACCCTGCTCTGTGCATGACGAGGTGGCACTGCAACTTCTCCATCGACCCTGCCTTGAGTGTGACAGGGAGCAGTGCCCCAACCCCCCAATCGGCCTACCCTGAGCATGACTGAGGGTGGCATCACAACCTCCTGATCCGCCCTGCTCTGTGCATGACAGGGGGCAGCGACCCAACTCCCCAGTCAGCCCTGCTCTAAGCCCAACCAGCGGCTGTACCTAGGGATTGGGTCTGCCCTCTGCCACCCGGGAGCAGGCCTAAGCCAGCAGGGCGTTATCTCCTGAGGGGTCCCAGACGGCGAGAGGGCACAGGCCTGGCTGAGGGATGCCCCCCTTCCCCCCTGAGTGTACAAATTTTTGTGCACTGGGCCTCTAGTCCTATCTAATAAAAGAGAAACATGGTAATTAGTGTACAACCGCTACCCTTCCCATTGGCTAATCAGGGTGATATGCAAATTAACTGCCAGCCAAGATGGCAGCCGGCAGCCAGGCAGCTTCAGGCTAACATGAGGTTTGCTTGCTTCAGTGACGGAGGACTCCAACGTTCCCCACCTGCCTTGCTGGCCTCTGAACTTGCAGTTTGAAACATTGTAACAAATATAGAAGCTAAACAAAACACCAGAAACCTGCTTTCAGCGAGCCGGGATCTCAGAGCTGGAGTTGTACATTGTTTCAATTATAGAACCCAAACAAACCAGATACCTGCTTTAAGCAGCAGAGGCCTCAGAGCTGGAGCCAGAGCTAAAGCTGGCCCAGAATAAAAAGAAAAAGAAAAAAAGGAGCAGTTGGGAGCTTCAGTCACCCGCCAGCCTGAAAACAGCCCTCAGCCCCTCACCCAGACTGTCCAGGCACCCCAGTGGGGACCCCCACCCTGAAGGGTGTGTGACCAGCTGCAAACAACCATCATCCCCTCACCAGGCTGGCCAGGCACCCCAGTGGGGACCCCCACCCTGATCCAGGACACCCTTCAGGGCAAACCAGCTGGCCCCCACCCGTGCACCAGGCCTCTATTCTATATAGTAAAAGGGTAATATGCCTCCCAGCACTGGGATCAGTGGAGCCGCGAGGCCTCCCAGAACCGGGATCAGCGGAGCTGAGAGGCCTCCCGGCACTGGGATCAGCGTGACAGGGGGCAGTGCCCAAACCCCCTGATCGCCCTGCGGCTCTGTGTGTGACAGGGGGTGGGGCCACAACCTCCCTATCCGCCCTGCTCTGTTCGTGACAGGGGAAGGTGCCCCAACCCCCTGATCAGCCCTGCTCTGTGCCTGGTAGGGGGGAGCTCCCCAAACCCCTGATCGCCCTGCGGCTCTGTGTGTGACAGGGTGCAGCGCCCCAACCCCCTGATTGGCCCTGCTCTGTGTGTGACAGGGTGCGGCGCTCTCCCCCCCCCCCCCCCACGGACCCTGCTCTCTGTGTGATGGGGTAGAGCCATAACCTCCCCATCGGCCCTGCCCTGAGTGTGAGAGTGGCGGCGCCCCAACCCCCTGATCGGCCCTGCTCTGTGGGTGATAGAGGGCGGCGCCCAACCCCCTGATCCGCCCTGCTCTGTGGGTGACAGGGGGGAGCTCCCCAACCCCCTGATCGACCCTGCTCTGTGCGTGACAGGGTATGGAGCCCCAACCCCCCTGATGGGCCCTGCTCTCTGCGTGACAGGGGGCAGCACCCCAAACCCCTGATTGGCCCTGCTCTGTGCGTGACAGGGGGTGGCGCCACAACTTCCCCATCGACCCTGCCTTGAGTGTGACAGGGGGCGGTGCCCCAACCCCCCTATCGGCCCTACCCTGAGCGTGACTGAGGGTGGCATCACAACCTCCCAATCGCCCTGCTCTGTGCATGACAGGCGGCGGCGCCCCAACTCCCCAATCGGCCCTGCTCTTAGCCCGACCAGGGGCTGCACCTAGGGATTGGGCCTGCCCTCTGCCACCCGGGAGCAGGCCTAAGCCAGCAGGTCGTTATCTCCCAAGGGGTCCCAGACTGCGAGAGGGCAGAGGCCGGGCTGAGGGACCCCCCTCCCCCCTGAGTGCACAAATTTTTGTGCAGCGGACCTCCAGTTAGTTTATGAAACCCAATCTTATTTTATTCCTATCTCAGAGGAAGAAGGGCCCCTACTTCTCCTCAAGGCAAAAAACTGTGCTTTTAATATGTAAAGTTTATCATATGCCAAGCACACATCAATAAAGCTGTTCAAAATTTTTAAATTTTAAATTCATTCACTTCTTAATCTCTTACCATCTGTTTTTCACAGTCATTATTCTCCTGAACCTCTTCCAGCTAGGCTCAACAATTAATATCAAGTTGCCAAAACAAAAGTAAGTTTTCAAAACACAGTTTGGTGGTTCCTCAGAAAAGTTAATCATAGAATGATCATATAACCCCACTATTCTATTTCTACATATAAACTCTAAAAACTTGAAAACAGATATTTAAAAAGTACATGTACATGGTCACAGCAACACTATTCACAATAGCCAATAGGTAGAAACAGCTCAAATACCTATCAGAGGATAAATGGATATAACATTTGTAATATATATGGAATCCTATCTAATAATAGACAAACATGGTAATTGACCGTACCTTCGCGATGCCTCCCATTAGCTAATCAGCATGATATGCAAATTAACCGCCAACAAAGATGGCGGCTAATTTGCATACTGCAGGCAGGGTGGGACAGCGTGAGTGCGAGCCGCCATCCAGGCCCCTGTGTGCAACCCCAGAAGCTGCCTGCCTGCTGCCCATGATCAGATCAGATCCCAGGCCGCAGGCGGGCCCCAGAAGCCCAAGAAGCCACCTGATATGGCAGTAACTCTATCAGTAAGCACTCTGAAAGTCAGTGGCATAAATGCACCAATTAAAACACAGATTGTGAGGGTGAATCAAAAACAAAACCCACTTTAAATATAAAGACACATATAGATTAAAAGTAAATGAATTAAGCTGCAGCCTGTTTTGCTCAGTGGATAGAGCATTAGCCCGTGGACTGAAGGGTCCCAGGTTCGATTCCAGTCAAGGACATGTACCTCAGTTGCTGGCTTGATCCCCAGTCCCTATCAGAGCATGTGCAGGAGGCAACCAATCAATGTGTCTCTCCCTTTCCCTTCATTCTCTCTAAAATTCAATGGAAAAATATCCTTGGGTGAAGATTAACAAAAACAAAGTAAATGCATTAAGTAATATTAAAGACATTATAAGAAAAATATATTCCAAATTTTGTTAGTTGTATAATGGTTATGTTTAAATTATTAACACTTAAGAAACTGGGTGAAGGGTACATATAATATGCTGTAGTATTTTATAGTTTTTTTTACATGTATGAGATTATTTCAAATTAAAATATTAAAAAATTAAAACTTAATAAAATATTAATTGAAATATATCTGCATTACATGAAAAATCTCCTAATTGCTTCTAGCATAATTCAGTAAATTGTGCTAAAATTTACAAGGGTTCAATTAAAAAATATCTTAATTCTAAATGATATAATAGAAAATATATAATAGTGCAGTTATAAGCACTTATCTGAAAATAAAAATTTAAAGAAGTGAATTTAAAGAAGGGATTAGCCAAGGAAAATATATGCACAACCCATGGACACAGACACCAGTATGGTGATGGCCAGAGAGAAGTGGGGGGCAAGAGCTGGGTAGAGGGGGCAAAAGGGGGGAAATAGGGACATCCTATATAATACAGTAATAATAAAAGGCTAATATGCAAATTGACTGAACGGCAGCATGACCGGTTGCTATGATGCGCACTGGCCACCAGGGGGCAGATGCTTAATGCAGGAGCTGCCCCCTGGTGGTCAGTGCACTTCCATATGGGGAGTGCCACTCAGCCAGAAGCTGGCTCATGGCTGGCCAGCGCAGAGGTGGTGGCAGGAGCCTCTCCCACCTCCGTGGCAGCACTAAGAATGTCCAACTATCAGTTTAGACCCGATCCCTTGGGGGGACTAAGCCTTTAGTCGGACATCCCCTGAGGGCTCCCTGGCTGCCAGAAGGATGTCTGACTGCAAGCTTAGGCCTGATCCCTCGGGCAGTGGGCCTAAGTCGACAGGTGGACATCCCCCAAGGGGTCCTGGACTGCAAATGGGTGCAGGCCGGGCTGAGGGACACCCCCCCCCCAAGTGCACAAATTTTTGTGCATGGGCCTCTAGTATTATTATATTATTATAATTATTATAATAATATAATAATTATAATTATTTATAGTATTATAGTATTATAATTATTATAATACTAGAGGCCCAGTGCACAAAATTTATGCATGGGCCTGAACCCTCTCACAATCAGGGATCTTTCGGGGGATGTCCGACTGCCAGTTTAGGCCCGATCCCGCTGCGGATCGGGCCTAAACAGGGAGTTGGACATCCCTCTTGCAATCCGGGACTGCTGGCTCCTAACTGCTCGCCTACCTGCCTGATTGCCCCAACCACTTGCCTGCCTCATTGCCCCAACTGCCTTTCCTGCCTGCCTGATCACCCCTAACCACTTGCCTGTCTGCCTCATCGCCCCTAACCACTCTGCCTGCCTGCCTGATCGTCCCTAACCGCTCCCTGGGGGGTGGGGCCAGCTGGGGCAAGGGGCTGTGGTGTTCTGGTCTCTGGTCGTTCTGGTCGTTCCACTGTTTCAGTCACTGGGCTTTTATTATATAGGATATGGAATATTATTCAGCTGCAAAAAGCAACACAGTACTGATAAATGCTACACTATAGACAAACCTTGAAATCATTATTCTACATGAAAGAAGCCAGGCTCACAAAAGGTCACATGTTGTATGATTCCATTTATATAAAATATTCAGAATAGGAGGCCTCCTGCCTCCTACTTATAATCACACTGGGGGTGTAGATTTCAACATATAAATTTTGGTGGGTGGAGACACAAATTTGTCACTCTGACAAAAATCTGACACCCATTTTACACAGATCTTCATAGGGAAACGTTAAGATGATGAAACCCATGGTTGCTGTTCAGAACACCACAATACTCTTCATTTGCTCCCTGTGGTGGACTAATGGCCTGACTGCCCACTCAGCCTCCTTTCTTCCCCCCTCCAGTGTCTCTGTTTACACTGTGAAAGCTGGAAGGCTTAAAAGCTGCCTTCCCAGACTCCTTTGTATCGAGGAGAAGGATACCGATTATGTCCCACCAATTAGATGCACTTGTGCAAGGCAGAAGTGGGGCAGAGGACTTCCTTACCCGCTTTGGACTGTTTTTTTTTCTTTCCTCCTGGAAAACATTATCTTGGATATAGGAGATCTTTCTAAGGCAGGGTTCCAGTGTCTATTGGAGAAGCAGTTGTGACGGAGGCAGTGGGAGGTAGTAACCTCCTTGTTCTGGCTTCCTGATCCTTTGAAAGTACCATGAAAACCATGCAATGCAGGGTCCTTGGCCACAGGGTGGTGAATTCTTCTACTCAAAATCTCCAGGGGTGGCCTCATAGGTGGTAACTCTCCAGGAGTTGGTCCTACTGTTACCTTTTTGTTCTTCCCACGCTTCCAATGATTTTTACTAGCATCAAATTTTCTTCATTAAATCCCTTCTTCTGTAAAATAGCTAACATGGTTTCTCTTTCCTGTACTGGACCCTAATAAATACACTATCCTACTTTCTACTCCCAGGAGTTAGAATGAAATATTAATGATTTTATGCCCCAGGAATGCCCAAATCCTACTCTATATATATTCCCTTGCATTGGAGTTTCTGAAGGAGCCATCTAAAAATAGACTAATAAATTCAAATGAAAGTACCACTTCATTACAAGTTGTGCACAAGCTTAAAATGCAAATATGATGCCTCAGAAAAGGTTACAGTGGAGCTTGGGGCATCCTGACCCAAGTCTTCATCTGGACATCTTATCACTTAGGCAGGAAGGAAGTTGAAGCGTGCGTCATCAGAGTCATCTAGAATCCACTTATTCATCCACCTATAGAACTAGGAGAAGAAAAGAAGAGGTTTATGCATCTTAAAATATAGTAACCTTGCCCACTAATCAGCACGGCCTAATCAATTGTCCTCAACCCTGACCACTCAAACTAATAATTCTTCCCAGGGGAAAATTAGGGAAGGGACAGAGAAAACTGGGCGGGTCATGGGAAGAGGGGTGGGTGCATAGGAAGGGGCTGACCAGGAAGAGCAGAGGGGCAAGGACTGGTGCACATCCCTTGGTGAGTGTTATGGTCTCCTCTTCTGCTCCGTGCAAATGCTCTAATGTGTGTTTACATATTGTCTGTCCCTCTGAAGTCACTTGCAGAACTAAATCCTTCCAAGTTGCCTAAACTTGTGATAGATGAGAGTGTGTGAAGGAAAAGAGGGTAAGAGAGGTGGGGAAGATGGTGTGTGGGTTGTGGTATGAATAAGGCGGGAGGTGTTGATCACCATCATGAATTCTGAGTGAATTTTTAAGATTAATTGGCCTTAATGGAAATACTAGCAGAGACAGTACCATAATATACTGATTTTCTGGGAGGGAGAGACCGCAAGCAGAAATCCTAGATGCACCTCTAACAGGCTGTTTGACTTAACCAATCAGGGAGGGAATGGGTGATATGAACTTTAAAGTTCTTTCTAACTACTCTGTACTGCAAACTGGAAACATCTCAGAGTTTTTTCATTCTCCAAAAAGCTTCTCACTCAAATACATCAACAAACACTTCCCTCAATGCTGGTAATAGCTAGCTTCTGAAAGACACCTACCCATTCCCTTTATTTTTGCTTATGCTAAAGAACAGAAATACAGCCTGGCTGGTGTTGCTCAGTGGTTGAATGTTGACCCACAAGCCGGGAGGTCAGGGTTTGATTCCCTATCAGGGCACATGCCCAGGTTGTAGGCTCAATACCCAGTAGGGGACGTGCAGGAAGCAGCTGATCAATGATTCTCTCTCATCATTGATAGTTCTATCTCTCCCTCTCCCTTCCTCTCTCTGAAATCAATAAAAACATATATTTTTTAAAAAAAGAACAGAAATACATCTTTCTGAAAGCAAAAAAAGGAAGACTTCAGAATTTATTTTTTTAATTCAAATTGATCCTTTGTGAAAACAGGCCAGAGAAAGTCAGGAAAGTTAAAATATCTAGAAAACAAAATCCTATTTTGTTTGTATTGTTTATATTGTTGAATAATCTGATCATAAATGACTCAAGTTTATAGCCATGTCCTTAACTATTACTCTCACAAACTTTAGAGCTTTGTATTAATACTGTCCTTGAGAATCTATTCCAAGAATTATGTCATCTCCACCAGAGATGAAATTTCTTAGGGAAAAAACTCTCATTAACACCTACAGCCTTCATAGCATAGATGCCACATAGTGGACTCTAGGAAACGCTGGATGAATGGAGAGATGGCGGGATGGGTGGTTAGACAGATGGTTGCACAGATGGCAGGATGGATAAATATGATGAGTTAGTTTTGTTATCTCAATCAATACACTCCTTTGGAAATGCTTCAAGATGACTCTGTGTAATGTTGAATTCTGTTGAAAGAGAGTCAGGAGGAGCCAGAAACTATAGTAAACCCAGACAAAACACAACAAAACATAGTATTAAAGGTTTTTTTAAAATGTTACATTCTAAAGTCAATAACCCTGATTAAATATTTTTCTTTTTCTATTTTAAGACCCTATTTTTCATTTCTTATATGTCAGTACTCTCAAAATAATGCTGTCAATGTTAGCTCCAAGAAGGGTGTTAGAATGCCACTATGCTGTAGTCTAGATCCTAACTACTCTAAGTATAATCCGCCAAACAGCAGCATCCCCATCTCCTGGGACTGTGTTATAAACACAGAATCTCAGGCTCCTCCCCAGACCATTAAACCAGAATGTGCATGGTAACAAGTTCCCCAGGTGATCCCACACACCAGGGATTTTCGACTGGTGTGCGGCAAGAGGCACACAGGTGTGCCACAAGAATTTTTATAACATGCAATACCTGACTATTTAGTCAGGGGCACTGACCGCTTTACCCTTAGATTGTCAAATAAAAAGATGACAACAGCCAACATAACAATAAGCCATCCGGTGAGAATGTCAGATTGGCAAAAAATAAACTTTTTGGTGTTTGCTTTCTAATGAGTTTTCTGATTTCACTGACAGTGTCCTCCGCTCTGCATCAGGTCAGCTGCTGATTTTCTCAGGCAGCCCCACCCTGCGGCAGTGCTGAGCTAAGAGGTCTCCGGTAGGGATACTCAGCAGCCCCAGGCAAGAAAGCCATAGACTCCCATTGTTCTTACCCAAAGTTCAACAGCCTTTCATGAACAAATGCTTCTCAATTTGTCCTTTGCCTTTGTCAGTTCCCAGAGACCCTCTGGTAGGTTTTTGGATCATTTTCTCCAGTTGTTTTCTTTTGTTTTTTAAAAATATATTTTTTTATTGATTTCAGAAAGGGAGAGAGAGATATAGAAACATCAATGAAGAGAAAGAATCATTAATTGGCTGCCTCCTGTACACACCCTACTGGGGATCAAGCCCACAACCTGGGCATGTGCCCTGATTAGGAATTGAACCATGACCTCCTGGTTCATAGGTCGATGCTCAACCACTGAGCCACATCAGCTGGGCCCCAGTTGTTTTTGAGGGAGAGGATTTGTCATCTCCTCCACTCTTGCCCAAGTCCTGCCTCCTATTCACTTCTATAGGTTTTGAGTTTCTCATCAGTAAAACTAGGTCTTCCTCCCAAATCCTCTGCTATTTCCACTGGGCCAGGATTTCCAATGGTCTCGAGGAAATAGAGGAGTATTAGAAGATGATCCAGTATGTGTCACCTGAGATTCAGGTATTAGCAACCTCACCCTATGCTGAGTATTTTAGAAGGATATGGGGTGGCTCAGAGATAAAACTGCCACTAGCACAAATTTAAAAGGATGCTCCTTCCCCAAATAGAAAATTATTATGTTAATTATTGTACAGCTAAGCACCATACTCAGGTCAGCCAGGGGAAGTAGGCAGGTAACTATCTCACCTGTACAGGAAGGAGAAAAGAAGGGAGAGAGTAAGGAGTGAAGGAATAAAATGAAGGGTAGGAGAGGTTTTGACATAAGAAATGGTCAAACCTGTAGAGAATTTTTATGAGTTTATTTGAGCCAAACTGACAATTGCCAGGAAGCAAAATCTCAATGGATGAAGAAAATGCACTGGAGAATGGCAGTTTTGCAGCTTATTTTATACATTAAAATTAAAGGAAGAGACATAAGGAGGGTTACATCAACTCCATTGGTGGTAAATTAAGGGAGAGGGAGAAAGCAAAGTGGGAAAATCACTGGGATTGGATAGAAAGTAAAATGGAGAGACACACTTCTTTTACAGTGGTGTGTGCAGGATACTTAATAATTAACATTTACAGCACCTAGAGATGGTATGGGGGATAAAATAATAATGGGTGGTTTTGTGTCTTATGCTCTGCTGCAGCCCTTGTATAGTGAGGGGTGTGGGAAGCAATTATTCTGACATTTCAAGATATTTATCTTATATGTAAAGAGACAATAGACAGGTTTACTTAAAATAAAGGTTGATATTTGTCAAGGAAACTACAGGCCTAGGATGTAACTATCTATAAATTTTTCTCTCTTTTCCATGTCCAGCACGGCTAAAGAGTGGTCCGGTTCCTGAGTAGGGGCGACAGGAGATTGAGAAAATGAAAGAGACAGACACAAATACAGTAGGGAAAGCTGGGACTGGGTGGGACTACTGTCCTCTGATGGGGAGACAGGGACCCAGAGCCAATACAGCGAGTTTATTTTATACAACAAAAACCAGGAAGTTTTACTAAAGGTCAACACAAAGGAAATTATGTGCATTCTTGGGTGGGCCCGAGTCATTTTCATTCCTGGTGCTTGGCTGGATTTAGATAACAAAACCCACCCCCTGGTGCCTGGGCTGAAGGTCAGGCTGACAACACTCCTGCCTCTGGCAAGGTGTGTTTCCAGGACGTGGCTCTGCCAACGCCACTGGATTCAGCTGACAATAATTAAAGAAATGCTCATGTGCCTTCCCAGGTGCTCTCTACAACTACTTACCATGAGTTTGTAGGGCCTGCCATGGAGCCTCCCCTGAGCTTGTCAGGATTAGCATGTGATCCCTTTTTCACCCACAAAGGAATGGTTAGATTCCATAAATCAAGCTGATTTTTAAAATTGGTGGCTCAAGTATATGTGTCCCACTCAAAATGAATTAAAACTAAAGCTTCTTCCTTCACCTGACCAGCGTGGCTCAGTGGTTGAGCATCAACTTATGAACCAGGAGGTCATGTTTCAAATCCTGGTCAGGGCACATGCCTTTGTTACAGCTCAATCCCTAGTAGGGGGTACGCAGGAGGCAGCTGATCAATGATTCTCTCTCATCATTGATGTTTCTATCTCCCTCCCTCTCCCTTCCCCTCTGAAATCAACAAAAATATATATTTTAAAAAAAAAGCTTCTTGCTTCAATACTGTTATAGTCAGAATGTTTCTATCTCCCTCAAAATTCATATATTGGAATCCTACTGTACAATATGATGGTATTAGGAAGTAGAATTTTGGGGGTGATTGGGTGATTAGGGTGAAGCTTTCATGAAGGGGATTAGTGTTCTTTTTCTTTTTTAATTTTGGACATTTTAATGAGTTAAGGGGAAATGGGAGAAACCACACTATTTTGTTGTTGTTGTTGTTCTCAAGATATTTCTCTTCTCAAGATATTTCTCTTCTCAAGATCTTCTATTGTTTTTTTTTATTGTTTAAAGTATTACATATGTCTCCTTTCCCCCCCGATTGCCCCCCCCCCAGCGACTCCCACCCCCAAGGACAAGCCTCCACCGCCTCAGTGTCCATGTCCATTGGTTATGCTACTATGCATGCATACAAGTCCTTTAGTTGATCTCTTACCCTCTCCCCTGCCTTCTCTCTGAGGTTGGATGGTCTGTTCAGTGTTTCTTTGTCTCTGAATCTATTTTTGTTTATCAGTATATGTTGTTCATTATATGAGTGAGGTCATGTGATATTTGTCTTTTTTCAACTGGCTTATTTTGTTTAGCATAATGCTCTCCAGTTCTATCCATGCTGTTGCAAATGGTAAAAGTTCCTTCTTTTTTATAGCAGCATAGTATTCCATTGTGTAGATGTACCACAATTTTTTAATTCACTCATCTGCTGATGGGCACTTAGGCTGTTTTCAAATCTTAGTTATGGTAAGTTGTGCTGCTATGAGATTAGTGTTCTCATAAAAGAGACCTCACAGAAATCCCTCTCCCCTCCACTACATGAAGGCACAGAGAGAAGCTGGCAGTCTGCAACCTCTCAGAGGGCCTCCTCCAGAACCTGACTATGCTGGCACCCTGATCTTAGATGTCCAGCCTCCAGAACTGTAAGGATACATTTTTGTTGTTAATATGCTGCCATGTTAAAGAGAAAATTGCAGGCCCAAATGGCATCACTTGTGCTAAAGCCTATGATACCAAACCTAGACATAATACCTGATCTAATTGCAGTTTTGGTCTTCAGCAGAAATGTAATCTTAATCAACCAGTCTGGAATTCTCTGGTCAGCACCAAGGAGGTGATCTGTAATGTGGGCCCTCTCTACCCCAGCCTCCCACCCCCCATAGGAAGAAGAGGCAATCTACAAGATAAAACCATTGCTCATCCCTTATCCTCCCATAAAGGAAGATGTCCTGGTCTAAAACTAATGCTTTCTTTTTCTTTGCTACTAATTCCCCTACCACACCCTTCTTCCTGTAAAAAACTTCTATTTTGTAAAATCTCTCAGGGTCTCTCTCTGCTTGCAGGTGAGATGCTGCTCAATTCATGAATCATTTAAGAAAGCCAATTAGATCTTTAATTTTTTTTTTTTTTAACACCAGACTGTGGTGTTTTGTTATAGCAGCTGGAATGAATACATAAACACACCTCCATCTTTTAGGCCCTTCTAAAGGAAGTTTGCAAAGGCTCTGACAAACAGGGGCTGTGGCTACATGCTCACATGTACCTACATTCCTGGCTGCTCAGCCACATCCTGATACTGGAGCATACACACCTTGGCAGTAGGCACACTTGTTGTCCTCAACCCTACTCCCCAGCCAAGGCAATTGTCTGGATGAGTTTTCTCTCAGACGCTCTCTCAGAAGCAGAAGAATGAAAGAAGCAACCTCAGCAAATACCTGGGGTTGCACAGAAACAGGACCAGGCTGTGCCCATGCAGGCATCAATGAGATAAAGTGCACGTGCATGCCGATCTCCAAAATGAATGTTTCTGGATGCTGATACAAGTCCGCTTCATCAAGAGATTTCTGCTGCTTTAAGATGCAGCCAGAAGTCAGAGACTCTCCATGCTCTACCCCCATTTTCATAGGACTCAGGTACACAGCATGAATGCACCACCTGAACAGCTACATGAGGGAAAGCTTTAATCCAGTGAAGCTCAAACTGCTCACTGCACAACAGCCAGTAAGTCACGTGACAAGGAGTTGGCACAAGGAAAGCAACTTTATTCAGAAAGCCAGCAAGCCAAGAAGATGGCAGACTAGCACCTTAAAAAACCATCTTAAGAAAGTAAAGAATTCTGTCTTCTTTAGTGTCAGAGGAAAAATGAAACGGAGGGGTTTGAGGTCAGGAGGGGATTGATGACTGCAGACATCTGCACATCAGCAAGGGCCCAAGGGGGATGGTGAAACTTTTTTTTAGTCAACAAACTCGGGTTACTGTGGTATCAGTCACGAGGTTCCTATAAATCCTTTTGATAAACAATCATTATTTTTGTACATACCTTTCTTATCTCCTTGGGGAGGTTGTTTCAGTAATTCCTAGGCTATAAGTTAGATTCCTTTAATGATTTGTGTATCAATGTGCAGGACTCAGAAAAAGTTGCTAAGCAACAGGTTATGGGAAACGAGTGGGCTCCAGCAAGAGGGAGTCGAGAAGACTGATTATTCTATTACAGCAGTGGTTCTCAACCTTCTGGCCCTTTAAATACAGTTCCTCATGTTGTGACCCAACCATAAAATTATTTTCGTTGCTACTGTTATGAATCATAATGTAAATATCTGATATGCAGGATGGTCTTAGGCGACCCCTGTGAAAGGATCGTTCGCCTGCCAAAGGGGTCGTGACCCACAGGCTGAGAACCACTGTATTACAGGCTGGATAACCACAAATTTAAAGCACAGGAAAAAGAGCAGTTTGAAAGACAAGGGAAAGAGGGTACCACTCTGGGATAAATGGACTTAACCCATATTTAATTACTGCAGTCATGAGAGGAAGAGGCAAATTTATTTCCAATTTCTTAGAAAGGTATTTGATTTCACATGTGTTAGGAGGAATGTAGGGGCCCTCAAGGATCCCTAAGAACATGATAAGGGTCATGTGTCAGGTTCGGGAGCAGCAGTCTCCTCGCTTCCCCTTTTCATATGGGCCATCCTGCAACATTAGAGCCAAATGTTTTGGAGCCCAGGCTCTGGGGCCAGAGCAGTGCAGGGAACATCTGTCCCTGGCTCTGTCACCTACTGGTTGTGTCTTGCTCATGTTTCTTAATTTCTCTGCGACTCAGCCTCCTCATCCATAAATGGGAGTTCATTCATGCCATCAAAATTTATTGAGCACTTACTATGTGCCAGATAATTCTAGGCACTGGGAATTCAGCCAGGACACACGCACAGCATCACAGGTTGTTAAGAAACTCACCCCCAACTTCATGTCTGGCCCAACCTTTACCCCAGGACCCTCTGCCACAACATAGCAACAAAGGGGGTGAAGCCTGGCAGAGCAGGGGCCTCTGGAAGCCTGCCAAGGTGCCCTGCCTGTGTCTGTGGGTGCCTGTGCTGAAACAATTGGTAACTGGGTTTTCATATGGCCTCTAGGTACAATAAAAAATAAACAGGCAAAATCCCCTTTAGGTCCTGATAAAGGAGACAGACAACAAACAATTATGCATTATGTATTTTACAGTGTAATACATGCTATGGAGAGAAACAGGAAGGAGGACCTAGAGCAGTGGTTCTCAACCTTCTGGCCCTTTAAATACAGTTCCTCATGTTGTGATCCAACCATACAATTATTTTCGTTGCTACTTCATAACTGTAATGTTGCTACTGTTATGAATCGTAATGTAAATATCTGATAGGCAGGATGGTCTTAGGCGACCCCTGTGAAAGGGTCGTTCGACCGCCAAAGGGGTCGCGACCCACAGGTTGAGAACCGCTGACCTAGAGTGTCAGGTTTAAATAAGATGGTCAGAGAAGGCCCACGGAGAAGGAAACGCTGGGGAAGAGACCTGAAGAAGGGGAGGGAACATGAGGGCATGTCGGAGGAGCAGCAGAGCACAGACCTGGGAACCCCAAGGAGCATAAGTGAGCCTAGCGTGGAGGGAGATGATGAAACATAATAGTAGGACCTGCCTAGGACAGTTGTAAAGATGACATGGACTGCGTTTAGTTAATTGAATGATCCTAACTCTAACCTTTAGAATAAGGTCTGACTATGTTAAATTTTAAATTATATGTTTTTTAAAAACTTAGTATGTTAACCATTGCTTCAGAAGTATGCCCCATTGAACAAAGTTCCGATGTTTTCCCCAGGGCTATAATTTCATTCCTCAAAACACCCTCTGAGGATGCTTTGGTATCTCATGAGTTTCATCACGACCTGCGTGATCCAGCACTTGGGGTAACAGGGCTCCTTCCATATCCCAGGACCCCGACCACATCACATCCTGTGTGTTTCTCCTCCAAGGAAAGATCCCATAATATTTAGAAGTTCAGAGTTTGAGTTGTAATCCTTAATAATCACTCTCCACATCTTGCCTTAGAGATTCAAGATAAAGTAACATCTCCATCCACTCTAATATTGTTGCCTCCATCCCTTCTTCCCTAAATATCTTTCCTACTCCTCTGCATTTGCCCAAGGGCTTTAAAGGCTCCCCCTTGGGCTGTTTCTAGCCTGTGCTCAGCACATCTCCCTGGTATACCCCCAGTCAGCAGTGACCTACCCATGACAAGGGTGGTGGCCCTTATCTCCATCACTGAGGGGCTCCAGTTCTAAGGGAGGGTGTAGTCTGTGAGGCAGATGTGGGTGTCCAAAGAGTTGTAAAATCCCAGATGAATACACACACACACACACACACACACACACACACACACACACACAGTGTAACCAGTAAGTCCTGTCCCACAGATTCAGAGTACGAATGTACTTTTTTTTTTTGCTTGAATACTCAAACACTCTTCATTAGCAAGAGATGGCATCTTGGCTTGTTTTCCACTCTAAGTAGTCCAGCCATCTCCCAAGACTTCATACGATCTTCAGACCTGCCCCTCTGCACCAAGCTGAAAAAGAAGTGGATGGATGGGCCCTGAACCACCATGTCTTCTACAGTGTCACTTTGGGGGCTTGTTTGGACAAGTCTTTGTTTCAGATGACACCCGCATTCTCAGAAACTTCCCTTCATTCTTTTTACTATGCCAGGATAGCTGGCCCAGAAGAGCAACTAGTATGAATGAGGCAGGAACCAGCCCAAAATAAAAAACTTTAAGGTCTTGATCCAGGTCATCAGCCTAGACATCCCTCATCTGTAAGTTGATTTTATGCTAGGAACTGCATAGCCCCTCCCTGCCTTGGGTCTACTGGGAGCCCTCACCCTCCCTCAGCAGGTCCAGGGAGCAGAGTCTGGAACCTTGGCCCCTTGGACCTCAGGCAAATCATTTGTTATCTTCCCAGAAAACCAGTTTCCCCAGGTAGCAGTCTTGCTGGATGACAGAATTCAGGTATGCCCCAAGCCCAGAACAACGGGTGCCCATAAAGCCTCCCTTAAATTACTAAAGGGACCGCTGAGGAAACAGCATGGCAGACAGATGAGCCTCTCTTGATAGTACATATGCCCAGACATTTCAGACGAAAAACGAAAGGCTGGTGGCCAAAATCAGAGCCCTTTGCTTCTGCCACGTTTTGATTTGATCTGTTCTAACATCACAATACATTTCATTAATTTCCCTTTTTGGTCTGATTTGGGTGAGCCCAGGAAGACTCGAGTAATGAAGAAGTGCAGCCAGTAGTACAGATAGTGTAACTCTTCTTTAAACATGTCAGTTACTGACAGCTTTCAGAAAGCTATTTTGATAAACTCCATTCTCTCCTCAGTTGAACATGTTTGTTAAAAGCAAATTGCTACCCGCTGGAAGCCCCCAAGACCCTCCTCGGCTGCAAGAGGAAAGTGTGGCTGCGGTGGGTAAGCGATGCCCAGGGCGCACAGACATTAACCTGTTTCCTCTCCTGCGGAAGGGATAGAGGGATGCGTCCTTCACTCGTGATTGTGCATTCTAGCCTAGAGACATAAGGCTCTCAGACGCATGGCGTGAATAAGCTGAGAGAAACACATTCTGCTCACCAGAATTGTTAAACAGCTTAGGAAACAACCCTTGGGGAGGGGCTGATCCCTGGCCAGCAGCATCCGCAGTCGTCTTAATCTCCAGATCTGCCTCCACACGTCTTTTTGTCTGCAGCTTATTGAAAACCTCAATTTCCTCTCCAAGGGAAAACTGATTAAAAGTCGGCTTTCTCAGACTCTGACTCATGCACTCCTAAGCCAGGGATAACAAACAGGTTCTCATCTACAGGGTCAACTCTGATCAATAATGGATTCTGCATCTTCACGCGGCTCACAGCCAAGAATAACATCTGCTTAGTCACCGGGGGGCGGGACGGAGTGAGGAGCTTGTCTCATACACCTGTGTTCTCAGCACCTCAAACAGTGCCCGGCTCACAGAAGGGACTCGGTCAACGTGGGTGGGATGAAGGAGCGAATGAACAAATGAGTCTATCACCTCCAGCTTATATCATTGAAAAAGTTCAGGGTTATAGAAATCACACTAAACTAGGAGACGTTGGTTCCAGGGCTGCCAACTACCTGGTTAAGTCTCTTTACCATTGGGTCTCAATTTCCCTGTCTTTAAAATGAACACAGTAATATTCTCCCTGATCGATCAGCAGTTGAAACCCTGCATTTTACCATAAACGGCCCAGTTTCATAATATTTTTCTGTACTGAGTCCATCAATTCGACTTTCCCATCAGCCTTGCAGAATAAGCCTGCTTCCTGTAGCCTGTCAGACCCTCAGGACTTCCTAGAGACACACCTGTTCTTTCTCAGGTGTGGCCTTCTCCTAAAAGCAGCCTCAGAAGGACCAAGAAAGACCAACAGTCAGAATGTCAGAAAAGGTAGTTGGCAATGCATAGACTCTTCGGTAGTGAAATTGTTAACTCCTGAGTGAACTTTACAATAAGGTAACAAAAAGAAAGCATGAATAATCTGAGTCCTATGCAGTGACATTTAGATACAAGAGGTTTGCTGAGCTGTCTCCATGACAACCAGAGGCAGAGTGGCAGGAGCATAACCGTCTGCAGCCCGTTTCCGTCAAAACAAGCTCTCGCTTCATTACATCTCTTCTGGATGGGGCTCTCTGGGTTCCACCAAAAAAATCATATTTACTTTATTAGAGTCGTAAATGGTTTAAATGAATTCAAAAATAAAATAAAAATCCCAGGGACTTTAGAGAATCACATTCAAAATGGTCGAGCAGCATGCCAGCTCCTCAATGACCAGAGCCCATTCATCGCTTCACTCTGTCCTCGGCTCGGATCTTGCCAAAGGCTTTCCATTCACTTGGAATATCACACAGAAAACGTCTGCACGACCTAGTCCCACATGAGCTCCCCCATGCATCTGCTACCACACTGCCCTCACCCCCTCTGCTGTAGGCATGTTATTCTCTTCTTAAAAAATATTTTTTTATTGATTTCAGAGAGGAAGGGAGAATGAGAGAGATCGAAACATCAATGATGAGAGAGAATCGTTGATCGGCTGCCTCCTGCACACCCCACACTGAGAACTGAGCACACAACCCTGGCATGTGCCCTTGACCGGAATCAAACCCGGGACCCTTCAGTCCACAGGCCGATGCTCTATCCCCCGAGCCAAACCAGCCAGGGCGGCATGCTATTCCTTGAACAGAGATCCCCTGCTCCAGACCTTTGCACGTGCTGTGCCTCATCCTGGAACACTTTTCACTAGACATGCATTAGACATGCACGAGAATCTCTCCTTCCTTTCTGTCAGGGCTCTGCTGACATATTAGCTTATCAAAGAGGACTGCCCTGGCCATTCTGTTTGAATGGGCACCTCCAACCCCATCATTCTCAATTTTCTAACCCTTTTAACATTTTTCTTCATTGATCTTATACCATCTGACATTTTTATATGTGTGTGAACATACAGATGCACATATTTGTTTATTTACTTTTGGAGTATCTTTTCTTATCAGAATGTAAGCTCCTGAAGGCAGGCACTTTGCTTTGATTTCACTGCTATACCCAATGCCTAGAGTAGTGCCAGGTGCGCGCTTAATAAAAATGTGTTGAATAAATGAATAAACCTCTCTACAGCCACTCTCCCATCACACTCATCCACTCCTTCCCCATAAGCCATGACACACCACATCTCCAAACCTGGGCCCATTGCTGTCCCTCCACCTAGAACACCTTTTCCTTTGTTCATGGTTCCCAGAGGGAATCTGTCTACCACATGCAAGAGTGGAACTGGATGGGAGGAAAGGACAGGCAGGGGACATGGGGAGCTTGCCAGAAAAAGGTTGCAGCAGAAAGGAACTATGGGAAAAACAACAGGAGAATTGTATGAAAAAGTTGCTTCAGGGAATGAGAAGGGAAAGGATGAGGGGCGCTCTGGAGAGACTGTCCTCACTACCCTCAGCCTTGCGCCTCAGACGTGCACTTAAGTGTGTGCGTTATTGCAGCATTGAGGATGAAGTCCTCACTTCTCTCTTCTCAGATTTTCAGCCATCAGAATGTTTCTTACCTATTAGACGCCCACCCAGAGGCTCCCCCAGCCAAACCTTCTGAGTTCATGTCCCCCTGCAACCCTGGGGAGGTCTTCTGTCCAGCATTAGAGAGAAGTGGGTCCCCCTCCCTCTACAACCCCCACCCCCCTGCCCCACACACACTTTTTTCTCCAACTCAATGTAAACTTTCTGGGGAACAAAGTTATATAGACTTTTGAGACATAGCTGAATCCTCACTCCAATATTTAGTATTTTATTTCATTGAATATAATCTGATGGAAGACATAGCATTATTTTCTCCACCGCTAACACCAGAAAAATATTGCCAATGAAATGAAGACACTGTCAATTGTTTAATGCATCCTGACTGCAGAGATCTGAGGATGTGAAAAAGGTGTCAAAGAATTGGTGAAATATGGAAGGTGTGTGGACTTAGACGAGTGGCTAAAGCTCTTTGAACTTCAGACTTTCCATTTGTAAAATGAAAAACATACCTTTTAATTCACCGAACAAATATTTATTGAGTGTTAAAGTATCGGGTTGTTTTGTTTGTGTGTTTTCTTTTTTTCATTGAATGGAATAGGAACTGGTTCTGATTGACTTAAGCAGAATGATATTTACCAGAAGGATTTGGGGAGCTCAGAGAATTAAAAAGAGGCTAGAGAAGCTAGGAAACCATGGCAACAGTATCCCACCAGGAAGGATCCTGGCAAGACAGAGATGCTGATACCCTAGGCTTCTCCTTCCTTGTTCCTGGGTGAACTCAGAAGCCTCTGATGGATGGAGTCTGCCCCCTGGTGTAGGGGTCTGGGTCAGCATCTGCCCCGTCTGGGTTCCAAATTAGGAGTTCAGCACTTGAATTTGCCATCTATACATAACAAGAGAGAGATAATCCCCTAAGGCAGTGGTTCTCAACTTTCCTAATGCCTCCACCCTTTAATACAGTTCCTCATGTTGTGGTGACCCCTAACCATAAAATTATTTTTGTTGCTACTTCATAACTGTAATTTTGCTACTGTTATGAATCGTAATGTAAATATCTGATATGCAGGATATATTTTCATTGTTACAAATTGAACATAATTAAAGCATAGTGATTAATCACAAAAACAATATGTAATTATATATGTGTTTTCCGATGGTCTTAGGCGACCCCTGTGAAAGGGTCATTCGACCCCCAAAGGGGTCGCGACCCACAGGTTGAGAACCGCTGCCCTAAAGTGATTTGATACACCTTTAGGAAGGCAAGAAAGGGAGATAGAATACTATATGGCAAAGCAAACATAGTTCTTAATAGGTGCCTGGCAATGCCCTCAAACAATCATGGTCCCTGCTTTCTTAAGGGTTAATCTCCAGTCAAAAAGGCAGGTATTGCAAAATAATGATGATGATGATAATAACAACAATGGGATACTTTCCATGAAGAAAACAAACTGCTATGGGACAGAATAGCTGGGGAGACCCACTACTTGGCTAAACTCAATGACCTATTTCCAGCCTCATTTTTCATTAGCTGTCAACAGCTTTTGACACAGTTGATCACCCACCCCCTCTCTGTGAAACACCATCTTCACTTGTCTTTGAGGAGGTCATGGCCTCATGATTTTCCTCCTCCTTCACTAGCTGTTCCTTTTCCTTTGCTGGATCCTTCACCTTCCCAACCGTTAAATGCTGGCAGACCTCAGGGCTCAGGCCCCTACTCTGTCTATACTCACTCCCCTGGTGGGGTCACCCAATTTTAAGGTTTTAAATAATACCTATTCTCTGAAGACTGACTAATTTATTTTTCATGCCAGAACCTCTGCACTGAACCCCAGACTCATATATCCAATGTCTAATCAGAGGTGCAAATTAATCATATCTAATTCTGACTCCTTGTTTTGCCTTTACCAAGCCTGCCCCATAGTCTTCCTTTCAGGCAAGGCAATGCCATCCTTCCACCAACCTGATGCCACCTTTGACTCCTGTCTTTTTCTCACACTGCACAGCTAATCCATTGGCAAACTCTGATGGCTCCAGATCTGACCAAACCTCACATCTCCAGCACCTCGGTCCACGCCCACCTCATCTAACCTGGGCTATGATACAGCCCCTAAATTGTTCCATCTGTCTCTGCCCTTGTGCCCCATACATTTGAGGATCAGCACAATGCCTTAGGTAACCCTTTAAAAATCTAACTTGAATCATTCACCGCCTCCCCTCAAAACCTTGTGATGGCCCACAAGTCCTCACACCCTTCCTCCTAACCTCTCCACACTTTGTCTCCTGGCTCTTTTGTTCATTCACTCTGCCCTGGCATGGTTTCCTCTTTCAAGTTTTTGCAATCGCTCTTGACTCCTCCCAGAATGTTCTTTCCTCCAGGTTTCCACATGGTGTGCTCCCTCACCTTTTCAGGTCTTTATCAAAATGTCATTGTCTCAGGCAGGCACTCTCTCACTGCCACATTTAAAATGGTACCACCACCACCCAAAAAATGCCCCCACGCGCCATCTCCTTCCCAATTTCCCATTTTACTTTCTCCACACCACTCATCACTCGCTGGCATAGTATATATTTTAACCTATCTGTATGTTCCTCACTAGAATGTAAATTGCATGAGGTCAGGGCTTACAACAATGCCTGGCACAGACAACGCTCTCAATAAACGTTTGTTGACTGAACTAGGTTGTCTAATATTTCTGAATATCAGTAAAGAAGATGTGAGCAATAACCCATGCCTACAATATAAGATTCACATGGGGCGCCAATGAAGTACTGTGACTTATAGTCTGAGCTGCACTATTTACACGCGAGGAAGTATGAGAACCTTCACTCCACGGGGCATATTTTGACACTCTGCCCATTTAGCAATCATTTATATGGACTAAAAAAGAAAAAGAAATGTTGTCTTGCTACCTTCAAAACAGGTTAAAGACCCAAAAATCTTTTCCTTCCCTCTAAATCAAAGGTACATTTCCTATCCTCTTCTCACTCACCTCATTACCCACCGTCCCCCAAATCCCACATGAAATAAAACCTGAAAACACCTATAAAGTAATGTTACTGAATAATAATTATTGGCAGCATTTCTGAAAACATGTTTTTAAAGCACCCAAATATTTTAGGAAAATGGAGCACCTGGTGAACTGAGCTAGTAGGAAGGAAGGAAGATAAATATGGGGGTGGGGGGGAAGCTGGCTGACCCCTGCTGTAGCATCAAGCCCACTCCTTCCCAAGACAAAGCCGAGCTGCAGTCACATTGCGTCAACCTCCAAACAAAGCAAGCTCGCACCTCTCCCACCTGGCAGGCTGGGAATATATCATTATGAGCCCACAGACAGCAATTGCACATCTTTCAGCAGCTTAGGAAAGGCAACCAAACAGAAGGTAATTGGATTCAGTGCAGTGTGTTAGGCAGGGGCTGACTTTCCAGCATTTGCGATTCATCAGGCGCTTCCTCTCTCTCCTGCTTCATGGCTTGCCTGTCCAATTAGACAAGTCAATTGCAGAATGGCTCCATCTTCCTGAAAATGCAGTTGGGAGGAAGGATCATTACGGAGGAGCGCCTGCCATGAACCAAGGCTTTAGAGCAGTGGTTCTCACTGCACATTAGAATCACCTGGGAATCTTTTGAAAATCCTGATTTTGGGGCCTCATCCTCCGGAAATTCTGTTTCTTTGTTACTAATGTTGTGGCCCCACCCCATAACAAAGAAACAGAATTTCCGGAGGAGGAGGGCCAGAAATCAGGATTTTAAAAAGATTCCCAGGTGATTCTAATGTGCAGCCAAGGTTGAGAACCACTGCTGTAGAAGACCTGGAAGAGAGTCTGCCATCTTGCTGCGACTTGTGTCCTTCAATCATGAGGTCATGCCTGGAACCCACAGCAATCAAGGCTGCCATAGGATGAAGCCTTGAGGGAGGGAGCCTGGGCATCAGGGCCACTGTGGGGATAATGTGATAATGGAGGAAGTGCTTGTTTTGTACCAGGACTGTGCTAGGCACCTTATTGGCATGCATTACCTAATTTTCTACCCACTCTAACCCTGTGAGGTTGTACTAATATGCTCACCATTCTACAGGTGAGGAAAGAGGCTCAGAGACGTTATGTGAGGCTTTAGTGTTACTCATGTGCTCGAACTATCAGCACTTAGGATTAAGGGGCTTTTCATGAAATGAAGCGCACAGATCCAACACACACACACACACACACACACACACACACACACACACACACCCCTTTGCCTCCTTGTAAAGAGCCACAGAGGATCTTGCTCTTATAGCTGTTGCTGCCTGTGGACATGACTAGAGGTCATCTGGCTGGGCTGCACTTTCAGGGCTTTTGACTGCACTCTGGCTGTGTGCCCCTCAAGAATACATCTTGATGTAGCTGAGAAGGTATGGTTTCTAAATCTGGGCTTTTATAAAGAAATATTGCCATCTAGTGGACACCTGCCCACACTATTTAAAATCTCTGAAAAATCCAAAAAGCCAGGGGGAGATGTACTTTGGATTTCAGTTGTTTTCTTTTAGCTTCAACTCTTTCAGCCTTGGTTGGAGGTCCCTTGTACGTATTACAACATTAAATAGACTTACTTCTTTTTGCCCTAGTCAGGTTGGCACAGTGGATAGAACATCAGCCTGGGGACTGAAGGGTCCTGGGTTCGATTCCGGTCAAGGGCATAAGCCTGGGTTATGGGTTCAATCCTCGATAGGAGGCATGCAGGAGGCAACCGATCAATGATTCTCTCTCATCATTGATGTTTCAATGTTGCTCTTCCTCTCTAAAAATATATATATTTTTAAAATAGAAATCTTTTTGTAGACACACATCAGTCCTCAGAATTTATATACATCTAAAAATAACATGACCACTGCCTACCACCCCCCTTACAAATCAAGACCTCTTCTTGTTTTCACCATCTTGATAAAGTCACCTCCATCAACCCAGTTTTTCAATCAAGCAATTTGGGATTTATTTTTACTACCTCCTTCTTCCTCACCTGCTCTCCCTGCCCCCAGCATACAGTCCCTCACCATATCTTGTCAATCTTAACTCCAAAGCATACTTTAAAACTGCCCACTCCTCTCTCTATTGCCTTGGTTATAATGCCAATTAAAACTAGCTGGCTTTATACAGTAGCCTCCTGGCTGATTACCTTCTTCTTATCTGGGTTCTGCCTAGATGCTAAACTCATCTCACATCACTCTACCACATTGCTCGGCATTCCTGCTACACTAGCCTGCTTTGGGATTTACACATCTGAAGCTCTTTCCTGCCTGGGACCTTCGACACATGCTGTTCCCATTGGCTGAGTTGCTCCTGGCCCTGCAGCGACTGCATTGCACCTCTTCATTGTTCAGGTCTGAACTGAAAGTGCTTGACTCTCAATGGAAATGGAGTCTCCAGTCTTCTTTTTCACGCCATTTGGGTTGGTCCTTTTGGGACACATCACTTTTTATAATTAGACATATGTGTATTTGTTCTATAAAAATGTTTTTCGAATCCTTGCCTACCTCATGACTATAAGTTCCACGAGGGGAAGAGCCATATCTGTTGAGTTAACCTCTGTATCCCTGCTTCCTGGCACAGAGTTTTCTGTACTGGAGATTAAAAAATTAGAAAGATTGAAAGCTTACTGTTATGGCACATATTACTACCCTTGTTGATAATAATGCTCTACTTTCTTTTAACACTTGGTTTATTAGAAATGCTGCTGTCCTTTCACTAAAGAGGATATACCAAAGATGGTGCTATAGATTATATGTTTGTACACGCCCCTCCCACCCCAATGCATATGTTAAATCCTAAGGCCCAATGTGATGGTATCAGGAGGTTGGCTCTTTAGGGGGTAATTAGGTCATAAAGGTGGAGCCCCAATGATGAGTGTCCTTAGAAGAAGAGGAGGAGAGCTAGCCCTTTATCTCCCTCTGCCACATGAGGCTTGAGAAGACAGTCATCTGTGCACCAGGAGGTGGGTCTTCACCAAGCACCCAATCAGGGGCACCCTGATCCTAGACCTCCAGCCTCCAGAACTGTGAGAAATAAATGTTTGTTGTCTGAGCCACCCCGTCTGTGTTATTCTGGCCTAGCAGCTCACACTGACTAAGACAAATGGCAAATGAGCTCATGAAAAGATGTTTGACCTTATCAGGTGTTAATCTCTCTACTCATTTCTACCATATTATTTTAATTATATTATCCTTTGCAGTTATACCAAATTGCTTGTCTTGGACACCACTCCTGTCCAATTCAGTCCCTAATTCTCATTTCCTGTATTACCAAACAGTCCACTGAAGTGTTTTACAAGCAAGAACAGTCCTTTCCTCCAAACTTGTGGCAACAAACCTCCTAGAATAAGGTTTTCAAGTTGAGGGTCCAGACTCATGAGTGAGTTAAGAAACCCATTGAGTGATTTAAGTTAGAAAATAAAAGATGCTAGCTGCAAGCAGTGTTTAAAATATTGACATTTTTTATCTCCACGAAACAGAAATATGAAGAAGGGAAGCTGTGTTTTTCTTCTCCCCATGTTTCCATCTCAACCGAAAAGAGAGCGCGCCCGCCCAGCTTCCAGGAGAGAGACTATTCCTGCCCACACTCTCAGCTCCCAAGGAGGGAGCCAGCAGGCGCTAATCCAAGAAATTGGAGCCTAATTTGAATTGGGCCACTTCTTCTTTTTTTTTTTTTTTTTTTTGCTGGTCAAGCAGCCAGGTGACTTCACATTTTATTAGCTACAGTGTAGACCCTAGAGCTGCCTGGGTTCCCCCTGCCCCCGGACCATAGGGTCAGGCCTTGCCAGGAGCCCCTGCCTTGGCCGCCTGCGCCCGCTGGAACTCCTGCTGCAGCTGCACAAGGGTCTCCCTCTGTTGCTCTGACTGCTGCTCCAGGTCCCGGAGCTGGGATTCATATCGCTTGATTTCAGCTGTGATATAGTCCAGTCTCTTGCCTACTGTGGCCCGAGCCTCCCCCAGCTCCTGTTTGACCAGCATGGGACCCAGAAGTTTAAAGACCACGTTGGACGCATCCAGCAAGGCCAGTTCCTCCTTCACGATATTATTTTCTGTTAGTTGTGCTTCAAGCTTCTGCCGCCCTGACATGGATTTACTCAGGTCTGGGGGTGGGGGAGTGTGGGTGCCAGGAAAGACTTTATTAGAGAAAAGACACGTGCCCCCTGACCCCCACAATCCTAGTCAGAAGAAAACGGGGTGGGAGGCAGTCAGGCCGGGCGGCGCGGCAGGGGTGGGGCTTTTTTTTTTTAAATTCTCACCAGAGGAGTTTTTATTGATTTGAGAGAGAGGAAGGGGGCAGGGAGGGAGAGAGAGAAACATTGATGTGAGAGAGGAACATTGACTAGTTGTCTCCCATACAAGCCCTGACCAGGAATCAAACCCCCAACCTTTTGGTATATGGGATGACTCTCCAATCAACGGAGCCACTTCTAATGCCAGGTCAGTTATTTGCTTCCCTCTCTACTTCATGGTCCGGTCTCCCTTCTTGTCCCTTTATGGAGATCACACCCAGGGCACAGCTGTCTCTTGGAGCTAGGCTTAGCAATCCTCGTGTTCTCTGACCAGCTTTTTGGTCTACAAGGTGGGGGTGAGGTGGCCCGCCTTTCTCTCCGGCACAGCGGGTTGGGTGACTGGATTAGAACCTGCTGCATAGACCTCACCCTTCTAGACTCAGCCAGTCTCCACTTAAGGGAGCAAGAAACCCCATGTTGGCTCCCAGACCCAATCCTCCAGCACAGCTAACCAGACCTCCCTGCTATTGGATCAAATAAATCTGGTTTATTTTCTAATTAGCTGTTGATCTTTAGATATGTAACTCCCTCAGCAGGGAGCCTTGGAGGTTTGGGGAGCCAAAACCCTGCTTCAAATGTCTAACAAAAATGTCTACAAAAATAGACATTTTTGTTAGACATTTGATAAGATATAAAGCAGTTGCATTTCATGAATATTTTAAAACTTCACTCAATTGCTGTAAGACTTTAGGCAAGTTTTTAATCTTTTAGTGTTGCCTTTACAAAATAAGGTGATAGGACCTCATCCATAAAGTGGATTGATAATAATACCTACCTCATAGGAAGATAGTAGAATTTCGTAAGAGAATGCGTGCAAAGCTCTTAGGACAGTGTCTTGCACACAGTAAATGCTTAATAAGTGTTAGCTACGAGTCGTCCTACTATTTCTCTCCAACTTAAAACACAGACACTGTTTTACTGTATTTCAACACATGTATGCAATGATGAGGCATTTTAGGCTAAAATACTCTGTCATCATGGACATGAAAGCAAGGAAAACATGAAGGTCAATAATAGAAACAAAAGAAAAATATGACTCAAGGGAGAAGCAAGTTAAGTAAAACATTCTCTAAGGTGCAAGAGAAAGAGAGAAAAGGCAAAGCCTTGATATCAGAGGCCTAGAAACATTAAGCTTATGTACCTTTTATGTGATCACATTTAAATTCCGGCAGCACAGCTTCACAGAGATGTGACTATCAGAAAATCAGAGCCTGCTGCCACCACCAGCCAGCTGGCACCGTTTTTACCTGGAAAGCCAGCAACTTTGTGCCCATATAAAGAGTTACTGGTAGGTGATCAAACATAGCTGATTGAACACAAAATTATCTCTACCCTCCATCCCACTGAAATAATATTAAATGAAAACAACAAGGTGCAGTAAGTCACACGAATAAGGACAATGGGAGAGAAGACTAAAGCAGATCTGGAGTAGAAAGCGGATGAACAAGTGGCAAGGCAACTGATGGCAGAACCAAGGAAGCTGACATTCAAAGGTCTGGAAGGGTAGAGGGATGCTAACATAAAGCAAGCGGGTTCCTTCCGCCCTAACCCACAAAGGCTCTGGGATTGGAGGCACTGAGCACTTTTGAAGATAGGATGTGAGGTGGGGCTGAATATAGGAGGACTGATTGAAAGTCTGTTAGACCTCCAAACCCCTGCCACTTCCATTTTCTGTCAGCCACCTCATGGCACGCCCCGCCCCCTCACCCCATCCCCCTACCCTCGCCCTGACATATACTTTGGCTGAGGACAGGAGATGAATTCCTCTCAGAATGTAAAGCTCTGTGTGGGCAGGATTTCATCTGTTTGAATTACTGGCAGATTCCCAAGCACCTAGAATTCTGCCTGGCATAAAATGCTAAGGGGAGACTGGTAAATGTTTGTTGGCTAAATATTTGAATGAATCGATTGTTCAGGTAGTATGGCCATGAGCCACAGTTTAAGTGTGGGGTACTCAAAAAACAAGATTAAGTGAGAATCTAGATTTAAAAAATGATAATAATAAAATAAAAAACCACCATGGGACTTCCAGGCTGCTGCGATACAGGCAGCCAGACTTAAACCTTCCCCACCTTCCAAGTAGAGTGCCTGACCCTTTTCTGGTGTATCTGACTAGCCCAAGCAGAGACCTACAGAAGCCAACAGAGGTGTGCAGGCTGACAGAGAGCCAGATCTCTGCCGCGTCATCCACTCCCAGCACTCATAAACCCTGCACGCACACACGCGCGCACACACACACACAGGCGTCAATCAGCCAAAGATCAGTTGATAGTTGAGGAAAGCTGCTAAGATGAAAAACACAGATTAAAAACAAGAAAACATATTTTTTAAAATATAAAGAAAAGAAACCCAAAGGAATAGGGACAATAAAAAAGAGAAAAATATCTCCAATGTATATTAACATATACATATTAAATATACATATATAATTAATACTCTTGAAGATATGAGAAGAATCACATCCATATAGCCAGAACATTATTATTAAAAAATAAAGGGGAGAGAGGTGAGAAAAGAGGCATTTAGAGAATAAAAGAGGTTGTGTGTTTTGTTAATGCCAAGAAGACAAAAAAAAATTGTCAGTAACAATACATATCATTATAATGTATATCTCTTAGAGGCAAAATTTATAGCAGGTAATGCAGTTTTGGAGGAATATGTGGACCACCATAATATTAACTTGAAAGATTCTTACGTATTTAAGAATACTTAAGAAGAGTATACCATTAATATAACACTAAAATACATGTGCACAAAGTAAAAATATATATTTTATAAGGACACAAACAATTAAAAAGATATCAATCAGAATTATATTTGTCTATGAGTAGGAAGGGAATGAGAGAAGAAATAGGGTAAAAAGGTATGAATGAAAATCCAATCAATCAAACCAGAGAAGGTTCTTGCACCAATAAACAGTGAGGGTAAGTGAGGAACTGAGAAGCGATTGGCTGGAGCTTTTGCACCCAAGCTAAAAGAGTGTCACTGCATTCTTCACAACTTTTTTTGTTGGAAATGACAGAAACCCAACTTGCGCGAGGATAAACAGGTACACAAAAAGGTATGTCCTGACCCACTGAAAAAGCCAGGGTAGTACTGCTTCAGGCAGAGTTAGATCCAGGTACTCAAATGACATCTACAACTCTCAGCTCTGCTATCCCAAAACTTAGTGGTATGAAATAACCAGTTCACTTTGTTTGTGAACTTGTGTATTAGGAATTCAGGAAAAGCTCAACTGAATGGCTCATTTCCAATTCACTTGGCACAGGTGGTATCTGGCCAGGGCCAGAGGTTCCTCTTTTACAACCGCTTATACATTCACATGCCTGGTACCTTGGGTGCCCCTTGTCCCCACTCCTACACACACACACACACACACACACACACACACACACGCACGCACACACACTGTGTGCTGTAGTTTAGTTTTTACTCAATTGCTATTTCTGTAAACTACCCTAATAACTTAGCACGTGTAAAGTTCCTTATTTCCATAATTTCTTCAGTAATGCAGTCTGTTTAACATGTGTACTGATGGAGCCCAGGCAAATATCCATGGTCTTGCAGTCGTTGTTCTGGGTCCATAGTTTAGCCTCTAAGTGGGCTAACAGGCTGCATAGAGTATCCTAAATACACACAAAGTTTGGGAGAGAGCAGACCCACGTTCTGAAATCAGAAGGCCTGTAGGCAGAGTTCAGTGCACTGTAAAAGTGTAACATGTCATGTAAATGTGGGGCTTATTGCCAGTTATGGAGCGAATACTGTGTCTGCATAGAAAAACCCCCTTCACCTTCAGCTTACTGCAAAAGTTGTTTTAGACCGAAATCTTAGAAGGTTTGGGGTTTTGCTTTTTTGTTTGTTTTGGCAAGGGAAGGGACACACGTAGAGATATCTTCTAGGGAGAGCAATCTGACCTCACTAAGGGGGGATTGGGACAGAGCCTAGACCTGTGATTGCTAAATATTTTTTATTGTGCATTTCGTCAGGAAAGAATGTGACCATGAAGCTCCAATATATGTGTTTTTATTTATATACTAGAGGCTCAATGCACAAAATTCATACAAGAGTAGGCCTTCCTTGCCCTGACCAGTTTGGCTCAGTGGATAGAGCGTCAACCTGTGCACTCAAGGGTCCCAGGTTTGATTCCGGTCAAGGGCATATACCTTGGTTGTGGGCACATCCCCAGTAGGGAGTGTGCAGGAGGCAGCTGATCGATGTTTCTCTCACATCGATGTTTCTAACTCTCTGTCCCTCTCCCTTCCTCTTTGTAAAAAATCAATAAAATATATTTTTTTAAAAAAAGAGTAGGCCTTCCTTCACCTGGCTGCCAGCACTGGCTTCCCTCTGGCACCCGGGACCCGGGCTTCCCTCCGGCTGCCGGCAGGCACCCAGGACCCAGGCAGCCCCAACTTCGTCCAGAAGGTCATCCGGAAGGATGTCCAGTCTAATTAGCATATTACGCTTTTATTATTATAGATTGTATACTGTACTAACAAAAGGAAGCTAACACAATAAATATAGCTGTGGTTTCCAATATTTACTTCCTCGTGTAATCTAATATTATCCCCCAGAAGGCTGCTCTGGAGGCTACAGTCAGACCTGTGGAGAGGCTTTTGCAATGATCACATGAGGTTTTTAAGAAAATTACTCAATCATCAAGTTCACCAATAAAACACTAATTTATGAATGTCGGTAAAGATAACACACTGACCTTTCTGGTTTAGGAAGAAGGAATACACTTGCTATCATGGGACAGGAGTGCTGAACACTAGTCCCAGTGTTACGAGGCTAAGAAAAGAGGTCAGGGTGGCAACCCCACTGTGAGACATAATTAATATTTGTAAAGGGCTTAGAGCCAATCAGATTAAGATGCAGGGTCAAAGGCAAGATTCATTATTGCTGCCAGGTTTCTGAATTCCAAGCAGATTCCAAAAATGTGACCTAATCCACCAAGAGCTTGGCAGACACACAGGCAGAGTAGCTTGCACCCCACAACATTCTCAAATGGAAAATGGGTAGAATGTGACCTTCTAGTCTCTGAGCAGGAGGCTTTGCTCTCAGCAAAACTTGTTTAATTTCCTTTCTTGGCATTCAAGCCTCTCATGATCAGGCCCTGGTCTAGCTCTCATCCACTCATTCATTCGTCATTCCTTCATCCATTCATCATTCCTTCATCCATTCCATATTTCATGAGCACTACTATGTGTCAAGCAATGTTATAAGAACTGAGGATACAACAGTAAGCCAAACAGACAGAGCAAGAGCCCTCATGGAGCTTCCAGCCTGAGAAGGGAGACGATATTTTTAAATGTACAAAATCATGTTAAGCAACGATAAGTGGGAAAGAATTATAATAAATGATTTAGAGTGCTAGGGGAGACTGCTGCTGGCAGTCAAGATGGAGAAAAGAAACTGGTTTTATCCTCCTGTGTGGAACAACCTAAAAACAGACAAATATGAAATAACAGTTTGCAAAACACCATATATCAGGTGACTAAAGGATAGGGACCCCTGAGAGATGGGGAGAATCCTACAAGTCCCTGAGGGAGCTTCCAGGCCACAGCAGAGAGAGGAGGGATTTACAAAGAGCCTGGGGGATTCCTTGTGAGGAGATGGGGATGAGAGTTCAGGAAGATCAAGGCAACTGGGAGTCACAGGACAGAGACCCAGAGAGAAGAGTGCCAAACAGAAAGAGAACCCTGAGACGAGCAGTAGGTCCCCCTTATGCAGGATGATGCCTGTGATGAGTAGGAGGAGGGATGATGAACTCATGCAGGCAACGCAGCTGCCCAAGGCCAGGGGAAGAAGCATCTGTCAGGGTTAGAGGTACCCGTGCCTGACACTCACTCAGGGTCCAGAATGATGCCTCTTCCCACCAGACCAGAAAACCTTAAGGTTTATGGAGCATTGAGTAGACATGCGGGTCTTGCTTCAATAGGGGGGAAATTAGCCCTAGAGTGATAACTGTGACATTCTGCTGAATCAATCCTAAAAGCAAGATCTAAAAGGATAAATCTGTTTCCAAGTAACTTAACTATATTCCAGAACAGAGCTCAGGGCTATATATAGGAACACAAAAATATCCAGAACGACCCATTAGAGACCGCTGAAAGTAGATCCATGCCCAGTTGGTTCAGAGACCACACATGACTAATAATTATATGAAAAGGTGCCCAACCTTCCTAGAAACCAAGGAAGTAGCAAAGAAAACAACTAGGCTCCTGGGGAAAGTTTACATGGGAGAGGAATGTGGTCAGAATACGCTAAAATAAGGCATCTCTTTTACCCCTAAACTTTTAAGGTGGTATCTAATCTCAGGGTAGTTTCAAGGCTGAAATAGGCCATGTTTTGATATTTTTAAATGCTAAGATAATAGAGTAAAAGCAGCAAGAACAAGTCCTGGCATTGTTGTTGGTATCACTCTGTTATCTCAGTATTTCTAGGGTAATGCTGGAAGACTAACACAAAACAAATCAAAATACATTTTAATCACATTTCCTGAGATTCCCTCACAATTTGGAAAAACATTTTAGGTATTTTTGAGAACCACACAGTGTCAATTGCAGTCACAGAGGTTTCAGACTTGGTATTTTCCATTCTCACCAGAATATAGAGCTAAATGAGATTACTCTCAGAGGGCCAGAGAAAATACTTCCAACCCCCATCACAACTTAGCTCACAGGCCCTCACCGTCTACGGGGCTGCTTTGCTTCCCTTCCTGTCACTGCGGGGGCCTTATATTTTCTTCAGGGGAGATCTGGGGTAAGTGGTTGACAAAGAGAACATTTCTGTTGAACCATTTAATTACGTAGTATCTGAGTGCATTCCACATCAGGGCCATCATCCAGCTCCTCTGGCCAAGTTCTGGACATGAGCAAGGTCCTGACATGGCTCGGACTGGCATTGCTTATCCTTGCTTCAGTGGTTTCGGTAAGTGAGAGCGTTCCTGGTACCACTGACAGTGAAGGAGAAACATCTCATACCTATTCTGTGCACCTGGAGGCCAGGCGGATTATGCGGGAGGGGAAGCTTGAAGGAAAACTGTAGGAAAGTGTGATGGAGGAATGAGGGATGAGCAGGGATTTGTCCCACCCAGTTCCCCACCTTTTCCACTGAGAACCTGACACCTTCCTTTCCTCCACAGCTCCCCTGGCTGTGGGACCTCTCCCTCCTGCCCCACGATGATTTATTTTGTCCAGGAGTTCCTCAATCATTCTTTCTTAGAGAGACTGAGCCAGAAGGAGAGAGAAACCTCAGTCTTCCACCTGACCTCTCTCGATATCTGAGGTCAAAACAGAGAACATGGCCCAGCTGGCGTGGCTCAGTGGTTGAGTGTCGACCTATGAACCAGGAGGTCACGGTTCGATTCCCAGTCAGGGCATATACCTGGGTTGCGGGCTCAATCCCCAGTTTGAGGCATGCAGGAGGCAGCCATATTTTAAGCTTTTCAGGCCATAAGAGCTCTGTCACAACTATTCTACTCAACCATTGTAAAGCAAAGGTGGCCAAACACAATAGATAAATGAATGGGTGTAGTTGTGTTCCAATAAAACTTTATTTAGAAAAGCAAATGGCCAGAGGCACCAATCTCTTATCTACACAATGCCTTTTTCCTTCTTTATGTAATATGAAAAAAGACACTTGTAATGTAAAAACACCCATTATTCAGAGTAAAATTATACATTCACTGTAAAAAATAAATTCATGCTGTATAAAATAGTGTAGGTTACCCCAAATCCCACCATCCTGAGAAAATCACTGTTAATATTTGGCAAAAGAATTTCAGATAGCCCAGCCAGTGTGGCTCAGTAGTTAAGCATCTACCATGAACCAAGAGGTTGCCAGTTTGGGTTCGATTCCCGGTCAGGGCACATGCCTGGGTTGTGGGCTCGATCACCGGTGGGAAGGGTGCAGGAAGCAGCCAGTCAATGTTTTTCTCTCTCATCAATGTTTCTATCTCTCTATTCCTCTCTCTTCCTCTCTCTCTAAAATCAATAAAAACATATTTTTTAAATAAATTGCAGATATATGGACATTTGTGTATGTGTGCGTGTGGTTTTTTTTGTACATGAGTAGGAAATTCTATCCATGCTCTTTCATAACCTGAAATGCTCAAAAATACATTCAGAGCATCTTTTCATATGAATATAGATAGATCTACATCTTTTCACAGGGTTCTTTAGATGGAGGTGCCATGTCTTGTTGGTGGATATTGGGTTACTTCCCCAGATATCCTCTACATCTCCACTTCCTAGTTGACTACTGGTTGAACTCCTCCAATCATGGGAAATTCACTATTTCTGGAGCTCAAGAATTTGACTTCTAGGCAACAGTGTTTGGGAACATACCTTCTCTAAAACTAGAGGGCCAGGCTCTGTCACAAGCCAGAAAGCTCATATTGAGTTAGTAATCATCTAACTAGAGTTAGTGCCTCAATTTGGGGCTAATCCCATCCAGACCTCCGAAGGCTCCCACACATTTGAGGATGGAACTGTGTTAAATTGCCTACTGATCTGTAGTCACTGTTTGGGCCATAGCTCCTGCCTGTGGGAATACATGTTTCAACAAGTCACTTGGGAATTTCCAGGATGTGGATACTTCTCACTGACCTAACTTCTACATGAGAATATGGCAGCCTCTGACTGAGCAGAAAAACCAGTTTGTGAAACACTTACCCGGATAATCTATTCAAAAGGACAGGTCCAGACAAAGAATGAATAAAACCCTTAAGAAGCAACGCTGATAGCCCAGAATATTGCTCTGAGGCCTGTGAAGATCTGGTCACCTATAGACAGACTGATTTGCCTAAGTTTTCATCTTTTTCACGCGTATCTGATTGATGCTTTAGTGAGGGTGTTGTTATTACTTATTGACTAGAAGTTCACAGAAGTAGAGCTTCACATGTGAATTGCAGCTAATTTAAAAAATCTGTTGTCCTGAGTTATAAAACCATTTCTCTTGCTTGCTTCTTGAGGGATTGTGCAGCAAAGAACGCCATCTCTTTTAAAATTGTAATTTTCGTAGAATTCAGACATTAGAGACCATTCTCTTACAATCTCTTTATTTTAAAGACAAGAAAAGACCCGGTTAAGTGATTAACCAGGGTAGGTAATTGCCCAAAAATTCACAGAGTCTGTGAGTGGCCTAGTCAGAACCTAATGCCAAAAGCTACACCTCATAACGGGTAATATTTTACTTCATTTACTACACTGCTACTCTCTCATAGGCAACTGTTTTGTTTGTTTGTCTTGAGTGCCATTGGAGGAGTGGAAAATAGTTGGGCCAGGCATAAACAGAGAAGGGAAAAAATTTTAAGATAAGTCTGGGATGGGGGGGTGGGAAGGAAATTAAATAGGCTCAGGGTGAGAAAAGTAAAAGTACAACCAAAAATTGCCCAGGTGCTACATGGAGGAGCAAGGGGTCAAGCCCTGGGCTAGGTTCCTGTTATGACTGACTGTAAACCCAAGAGAGATCCCAGAGATAACCAATAGAATGCACACTGTGGAGCTACTCCCAGACCCCCTGTTCAAGGCTAACAACATATTTCTGGGCTGCTGGGAATATTAGTTCCTGGCCATTCACATCTGTGTCAATCAGCAGGCACTGCCCTCAGTGAACTGACTTGACCATGACTACACCTCTTCCCAGGAATGCAGAATATGGAGATACAAAGGCCCAGTCCCCTGGAGTCAATTTGGTCTAACTCTGAAGAGCCACCCAACTTCAGTCCCCACTGACTGCTATAAGCATGTTGAGTGGCAGCTTCTCCCTCTGCCCCTGCCAGTCTCACTTCCTTACGGGTGTATCTTTCTAACCACTTGCCCAAAAACTTTCCTCTTGCAGTCTGTTTCTAGGTAACTCAATCCAAGATACCATCCATATTCACATGTTGTGGGTATCACTCAGAACTGGGACTAAAACCCAGGTTTCCTACATCATCATCTCGTTAACCCGAACCATTCTCAACTGCTATACCTCTTTCTATGGCCAAAGCTCTTTTTACATACAACTTGACATAACCCAGCCCTCTACGAAGGGTGGCCTCCCAAGATGTGGGATACTGACCATCAGTGTGTTATACAAGTTGATTTGATGGTACGTGGATGGGCTGGTGTTTACTAGTTGTTATCTTAGCTTGGGATTCCCCAGAAGCAGACCCTGAGATGAGGACTCACGAGAAAATGATTTATTAGCATCCAGGCCAGCTTCATTGACGTACAGTCTATAGAGCAGTGGTTCTCAACCTTCCTAATGCCACGACCCTTTAATACAGTTCCTCATGTTGTGGTGACCCCCAACCATAAAATTATTTTCATTGCTACTTCAGAACTGTAATTTTGCTACTTTTATGAATTGTAATGTAAATATCTAATATGCAGGATGTATTTTCATTGTTACAAATTGAACATAATTAAAGCATAGTGATTAATCACAAAACAATATGTAATTATATATGTGTTTTCCAATGGTCTTAGTTAACCCCTGTGAAAGGGTCGTTCGACCCCCAAAGGGGTCACAACCCACAGGTTGAGAACCGCTGCTATACAGTCTCCCACACACACCTGTGAGGTCACACAGAGCCCAGTACGTGGTTTAATACCCTTGAAATTCTTAATTTATTAAATTTTTTAAAATCTTGTATTCAGCCCTGCAGATCATATAGTTGATCCTGATTAGGACATGTTCCTAGGAAACAGTGATAGGGGAATGGGAAGTGGGACCAGGAAAGGTAAGCAAGGCAAGCAAGAATAGGTAAATGGAATCAAATATATGGTGACCCACGGATATTTAGTGGTGAACATGCTATAATGTATACAGTTATCTATATATTTAAAAGCCTAAGCAACAGGCAGACTGTCTGACCATTTGACCATCTGACTGGTAGCTATGACGTGCACTGACCACCAGAGGGCAGATGCTCAACTCAGGAGCTGCCGAGCTGTGGTGACTTGTCAGCTGTGGTTCTCAGGTGACCCACCCGGAACCAGAGAGGAGGGAGCCTGATTCCGGGGTGCATCACCTGAAAAACACCCTCTCATAATCTGGGACACCTCGGGGGATGTCGGAGAGCCAATTTCAGCCTGATCCCTGCAGGCCAGGCCGAGGGACCCCCCTGGGGCATGAATCCGTGCACCAGGCCTCTAGTTGAATGATAATGTTGCACACCTGAAACTTATATGTTGTTAATCAATGTTACCTTAATGATAATAAAAGTAATGTGATATCCAGCCAGGTTTCATAAGGGAAGGGAGAGAATTTGGCCCAGTCTTGTAGGGAGCTCTGTAAACAGTGGAGATGCAACCTAGAGAATTGAAGTATTTATACCCTCATGTCCCTTAGTCATTGGAAAAAGGCTGGGCTAGAGGCAGGGACACATTACTTCCTAGTTACTTCCAGCTGTCCCATGAGCAGGCAAAGCAAACCCTCCAAGCTAAGGGTGGTGCTCTGACAAGGAGATGCAGGTTCTAGTGATGAGAATGAAAGCACACCTGAAACCAGTGTGCACACAATTTAACAAGGGTCAGAGGGAGGGAGTATGGCAGAACACTGACAGTAATTGCTAGGGTTAGGCTGTACTTTAATGTGATTCAGGGTAAGAGACACGCTTGCCTATCAAACTCAAGATTTCATGGGTGAAATTACTAATAGCAAGACAATATATGTAATAAATAACAAAAGAAGGTCAATCAAAAATATAAATGAAAAAATCATATAGGAAGTACCATGATATGAAGGTGAAATATGAGTGGCTGAAGTTTGGACACATTGGCAGATTGGAAAGCACAGTGGATGCAGGGCCTTGGGTAAAAGCATAGAGTCTGGAGCCAGGTGCCTAGGGTTTGAATTCTGGTTCTGCTACTTTTGGACTACATGGCCTACCATCCCTGTGTCTACCTGCTGCTAGGGTTAGGAGGATTAAAAGAGTTAATATATATATTTAAAGCAACATCTGCCAAGTAAGTATTAGCTCTTGTTACCCCTGCCTACTCCGTGCCTCTCAAACTATCTGTGGTATTTCATTTTAAATCTGTTACAGTTGATGCTTTTATACAACATGACAGATCACAAAATGGATAATGAGAAAATGAAATAAAAGACATACAAAACCCAAGGCCATATTTTTAGTTATTAAAGTCAACAGGCAGAAAATTACTCAGTCAAATTGCTATAAAAGTTGCTATTTGCTCATCTTCAACTCCTATGCTCATCCTATTACAGACAGGTAACAGGCCCCAGACTGTCCCTGTCCTATGGACCAGTGGACTTTGAATAGCACTGGATTAGAAAACCTTCAGTAAGCCACTTAAGTTTTTGATGTATCAGTTTTTAGGTTTTTGCAAGAGATGAATGAGCTTATGCACTTATGAAACTATAAAGTGCCTCATAAATGGAAATTACTGGTAGGACTGTAGGAGTTGATTCTGTAATCTGTGGCCAAAATTCTGTATCTATACCCTGGATAGTAACTCCAGGGTATGATAGTATCAGTCCCTGTTGGCATCACACTGTTCTGTAGAGGTATATGCTCGGAAGTGTCAGTGTCTGTAAATCAGTCAAGCATTTTCTACCACTGTACGAAGCAAGAAATAAAGGGCTCCCCTGGCAGGCTGTGGCTTGCACCCCAACAACTACTGCCCTCCACAGGTGGCTACAGCCACACTCCTGGGGCAAGGCATCCAAACAGAAACTTTCTCTACCTGCAGCATCCCTTCTGCAGCCTAGTCAAGTGATTTCACCAGAATGATATGTGAGTAACGGTCAGAAAGAAAGAGTGAAGATAATGTCCTTACTACACTAGGCCCCACTTCCCTTCAGTGGGTGCAACTCAACTCACAGACATCCCTCACCAATGCTCTAAGGCTCCATTTCAAGTACGGACTCTGCCCGCGCTGGTTCTAAGTGACCTCCTTTGGCCTCACCTTCTCTTTTACCTCCACCCTGTCAAATGAGAAAGCAGATATTTAGGTATCTATGGGGAGTTGTCCGAGTAATAAGATTTCTGAACATCTGTCTTTTTTACTTTTTCTGGACACCCCATCTGATTCATCTTGGTTTCTCCCCATTATCTTTAAGGCAATGTGTGGCCCGTAGCAGGTGCTCAATGAATGTTCACTGAATGACTCTATGTACCAATCATTTGAAGTCTGTGAAAACAGATGTGGCTCTTCAAACTATGGACCCTGAATCCATCCAGAAGAAAATCCAGCCAAATGCATGAATCCATGACACAGAACTCTGCCAGGTGCTGGGCATTAGGAAACACACATTTCATGGGGGAGAGATGGAGGTGAAGCTCATGATGGGTGCATGTACTGCAAATACAACAATCCACAGTTGCATCTCCACTTTCTGGGAAACGAAATCTCTCGGTGGCCCCAGGGCCCTTTAAATTTTACTGTGACTGTTTTCTTAAGAAATTCCTGGAGCGGAGCCTAACTTTGGTGTAGGGGGTTGGCAGCGCGATATTGGTGGCCCAGGGGACTGTTGGCATCGGGGTTGGCGAGGAGTTCGCACGCGAAAGGAACTCCCGAGAAGTCAGAGCAGCCCCCTGGAAGGCAGCGAAGTGGGGGGCCCCCGAGTCCTTGAACTCCAGGGCTTCCGTGAATTCGGGGAAGGACAAAGGAGAACGGCCACAGCGGCCAGATGTTGGCGGAGTTTCACAGCTCCCGACCTCCCCCCTCTGCCCGCCGGGACGCGACAGGGGTCGGAGTCCGAACCGGGAACGATCAGGGCGTCTGGGGCAGAGGGAGGGCTCGGGCCGCAGGAAGGAGTCCTGGCCGCCACCGCCCCGCCCGTCGGGCTGTCCGCCCCGCCTACCCCGAGCGAGGCGGGGCCAGGGCGGGAGAAGAAGACGGAGGAGGAGGAGAGGTCGGAGCCGTCTCCAGGAGCCCTTAGAGACCGAGTCCCGGCGGCGGCGGCGGGGCAGCCACCGGCAGACGAGGGAGCACCCGGCGGTGGACGCAGGTGGTGAGTAGGGCCCCCGCGGGGACAGGGGCGCAGCGCGGGGCGTCGGCTGGCCAGCTCGGGGGCCGCCTCCGAGTTCCCGGTGCTGGGAAGCGAGATGGAGGGAGGGGACGGAGGAAGGGAGGAAGAAGGGAAGAGTGTCCCGGAGGGCGGGGACTGGTCGGGGCCCTGGTCACCAGAGAAGGGGATGGGGGAGGGAGGGCGAGGGACGCCTAGAGCGGGGACCGACGGCGCGCTCGCCTCGACCAGCGCAGCCGGAGGCTCGGGGAGCCAGGGGCCCTTCGGGGCTGGGGCTGGGGTAGCAGCGCCTGGGGCTGGGGCCGGGAGCCGGGGGAAGGTCTCCCCACTAGCTTCCTCGCCCGCCCCGGGCCGTGCGCCCCGAGCGCGGTCGGGGCTGGGAGGCTCCCGTGTTCCCAGCACAGGCTTGGCGGTGGTGCCAGGTTTGGGAGGAGGGCCAGCGTCTGGGGGCGACCTGGCGCCACGCCCCTCTTCCCTACTTTCTTCCGCTCTTTCTGGGGAGTCGCCCGCGGGTGCGCAGCCCTGGAACCCGCTGGGCGCGGAGGGTCTGGCGGGGAGATAGCCGGTCACAGAGGAAGACCCGGAGCGCACACCTCCCGCCAGGGACCCCGAGCAGGTGGCGACCCGAGAGGGTATAGGCAGGTGATAGGTACATGGGGAAGGCAAGACTCGGACATGAATCGTGCATGATTAAAAATAAAAGTATTGCCCGGACACTTATTGCGTGGATCAGGGCTACTTTTTTCATTTTGTTATTTTTAAGTGTTAACTAGGGCATATCAATGAAAGCTAATTTCCAAATGCTGTAGCTCACGTCTCGGACACTCACTTGTCCCTCGCCGTACGTTTGTGTCTTGTAAACTTGACTTACATCATTCATAACTTTCGAAAAGGAACTCGTGATTCTCGATAAATCACTGCCGTGGAGTCAGACTTGGGGCATCGGGTAATCTAAGGGGAGGAATTGACGAGGCCTGTCATCTTGTGGGCACCCCTGTCCCCGGGCGTGGTTGTCTGTATACAAACAAGTGCAGAGAGAAGGAAATGGACAAAACCGGAGAAAAGGGAGGTCCCCTGTACCCACGTGTCAGGGCACGTTTAATGGCTGCTCCGAGTGGAAACAAACCGAGAATTTATTAGACCTTGTGGAGTTGGAGAAACTTCACATGACCAGCTTCCTTCCCATCAGTTATCCGCCGCCCCCCCCCCCCCCCCCCCCCCGCCCCTGCCCTCGCCTATCCCCGTTGTCTTTGCGGATGGACGCTGTTTATATTTCCTGGGGCTGTTGTAGCTTCGTCTGAATAGATTGTCTGTAATGAATCTTTCGGATGTTGTCAGAGGCAGGGTCTGTATCTGTGTGTTCTCTCCTTGAAAAGCGGAGTTTGCTGTGGTTTTTAAAGCGCTAATCCTTGCACTGCACCTTCGCTGCTGCTTCTCAGCTCTCCCCGTAGATCCTCCAGGATGGCGGCCCTCACCTAGAACCAGGAAGGCAGGCAGCGCTGGCGTGAAGGGTTGGGTATTACTATTGCCAAAACAATCATATTCAAGTCAGGAGCTGGTGTGTTGTTTTTTGTGTGTGGTTTTTCAAATCAAATTGTATGTATTAGCAAGTCCCCTTCCCAATAAACACAAATGATTCACACATCTCATGATTTTTCAAAGTAATCAAACGTTTTATAGAGACTTCAATGATAAAAGGACTTGAGGATCAAATGTTCAGTCCCTTTAAGTTCCCTAACAGTTAACTAGCATCATAAAACCTTGGGTTAGATCCAAAGAAATACTGCACGGGCCATAAGAACTGCGACTTTAAACCTTATGAAAAATGCAGTCATATCTTTTTTTTGCAGTCGTATTTTTTACTGTGTTTAACCCAGGTAATTCACTAGGTATTGAACCCTGATAGCATTTAGATTTGTGTAGAAATACATAAATATGTGCATCTGTGCTTCACAAGAGACTGAAAAGATTAATATTATAGAAATTTTCTGAGTAGCATGTTCCAGGCTGGTTTGAAAGACTAGGTCCCTAACAATAAAATTTGAGGTGTTAGGCTTGTGTTGTTGTCACTTGTTGAAGGAGGAGTGGTTTGTCAGGTGTGACAGCTAAGAGCTTCATAGTGAAAACACTTGAGGAAATGGTTAGCTAATTCAAGATTAGTTCTTGTTTTTTATGTTGAAAACCTCTGAGAAAAAAAGAACATTCACAGGCGGGGGGAGGGCTGGGGGAAGATAAATGGTGATGAAAGGAGACTTGACTTGGGGTGGTGAATGCACAATACAATATACAGATGATGTGAAGTATTATAGAATTGTACACCTGAAACCTATATGATGTTATTAACCAATGTTAGCCCAAATAAACTCAAGAAAAACGAAAGTTCACGTTTAGAATTATGTCATTTATTGTGTTGGATTTGTAATTGGGTGTGTTGTTTTCTTTTTTAATTTTATATGTCAGCTTAAGCTTAGGCTTAAGCTAGGGAGGTAGATTGTGGAAGTCAAATAAAATTTTTCTGAGGCTTGATTCGGAAGAGAAACAGTTTAACAGTGGTTTGTGGTGTGGGTTTTGGTTTATGCGGACAGACCTGGATCCACATCTCAGTTATTTAACCTTTTTCAGTTTGCATTGTAAAATGGGGATGACAGTGGTCTCTATTTCTAGGGTTTTTATGAAAGTATATGAAACAATCTTTGGAAAACACTTTGCACCTAACACACAGTAAATGTCTGAAATTATTAGATATTTTCTGATCCAGCTGACTTTGGCAGCAGGCTCTTGGAAAAATTATGAGATGGCAGCCAGAACCTTCAGGAAATGCTGGATAGTGTAATTTTAAATTCCAAAGAAGGTACCTGATGTTACAGATAGGAAGGTAGATAAATAGGTGTAAGCTATTTGTGTACATATGTGTGTCATGTTTCTCCCACAGTGATATGAATAACTATGATTCATGGATTAACAGTTTCAGTATGCTTTTAGTGTTCAAGTTACGGATGTATAGTATTTTTTAGGACTAGGCAGTCAGAAACATTTCATTAACCATATTTAAATTTAAAGAGAATTTATATTTCAAATAGTCCTGTGTAGTAGCCCTGTATAGGAAATTAAGCCAGGAACAGGAGTATTTGTCTTGAACCAAGTATGACTTTTAGTTAAAATATGAAGAAATGTGACCCAAGGGTATCCAGCTATTTACTTTCTCAGGCACCGATGTCCAGTGCCAGCAGATAAGCCACAAGTAGTGTTTAGGGCTGATTGGGAATGTTTAGTAAACGTTTTGTAAAAGCCTTATGACTGATTATAAACTTCCAGGGGAATGCGTGTTCAGTTAATTCAGGAAATCGACTCATCATTGAAACATTTGCGAAATTTTAAAAAATGCTTTCATCTTTCAAAACAAACCCTTTTATAAGCGCCTGTTGTTTTTCTTAATGTACATTGGGTGCAAAGGATTGCACTGACTGGGATCATAGCTCATGCCACACACGGCTTCTCATTTTACTAATTGTCCCACAGGGACACAGAGATGGTGCTTTATAATATTTTAAAATAGCTGTCAAGGGTGTAATGTAGTTATGAATCATTTCTTGCCTATCACATTGTACTCTGAAGCAGTGGAGGACTTGACTGAATAAATTAGTGATTCTTTTTACTCCTAGAACATCGTAGCATAGTGATGGATTCCTGGCTCCTGCCTCGAGGTGTGTAGAGTGTGGCAAGTTACTTAATATCTCTGTGCTTCAATGAGGTGTTGTGAGGAAGTCATGAATCAATCTGTCTAAAGCATTCAGAACAGTGCCTGATACATAGACTATGTTCAACAAATATTACTGTTAAATTATTACTTACTGAAATTTTCTTTCTAAATGTTATATAATGAGCATGTATTATTTTTGTAACAGAAAAACAACTGTACAATATTTCAGTGTTTCCCAAAAATCTAACAAAGCTCAGTATTTTTAAAAAAATCCTGCCAAGCAGTACTTATGAAGTAAGAGAATATACTTAGGCAATTGTCATTGCATCTTTTAAATGTGAAATGTGACACAATTTAATCCTCCTAGACCTCAATCTTATTTTCCTTTCTTATTAGAAACTTAAAAGAAATCAATAATCCATGAAGTCCATGTTTTCTAGGTTAAGTAGGGAAAGGGCAGTGTGCACAGTTATAGTGCATTATTACAATTACAACCAGGTTTAAAAAAGCGTGTGTATAAACAGAAAGTCTAGAAGAACATCCAGACAAATGGATGATGGGATTCTGGTGCTTTTTCCCTTTTCTCTCTCCATTTTCCCCAATGAGCATGAATCCTATATAATAATAGCCTAATATGCTATGTGTCTGGTCATCCAGTCAGCCATTCAACCAATTAATGCGTAATATGCTAGTGATATGCTAAGGCTGCTCAACTGCTCACTATGATGTGCACTGACCATCAGGGGGCAGATGCTCCGACTGGTAGGTTAGCTTGCTGCTGGGGTCTGGCCCATCAGGACTGAGTAAGACGGCCGGACATGCCCTGGAGCCCTCCCACGGTCCCTCTCCTGCTGGCCAACCTCCTGCGTCCCTCCCTAGCCCTGATCATGCACCAGTGGGGTCCCTTGGCCTGGCCTGTGCCCTCTCACAATCCGAAACCCCTTGGGGGATATGGGAGAGCCTGTTTTGGCCTGATCCCGCAGGCCAGGCCGAGGGACCACACTGGTGCAGGAATTTGTGCACCGGGCCTCTAATATATATTAAAAGTAATCCATTTGTGTAACAGTTACTCAGTGAAAGTTCTGATTTATTAGCTACAAATAGCAGGATTTTGTTACTGTTTTAGAAAAAAACACCAGCCCACATAGCAGTTAAATGTCAAAACCTTGGTAGTGGGAACTGTTCAGCAGTACAAGAAAGGTTCTTTTACAAGTTTGCAGGTTTATCTTTTATGAGATGTTTGCAATTAGGCTCCGTATACAGACCTAGTCCAACAACCTTGACTATGGAAGTTGTCACTGCATTAACGAGTGACACAGCACCTTCAGCGTGTCAGATGCCTGCCAGACAGTCATGAAGAAGACACAGTGCACTTAATTTAACAGGAAAGTTCGATAGCTAAAAAATACTTCCGGCAGAATTGTGTGACTCCGTTTATTGAGCTTTTCTACATCCTGGGCCCAGGTCTAAGCCCTTTACATACATGGTCTTGCTCGGTCTTCTCGGCTGAGAAGGAGGGAGCCAAGCTCCCTCAGTGGCCAGACCACAAGTCGACCCCAAGTTGTTCAACTCCACGCCCCACTCAGCGCTGTGCTAAGAGCTGAAGTGGAGGTGCGTCCAGCTTCTCTTAGGGTTGGGATGATCCGCCTGAGAATTATCATTGCCTTTCGTTGGTCTCACCCTTCTTCAGACGTAGATGTTGACATTTCGAGAATTATGTCAGAGACCCAGCAGGCCTGAAGTGATCTGTGAAACCAGCCTCTCCCTCCCCTGCATTCCCAAAGAGGGCTTGAGAGTCCAGATGAAGGAACTGGCCTGCTAAGTCCTATTCTAGAACCAGCTCATACCAATAGGTCCTCACCCCTTTTCCTCTTTTAGGAATGAAAGGTGAATAATGAGCAGGTGGCTTGGATCCTGGGCAGAGAGTGGAGGTGATTTGACTGAGGGTTACTTCTGGCTGAATTATTCCACTTATTCTCTTGAAAATCATTTCTAGTGTCACTTAAATGTTTGGTTCATCATGTCAGGCTTTATTGGGTGTCGTAAAAGTGCTAGCTGTGAGTGTCTGGTTACCATCCTCTGACAGGGAGGGTTTTTGTCTTCTTTTAATGGGCCTGCATTTCAGAGGATTACTGTATAATAAAAACCAGGGTGTTGCAAACTCTTAAGACTGTTCATACTTTCAACTCTGCTGGAGAATTAATAGCTGAAAGAAGAATTTCTTAGTAAATCAGTGGCTAACAATCTTTTGCAGTTTTCCTCCTTCTCTGATTGTAAGCAGGTGACTTTGGAGCCAGGGCGATAGGAGGCCTTACATCCCTGTGTGCTTTCTTACGGAACAGACTATCATTCATTTCCCTTGCAGTCAACGTCATGTAATTGATGTAGATCCCGTTTGGTTGACTCAGGAGGAAGCGTAACTTTTGATTTGACTTGGGTTGGCGTCCTCACAAATGCTCACTGGAGTGGGTTCTGAATCAGCCTTCCGCTCTGCGCTTGCATTCTGTATATAGAGAGTTGCCTTCATTCCGATAGCTCAGTGGTTCCCAACCTTCTGGCCCTTTAAATACAGTTCCTCATGTTGTGACCCAACCATAAAATTATTTTCGTTGCTACTTCACAACTGTAATGTTGCTACTGTTATGAATCGTAATGTAAATATCTGATCTGCAGGATGGTCTTAGGCGACCCCTGTGAAAGGGTCGTTCGACCGGCCGAAGGGGTCGCGACCCACAGGTTGAGAACCACTGGGGATAGCTGTATGCAAACCAGCATGAGCCCTGGGGGGTGGAATTTTGACTTTTCTGATGTGTGGGGAGCCGGCACGGTCATGGCATACTCATGCCAGCTCCGCCTGGTTCAGTGACCCTGAGTGGGGGCGATGAAAGGCTTAGAAAGGCAGACATGAGAATGTAAGCTGGGTCTCGGTGGGACGTTGCCCCTCTGATGGACAGCGCCAGCGCCCACAAGCCCTGTCTTTATTTTATAGCAGATGTCACGAGGCAAAGTAAGGGTGTGATCAAGATGTTTACAAACATTCTCCTGGGTTTCAATCCTTACTCAACTCCATGCACCTGAACTATATCAAGCCCACATCACTCAGGCACGTGGGGCCACGTGTTCGGACCACAGGTTCAAGCTTACCACTATAGCTGTTGGCTATAATTGTGCTGGGAAGGCTCTGCCCTCCAAGCTGGGACTTGCCCGTGGCAATGAGAGGACTGTGCCCTCTCCTCAGTCCAAGGCTTGAACCTGTCCAAAACACTGTAGCCGTGCCCCATGCTGATGTAAAATAATCAGGCTTTTATTTAGCTGCAGATTACCAGCCAAGATGTCCCTGAGCACTGGATAGTAAGCCCTCAGCTCTACTGGGGACCCTTTGACTAAGGCCCCAAGCTTGCAGTGACCTCAAATTTTGTCTGCTTTTCAGGAAGAAATTACTGTGAAGGAACATGGTTTAGTTCTCAACACGAGCTAAATAAACCTAAGGATGGAAAGAGGATTGATATAAAACCATCAAACCAGTTTAGTCAACCCGAATCTCAGGCAAATTGGACAAGTGTTGAAACCAGCAGACTTGGTGCCTGACCTGTACCGAAACCTTTGAGTTATTAGTCTGTTGCTGGTACATGAGACCATCTTCACATGGGTGTATGAGGTCATGATCGGCTGCTTAGACAAATTGTTAGGGAGGGTTGGATGTCTGGCCAAGGAGCAGAAGGATTGGATTGTGACTTCTTGACAGGGCTGTCTTGAACCCATGTTCAGGGTATTCACTGCCCAAGAGTGCTGGCCAAGGGAACAAGTGGTAACACAAATCTTCTTAAGGAAACCGTGTGTTCTGGCTCAGGCTGCCTCTGCCAGAGGAAGGGACACTTCTTTCTGATGCCATCAAGCCCACAAGGCCAGGTCCACTGGGAGGGGTTGCCTCTCTAACGCACACAAAGTTGTGATGTGGTCAGCAGTCGCACTGCCTCTCACAGCCCCTCCAGCCCTTGAATGCCATGAGCCAGCAGAGTCTGACACATGTGGATTCTTAATAAATACCAGTGGAACGAAGGAATAAAGCATGTTCTCTATAGCGTGTGCCAGCCACGTGCATGAGCCACTGTTCTTTTTTAATCAAAAAAGTAAAATTGATTGTATTGGCTAGGAATGCCGGTTCAGTGGTTCATGGTCCCTGTGACAGGCTTCAATTCATCATTTCCTAAGACTTGCACTCGGGGTGATGTTGACATTGCTGACTGTTGGTTAAATGCCAACAACATGCTTAGTGTTACCTGACACATACCGGGGTCCCTGCACCCCTTTTGTAGTCCACCTGATGAAGGGAATGCAGTTGCTGACTCCTGGGAATGGGCACAGGGGTTCATGTTATTTATTGACCAGCAGCGGGCTCTCCCCTTTGGGACAGGATGCAATGGACAGTGGCCTTAGGAGGCTTTGGAACTTATGAGCGCTGCTTCTTGTGTGAAAAGACTTTTCTGGGTTAGGGGGTAACAAGTAGGGAGCCTTGTTGCTAAAGCTACCAAAAACTAAGAAAGGGAGTGTGTATGTGTCCGTCCGTGTCCGTATCCCCAGTGCCAGCTGGTGCTTCTTGCAGGCCTTCTCTTTTAAGTTGATCCCTTAGAAAACCTACTCTCAGAAGTAACTTCCCTCTCCTGGCTCCTCTCCTGGGAGGTGATCTGCACAGCAGGTAGGATCAGCCATGTTTAGTGGGTCGAACTGCTAAGACAGTGGTTCTGAGGATGAAGGTTTGTACTTCGGGCCTTGGTCTTCTACTGTTTCGTGGAGAGGCTGCACCTTATGGGAAAAGCCCACAGGCATAGAAAGGTGAACGCCTTTCACATTTAATCTGGTTAAATGCAGCTTTCTTCAGGCAAACTCTGATTCCCAAAACAAATAGCAGAAGAGAACAATCCCTAACAAGGATTCCCTATAGGGTTTTTTTTAAGATTACAAACTTAACCTGTTGCATTTACAGTATGATTTGATTTTACAAAATTCCAGGAGTCTCAACTTTTCAGGAATATTTCTCTGTCGAATTAAGCAGAATATTCCTATTCCAGCACATGCTTTGCCCTCTTTTTTTTTTTTTTTTAACATAAATATTTGATGAGCGGTGTGCTTTAGCCATTACTGTCCACATCCAGAGAGCAAATAAATGCTCCTGGCATGCTGCCTAGGAGGCAACCCTAGTGCCTCCCATTCACCCACAGGTCTGTGACTTCCTCCTGGCTGTAATGAACATCAGAGGGCCCAGGGACAACCCACACCCAGCAGGTAAAATAAAACAGGGCAGAGATCAACTCTCCATGTTCACTCTGCTCACCTCCTGAACTCTGGACCCAGCTTCCTCTGATTTACTGACTTGAGAACTCACCTGCCGTCACCCAGGTTTCCCAGATCCCTGAGCTAAACTCCGTAGCCTTGTGTCTTCCAAGCTGGTCTTGTCTTGTTCTTCACACTCGTATGAAAAATGGCTTAAAATAGGCAATATATTTATATTGTCCCCAAGAACCTTACAACCCTATCAAAAGGTTCACACTGAGACAGCTTGCTCCCCTCTCAGCCACGCCTTTTCCACACTCTCTACATAGCAACCTGTAAATACAATCAAATAAGAATATATATTTTTATTCTTCCTCCTTTCACAAAAGACAGCGTATTATGTATACTCTTCCGATGTATTATAAATACTCTTCTGTGCCTTGCTTTCTAAAATTAGCCGTATGTCCTGGAAGTCTCAGCTCAGCACATTGAGGTCTCTCTCAGTCTCGCTCTCGCTCTGTTCTCTCTCTCTCTCAGCATAATAGTCTTCCATTGTGTGGATGGACCATAATTTATTTGGCCAATCTCTATTACTGGGCCTTTGGAGTATTCCCAGCCTTTTGCTATTACAAACTGTGCTGCAACAAATAAAGGTGTAATAAGTCATTTTGCCGTTGTGCAGGTGTACCTAAAAGCCGGATTCCCAGAAGTGAGCTGCTGAATCACAGGGCTCATTTATCCCCCTCTGGAAGGGCTGACTCATATTGCCCTCCCACAGGCGATGTGTTACTGGCTGGCCTGTCTCCCCACAGCCCCACCAGCAAGAAGTGTGTCATCTCATTTTTCTTAATCTGTTTAGGAGGAAATGGTAACTTTGGTAACATTTTCAAATGATGAGTAGGTGGGGGTTGGGGGCCATTTGTACATCTTTTCTTGTGTGCTGTTCACACCTGTTGATTCTCCTGTGGGCATTTATTGGCCTTTCTTCCTGAAGCAAGACTCTTGCCTACACTGCTGTCAAAATCTCTTAAATACTGACTTCAGAATGTGATGGCTCTTTTGGGCCTACGGGTAGAAGTTGGCTGCCAGATTGTCAGCGCAAAATTGAGAGAAGTGGAAAGTAGGGTTTTCTGCCAGTCGCTAATGTCTGATTTATAAATAGTTTTCAGCTAATGGTATTATTAAACTGAAGCTTCTCCAAAACCTTTATGAGGATGATCTTCTAGTCTAGAATTTCTCCCTCTCCAACAAAAACAAGAGAGAGGGGTTGAGACTATATAAATTCCAATGGTACTTTCTGCAAAATCTCTTAAGAAATGTGGAGTTTTCCATTTACATGCCTCTCCGGAAAGGTTACACACGCCGCATTTTTAATCTGCTAAAGTGGGCTCCTCTCTCCCTTTGATCTCACAGAGAGCTGTTTACTCCATTTCCAAGGTGAAAGAGAAGAGAAAGTAAAAGTACAATGCGAGGAGACCGGCCAAAGTTCAGGATTTGAACAACAGGTGTGGAGTTGGAGTTGCACACAATCATCTTTCTTTCTGAGATGTTCTTTCAGTCAGCTGTTGGGATGCTAGTGTAATGTACATTAGTTTTCCTCTGTTTAAAAATGAAATCCATCGAGAGAGAACTTACAGGTTAGGACATAGACCAGTGATGGCGAACCTATGACACGCGTGTCAGAGGTGACACGCGAACTCATTTTTTTGGTTGATTTTTCTTTGTTAAATGGCATTTAAATATATAAAATAAATATCAAAAATATAAGTCTTTGTTTTACTATGGTTGCAAATATCAAAAAATTTCTATATGTGACACGGCACCAGAGTTAAGTTAGGGTTTTTCAAAATGCTGACACGCTGAGCTCAAAAGGTTCGCCATCACTGACATAGACTGTGCTTTTGTTTGTTTGCATTTAGAAATTCATAAAGTTAGCTGACATCTCCATCAAAACAAACAAACAAACAACAACAACAAGGAAACTTCTCAACAGTGATAATGAAAACCTCTCCTCAGAGTGCCTACACTTAGCTCCGGAAAGGAGGACCTGGTCTCCCAGGCCCAGTGCTCCCTTGCCAGCTTCTGAATATGTGGATTCTGATTTTGGTGGGAGTTGCTTTTCAGCTCTCTGGGGGCTTATTGTTTTCTCCTGGTGCTTCTCTTTCCCTGTCACTGAGTGTTGCTCTCCCCACTATAGGGTCACTCCATAGGACAGGTTCATGGTCTGTTGCTCTGTCGCCAATATCTAGAATGTTGACCTAGCACCTTGAAGTGCTCCATTGATAGTGGATGGACAAATGCTACTACAGGTACCTAACATGCCGTACTGTTTGTTTGTTTTTGTTTAACTGCTAAATTGGGCTCTTGGCCAGGTCTTTGTGATCATTTTGCTTTTCCAGTTGGGTGTTTTTTGCTTCTTCGCATTTCAAATCTTTGACTTGATTCTTGCGCTCCTCTGGTCTGCTGTCGGGAGTCTGTATAATATTCATGTATGCTTAATTTCTAGTTGGTTCCCCAATATAACATCGAGGGTCTCATTAGTTTTCTTGTAGATCTCATTAAGTTTATCGGCGGCTTCTAAACAGTTCTTGAGAGACCTTAAAAGTGTGGTTCTGAACTCTATATCTTCCATTGACAATTTTGTCCTGTTTCTTTGTCTCCGCATTATTTTTTATGCTTTCTTGGTGCACCCCCTAGTGGTCTTTATGCACAGTCTTGTTGTAGTTAAACCTTGATTGTTGTAGTTAATACTGGGGGGATTTGACCTCCAGGCCAACTGGCTATGAGAGTCAGCTGTGTCTGCAGTGGGAAAACTTCTGTCCTCTGGGGAGGTGCTAATCTAGCCTTTGCCTGAGGCTATCTGGCAAATGGCTCTGTGCAGGGCTTGGGCGGGGCAGGTCGCACTGGATCAAACAGGGCGGGCGGAGCGAGCAGTTATGGCTGCTCTCAGTTCTGTCCCTAGGTGCTCTGCCTCACAGAGTCCCAGCAACCGCTGCAAACCTCGGAGAGAAAGCTGCCTTCGAGTTCCGACCGAAGCCAGACAGTCCCGCTTCTCCCGTTTGAGTCTGGGTCCCTAGAGACTCTCCCGGATCTGGAGCTCAGAGTCTGAAACTCCCTCCCGATTGAAAACAACAACCTCGCCCTCCGCTGCCAGCCCGCTCCGAGCGCGCACTCTGCACCTGAGTATTTCACTTCAGCACTGCGCCTCCTCTGAGTCTGGGTATGATATTCTCTTTCCTCCTAATTGTAGAATTTCCACTCAGCCAGCCTTCCTGTGGTTCTGGATGATGTTCGTTCCGTCTTTTAGGTGTACCCTTGAATTGGTTGTTCGAGGCAGCAATCTCCGGCGTTAACCTATGCCGCCATCTTGGTTTCTCCTCCCTGGGAATCTTTTAAAAATCCTGATTTCTGGGCCTCATCCTCCGGAAATTCTGTTTCTTTGTTACTAATGTGGCCTCACCCCATAACAAAGAAACAGAATTTCCAGAGGATGAGGCCCAGAAATCAGGATTTTAAAAAAATTCCCAGGTGATTCTAATGTGCAGCCAAGGTTGAGAACCACTGGTTTAGAGCTAACGCAGCCCAAATCACCTGGGCAAGTCACCTGATCTCTCGGATAATTTGGCCCATTTTCAAAATAGAGTTAATATCACCATATTTCAACAAGTCTAAGATGCCATCCATTATGAGACGTGACATTATTCTGTGTGCCACAAAGAGAAAAAATTGCCCATTCAGCTATAACCCACATCAACTGTAAGAGTGTGTTAGTTTTCTGTGGCTGCCGTAATGCATTACCAGAAATGTAGCAGCTTAAAACAAGACCCGTGTGTTATCTCATAGTCTTCGGCCGGCTTCTCTGCTCTGGGTTTTACACAGCCGAAATCGCACTGGGAATCTTCGGGAAGAATCCTTTCGGGGGTCATTTAGCTTGTTGGTAGAATCCAGTTCCTTGCTTTGTGGGACTGAGGTCTGCCTCTTTGCTGGCTGTCAGCTTGAGGCCACCTTCAGCTCTGAGAAGCCTCTCCCTGGTCCTTGCACTTGGACCGTACAATCTCAGAGCCAACAGTAGCACCCCTTCTTGTGCCTGGAATATCTTTGAGGTGCCCTTCTGCACCTCCCTCGCCAGAGAAAATTCTCTCTTGTAAACAAACAAACAAACAAACAAAAAAAGCTCATTTGATTCGATTGGGCCCACCTAGATCATCGAGGCTACTCCCCCTGCGTTAAGATCTGTAACCTTAATTACACTGCGAAGTCCCTTTTGCCTCCTTACAGAACATAGGCACAGGTTCCAGGGATTAGAACATAGATATCTTGCGGGGTGGGGACATTCTGCCTATCACAAAGAATTGTCCCCATATCAGGGATGTTAAAATGTGAACAGAATATGCTTCTTAGAATTGATAAAATACGATCTTTGTCTTGAGTTTAGGAATAAAGGAGCTACTACTGTAGATAAAGCATTCAGCCTGGTAATAGTAAGTGCTCAGGTGTTAACTATTGTTATTGTAATTACTTATTATAGGGCTCACAGACTACCCATCACCTTTCATTTCGATTGAAGTTATTCTCACAGTTAAATATGTTTGGCCAACCCTGAGAGAAAACAGTGTGGCAGCAGTTCATTCGATGGCAGCGAGGGTGATAGTTACTCCTTGAGTGACAGCTGCATACCACGTGCTAGGCCAGTGATGGCGAACCTTTTGAGCTCGGCTTGTCAGCATTTTGAAAATCCCTAACTTAACTCTGGTGCTGTGTCACATATAGAAATTTTTTGATATTTGCAACCATAGTAAAACAAAGACTTATATTTTTGATATTTATTTTATATATTTAAACTAGGGGCCCGGTGCACGAAGATTCGTGCACTGGGGGAGGGGGGGAGAGGGGGTTCCCTCAGCCCACCTGTACCCTCTCCAATATGGGAGTTTCTGTCTGTCTTTTCAATCATATGAGCGAATTGTCTGAGACCCCCAACCCAGTTTGGTTTGTTGCTCACAAAATAATAGAGTCTTTTTATTTTTCTTTGCTCCATTGGTGGAGATTTCCTGGAAGTTTTAGGATATCTTCCCTTTAATTTTTCCTAGACACTTTGGTTTTACTTATGTCTCTCACCTTTGCTTTCCCTCCATCCCCAACCACAACAGTAACTTGCTCCAGGTTCACTTTGCTCTAGTATCTAGGAGAACTATGATTCCCAGCATTCCTGGTGCTCCCCCAGCTCTGGGCTTCTGCTTCCGGTCCTGGGGCTGTCACCAAAATTACTATTCCCAGAATTCCTTGTCCCCCCCACTCTCTGGGTTTTCCCTGACTGAGGGAGCCCTGTCCCCCCATGGGAGCGACCCAGGGAGCGACCAAGGGAGCTACGTCCCCCCAAGCTGCCGGCTCTCCCACTCTGCTCTGTGTATGTAAATTACCTGCCATCTTTGTTGGGTTAATTTGCATACCCACTCCTCATTGGCTGGTGGGTGTAGCTTATGGGCACGGCTTATGGGCGTGGCTTGAGCATAGCAGAGGGACAGTTAATTTGCATGTTTCTTTTTTATTATATAGGATGCCATTTAACAAAGAAAAATCAACCAAAAAAATGAGTTCACGTGTCAGCTCTGACACGCGTGTCATAGGTTCGCCATCACTGTGCTAGGAGCTTCACATACACTTTCTCTCACCTTGCAGTAGCCCTCCAGGTAGGGAATATGTTTACAGGTGAGGAAGCAGGTTCTGAGAGGGTGTACACTGCTTCACAGCAGGCAGTAAGCGGTGGTGGCACCTTGCTCTCAACCCCAGTCTGTCTGCCTCTGCAGTCAGCGGTCTTCATGGCGCCAGGTTATCTGTCCCACAGTCCCTGGGGGTACTGTGTGAGAAGTGCAGGAGGAAGAGGTGTCCACCAGGTGTGTGGGCTGGAGGAGGTGGCCTCCTGGAAGGGGAAGGGACACAGAGAACAGACATTGCTCTGTGAGGTGTCTCTCTTGTACTCATATTTGTACTCTTTGCTAATAATTGTTTAGCTCATTGAATACTAAGGGCCTGTTTTGTCATCTTTTCTCCAGTTTAAATAAGCACAAAAATGATGTTTTTTTCATTGATATTATCAGTTACCTACGCTATGGGGAGACAGCTATGAACAGTATTGTGATATTTTGATTTATACTAATATATATATATATATATATATATATATATATATATATATATATATATATATATATATATATATATAAACTTCCTCCCTTTCCTGGCACAGAACTCCTAAAAACCTTGGAATTTCTTAAGTGATGAGATAAAGGTATCTTGCTTATGTTAATGAGGCGACTTTTGGACTTCACCTAAGGATGGGGGCTGTTTTCGAGGAAAACCAACCCCGTGATTAGAAGGTTGGAACTTTCAGCCCCACTCTTCAGACTTCCTGGAAGTGGAGAAGGTGGGAGTTTGAATCAGTCACCAGTGGCTGGTGGCTTAATCTATCATGCCTACATAATGAAGCCTCCGTGAAAACCCAAAAGGATGAGGTTCAGAAAGCTGCTGGGTTGGTGAACAGGTGGAGATGCAGGGACATGGAAACTCAGTGCCCTTTCCCCCTTTTTTGCCCTCTGCATCTCTTCCATCTAGATGTTCATCTGTTTCATTTAACATCCTTTGTAATAAATCGGTAATCTAGTGAGTAAATGAGTTTTCTCAGTTTGAGCCACTCTAGCGAATTAATCAAACACAGGGAGGGCGTCCTGGGAAGAACCTCTGACCTAGGGCTGGTGGGTGAGAAGCACAGGTGAAGTTGTAGGGCTGATCTCTTAACCTGTGGAATCTGATGGTATCTTTCGGTAGATAATGTCAGAATTGAGTTCAATTTTAGACACCCAGCTGGTGTCCATTCCTGATGGTGTGGAAACACCCCCCTTTCCCTCAGTGAAAATTGGGATTGTTGACCAGACCCTTTTATATATTGTGTGTGATTTTTAGCAGTAGGGAATTTCTTCTTTTTAAACCATTGTAAGTGTAACCTGGACAAATGGTCAAGGAGAAACGGAAGAGAGCAGTTTAGCAGAACTGGAGTAAAAATAGTAGTTGTTGGAATTCAATAAACTACTCTGAGGTCACAGTTTCTAGAGTTTTCCTAAGATACAACTACAGATTGTCTGTCTTAGACTCTTCACATTCAGATAGACATTGTTGGAAACCATCTAATTATCTTCCCATCAAAATGTGCTTTTCTTCCTGCTTCTTCTTGAAAAGTCAGTGCAAAACATCTCCATCCCCCCAGGAAGCCCAGCTCTGAACCCCTGAGTCACCTGGAACCCCTCCCTGCTCTCCACCGCCCTCCAGCTCAGACACCTCTCACTCCCCACCAATGCCTGCACATCTACTTCCGAACTAGCCCACATGCCTGCTCTTTACCCTTACTGCCTCTCACCTGGATTGTCGCCATGGCTTCCTAGCTGACCTCTGTCCTCCAAACTGCCCCCAGGGTCATTTTTCTAAAACATAGATCTGAATGTCACTTCCTGTCTCCCAGCTGCCTGAAGGCATTATAGTTAGTGATGAGTTTCACATTGTCCAGGTTTAAGGCCTGCCTATGCTTTTTATGAACTCTGGAATCTTGAAAGAGTTATTCGGTTACTCTGTCTCAGTTTCCCCATCTGTGAAATGGGAGTGATAATAACACCTACCTCACAGGTTCTGGAATTTAAGTGAGTTAATATGCGTGGAGCACTTAGGAGAGTGCTTGGCACACAGAAAGCCCTCAGGAAACATTATTATCCCATAGTCCTTGAGAGCACAACCAGAGCTCATCTTTCCTACTGCTTCCCACATCATCCCTTCCCCCTCCCGGTGCTGTGCAAAGCATGATCTACAGACAGAACTGTTTGTTAATGATCTGCAGCTAGGTAAGTGCACACACAGAGAGTCCATAGTGAGAGATTTTCATAGCAATTAAACAGTCATTTTACATCTCTTGAATCTAATAAAACACTAGACTTGCATTTTATATTTCATTTTTCTAACGGTTTGCTTTTATTGCATTTTATAAAAGTGTTGGTCCATGATGAATTGGAAATAAAACCAGAAAGCTGACTGATCTTTCACCATGGATAGTTTGGGAAGCATTTCTGTGTTCCCACACACCTTTCTATTGATTCACACTGGCCACGTTACCCATACTAACCATGTAACATTAAATCTCTCTGGATTTTTGTTACACTGTTTCCTCTGCCTAGAGATTATTTCATATTAAGCACCTGTAATAAGTGCCAGACTCTGGGGACATAGGCTGACTAAGGTACAACCTCACTTTTGAGAAAGTTTCACTCAAACTATCTAGCGAGTTCCTGATTGCCTTTTGAAACCTAGCATAATTTCATTCTTTCATCCATTAAGAAATCATTTATTAAATGCCAACTGTTTACTAGGTACTCGCTGCATTCTGTTCCTGCCTTTAAGGGCCACCAAGCTAATGGGGGTGACAGACACGTAATGATAGTAGGCTCGAGTGTTAAACAGCAACGTGCGGAGGGAAGTGTGGAGGTACAGAGGAAGGTGTGCCTGGCTTTGCCTTGGCTGGGGCAAGGGCATGGGGAGGTCAGAATGGTTTCACAGTTAAAGTCAATGCAGTGTCATCAAAAGATGAAGACCCAGATATTGAGGGCAAGCCTAAGGCCAAAGCCCAGCTCTGTCACTTGCCAGCCATGTGACTTTGAGTGAGTGGCTGCCTCTCTGTTTTATTCCGTTCAGGCCACATAACAGAATACCACAGACAGAGTGACGTATCAGTGATAGCAATTTGTGTCTCCACTTCTGGAGGCTGGGCAGTCCAAGATCATGACACTGTAGGTTCGGCGTCTGATGAGAGCCCCCTTTCTGGTTCCTAAACAACTGTCTTGTCTTCTCACTGAGTTCTTACCTGGGGAAGGTGAGGAGCTCTGTGCGGTCTCTTGTATAAAGGCACTAATCTTACTCATGAAGGCTCCACTCTCATGACCTAATCAACTCCCAAAGGCCTCACCTCCTAGTACCATCACAGTTGGGTTTAGGATTTCAACATGAATTTTGAGAGGACACACACATTCAAGACCATAGTACTCTCTGAATTTCAGAGTCCTCCTCTGTAAAAACGGGGATAACAGTATCTCACAAGGCTATTTTGAGGCTCACCTGAAATTATTATATACACACTAGAGGCCCGGTGCACGAAATTCGTGCATGGGGTAGAGGGAGGCTCCCCTCAGCCCGGCCTGCACCCTTTCCCAATCCAGGACCGCTGGCTCCTAACTGCTTGCCTGCCTGGCTGATCACCCCTAATCACCTCTGCCTGCCCGCCTGATCATCCCCTAACTGCTCTCCCCTGCTGGCCTGATCACCCCCTAACTGATCTCCCCTGCCAGCTTGATTGCCCCCCAACCACTCTCCCCTGCCAGCCTGATTGCCCCTAATCGCCTTGGCCCCCACCACCGTGGCTTTGTCTGAAAAGATGTCTGGAAGATGTCTGGTCTAATTAGCATATTACCCTTTTATTAGTATAGATAGGTCTAGAACAGTGCCTGACATCTACAGTTCCATAAATGTTAGGGGATATTACCATTGCTGGCACCTTTTTAATCTCTTCTTTACCCCCATCAGTGGACCTCTTTAGATTTCCCCTTGTCTGGGTTTCCAGGGGTATGCTGTTCAACCAATTATCACACTGAATTGTACAGTTTTACCTGCCATATTTCTGGCTGCCCTCCAGAATATATTGTGTCCCTTGGAGCCAGTGACCTTCTTTCATCATTATATTGCCAGTGATGGGCAGTGTCCAGTGCAGAGAACACTCAATGAATGTTTAGAGATTTATATTTTATTAAAGTAATCCAACTTTGAGCACTTTTGAGAAAGCTTTGTGAGGAGTCTGGTTGTCACGGACTGAATGTTTATGTTCCTCCAAATTCATGTGTTGAGATGCTAACCTCGAATAGAAGGGTGTTAGGAGGTGAGGCCTTTGGGAAGTGAGTGGGGATCTCATGAATAGGACGACTGTCCTTATAACAGGGCCCTTGAGACCGGTCTTGCCCCGTGCACCCTGTGAGGACACAGTGAGAAATCAGCCACCTTGAACCCAGAAGCAGGCTCCCACTGAGCCTGCCGGTGCCTTGATCTTGGACTTGCAGCTCCGTGACTGTGAGAAATACCTGTTTGTTGTTTAAGTCACCCAGTCCATGGTATTTTTGTGATAGCAGCCCGAATGGACTAAAACGCTGGTCAAACATTTTTTTCCATTTTACAGATGGAGAAACTGAGGCTCTTTCTAGACAGTTTCTGTTACTTATCCAAAGGCGTGGAGCTAGCAAATGGCAGAGGTGAGAGCAGAACCTCACGCCTCTTGTTCTCCTGTTTTGTGCAGCCTTGTCCAATGCACCCTGTGAGTTGGGGGTCTATCTGGGTGCCGGGCCGGGCTCTGAACCTCTTATCACCCAGCCCCGCCTATACCAGAATGGCTGAGTGGGCAGGAACCAGACTTGGAGAAACCTTGTGACACACCCTCTCCCCACCCATCTCACCCTCTGCTGCCCCACTGGTATTTATAGGTCACACCCTCCTTGATGAGGGCCCACCTGGAAACCTGAGGTGCAGATGGGGACAGAGGCGGCCTGAGCTGGAGGCAGGAGGCCTCAAGAGAATGGAGGGAGGAGGGAGGACCTTACCTAAGAGTGAATAATTTACAATGAAGACTGTTGGGCTCAGTGAGTGGACGAGGAGCCACCCAGTGAAGGTTGGAGACTTAAGGAAGCTCTTGTAAAGAGATCCAAAGGGCAGTGAAGCTGTTCCTTGGACTTCTTTTCCTTCCAGAAATGTCTCGATGTATTTTCCTTCCCACCCTCTTTGAAAGAGGGTAGATAGCCTTTACATTCAGGAATATATTCTGTGTTCTACTCATTTATTAAGGGGCAGGGCACACCAAGGACTCTGACCTCAAACTTTCTCCCCGAGAAAACAAGAGGCATGAGGTTCTGCTCTCACCTCTGCCATTTGCTAGTTTAAAATTTAGGACTTTGTATCTTTTTAAAAATCTTTTATTAGAAAAAAAAAAAACATTTCTTAAAGGGAATAGAATTTAGTGGCCCAGGCAGCCTTGATAACAGGAGACCAAGGTAGTGGTTTAGAAACTCATCTGCCCATTAGAGTCAGCTGGGGAGTGATTTTTGAAAAACCCGAAGGCCTGGCTGCACCCCAGACCTGTGAAGTCAGCCCCTCTGGCATGGGGCCCAGAGGGCAGCATCTCTCAGGAAGCTCCCAGGCCGTTCAAGATCCCAGCCAAGGGTGGGGCGTGCCGGGAGGGTGGCCTTCTTGCTGCCCAGTTACCTCGGAATCTCTGCAGTGCAGATCTTGGCTGCCGATGAGTATGGATTCTGGCTCATTTTCCCCATGTGTTTATGGGGTCTGGGAGCAGCCTTTTGAGCACAAATCCTGTCTGCCTACAGCTCACAGAGCCCCTTCCTTGAAAGACACTGAACCCTACCTTTAGGCTGTCTAACCCAGCTCTTCTACTTGGGAACACATTATTGGTGTTTCCTGTAAGGTGAAAAAAACAAACAGAAAGGAGTGTCCTTGAAGGGAGTGTCACTGTTCCCATTTTGACACTCACCCATAGTGTAACTCTGGGGACAAGCTGCATGTGTGGGAAGGGGGCCCTGGCCAAGGCCCCTCTCTCTGTGGCAAGTCGTACCATCTCCTGGACAGTTTTCTTGAGAAAGCTGAATTGGGATTCTGTGACATAGTGTCACGTATGGCCAGGTCAGTCCTATGGAACCTAAGAGCAAAGTATTGTTTTCGAGGGGTCTGTTAGGCTCTTGAATTTTTACTAGAAATGGTTTTAGTGGTCAGTGTTCATTTTGTTCTATGTCCAATAGAATATTTTATTTTTATCAGACAGTAAAGGAAACATTGTGAGGGAAGGTGACATGCAAAATTCACATTCGTGGAATTGATTATTTGTTTTGTTGGATACAAATACTTTTTTTTTTTGGCAAGATTTTGTTTGGATTGAATGTCTGCTTCACCAGGATTTTCCCTTGAGAGCTAGAAGCCTTCTGTGTGGTAACACTTTCCAGACACATCTGAAAGTGAGAGTCCCTGGGGAACTCTTATGGTCATAAACCGAATAAAAATGAAATGTCAAGAATGCAACCTGGTTTTCAAACTAGCTTCACTTTTTACAACTTTGATGAGGGTGAGAGGGAAGTAACTTCTTTGTGTGCCTGCTCTTCACCAGGCAGCACGATCCCATAAAGTATATAATTAGTTCATTTTCCCAAAGGGGAAACTACAGCTCAGAGAGGCTTAGTCACTTGCCTAAGGCTGCACAGCTCATGAGTTGCAGAGGCAGAGTTGAAACCTGAGCCCTCCTGACTAGACCAAGCAGCCCTCTAGTTCTAAAATACACACACACACTTAACTCAATAACTGTTCATTTTCTAGTCCCTTTAAGAGACTTTTATTGTCCTCAGAAGATTGCCCTAATAAGCATATAAAACATAAAAGCACAGTAAAGCCTGAGGTTTTTCAGAGTCAGCATCTGTGTGAGGACAGAAAGTCCAGAGAAGAGGAAGTGGAACTGCTTCCTGGCAGGTACCCTGTTTCTGAAGGGCCGAGAAATTGCTCATGTAGATTTGTTGTTAAACTGACTCACAACAGCTGCGACACTGGGATTATCAAGTTCCTTGCTCAATTGTCTGTGCCTTGCCCTTGCTCAGTATGGAGCTGTCATAGGTAGGAACTGTTTCACTAAGAGTTAATATGCCTTCAGTTGATGGTTGCACTGAATGCAGGCTTTTTGGTTATTTCACCAGAAAACAATGTTGAGGAACTTTTGAGCAATTGTTGGGAAAGTGACAGAATTAAAGGGTTGGTGCTCTCCAGAATTTCTAAACAGGAAGGGCTCAGGCTTGGCAGCCTGAAAGGGGTGTTTACTTAATTAGCAAATACAACATTTTTTAAAACTTTGCAAGCTATTGTAATGTTTTCTAAAGGTGTTTTTAAATTTATACTTTATGAGCTGAAACAGTGCTCTGTGCTGGCAGGAAGCAGGTCCCTGGCTGACAGAGACTAATCCCAGCTCTGCCACTTGCTACTATGTGACCTTGAGCAAGCTGGAACTTAACCTTTCAAGGCCTCAGTTCTGTCTCCTGGAAAATGGAGATGATAACGCGCCTTCTTCCTGCAGTTACTGTGACGCATAAGTTACAATACATAAAGTGCTTAGAACTGTGCCTGACACGAAGGGAACTAAGACACTCAATGAATGTTTGCCTTTGTTGTTTTAATTAATTGGAATTTAATTGGAGAGGCCTATAGGTGGGGAGGAGGATGCCCAAGTCCCCCCAAGCCAGTCTTTTGCAAAATCTGCCAGGATAAGTGATTCTGTTCAGCTCGATGATTTGAGGTTCATGTTGTTTTTATTCTCACTGCACTCCACATTTATATTTCTGCAGTGTGGTGTACGGGGAAGCTCATTGAACTATTTAGTTTTTAAACATGTTATCATTCTAGCTGTACTTTGAAAAAGTGTTAGATGTAGATGTGGCCTCTGCTGAAAATACATAGGGTGTCCCCCCAAATGCATGCATACACTTTGAATAATTATAAAGGCAGTGTTTATTAACCCTTTGCGGTCCAATGTTATTTTTGGAATTCAAACAGTCTGGTCCAAATTAATTGACGGGATTGAATGTTGAACTTTTTAATGTTCTTATTGCTCGACGTTGGACCTGCTCCTAGCGCCTGGTCTGTCGAGTCAGCCTCGAGGTTGGACCGAAAAGGGTTAAAATGCATCTCATTTTCAAAATTGAGCTGTCAGCTGTTAAAGTGTGTATACATTTTGGGGGAACGCCCTGTCTATTCAGTGGGGTGGAGCTCCAGCCTCGGAAGCCATCAGGAGCTCTGTAAGCGACCCATCCGTGTTCCGGGTGCAGGTACAGTGGAGATGGGGCCTGCGCTTAGGCACTGACTGACGCTTAGCCATCCCATCCTCTGGGAATCCAGTGCGCCCTCCCCACTCCAAATTCAGAGCGAACAATGTAGTTTCCTTCTGTGGTGAAGGGAAGTGTATCAGCTTTCTGGAGAAATACACTGTCGTTCTGGCCCTAAACTCCAACCAGGTGGTCATGTAGGAGGTCCTTATGTGAAGGACATTGGGGATAGGTCCCTTAGTATCTTCAGAAGTTCTTCCTGGGGAATATTTGGAGAGATTGTCCTGTGGCCGTTTCTTATGTTAACCTTGAAATAATGAGAAAGATGCTACTTACTTCATTCTCATTCAGTGACTGTGTTCCTACAGGAAAAGCTAAAGACCTCGTGCATTCTGTGGATCTAATCTGACAAGGGGTCAGCAAGGAAGTCCTAGGAAAGAAAAGTGGGTGAAGTCAGGAATCTGCCGTCTGGAGTTTTAGGTACAGAATTACAGAGGTTGCCGTTGAAAAGAGGCCATTGTGATCATGGAGCCCAGCTTCTGCTTTTGACAGATGAGGGAACTGAGGCTCAGAGAGTTGCCTGAGTTCATAGAACTAATTACTGTCCCCGAGATTCCAGTTCCAGGTCCCACTGCTCTTTCCCGCCAACGCCGTCCTGTCATGAAGCCTGTGCCGTAGAGCAGCTCTGAGCCCTAGCGCTCCCCGGAGTGATGGCAGTGCTCAGCCTGGCCAGTGTGGTCGTCGCCAGCCACGTGTGGCTCTCGAGGACTTGAAACGTGGCTAGTTAACTGAGAAGTATTTTTTTGCTTTATTTAATTGTAATTAAAATTTAAGTTTGGCCCGTGTTGCTCAGTGGTTGAGCGTTGACCTCTGAACCAGGAGGTCACAGTTTGATTCCCGGTCAGGGCACATGCCCAGGTTACGGGCTCGATCCCCAGTAGGGGACATGCAGGAGATAGCTGATCGATGATTCTCATCATTGACATTTCTATCTCTCTCTGCCTCTCCCTTCCTCTCTGCAATCAATAAAAATATATTTCAAACAATTTGAATTTGTATAGGGATATGTGGCTAGTGGTTGTCATGTTAGAGAGCCCAACTTTAGAGACATTGAGAAGGAGCAAAGTCCTGTGCTTACCTCCTGCCTCATTCTCACCAGGTGGGAGGCTCCCTTTTCCAGTGGCTCAGGTACAGCTGGTCTGTGCCAAAGCAGAATCACCCTGGGCCAGTCACCGCCCCTTTCTGGATGAAGGGTGGTTCCTCTACAAAATAAGGGTGTTGGACCAGATCTCTCGCCAAGAACTCATGATGACTATGGACCTGAGTCTCCACGGATCAGCAGTGTGACCTTCAACAGAGCACCTATCCTGCCTGTGCCTCAGTTTCCCCACCTGTCACCTGAAATTAACACCTGTTCTGTCATCCTCCCTTCCTGCCCCCTCTCCCCGATGATATTGGGAGAGGCTCAAATTAGAAAATCAGTGAGAGGAGCTCCCTGTGGCAACTTTTTAAAAAATAGTCTTCGGTGTCTCAGAATATTGTTGGTTTTGACACAAGTGGTGGGTGGGTTTTCTTTTCTCTTAGATGCTGCAGTTGGTGAACTTACCATGTCAAGGTTATCCTCATTGTCAGAGTAGAGACAATAATAACACAGTCCGTATGAAACAGGAGCTGGAAGTCATGGTACTGATGACAGATAACTGATTTGATCAGTGGAAGCTAGTTTTTCACAATAATCTTGCTTAACTAGGCATTCTTTACCTATCATTTCACACTGCTATTTTCATCTGAGAAGCCAAAGCAGATCTTTCTGCCCCCACGCCTCCCCCCTCCCCCCCCCAAAAAAAAGAACTGAGGCTCTCCTTGCTGGCTTTTCTTTCTTTTGCTTAATTTTTCACATCAGCTTGCGTAAGTCCCGTGTAGGATACACAGTACCGTGTGTTCTTCAGTAAACAAATAAACCCCCTCAGGATGGTTTCCTTGGTTATACCTCTGCCTCCTAAGCTCTCAAACCTTATTCCCAGGTAGTGATTCTCCACTGTGTACCCACAGCTCACTGGCGGGCGGTCTCCTGATCAAAAGATCAAGGCATAGAATGTATTTTTGCTACCACAGATGAAGTGGGTCTTCTGACCTGATGTGAGTGGGGTACAACTTGCTCCGGGCTGCGGGCAGTGTAACATCAAACTGCGGCCAAAGAAGATAGTTGCTAGGTTGGCACTTGTTAGAAGTTGGCCCCCAAGCGTGTAAGTGGAGTGGGGCCAGCAGCGTGGTGCTGGCTGGTGACCAGTGCAGATCGGCTTAGCTGCAGATGCCCTTTAACACCCAGGGAAGCATTCCTTGACCTCAGCAGCATTTGCCCTGTAATTATGGGCACATGGTTTAGTGTTGTGCCGAGGCTTTTAATTCTTTGCACGGTGCCACCCCAAAATTGTAGCGTCTGTAACTATGCCGAAGACCACTGTTTCCTGCCCCTGAGGTCCCTGGGGATGGCTGCGGGAATGAGGCTGGACCCGGGGTACATGTGGCGCTCTCTCCCTACCCAGTGCCATCAGAGCTGTTTCAAGTTTACATGCTTCACAAATCAGCCCCCTGGAGAAGATCCCCTTTGAAGAAAGGATTCCTCTGCTTACAAGATAAAAATGTTGAAAGCCACTACTCTAAAGCAGTGCCTCTCAAATTTTAGTGAATCACCCGGAGGGAGGGCTTGTTAAAACAAAGATTGCTAGGCCCACCCCCTGGGGAGTCGGTGTGTCTAAATTGAGGCTTGAAAATTTGTATTTTAACCACTTCCCAGATGCTGCTGCTGCTGCCGGCCCAGGATCGCACTGATTTTAGACAACAGAAATAATATTATGAATGACCTGTTGTGTATTGGGTACTGTGTTAGATGTGATCAATTACGTCTCATCTGAAGCTAAAAACCTTGTATTGCCATTCACATTTCATAAAGGAGAAAACGGAAGCATACTGGGTTTCAGTAACTCACTTGTCTTTAAATTGCTGATGATCAGAGAACTGGAATTTGAGCGGAGGTCTGGGCCAGATCTCTTTAATCTAGGACATCACTTGCCTTTCTTCTGTACATCAGTTGTCCCCAAGTTATGGTCCAAGGTGGGGACGGGGGCAGATTTATTGCATGGGGATTGCCAATCTGCATGTAAAGCAAGCCTGGACCTCAGACTGAATGCCTCGCCTGTAGGGTGGCTGCTGTGCAAATGTATTTTTGTGATAAAGACACCATGAAGTCAGATTACTTGTCTCAGCTTAATATAACTTCACGTGCACCGAGCATCTTCTCACACAACGGATACTAAACTGACAGCTACGATTCCTTAGTGTCTGGAAAGTTGTGTTTTTGTTTTTGGTGCTAAGAACTTGTCTTCATACTAAAAAAATGTTAGGAATTTCACTAAGGCACAGTGTCTGGTTGCCTTGTCTAAGTCTGGGCTCAGGGAAGGTGGGAGACATAATAGTCATTAACTGGTTCTCATTCAAGAAGGTTGCTGGAGAAAGTAATGCCATCCTATTGATTGATTCCATCAGGAATCCTGCCTTCAGCGGCTGGACGGCCAGCCTCACCTGCCCACAGCCCTGAGCCGCTTTCTCCAATTCCTCCCTGTCTCTCCTGCCCTGCTGCTTTCCAAGGCCAGCCCTTCCTCCTGGAACCTATCATATCCCCTGCCTGGATTCCTTCCCCATTAATTGTCTTCTCTCCTAGTTGCATTTTTGCTTTCCTACTCTCTCATTCAAATAATTTTTTTTTTTTTGTATACTCACCACGTACCAGCAACTTCCTCCCCTCTCCCACCAGTGTGCTCAGGCCTGCCAGCTCTGCTCCTAGTTGCAATGATTACACTCCTACAAGTGTCCAGCTTGGGCGAAGTACTAAACTTGCCTCAGGGACCGCTGACCACTTGTGGGGGTTCTTGGATAAGCTACCTCCATTCTCCAAGCATCTGTAAAAAGGGAACAAACTTCCAAAGGTTGTTGTGAGGATTAAAGCAAAATAAAACATGTAAAGCACTGAACGCCGTGAGTGCTCAATGAAGTTATGGCTCAGGTAAGGGAAGGAGGAAAGGTCATTATCACTGCTGTTTCCTCCGCCCACGTCTCCTGCATTCAGTCCTTGCGGGCGCAGAACCACCTTGTAATAAATCAGTGCTTCCCTTCTCACCTTTTTTTTTCCCCATTATCACCCCATAAGAAGAAAAGGTAAAATACGTTTGATTAATTAATTAGCTTAAATTTAAATTAACTTGAATTTCTCCCTAATGAAGAGAAATTAAATATTAAGGGAAATATTGTTAAATATTAAGGCATAAGATTTGTATGGGGTTAGGGTTAAACATTAGAGGGCCATACAGTATTGTAATATCTAAGAATGTTTTTACTCCTCTCACCCCAAAAGCCCTCCCAAAGCGACTGCATACATTAGAGCTGTAACAGTCTTCTATTTGTGAAATCTTCTAGCTTCTCTACCTGCATCCTTGGCCTCTCCTTATCCTGCCGGCCAGTGGTACCCCATCCTCTGCCTGCTGCTCCTCTTATGGCTCTTTCTCTGTCTGCTTTCCTGGTCCACTCAGTCACACTGGGACTGAGATGCCCAGGACAAGGTCACATCTTAGTAGAGAGAGAGACACCTCGTTCTTCAACAGCAGGACACAGACCAAAGAGTGGAGGGCAGAAGGAAGCCAGTGGGAGCTTGGGAGTGCAGTCAGGGAGAGGCGAGTGTGGTGGGGCGTGGAGGACACAGCGGGAAGGGCAGGGAGAGGTAGCAGAGAGGACAACCCTGGGGCAGTGTGGGAATCAGGGCTTCAAATGTCCCACTTTGAAGACTTGATTGTGGCCCTAATGATGGCTTAGTTTTATTTTGTCCCCATCTTAATATACGGCCTTCAAAATAATAAGAGCCACAAGTGCCACTTTTCAAGACACTGTGCTTCTGGGAAGCAGTGAGTGCCTCGCGGGCGGGCGGTGAGAACAGAGACTGTGGAGTCTGGTGCCGGGAGAGCATCAGATGTCGGGTTTGGCAGAGCAGCAGGAGTGGCTGGCTGGCTGGGGACTGGAGACGGAGCCTGAATGTGCCTTGCAGACAAGGGTTTGGAGCCAGCAAATGGCTTTAGACAGGTGCTTCCTTTTCGTGTCCCCGATCCCGTTTTCCTTTTCCCATTTGCCCTCGTTTGCATGCCACAGAGACGTGAATCGGTCCTTTACTTTGTGCCTTTCCCTGGCTGTCGGTTCCCTCTCCGCAAAGGACCTCCAGATCCTTGTTGGAAGTCTGATTCTTTGGCATCTGGGGGACCAGCCTTCTGGGCACCTCCATTAGGATGCCCTGTGGGCACCTGCATATCAGCTCATTCTTCTGGGCACCCAGGCTTGAAGCCTTAGAATGGTCTGAAGTGTTTGCCTTCTTTTCTCGGTAAGAAACCACAAGAACGGCTTGTAGATGAGCTCTCTGGCACCGCCCAGGTTCACTCAGGCATTCAACAGGTCTTTCCCTCCCCTCCCCCTTCGTTTCCGCCCCCTTTCCTTCCTCCCTCTCACCTTTCCTCCTTTTTTCTTTTGGAGTTAATATTTATTGAGCCAAGAACTGTGCTGCTGCTTTGTGTGCATATTTTCCATTTTGCATTCACAGCAACTTGATGAAATGACATTGTCTGATTCTGCAGACGAGGAAAGTAAGGGTCAAACAGGAAGGGTAACTTGTCCCAATTCACACAGTTAAATGCCAGAATTGGGGGAAATCTGGGAGGGGTGTCTGACACCCCTACCCCACCCCCCACAGGAAGCCTTTCACCTAGACCAGTGGTCGGCAAACTGCGGCTCGCGAGCCACATGCGGCTCTTTGGCCCCTTGAGTGTGGCTCTTCCACAAAATACCATGTGCGGGTGCGCATGTACAGTGCGATTGAAACTTCGTGGCCCGTGCGCAGAAGTCAGTATTTTGTGGAAGGGCCACACTCAAGGGGCCAAAGAGCTGCATGTGGCTCGCGAGCTGCAGTTTGCCGACCACCGGCCTAGACCCCTGAAAGAATCCAGATCGGTCTCTGCTCCTCTTCTCCCCACTTCAAGCCTTCCCAGACCTGCTCGGTTTAATCCTCTACAGCATGGATGTGATCGTGTAACTCCCTCACTACAAATTCCTTGGGTCATAAACCACTTGTACTGACATCCAGGCCCCTCAGAGCATGGCCCTGGTTTCTGTCACTTTGGACATCAGGGTACGCAGGGTGGGAACAACGTGGGATTTGGTGCTGCAAGACTTGCGTTCAGCCCGGGGCCGCCACTTCCCAACTGCATGATCTTGAGCAGATCATTAATTTGTCGGAACCTTATTTGTTTGCTTATTCAGAGAGTATTGATTGTGTGCCGTATGGGAGCTAGTCACTGTGTGAGGGTTTTGAATATTCATTCACGAAGAAACAGGCAGGGTTTCTGCCTTCACAGAGCCCCAGGCTGACCTCAGTGTCCGTTTCTGTACAAGAGGGGTGCTCATCCTCGCCATTTCACTGGGCGATTGCAGGGATTTGATAGAGAGGGCGGGCGTGACCGTGCTCTGCTGCGTGCAAGGTACTGGTCACCTGAAGTTGTATTTTTTATTCTTCTGCTCTGGGCAAGCTCCCGGTGCATTTCTAGCTCCTCAGTTTTGCATGTGCTCCTCCCAGCCTTCCCTGCCTTAAACATCCTGTGTCAGTGGTTCTCAACCTTCCTAATGCCGCGACCCTTTAATACAGTTCCTCATGTTGTGGTGACCCCCAATTTCATTGTTACAAATTGAGCATAATTAAAGCATAGTGATTAATCACAAAAACAATATGTAATTATATATGTGTTTTCTGATGGTCTTAGGCGACCCCTGTGAAAGGGTCGGTCATTTGACCCCCAAAGGGGTCGTGACCCACAGGTTGAGAAGCACTGTCCTATGTGGTCTTGGTGGCCCAACTGAAGATGTATCTTATCCAGAACCTCCCTGCTTACTATGAAGCTTTATTCGTTAAGGGATCCAAGAACACTTATTAAACAGTTTTTAGAACAGTGTTTTTCATGGTGTGGTTCATAGACTGAGGGTCTCAAGATCCTTTCAGGGAGTCCACAAGGTCAAATTTATTTTTATAATACGATATTACTATAGTATTCGATTGCAGCATATTGACAATTGGAAAGATGCTGCAAAGAGCAGTGGTAGCTAAAGCTCCTGGTGCCTGCTCACTCATAGGGCCGTGCTGCACCAGTGCCCACGTTCCTCACCAACACACTCACAGGAGGAAAACAATCTGAAGTGCCATTTTCACTTAAGAATGTCCTTGAAGCAGTACAGATTATTAACTTTATTAAGTCTCAACCCTTGACCACACATCTGTTTAATATTCTGGATGACTTAATGGGGAGAATGAAGCTCTACTGCTAATAATTTAGTGTGATGATTGTCTCGAGGAGAAACACTTGTGCGATGGAGTTGCAAGCTGAACTAGCCACTTTTTCACCTAACACCATTTTTACTTGCAAGAATGTCTCACAGACAAACTATGATTAGTCAGACTTGTCCATTTGGTTAAAAAAAAAAAAAAAAAAAAAAGAACAAAGCCAGCCCATCACTTCAGGGAAAACACCTGTCAGTATTTGTTGCCAATGGTAAAAGCCTAGCTTTCAAGCAAAAATTAGAATTTTGAAAAACTTGCGTCTGCCACTGTAAGCTTGACAGCTTTCTAATACGTAGAGACTTTCCTGATGAGATCACGGCTGACGTTGACCAGTGTGCTTTTTTGATACTGTGTGATGAACTGTGTCGACTTTTGTAAAACCTGCATAACTCGGTGAACCGGCATTTCTCAATGACCAGTGTGTGATGTTAAAAGCCCTGCATGGGTAAAAGGTATATTCAAATGAAGATAGACTAATCCATTTTAATATTATAGCAGAGTATGAAAAGTTCATTGAAAGGTTTTCAGCTATCTTTTTAAAAAACTGTCCCTTAAGGTGTTGTATCAGAAGAATATACATAGTTACCTGAAAAGGTTTTTCATCTGCATCTGTGTGAGGTCAGCCTTTTTTTAAAAAAAAAAAATAATAATAATCCTGCCTCCCTAATGCTCAACTTTCCAGAAATGACTCATTTTTAAAAAATATATATATTTTTTTATTGATTTCAGAAAGGAAGGAAGAGGGAGAGAGAGCTAAAAACATCAATGATGAGAGAGAATCATTGATCGGCTGCCTACTGCATGCACAGCACAGAGGATCAAGCCCGCAACTTGGGCATGTGCCCTTGACCGGAATTGAACCTGGGACCCTTCAATCCACAGGCTGACGCTCTATCCACTGAGTCAAACCGGCTAGGGCCAGCCTTTCTTTATATACTACTAAAGGCCCGGTGCACAAAATTCATGCACTCCGGGGGTGTCCCCTCCACCCGGCCTGCGCCCTCTCACAGTTTGGGAGCCTTCAGGGGATATTTGACTGGCGGCTTAGGCCTGCTCCCTGTGGGAAGCGGTCCTAAGCTGTCAGTCAGACATCCTTAGTGCTGCCGTGGAGGCGGGAGAGGCTCCTGATACCACCGCTGCTCTCGCCAGCTGTGAGCCCCGCTAATGGCTGAGCGAGGCTCCCCCTGTGGGAGTGCACTGACCACCAGGGGGCAGCTCCTGCATTGAGCATCTGCCCCCTGGTGGTCAGTGCGGGTCATAGTGACCAGTTGTTCCACCGTTGGGTCAATTTGCATATTAGCCTTTTATTTTATAGGATAACCAAAACAACATATCCCAACAGATGAAACTTAGAAACAGAAATGAGAATCCAGCTATCTTCTGTTAAAGAGAATTGCAGCCCCAGCCGGCATGGCTCAGTGGTTGAGCATCAACCTATGAACCAGGTGGTCATGGTTCAATTTCCGGTCAGGGCACATGCCCTGGTTGTGAGCTTGGTCCCCATCCCAGGGGAGGGGGTGTGTGCAGGAGGCAGGTGATCAATGATTCTCTCATAATTGATGTTTCTATCTCTCTCTCCCTCTCCCTTCCTCTCTGAAATCAATCTATATATATAAAAACCTAAGCAACCCTTTGACCGTTCAACCGGTAGCTATGACATGCACTGACCATCAGGAGGCAGACGCTCAATGCACAGGCATGGAAACATGGAACAGACTGATGAATCTCAGAGGGAAGGGTGGAGGGCGGGAAGAGATTAACCAAAGATCTTATATGCATACTAGAGGCCCGGTGCACGGAATTATGCACCAGTGGGGTCCCTTGGCCTGGCCTGTGGGGATTGGCTCTCTGACATCTCCCGAGAGTGCAGGCCAGACCGAGGGACCCCACTGGTGCACGAATCCGTGCACCAGGCCTATAGTGAAAATATATTTTTAAAAAAGAGAGATTTGCAGAGACTTGACATTAAAGAGACTTAAAAAAATGTAAACACAGTTCTTTTCTCAGTAAGTTTTCTTCTGTTTTGGAAAACATAGTTTTTCATAAAATGTTTTTGTTAAGATCTAACGGATTTATCATTGTTATAATTTTTAATGCATTGGTAAATATTTTTTAAATTTTTGTTTTAGTTCCTAACTATGAATAACTATATATTAAATCAATAGATTAAGCCTAATAAACAAAAACCCTTTGTGGTCCTCAATTTCAAAGATTGTAAAGGGGCCTGAAACCAAAAAGTTAGAGAGCTGATGTATCAGAACTGTGTGTAAACAGTTCTAGTCGCTGGTCTACATCAGTGAAACTTTAAATCCCTCCTCAAATGAAGTTTATCCATGAATAGCACTGTGGTTCTGGGTTCTCTAGTTAGATACAAAGTTAGGACAAAGAGGCGTGAACTGATTAGAGAATAGTGTACAGTACTCTGCCATCCATGGCCACGCCTAGGGGTGCATTGTATTATAAGTCCATTAAAGATGGGAAGAAGAACAGTTCACTGGAAAGACTAAGGAACATGTCTGCCATGCCTAAAGCCCCTTCTAAAAAGGTCCAGTTTCTGCTGAGGGAAGCAGCCTGAACTATTTCTTAAAAATGAGTGGCCACGTTCCTAAGTGTGGCTTCTTCTCCCCCTTCCCTTCCTCTGTATCCTGTGTGAGGGTTCAAATCTGAGGAGCTAGAAATACCCTTGACTCATAGTTGATTGGGTCAAGAAGAGCCCCTGACCCTAATGCAACCAGAGTCTGACAAGCAACCTCGTCTTCTGTGAGAACCTCAGCCCAGTTTAGAGATACCATGTGTCCAGATCGATTCTTTATAAGAATTTGTGAATGAAAGATACCTGGGACTGGGAAAGCTGGCAAGTGACAGTCTAGTCTGTGGCTGGGAAGACGATTACAGATAGCCCATGAGGCAAACTGAGTCAGCAGAACTGTGAGGAAGCAGAAGCAGAGGGGAGGACCCAGGATGTATGGCAGGAGGAATAGAAGCAGAGAAAAAAAGGAATCATCATTGGTGTGGAGGATCCCACACTCGGGCTGTGATGGGAGACCAGAGAATCCAATCCCTAAAGCTTCCTTGCTCCCCTCAGTTCTTGAACTACTTTTTATGATCTTAGGAAGGCCTGTCCCTATGGCCCTTATTGTCTTTTGTGTCCTTACAATAAGCTCGTAACATTTGAGGTCACCTGAGAGAGTCTGTTTCTTTAAAAAAAAAAAAAGGAGCTTAACATACAGGAAGTTGATTGGAAGATTGGAAGTCAGTTAGGGAGGTGGGGTGGGAAGTGGGGGAGTCACCTTGGAGGAGATGCCGTTAGCAAGACCTGACAGGACATGAGTAGACAGAGGGCATTCCAGACTGTGACCATAACTTGGCTATGACATGTGTGTGAGAAGAGGATGAGAAGGGACGTCACCCAAGTAGAGTAAGGAAGAGATTGCTTAGCTCAAGTGGCCTTATGCTGTGTAGGACATTTAAAGCAATTAGAGTAGGGTGGACTGTAACAGGTAAAAGGGACCTTCTGTAGATTGATGTGTGTGTATGTGTGTGTGTGTGTGTGTGTGTGTGTGTGTGTGTGTGTGTGTGTGTACACTAGAGGCCTGGTGCGCAAAATTCTTGCATGGGTAGAGTTCCTAGGCCTGGCCGGCGATCAGGGCTGATCCGTGGGGTGACCGGCAGGGCGATCGGGGGGGCCCCCACTGACACCCGCCTTGGCTGGCCTGGGGCCTGTGGGCTGGGGGCAGCTCCTGCATTGAGTGTCTGCCCCCTGGTGATCAGTGGGCATCATAGCGACCGGTCGTTCCACTGATCATTCTGCCGTTCGGTCAATTTGCGTATTAGGCCTTTATTATATAGGATACATGTATGTATATATACATATTCTTTAACAGAAGACTGGAAATGGAATTTGGGGAAGAATAGACTGGCTTGGTGGATAGAAAGGATCTGAGGGGAGAGCGTTTGAGCCAGAGAAGTGGGTTTGAAGCCATTGTGGCGATCCTGTAGAGTCAGTGGGGGCACTGGTTGCCTCAGGCCTGCTTTCTATTGAACTTGAAGAGCCTGAGAGAGGTCTTGGCTCTGAGGAAGTGGTTTTCTTGTTGGGGACATCTCAGAGGCAGCAACCATGTTGACCCGAATTGGACTGGTCCTTCTTTTTTTCTTCTCCAACCCCATTTTCTAGGTCAGATCTGAAAAGTGTAATGAGAAGTATTTGAATAAAATCAATTAGAGGTTTTTCCAAAAGTTAGAAATACCACAGTAAGGGCCCTTTTCTTTAAGCCAGATAACCCTGGTTGGTCTTGTTGAGATTTCAGGGGTGGAGTGTTACGTTTTATTTTTGTGTTATCCATACTTGGGTTTTTTTCTTCTTCACAGTTGGTTTAATTTATGGTTTACAGCTGCCTGACTCAACTGTGCTTTTGGTTCTAAGTGCTCAGCAAGCAGCAGGACTGCCTTTCTCTGCAGGCTCTTGTCTTGCACTTGGTGACACATCCACTGAAGTGGGGGTTTCCTGCCTTTCAAAGGCCTTTATGTTAATGGGAGAACAAGTTAGGTATGAATAGAAAAATAATCTTAAATATTATTTTGGCGAGGATGCCTTTCTGTGTGTTTTAACTCCTAAAAGTATAAAATTCCAAGTTAGAATGAGCCAGACATTAAAGTGGGGTGAGCTGAGGTAGGAAGCTAACTAATCCATTTCTATTGACCTTAAAATGTTTGCCTTTAAGCAATTGCCTTGATTCTCTATATCCTATCTATAACATGTAAATAATCTTAACAATCTCTTTCTTAGTGTGGACATGAGTTAAATGAACTAAAGTGTAACTTGACCGGTAAACATGTATTATTGAGCATCTGCTGTATGTCCTATACTCTGTGTCTGGCATTCTAGGAAACAAGATTGAAATGGGCTCATAGGAAAGTTCTTACAACTGTGTTTAGTATGTAGCAAGATATTCAATAAAGGGTACCATTTATTGTGTCCTTACAATAAGCTTGTAACAGGACCTATTACAATAAATGAAAATATTATTTTTATTTGAGTGATTATCAAGTTGAGAGATTATTGAGCAAGCCAGAATTAGCCATGGGAAGGGTGTGGAAATGCAGGCCTCAAGAAAAAAGCATCCTGAGCATGCCAGTCTCAGCAAGGAATGACCCCCCTGCAGAGCACAGACTGGCTTATCTGAATTTACAGTTTGGAAAGAGTCACGTATTGTGCTTCTCACACACGCACACACACAAGAGCATTCATTACCATGTGGCCTCAGGCACTGAGAACAATGTATATGTTTAGCCTGGCAAATAAATGGGTGTCTTTTTTCAGTAGGGCATTCATTTTCATCATAGGCACCTAGAAGGCATGCTTTTCAAAATTGGTCACGTGTTAAATTATGAACATGCATTTTGTACGAATTGTGTAATATTGATCATAAGAATGCAGATAAGAGAATAGAAATAAGAGCCGATTGTGAGTGATTTTATTAAATTCTGAATTCTTATTGGAATTTTAAGATAAAAGCTATGCTTTTGAGTCCAGACTCACATTCTGGACCAGGCAGTGTCCACATGCATATTTTTGTGTAGCTGGGGTCAGGGCGTTACATCCTTTTTGTTGCTCTACTTTTGCATCTGACCTTGGTTCGTGTTCCCTTATATATCTTCACAACCCCCGTCTTTCTCCTTGTGATGGCAGTGACATGATCCCCTGCACTGATAAGTAGCCATTGGCTTAACTTTCCATTCAATACTGGACATTGAGGTTGTTTCCAGAGTTTCACGGTGAGGAACATATTTGCTGAAAACATTGTGTTCAGATTGCTTAGTTATCGACTTATGCACCTTCTAGAATGGCTCTCTCTGCCAAAGTCTTGGAAGTGATATCAACTCATTATACTAAGAGTCTTAAGAACTGGCCGTCAGGGTTTCCTGAGACAGCATCTGATTCTTTGGCTTATGCTTACTCATTTATTAGCAGATAGGTAGGGAGGACCTATCAGGTGCCAGAGAGTAGCAGGCACTTTGGTGAGCAAAGTAGAAAAGGTCTCTGACTGAAGGTGCATATAGCGGTTAATAGAGGCAAGGTGAGAAGCAGAAGTCACCGTGGCGACATTGCCATCCTTTGAACACAGAGTCAGATTTCCAGTTGAAAGGGGGGGGGGGCGGCATTTGGTCTGAGTGCTGCAAATGTCTGGATACAGGACAATGTCACTACTTTAGATTAGCTGTAGATGGTGGGGTGGGGTGGTCAACATTGTAGGCTATTAAAAGCTTATGGTTTCTGTTATTTCTAAATTCGGCTAACAAAGTAATGGCTAGGTTTGAAACTGCATGGTATAGTGAAAAGATAGTGAATTCAGATAGTCCTAGATTTTTGACTCTAACCTCTGCCACCTGTAGAATAGTGGTTTGGGGATAAACATTTAAAACTAATGAACTTCAGTGTCCTTATCTCTAAAAGGGGCATAGGATCATCTACCCTTGGTTTGTTTATATCCTCAGTGCCCAGTGCAGTGCCCAACACTGGGTAGGGGCTCAGCAATTGATAGTTGGCAGAAAAAAAGAAAGGATGGATGCATGGATAGATGGATGAATGGATAGAGGATTGTTTAGATGGATAGATAAATGGATAGAGAGATTACTCTGGATTGAGAAGACCGAGGGCCTCTGTGCTAAATAATATACATTAAAAGTAAGATTTTACATATATAGTATGTATGCATAGATACATAAGATAAATGATTTGTGCAAGTTATATTTGCCCTATTAGCTTGAGATTTGCTAAGCAAATTCTTTCACTGCTAATTTAGTTGAGACCAAATTAAGACTCCATAAATCTTTTCTTGTCATATCATGTATATCAGGCTATAAGTAACAGAAATCATGACTAATTGTGGCCCTACCAAGTAGGGGGCTAGTTTCCACATCTTTAGAAAGTCAGAAGGAGGCAGGTGCTTCTCCCATTTGCCACTGATCTCTGCTCTTTTCATGCCTTTGGTCCACCCTCTTTGCTATGTTGAGTTTTTATTTTTTTTCACTACCTATATTTCTTTGTATTAGCATTAACATGGTACATTGTTTTTCAGTCTTTGACTTTTATTTGCCTTTATATTTAAAGTGATTTTTTTATAGGTGGCATATAGTTGGTTCTTGCTTTTTTTTCTCCATTCTGACCATCTGCTCTTTAGTGATTACTTATATGCTTGGATTTAAATCTACCATCTATGTTGATTTTTACAAATTTAGACTTGCTTTCTCGTGGTCACCAAATGGCTGTCACAGTTCTGTGCTTCCTGACCAGTTTCAAAGTGGAGAACTAGGGAGGTGCCTGTTACACAGCTCCTGGCAAAAGCCTTTCCCAGAATCCTCACAAAATTTCCCCTCAGGTCTCGCTGGATTGGCAGGCCACACACGTGGCCACCCTTAGGGCAGGGTTCCCACCTTTTCTGAGCTCACAGCTTCTCTTCCCAGACACCTGGGATTCTGTTCGGAGGGCACTGCGGAGGGGGAGCCATCATAGTGTCAGTCACATTTTCACCATGTAAACTAGTTGTTTTTTTTAAAAAAGGCAGAAATTTCAGTTTAGTGGATATGGTTTACTTGTAAGACTGATGTGTTAGCAGATTCAGGATTTGCAAGCCTCCCAGTTGGGAAGTTAACATATTGCGGACGGATCACGAGAATTCTCGTGTTTTCTGTTCTAAGGCTTGTGGCCAATCATACTGTAAAAAGATGTTAGCTTGTAAGAACATATAAGTAACTTCAAAATGCAACGGGTATTTAATTTAAAGTGTGCCTTTAATATTTATGTAAAACGTTTTCTGTACTCGTTCAACAGAAACTTATCTGGCCACTGGGTAAAGCTAGCAAAGAACTACTGGTCCGCAGTGTGTTAAGATCGTGTTGGTTTTAAGCTGAGCAGAAATGTTTTTGTGACTATATGTCTCTTTGTTGTGTGTGTGAGGGTTTTTTTTTTCTCCTTCCTTTTTGAGTAACAGAAGAAAAATAGGAGTAAAGAGTTAAAATAGTCAAATATTTCCTGGAGTTAGTGGTAGGCCTCTGAAATGCTGCAGCCCTGACAGCCCTATGCGGAAACTGGCCAAAGGACTGCTGACAAAATACTTCCCCCACCAGGCCAAGTGAAGAGAAGAAAATGTTAAACAGCCTTTGAGGGAGGCTGGGGTGGGGTGGGGAGAGGGGCTGAAAGGAGGGTTGGCAGTGAAGCTTTGCAGAGGAGTGTAGGAATTTGAGGGTCGGTCATGGTATCACCAGGTGGTTTATGTTGGCTCTGCCCCTGCTCGCTGTTCAGAGGACAGAGGAAGAGAGGAAGCCCCTTGCACAGCCTAAGCAGGATGCAAAGGCTACAGTGGAATCAAGCCCTTTGCGTGCACACACATTCTAGGAATCCAGATTTGTGGTTAAAAAAAAAAAATCAAAGTGTTTTGTGGAAGCTTTGGACTTGGATGGCAAAATGCTTAATAATCAGAATCCATCATTTTCCTTCTCTGGACAAGCCACCTAACAGCTTCCTTTCCTAAACGATTAAATAAATAGGATTCTGTGTAATAAACATCAAAATTTTAAGCTTGAAAGAAAGACAACATGTAAATAAAAGTTCACTAAGATTTGTCTATGATTCATTGCATTTTATTTATTGAGGATGTACAAGGGCAGAGCTGATATTGATCAAAGTTTTCTAGTTATGTTATTTCTTTTCATATATATATATACATATATATTTCAGAGAGGGAGGGAAGAGAGAGAGATAGAAACATCAATGATGAGAGAGAATCCTGCACGCCCCCTCCTGGGGATGGTGCCCGCAACCCAGGCCTGACCCGGAATCGAACCATGATCTCCCGGTTCACAGGTTGACACTCAGCCACTGAGCCACACGAGCTGGGCTTAGTTCTGTGATTTCTGATGTTAGCATTTGATCATATCCTCAAGTGACTGGAGGTTAATATTATGTTGTTTTTATATAAGAATTTCACAATCTCCCGTATAAAAGCTCCAGAAATGCGATGTTTTAAGGAACAGAGAAAAGACACAGTAGACAAAAATGCCAGTGGACCGAACTCTTTGAAGCTGAGGTTTACTAAGAGGCCAAGAAAAGGAGAGAAAGGTGGAATTCACAGAAGGAGATACCAGTCCCTGCGGGGCAGCGTTCACTGCCATGCTGGGAAAATGCCAGGGGACTGGGAGAATGGAGGGAACACTGACCACTTGGTGCATCGTGATAAATGAGGCTCATTCATGGAGGAAAACACTGCGCTTCTGAAAAGCATCCATATTGGAGAAGCAACCAGAAAACCCAAATGTATTGGAGATGGCTGGCAGGAGGCATCTCTGCTTCCCTCTTCCTTCTGTCTCTTCCCCAGGGTTTTCTTAATATTACACAACATTTTCTGTGGCCACGGGGCCCAAGCTGCCTGGAAGGATACAACAAAAGTAGTGCGGCAAGCCACTTGGCATCGACAAGGGAGCCAGGCGTATTCAGAATTAACTGAAAGAAACCCTGATTCTGCCATAAATAAGGCAGACAGTCTCTTTATTGAATTCTCTGAGGATTGTTTTTTGTTGTTTTTTTAAGGCAGTAAAGCTTTAAGGCTTTAGCATGAGGCAAACATTGTAAAACATGTCAGATGCTTAGTAAAAACCCAGGGTAAAGCCATGAGTTTGTATACATTGATCTTAGCTACCACAGCATTGATCCCCAATGGAATAGCACCCTAGCACTCCCCAGTGGACAGACATATCAGAATTCAGGGGGGGGAAGGGGAAGAGACATGTGTCACCTAAAAATCATCAATTATCTTATGATTCACTTGGGAAGAGGGGAAGTACTTATTTCATAATACAAACATCCGAAAATGAAGTTCACCAAAACATTTCTGGCTGGGTGAGACCATGCATTCATTCAGTAACAAGAAAAATTTTTATTGAATGCCTAGTCTGTGTCAGGCGGCGCCTAGGGCCCTGGGGGTACAGCAGGGAACACACAGCATCCTTTTTTTGTGGAATTTACATTCCAGTGAAGGAGAGGGCTCATAAGTCATGGCATAGAAAATAGAACGTTAAGTGCTGTGGAGAAAACAGCAGGGTAAGGGCGGAGGGAGTGGGCCTTTCCGAGGAGGTGACTCTTGTCCCCGAGACCTGAAGGATGTGCGGTTGTGAAGGGTGCAGGCTAGGGTATCTGTGAGAAGCTCGGGTGGGGGGAAGAATCTGTGCTATGACCTGAGGCAGGAGACTGCTTGGAATACTTGAGGATTAGGATGGTCAGTTGGCTGGATAGAAAGAGCCAGGGCCGGTTCATGTTTAGCCCGGTAGGTCAAAGGATGGGCTTTAGTGCGTGTGCTCAGCATGCTAGGAGGCCCATGGAGAGTTGAACAGGAATAAAGTGATCTGATGACACTCCTCCTGCTGCCTGCCGGGAGACTGGACTTGGAGGGGGTGGTGGGGGGCAGGCCAGAGTGAAGTCAAGCCCAGTATGGAGGCTACTGAAGTCATCTGGGTGAGACAAGCTGTCATTTTGGATCATCACAGTGGGGGTGGGGGGGGAGCAGATGGAGGAGATACTGAGGTGTGATTGGATTCAGGAGAAGCATTGTGAAGGCGGGGCTTGCAGGATTTTCTGATGGACCGAGTGGATGTGGAGTAGGTGAGAATGGAGACAAAGATGGATGAGGATTTGGGCTTGAACAAGGGCAGGAATGATGGTTTCCCACTTTCAGCACCTGTAGCCCCAGGGGAGGACTGGTGTGAGGAGATTATTAATTTGGTGGTAGCTGTGGTTACGTTTGAGACGCCTAACAAGGCATCTTGGCGGGGGGGGGGGGGGGCTGTTATGATAAATAACTCTGGAGTTCAGAGAAAAGGCTGGGATTGGAGGTGTAGATTTGACAGTTACTAGATTTAGGGAAGAGGAGAGCATCCAGCAAAGGCAGCTAGCAACGTATATTATAATTTCCGAAAACAGCTAAGAAAGGGCCCATCAGAAGCTAGTTGAGGAAGGGAAGGTTTCTGTGGGTATGGAAGATGAGTGTGAGTTTTAAAAGGTTAAGAAAGTCTGTCCTACATTATCAGTACCCACAACTGTGTATAAAATTTGGACAGACATGTTCACAGGGTCAAAAGCTAGCTTTGCCAATAGAAGATAAATAAGGACTGAATGTATGAATTAGTTTTTCCATTCCTTTTCCACTAGGCCACTGTGAGCATTTCAGGTATAGATAATTAGGCATAAACTTGTACATCAGAGCTTTTTTTCCTTCCATTTATTGGAATCCCAGGGTGTGTCAGGTCAAGAGTTCACTTTTGTGGGCAGGAAAGCAAATACATAGAAGTATAAAGTATAGACTATGCAGCCAAAGGACCTCAGAGGCAAGTTGTCCATGCAGATATGTAAACAAAGGAGGAACAAGAGGGCCCAAGAAAAGGGGCTGAGCGTGGGAATGGCTAGTTTCATGGTTAGAACATTGTTGAATGTCCTGAATGCCTCTAACTGCCCTCCCAGTGTCTGATGAACGACAGGCATTTTTTTCTTGGTTATTTTTCTGGTGCAAGTGATTATGCGCTGGTGTACTTCCCCAAAGGGTGAGCAGATTGCCTGTGTGGTTCAGAACACATGTAACTGGGAAGGTCCATCAATGTCTGGAAAACTGTCGAAATTGAGGCAGCGAAGGGGGCTTTGCCCAGGAAGCAAGTGGGAGGTGTAAGAACAGGTAGGCCCTTCTACTTCCTGTTGAATTGTGTGGATTTAATTTTTATTGTTGTTAATTGAGAATTAACCAGGTTATCTTTTAACAATATGGAAAATCTTCCTTAAAAAATTAGTCTTACTTCGCCACACAGAGGAGTAAACATATTTTCAGTTTAAACTTAAAAAATTGAATCCACACAATTCCACAGGAAGTAGGAAGTGCCTACCTGTTCTTACCCCTCCCGTGTGAGTGGATTGTGTTGAGCACAGTTGGCTTTGTTGCTTTCTTGGTGATACAGAAAAAGAGGAGCAAGTCCTTAGAATCTCAATATCCTGTCTACTCCTTTGATTGGTTTTCAATGACCAAGATTCTCAATGCCCAGCCATGTTTTAGTTGCTACAATTTAAGACTGAACCATTCAGTGGAGTCAAAACCCCCAAACCAGGAGGGTATTTCATGGAATCCACACTCCACCCACCTATGAAGTTGGAGTCTGGGGCGTGGCGGGAGCCACAGCCTCGCTGAGGAGCACTCTCATTTCCTTCTTTTGAGTCCAAGGTGCGGAGAAGGAAGAACATCACCCGAAGGTCTGACCGCCCCGAAACAAAACCGGCCACTCTCAGGCTCAGGCACTGCCCTTTGCCGGAACCTGCCCTTAATTCGCTGCACAGTCAGCGAACCTGAATATTTCTGCAATGACGCTCTCTCAGTGCCTAACAGAACGTGTGTCATCGAAAGGAATGATACGATTAGAGAGCTATGCCTCGTGGACAAAATGATTATTTTCAACATACAGCAGGCTCTCGATTTACCCACGATGATCCCCTAAAACTAAAAATTTTAGAGGGAAATGTAGGTCTCATATACATTACCAGTAATAAATGCTGCTAAATTTTACTTTTTTAAAAAGTTTCCTGCGGCTAATAAAAATTTAATTCTATGAATAGTTATTTTTTTTCTTGAATAGCTGTATTCAAGCATGGTCAGATTTTAAACATATTTTTGCATTGAAAACTAACCAGAAATATGTTGGAGGTCATTGTTTGTTGCCAGAGAGGGTCTGAGGCTCATATCCTCACCCAGTTCTGTCAGGAGTTCTCACAAGGAGTACTGAGCCTGGCTGAGGTTAGCTGAGCTTCCTGGGGCTGGGTGTGGGGGAGGGCCAGGAGAGGGTGCCTTTGAAGCGGGATTTAATAGTGGGCCCTTGGCTCTGGCCACGTTGAAGCCCTTCTGCATCTTCCTCAGGGGCTGTTATACCCACGGCCCCCTTGCAAGGAAAGGAGTGCCCTTGAAGGGCTTAGGGTCCCTTTTATCAGACTGACTGTGTGCAGCAGCTGCCTGAGTCAAAGCACTGTAGCCAAAGTGCAAGAGTCGCCGTCATCTCACCCACAATCCCTGGCACTTGTCTGTAGCTCTGCATGGCTCATGCAGAGGTTTTTCACTTGCATCCTGCAAAGATTTATCAGCCACTGTCTGCCTGTCAAATACAGCCATAAAGCATTATCCCAGGTGGCTATGTTTATGGAAACTGTGTTGTGTTGTTTTTCTTTGTCTTCTAAACATCCTTAACTGTGGCAACAGTAAGAATGTAAGCCATCGCAACGGGGAAGGCACTGGAAGAGCCCCCGTTAACAAAGATATACGAAAGTATGTGCACTAACTACTCTGTGTGGCTAAGTAGACTAATTTTTAAGGATGATTTTCCATATTAAAAGTTAAAAGATATCTGGTTGATTCTCAATGAACAACAACAATTCAGTCTTTTTGGCTAATTATTGTTTTCCGTAAGCATCAAGTAAGCAATTCCCTTCAGCTAGTGATCACTAGCTCACTAGGCTCTAAGCCTAGTGCTTTGTGCTTTGCAAATATTATTCCATATGCGTTATTGCAAGTGGTCTAGGATCCCCAGACACCCCCCAAGATATCCCAGCGGCTCCCATCGCTCAAAGGGTCCAGGTTAGCTTCCAGGGGTTAGATCACATTTAACTTTGCACCAGTTCCAATATAAAAACCTGGGGTGTAAACCCTATCGTCTGCTTCACAAACTCTGAGTGGGTGACCAGCCATCTTGCTTTGTGTAGCACTGAGGGGATTCCTGAGACCTGGCACTTTCAGTGCTAAACCTGGGCAGTCCCACTCACGCCAACATGAGTTAGTTTCCCTAGACCAGGGGTGGGCAAACTTTTTGACTCGAGGGCCACAATGGGTTCTTAAACTGGACCGGAGGGCCGGAACAAAAGCATGGATGGAGTGTTTGTGTGAACTAATATAAATTCAAAGTAAACATCATTACATAAAAGCGTACCGTCTTTTTTTTCAATAGTTTTATTCATTTCAAACGGGCCGGATCCGGCCCGCGGGCCGTAGTTTGCCCACGGCTGCCCTAGACAGAAGTAGGATCAGTGGCCAGAAGAGAATATCATTAAATATTTCTTCTACAGCCAGCAACTAAACTGCAACATGGAGATCATTCTTTCTTCCTCATGGGGTTGTGATAGGCCTGCTCACTATTCCTTTCTGTGGGGGTGGGTAGCGGCTGTCGGTTTTTCTTTGGAATTGGGGACCGGCCTCGTCTCTGATGGGGCAGTCTGTCTCCTTGCCCTTCAGAGGACTGTCACCTAAAAGGGCCTTGGCTGTTCCCTCTGGGTGAGTCAGTGCCAGCTCTTTCTGATGTGAGGGTGCTAGTTCCGGGTGGTTTCCGTTGGCCCCATGGTCACTTATTGGGTGGTTACTTACCCACTTCGGGTTTGCCTCCTGCTCCTGCCCCTTAGGCAGTGAGCCTTCTGTCCATTTGAAACTCCTTTACTACAGTGCCCTGAGCTGCTTGCAGCCCTCAGCAAGCACATGCTTCCTCTTGGGCATTTGCACAAGCTGTTCCCTCTTCCTTGCTCACACCTCTTTCCTTTCATCTTCTGGCTGATCCTGGTCATTCTCCGTACTTTAGCGTCCATACCTCTTCCTCCTGGAAGCCTCCGTGATCATCCCAGACAGCTCTGGGCGCCTCTCCCATGTGATCTCAGAGCTCCTTTTACTTCCTGCAGTTCAGCTGCGTGCCGCTGGAGCTGGAGCTGCCCGGTCAGTTGTCTGCATGACTTGTTGTGGGCTCTTTGAGGAGAGGGACTCTGTTTTGCTCTTTGTTGTGTCCCCAGCACCTTCCACATTGCTGGGGACATGGTAGGTAGAGAGGCTCACAAGGAGCAGATGGTGGAAGAGCCACCAAACAAACCACCTTCCCCTACAATTTGCTTTGTCCATGCTGTGGCCCTGGCAGCTGCTGGCCTTCCTGTTCTCCATGGGAGACAGAAGCCACTCTAGAACTTTCTCAAACGAACCACATCCTCTCCATGGAGGGACCACCACCCAGTTTAGTTAGGTCTTTATTTGCCCTGTAAAGCACTGAGCATGTAGGAAAATGCACACACAGTACCAACCTAACGTGCCAGGGGTTACATAAATAGCAATAGGACCTGAGGGTATTGTGTAGGGTGGGGGCATACTATTTTATGTGTGTTTCTAGATCAGGGGTGGGCAAACTTTTTGACTCGAGGGCCACAATGGGTTCTTAAACTGGACCGGAGGGCCGGAAGAAAAGCATGGATGGAGTGTTTGTGTGAACTAATATAAATTCAAAGTAAACATCATTACATAAAAGGGTACGGTCTTTTTTTTTTTTTTTTTTTTTTTAGTTTTATTTATTTCAAACGGGCCGGATCTGGCCCGCGGGCCGTAGTTTGCCCACGGCTGTTCTAGATACAAATGTGCAGAATAAAGATAGTTCTACTGTGACAGGTTTCAATAAAGTGTGAGATCTCCTCCTCAGTTCTGATGATCGGATGACTCACAGGCTGTCGAGTATCATATTGTGAATGTTGGGCGCCTCATTTCATAATCTGGTCCAGGTTATTTTCCCTAGTGAACATTAATAGTTTCCTGTGAATTTTCCTGATATTAGGAAACAGATGTTCTGTATTTTTTAAAAAACTTTATTTTTGTTGTTGACGCTATAGATGTTTCATATTTTTAACAATTTTTCAACATGCTGAACCAGGACTTTTGCGCTCAAGTGGGGTGTGTGTGTGTGTGTGTGTGTGTGTGTGTGTGTGTGTGTTGAGAAACGAGTTATATTAGAATTTGCAAAGAAAAGCATAACAGACATATCTACAGAATGATTTATCCAAGGCTGGATACATTTTTGGACAATCTGTTTAATGTAGTTCAGTATTGTTTAACTAATGGAGACTTTCTACCTAAGAATGTGTTAGACCTGTCTTATGATAGAATGCTTGCCAGAATAAGGCATGGTGCAACAATAAGCACACAATTAATGCAGCCTATACTTTAATGCTCTAATCTTTAACCAAAGTGTAATTTTTTTATGTTACTGTTGTCTCTTAACTATATAAAATTCTCCCCCCCATCTCTGCATAAATGATTGCCACCTTAGTGCACAGCAGGGTGCTGGGCTCTTGGGGAGAGACAAACATAAACGAGATATGGACTCTTGATACCTCATCCAGTAGAAGAGATGAAACATATTTTGAAGTACCTGTAATATAATGTAGAAAGTGGTGTAAAGGTCTAGAAATTCAAGGGAGGAGCAGTTTCTTTGAGTCAAAGTGTGAGGGAACACTGGGGGAGGAAGTAATATTTATACTGGGTTAAAAAGAATAAAAAGCAACACTTAATTTAGGTCTAAGTTATTTAAATTATTTTAACTGCTTTATGCCCGGTGGCATGGCTCAATGATTGAGCATCGAACGACAAACCAGGAGGTCTCAGTTGGATTCTAGTCAGGGCACATGCCTGGGTTGCAGGCTCGATCCCCAGTGTTGGGCATGCAGGAGGCAGCCAGTCAATGATTCTCTGTCATCATTGATGTTTCTATCTCTCCCTCTCCCTACCCCTCTCCCTTCCTCTTTGAAATCAATAAAAATATATATTTTTTAAAACACAAAAAAATCCCTGCTAAAGATGGTTTGTTATGTAAGCCATTGTTTTGGTGGTTTTGCTAAAATGATAGTAACATTTCTTGAGCACCTCCATGTAGCAGGCACAGTTCTCTGATGTTTTGTAGAAAGCTTTTTAACAGAAAATTATGTAGAAATGGTGCTTTGGATAATAATACATCTTGCACAAAATACATGTCTTTGTTTTACCTCCCAAGCTTCCTTTCAACAAGGAGTCCTTTGGTTCAGAAAAAGGACGTGGAATCCAGATTTCACCAATTTCAGGATTCAGTGACTGTCAAGTCAACTGGCCTGTCTAGGGCTCAGTTTTTGCCACTGTACAGTGGGAATTGTCAGACTCTCCGACTCACTCAGAAGGTTGCTGTGAAAATCAAAGTGGGTGTAAATGGACATTAAAAAGCAATCAAAAGCCAAAAATTTGCCAAGAGGCAATATCCTAGCTGGTGAGGTTTATATAAAATATGGCTGTTGCTTATTGTTTATTAAAGCTTATTGTGTAAATGAAAAGATTATCTCAAAATTATAAACTATATCTGAAGTATTTTCATAGCAAATGCATATGTAAACTTGATTATCATCACTATAAAGAACTCATTCAGCCCAGCCAGTGTGGCTCAGTGGTTGAGCATCAACCCATGAACCAAGAGATCATCGGTTCGATTCCTGGTCTGGGCACATACCTGGGTGCAGGCTCTATCCCCAGTAGGGTGCGTGCAAGAGGCAGCCAGTTGATGTTTCTCTCTCATCATTGTTTCTATCTCTTTATCCCTCTCCCTTCCTCTCTCTAAAAATCAGTAATAAACATATTTAAAAAATAACTCATTCAAATTCAAAAGAAAATTATCAAGATCCTACTACATAAATAAGCAAAGACTATAAACTTACTATTTTTCAAGGTGACAAATCATTAATGAACAAACAGGAAAATCTGTCTCTCCTCTCTAATTATCTTAGAAGCACAAATTAAAACAGCATTAGGAATAGCATTTTGTGGACAAAATGTCAGGGTTTCAGAAATTCTCTATTATTTTATAGTGGTATTGTTGTTTGTTAATAAAAGATCCTTTAAAAGCAAAAAAACTACTAATTCTAGTGTAGGAATTTAGAGTAGGGAAGTAAGTTAAAGGAATGAAAAGAGCTAAAAGCATGAAGATATCTGATGTAATCTTATAATTGACTGTAACTTAAATACTTAGTATTAGGGGAGTGATTTAGTAAATTAAAATTTTTCAACATGAAGGACTATTATTAGGCCCTTTAGTAAAAGTAAGACAATCATTATGAAGATGCATAGAAACACACAACAAATATTTAAAATTTAAAGTAAAATGGAAGAAGAAAATAATAGCCATCCTTTGTGGAGTTTTCTCCTGGTGGCACTACACTGATGTGCTCCCTTGTGCAAAAGGTATTTTACACTTTAGAGGTCTGTTGTCCAAAACCTTTTAGCTCATTCATTGAGGAGCCAACATTCAAACCCAGATCTGTCCAGCTCCAGTGCCTTCACAGGTTTACTGCCAATAGCACATAACTATGGCCATCGTCATATAAAAACATATGGCTATGGAGGGCTAGCAGGCACAAACAGATAGTAGCACTAGTATGGTGGGAATAGGGGTCAGTTCCAGAGAAGCTTGCTATCCATTTAAAACTTTCGTTGACAAGAACAACAACAAAACCCAACTGTCGTTGCCCTTTCAAGAGAAAAATAGAAAAATATGCTGTGTGTAATATTTCAATTTATTGTGTACTCTTTTTATGTATTCTCTTAAATATTGGCAAAATAGAAATACATGTGTGTGTTTTTAGACTTCTCACCAACTTTGGCATAATCAGGATTACCCACACACAAACCCCCAACCTATCTATAGATTGCTTGAGGACATATGCCACTAGCTCCTCAATTAAAAAACAAAACTTGAGGTCTCTGGAGCTCTCTGTGGATTGAGGACAGTGACAGATGGAAGAGTTTCTCCAGGTGAACAGCCCAGACCAGCTCTTCCTGACAGAGTCAATGTCAAGGCAGAGATAATGGGGTGGCACCGTTTGGGTAAAGTAGGCCAGTTCACCCACTCAGGGTGTGTCCCTCCCTGGGACAGAAGCCCTTGCACAATGGGGGCAAATGTCCTACTGTCTCTTAGCTTTTGGGGCTCAAGACTTGACTTCTGATTCTTGAGCACATACATATATCATTACTTTATAAAGTCATTATCCCTGCCAGCATCTAATACCAGGCAAATTTCTCTGTTGGACTCAACACACAAGGTATATTTCTTTCAATTTAGCCTCACCTTTGCAGAACATGTACCCTTTATGCCTACAATAGGGTCTTTTATATGTTTCAAAGGCCCTTTTATATCTCTTTTGCCCTTTGAGATAACATCATGTCAGAATTTGCAAGTGAAAGCATAATAGACCTGACTAGAGCACAGCGGAGATGGCTCCAGAGCTGGAAACATTCTGCCTCATACTTCTCAGTGCAGCCCATTCGGGGTCGCGCCCTGTTTTGTAGGTGGGGAAATTGAGGCACAGCTTAGTTAAGTGATGTACTGGAAGCTAAGCCTATGCGTCTAGTCCTCGGTCTGCTCTCCTACAGTGTCTATGTTGTTATTTTCTAGAGCAGCGGTTCTCAACCTGTGGGTCGCGACCCCTTTGGCGGTCAAACGACCCTTTCACAGGGGTCGCCTAAGACCATCCTGCGTATCAGATATTTACATTACGATTCATAAGTAGCAACATTACAGTTATGAAGTAGCAACGAAAATAATTGTATGGTTGGGTCACAACATGAGGAACTGTATTTAAAGGGCCAGAAGGTTGAGAACCACTGTTCTAGAGGATTAAAATGAGACTGGAAACCAATACATTCACACAGATCATAATCCAATCACCATTCAAAGCTAAAGACCTCCCAGGGCTATACAGTAGTTCCCTTACCCACGTTTCACTTTCTGCAGTTTGTCACCTGTGGTCAAGTTAAGTCTGAAAATATTAAATGGAGAATTCCAGAAATAAGCAATTCCTAAATTTTAAATTGAGCTTCGTTCTGAGTAGTGTGGTGAAATCGTGCACCACCCAGGCCTGTCCCACTTGGGATGTGAATTGTCCCTTTGTCCAGCATATCCATGTTGCACACACCCCATCTGTTAGTCACTTAGGAGCCATCTTAGTTATCAGATCAACTGTCTCAGTATTGCAGTGCGTCAAGTAACTTATTTTACTTAATAATGTCTCTCACTTACCTCACTTCATCTCATCATGTCAATATTTTATCATCTCACCTCACAAGAGGAAGGCTGAGTATAGTTCAATAAGCTATGAGAGAGAGAGAGAGAGAGAGAGAGAGAGAGAGAGAGAGAGAGAGAGAGAGAGACAGGCGGGGGGCGGGGGAGGGAGAAAGGGAGAGAGAAGCCACATTCACATAATTTTTATTATAATATATTATAATTCTATTTTATTAGTTATTGTTGTCAATCTTTTACTGTGCAAAATTTATAAATTTAACTTTGTCATTTGTATGTGTATGTATAGGAAAAAAGCATAGTATGTATAGGGTTCAGTACTATACCAAATTTCAGGTGTCCACTGGAAGTCTTGGAATATATCTCCTGCAGATGAGGGGGAACTACTGTAGTTTTATATTCTATAATTGCAATCACGTTTACAGTAATGAAAGGAGTCTAGCAACTTCTCATGTATGTCCTAGACAAGTCCTGCCCAATAGTCTTTATGGTGATGGAAATAATCTATATTCATGCTGTTCAAAAAATTAGTGGCTTTTGTTCACTTGAAATGTGGCTCATGTAACTGGGGGGAATAAGTTTTTAATTGTATTTAATTTAAATTCTCATATGTGCTGGTGGCTACTGTATTGGACAGCACAGTTCAACACTTCAATGCTTTCTTGACATTTCTACTTGGATGTCTCAAAGTTAACACAGTCAAATCAGAATTCTTGATTTCTTTTTTTGTCCTCAACCTGTTTCTCCCCAAACAAAGCCATCATCGACCCAGTTGCTTGAGCCAAAATCTAGGTGTTATCTCGACCCCTTTCTCTCCTCATTTCCTGCATCTACTTTATCAGCAGGTCCTGATTATTTTACCTTCAGAACCTCTACTGAATCCACCCACCTCTCTCCATCTCTACTGGTGAACCAAGGCATCATCATATCTCACCTGAACAATTGAATGGCCTCCAGTGATTGTTGGTTACCAGTGATCCATTCATTCACTGCTGCCTCTTCCAGACTCCTCCATACAGCTACCAAAGACACGATCAAACACTTCAGTAGGTTGCGTCACTCCCTGCTTATATGGAAACATTTGTGGGACTTTGAATACTTATTTCTGTCCCCCATTACAATGGGAGTTCCATTATATCAAGAACCTTGTTTACCTCCTTCAATATTGTCTCTCTAGCACCTACAACTCTGCTCAGCACATAGTTTGCACTCAGCAAACCTCTCAATAACAATTCAATGAATATTTATTGTGGAAGAGGATGAGATAGCAAGAGTCAAAATGTGATCTGTAACTTGGTTGTTAATAGCTGAGATGATGCTGAAATCCATATACATGGAAGTTGATGGTTTCTTTTGCATTCTGGATGTAAAAGGAAGGGTGGGCATTGTGACTAATTGCATGTATCTGTGAATGGGGAGGCTGGTCTACAGAACTGATGTAATCTCTGCCATGAACTAGAAAGAGCTTTTTTTCTCCCTAGACGTCTGTGTATGTCCCAGATCTTGAGACTTTTGTCTTTCCCACTGTGAGAGAAAGGAGAGTGTCCTCCTACAAGGCCACCTTTTATATTCATCCAAGAGGAGTTTAGATAATAATGGGAAGAAACGTGTTATGGAACTCAGGTGTAGTGAGTGGCAAAGTTCTGTCTGGTCAGCAAAAGGAGATTTTCAACACGAGGCTGTTGTTTAAAAACAGTATTTGGCATATGCTCATCACTAAATCATTTGAAAACAAGAAAACCTTAGGAAGCAGGGTTTTGTGTCCTTTTTTCCTTGACTATTGCATTTTTTAAGGAAATATCTTTTCTAACATTCCGTTATAATGACCAACCAAGGCATTCAGAAGGGATGCTATTACTTAGATCCATTGATCTATATGCAAAGCTACATGAAGCTGATGAACTAGTTGGAGATATGATAGACTTGGTCAAGCTCTGAGTTGCATTTATTTACCCTAGTACTGAACAGGCCTGGGAAATGACCCTCCCCTCAGCACTGACTGAATTTAGAAGATGAAGCTAAAGCTAGCTTTGCTAAAGTTCATATCAGACTCTTAATCCCAGTGGGTTTTTATCAGGCACGAGTTTATAACCCTGTCCCCATCCTTCCAACGGCAGTCCCAGTGTTTTCCTGTGTGTGCCTTTATTGAGCAACTACTATGTGCCAAAAACTTTGCTAGGTCCTGGAAAGACAAAGATGAGTTAAACATATTCTCAAGCTTCAGATATTCTGCAAAGAAGTGGGCAGAGACCAAGAAACAAAAACAAATAAACAAACAAAAACGAAACAGAAGCCACTTGCGGTAACAGAGGAAAATGCAGTGACAATGAGAGTAGAAGGCAGTGGGTGGTGAAGAGTACAGGTTCTGGAACCACATTGTCTGGCTTCACAATCTCACTCTGCGATTATAAACCGACTTATAAACTGTGTGACCTTAGGCTACTGACTTAACCTCTGTGCCTCAGTTTGCTCACCTGTTTAATGGGGTAATAAAAGCACCTACCCCATATGGTTACTAAGTGGGTTAAAGAAGCACACTAAGCACTTGGAACACAGCTCCATAAAAACCAGCCTTTGTTATCATCAGTAGCGGTAGTACATAATTATCGATTGAACTGAGTGAATACTATTACTGCGGAGAAGTTGTCTGTAAGCCAGCCAGGGGAATTGACAAAGGCTTCCCAGAGAGGGTGACTTTTGAACTGAAATTTGAAGATAGGCTAATACTGTCAGGAAAGGACAGGTTTGATAGAAAGAACAGAATCTGCAAAGCCTTAGAGGAGTGAGCGTGTGGGGTGTTTATGGTCCTGTGAATAGGTCTGTGTGGATACAGGACAGGGTGCCTGGGAAGAGTGCCCCGGAAGGGGGCAGGCCTGAGATCACTGGGGCTTTGGAGACTGGGCTAAGGAACTTGGACTTGATCCTAAAACCTAGAGGAAGCACTGAAGGACGTTCAGCAGGTTCGGCGCTCAGCATGCAAGACTGGGCAGCAGTGTCTCTCAATGGCCTCGGCCTGTAGCCTGTTGATTCTAAGTGTCACTGACCAACTTCCTTCCCTATGATTTGGATAGGGCCGTGGTCGGCAAACTGCGGCTCTTTGGCCCCTTGAGTGTGGCTCTTCCTAAGCCTTAGGAGTACCCTAATGAAGTTAATAACAACGTACCTACCTGTATAGTTTAAGTTTAAAAAATTTAGCTCTCAAAAGAAATTTCAATCGTTGTACTGTTGATATTTGGCTCTGTTGACTAATGAGTTTGCCGACCGCTGGGATAGGGAGTTCCCATATGTGGACCTGATATTTCTCACCAGATGTGATTTCTTTGGGACCACAGATTAATAAAGTGGAAAGGATGTGTTTTCTTGATTCCTTTCTACCTGATCCTTCCTCTCTTACTCCCTACCCCTGCTAAGACAGATACGGGGATGGCTGTCTTACCCCTTTGAGAATCGGATGAAAGTGATAGATCCTTCTCTTGGAAAAATCATGAAGACAACATTTTCCAGAGCCTTCACATTTCCCTTCCCCTGCACCCCACCGTGGTCATCCAAATAGGCTCCCAGACCCAGTGCCACCTTTTGACCCCAGGCCTGCTTATGGTTTTTATGTTCTTACCCCAAATTGTTAACTTGCTAGCACATCCACTCTTCCGTCTGCCATCACTGCTATTATCTGACCGTGTATCATGAGAGCAGCCTTGGATCACTTGGAGGTTATAATTAAAACTGAAAGCAATTATCTTATACTGAGCCGTTCAAATTTAATTGCGAGTATAGTGGCTGAGGACATGGCCCTAGGGGGAGATGGGGCAGGGGGGCGGGGGGTGGGGGCAGGCTGTGTGGATTAGAATCCCAGCTCTGTCACGGTCTTATAACCTTGAGTAAGTTACTCAATCTCCCTGTGCCTCAGTTTCCTCATTACAAAATGGGAATGCTATCATATGCTTCCCTCATGAAGTTATTGTGAGGATTAATTTAGGTGACATAGGAACATGCCAAGAACAGTTCCTGGCACAGAGTAAGTGCTATATAAGTATTATTACATTATTATTTCTACTGAAATGACATCATGAATGGGATAATGTGGATTACTAGGAGCAGGAAAATAGATGAGTAAAATCTCCATATGCATTTGACTCACTTTGGAGCCTTGCCAGTACCTGGCAGCCAGGAATAGATTCTCTGCGTCTGTACTGTCTGGTGGGGTAGTCACTGGCCCCCGTGACTGTTGAGTACTAGAAGTGTGACTAGCCAGAGTTGAGATGTACTGGGCCTTAAAGATTTAGCATGAAAAAAAAAACACAGTAAAATGTCTCATGAATAATTTTTATACTGGTCACGATGAAATAATATTTTTAATAAATTTGGTTAAATGAAATGTATTATTAAAATTAATTTTGTCGGTTTCTTTTGCTTGCTTCTTGTGGCTACTAGAAAATATAAAGTTATATGCGTGGCTTGTTTTATATTTCTACTGAGCAGCATTGCCTTAGGCTCACCATGATCACAAAAACAACATTTTGTGGTTGCGATAAGGTGGCCACTATTGGAAAGCCTTGTACATGCCTCCCATTGCCATTCACGTTCTATTGGACCGGCCATTTTTTAAATCAGTTCCTTCGAGGAGCCATGGCTTGGTCCTAGCAGAAGGGGATTGAGGGTTGAAGGCAAGAGCAATAACGAGGGAGGCTTCTGCTGACTTGGAGGGGTTTGGGATGAAAACACTACCATTTATAGTTATACTGGGCTCAGCCTTTCAGCACTCCCTGAAGTGGATGAGAGATTGCTTTCTCTTCAGGAAGTTGAAATATGTCGGCGAAAAACTCCCCCTATTCCATCAGGAGCCAGAAAAGGCTTTGCTCATCTTTATACTAAAAGAATAACCACTCAACATTATGTCAGTCACTTGGGACCAAAAGTGATTCCAAATGTGATTTACTTAGGGAGTGTTTTGTTTAATTCTGTTTCAGATTCACTCCTCCACTTGAAACCTGAAAACGGTGGGCCACACACAGTCTGACTGGTAAGTTCTCTTTCACCTTTAAAACAAAGTGACTGTTTGACATTATTTTTGAAATGACATTCACACTTCTAAATTAGATGCATCTCTACCAGTACTATGATTAGATGTCTATTTATTCACACTATTTTTCCTCTCCCTGAAGTTTTCATGCCTTAAAAAGAAAAAAAAATCAATCCATTTTTCTTTTGCTAGGATCATGGTCAGGGAACAGATCTGGGATTATGTGCCAAATACTATTAAAATAAAAAAAAATTTTTCTTTTGTAATGGAACTATTTCCAGGCCCCTGTTGATGGTCTGCTTGTTTCAAGCAGTATCCACAACAACAGTGTCACTTCAGCCAAGGAATGCAGACAGTCCCTTGCAGTGTGTTGTAATGAAAATTGGCTCACAGCTATGACATATTAGCTTTCTTATTGCTCTATTTTTTCTCTCATCTCTCTTTGAACCTGAATGTGATTGTTGTGAGAGAAGAGTTCTGGGGTAGAAAACTGCCTTTAGATCTAGGAAAGTAATATACTTTATAAGTGAAAAAGCTTTGGAGCTTTCATGTGATATCACTCCCTGATATTGTGGCAGTACTGTTATTTGCAGTGTGTAACAGATAGCTTTTGCCGCATAACATACCATTCCCAAATTCACGGCCAAAAATTTGAGCTGAAATTTACTGATGCAAAATGACAATCACTTCTTCATCCCACAATTCTGTGGATTGGCGATTTGGGCTGGGCTCAGCTGTGTGATTCTTTTGGTTTTAGGTGGGATTTACGTATATGTCTGTCCATGACCAGAATTGAATCCAAGGACCCTTCAGTCCACCAGCCGATGCTCTATCCACTGAGCCAAACTGGTTAGGGCCCAAGGAGCATTCAAAATGGGCTCAGTTCAGATTTCTTGCCTGAATCAACTTAGCCAGAAGTAGGTAGTAGACAATAAGCAATACCTGTTGGCCATGCCTCGTGCATGTGTTCCTTGAGAGAAGGTGAATACCACCAGAATCACAGGGAATGGGGTCCCCTATGTAAAAAAGGTAATTTTTTTTTTTTTTTACCAGAAGAAGGAAGAAAAGATAAAATTCCTAGGTACCAGAGTCCACTGATTTTGAAAGTACTAATTTGGGGTCCACTAACCTTGAAAGGTTTAAACTTAGATTCAGCATCAATTACATTGACTACCCATTGCAAATTCGGTGTCTTGATCAGACTAGCCACAGCGAGCATTCGGAGAGGATGAGGATAAATCGCTCCATTGCAGGTAGATAGCTTTCGACCCGAGGACCTCAGGACCCATAGGAGTGGATATTAACCTGGAGACAATGAATGGCCTTCAGTGGATCTATAATCCATGGAAGGAATCAACGAATGGGCTTCTATCATTATTATTATTTACTTTTTTACTGGAGAAAAGGATCATGCTTCCGCATTTCTCATAGGGTTCCATGGTCCCTTGCTGCTTAAGAGCCATGGCTTCAGACTTATTTGAATTGTTTTAGATTTGGCTGGTGTAATTTTGTGTGTTCATTTCTTGTCCTGGCTCCACTGGTGAAGTTTAGCGTCCATGATAAACATAGCTCCTTATGGAGCGGAGACAGTGATGTCAGTGGCTGAGTATGTTGCATTAAATTGCGTGTTGAGGTTTTTAGGCATATACGTCAACTCTTCAGAGCTGTAGTTGCCGTGTCCCTAATGCTTACTTTGGTGCCAGGCTCGGTGCTAAGGGCTTTACATGCATTATGGAACTATATACTTAACACACATGACTGTAATTCTGCGAACCTCGGGTCTGTGTATAGCACCACCTGCTGGAACCAACTCCTTCCAGCTGTCTCCCTGGAAACACTGGATACAGACTCTAAGTTTCTCTTTTTCTTTATGTCTGTTGTTGTGGGTCCGCCTGTCTCCACCTTCCCACCTCCAGATGATAGAGTCATAGAATCTCAGAGTTGGGAGTGACCACTAAGATCACAAAGTGCAGTGGTTTTTGGACTCTGCCCTTTGGTTTTCTAGCTCAAGGACACCTGAGAAAGAGGAGCAGGACCCAAGTCCCTGTCCTGCTTCGGTCACAACTATCTGCTGAAATTCACTCGTCTGGGACGATAAAAGAGTTCAGGGTTAGAGGTCAGACATGAGGCTGAGTCCAGGCTACTGCTTTACGTATCTTCCTGTGTGACTCTGGGAAAACTGCCTAACCGCTCTGAAGGGGAAATTTACAAATCCCCTTCATTTGAAAAGGGGATAATAATACCAGCCTCATGGAGTTGTTAGGGGGACTGAATGATGTAAGAAGCTCTGTAAAGATCTTGACCTGTGCCTCGCACATAGTCAGTGCTTAGTGAAGGTTAGCTGTCACTAGCACATGGCACAGTGTGACTTGTGGCACATAACTAAGACGCAGCTTTATTCTTGTCACCCACTGTTCCTCTAAAGTTTATTCAATGGGCTGTGTTCTCCCCCGATTCCTGATAAAAACTTGGTCAGGCCTATGACTTTTCTGGTTACTCTTAGGTAATGAAAAGTCCTAAGGCCACTTTAAGTGACACACACACACACACACACACACACACACACACTCACTTTGGAACCTGGAAATGCTCACCGTACTCTAGGGACAATCAGTATTCATTCCAAGAGGAGACTTTACTCCATCTTACCAGTGAGGTCCCCCTCCTCCAGCTGCCTACCCACTGCCCCAGGCCTCCCCAGGTGCTGCAGAGGGGAGAGAGAGAAAGTTCTTACCTGACTGCTCCCGTCCCGCCTTACACTGGGTTCTCTGAGCCTGGCTAACACGGAAGGGACTCTTCTCTCTTGGCTGCTTCTGTGGCTTTCTCAAGGACCCCACTGGAACTTCCCGTCCGGGATCTCCCAGGACTCGGCAGTGCCTCTCCTTCTGCAGCTGCTACGTCTGCCAGCAGCTTCTGGCTTCCATTCAGATGTTCTCTTTGGGGGCCTCTCACCCTCAGGCTGAAGCCCTCTTGGATAGAACCTGTTTTGAAAGACCCCCAGGCTGGCCTTCCTGGTGCCCAGAGTTCATATTCTTTTAACTGCGCGCCACCCCCCCCCCGCCCCTCCATGAGGGAAGGGGACAAGCAGTCACTCTGTCTTCTCTCGCCCACTAGGCCACTCTGCCCCCTCCCTCCCCAACTCACACTTGGCTTCTCAGGCAGGTGTCACATACCAGTCCCCACACTCCAGGAGGCGCATACCAAGCCCTCCAGATGTGGCCTTTGAAACCCTCTCTCCAGAGCCAAAAGGCTGGCCCCCTCCACCCACCCATCTTCGGGAGGCCAGAGTCTGAGCATTTCTGAGGAATCTGCCTCAAAATGCCCCATCACTTTCCACCGTCCTGAGCCCGTTTATGTTCTCTTTCTGGGTCTTTCTGCCAGCGAGGCCAACTGCTTTAAGATTTACACATAGTGGCCTGGCCCCTTGCTCTGGAATTTCCCATCTGTTGAATCTTGATGCGGCAGTGGAAACGTCCACTTTAGGCCCTTGTGATCGTCACTGTAATTCCCCAGTGCAAGGCACTCCTCTTCAGCCCCGTGCAAGCTGTCCTTCATCCTGCGCTTGAAGCCTGTCCAGGTGGGGCACGCCCTCCTGAGCATCCCATTCGATATCCGATATCCGGATAACTTGCAATTGTTGGAAAGGTGTTGCTGCTGTGAAGCTAGGCCTGGCTCCGGTAACGCCCCATGAATGGGGCCTGAGGAAATCTGCCTGGGTGGGAGAGATTCTGAATGGCAGTCAGGCTTTCGCTGACACCCTGGTCTCCAAAACAACAGAGAGGCCTTGGGCCTCGTCTCTGGGTGGGTTTTCTCCACCGTCACACCAAAGTGCACTTGACAATAAATAACCCCAAGAGGAAGCTGGTATTTGGAAACACTGTGCTCAGTGGCCATTTTTCATGCTCATGACATAGTGTCTCTTGATCTGAGAGCTGATTTCCGGTGCTTCATGGGGGCATGTTAATCAGGGCTCCATCCAGAGTTTATGAACTCTGCAAAGTCAAGCCTTGCAGCATGTGCCCCTCTGACCTCCAAAGACACCCCGGCTGGCTCGGTTGGTTGGAGCGTCATCCCATACACCAAAAAGATTGTGGGTTTGATTCCTGGTCAGGGCACATACCTAGGTTGCAGGTTCGATCCCTGGTCAGGGTGCTTATGGGAGGCAACTGATCGATGTTTCTCTCTCACATTGATGTTACTCTCTCTCAAATCAATAAGCATATTCTCAGGTGAGGATTTAAAAATATATATGTTATTATTTTTTTAAAAAGGGAAGCAGTGCAGCCACTCCCATCGGTTGGTCAACAAGTGTTTATTGAGCATCTGCTATGTGCTTGGGGCAGGGTGAGAGGGAGCAGAACCGAAGGGAGACTCCGGGCCACCGACCACCTGCATGGCTCCCCAGCTCCTCAGCTGAGGCTCAGGACCTCACACTGGCATTGTGTGGACAAGGGGAACCTCTCACCAACACACTCCTCCACCCGCAGGGCCAGCATGGAGCTTAGGCTTCAGGGCCTTGCAGTGCCAAGGACCCCTCCGGAGCCCTGTAGCTAATGTGATAGTCCTAACGTTTGCATTCCTTTTCTAAAGCATTACAGAAGGCTCAGGACCCACAAACACTGCATCTGTCCCTGGGCCAGGGAGAATTGTCACCCTCTTTGGGTCTTCCCCTCAGCTCTGTTTCACCATCACCAAGACACTAAATCTCCAGTGTCCTCCTCCCTCAGGAACAGGCTTTGCCCCGTGTGTGTCCTCTTCTGCACCTGAACCTGAGTTCCCCTGGGAGCTCCTAACCCTGTACGTAAGTGAGGGGGCGGGGGGTGCATTGAGGAATTGCCGTCTGGGGTCCTTCCTGGTGACCAGACACCCTCCACGGAGTGGGAAGGTCCCACCATCCCTGCAGGAAGGCAGGGGAGGTGTTCTCAGACCTCCAGACTTTGTGGTTGATCCGAGGGAGCCCCTGCAGAAGAGCGGGTAGGAGGGAGCCAGGCCTGCCTGCATGAGGGCGGTATCAGCTGTCCAATAGAGGCCCAGCGAAAACTTCTCCAAAGAAAGAAAAAAGAAGAGGCGTATCCTTGAAGCGATGTCAGTTTTGGCAAAACCGTAATCCTGATCTCAAGCTGTAGGAGAATGGGCCAGCCAGTCTAGAACTGTGCTAATGAAGTGTTCTGCTCACTCTTGGCCCTTAATCATGGCCCTTCCCTCTCATTCCACAAAAGGCCTGGAGTGCTTTTCGAATCAGCCAGGATTCAGTGTATTGAGAAGGAGTGGGAGGAGGGAAAGGCCTTTTTATATGCGAGCATCTTTCTAACACTACGGGAAAATCCCAAGTTTGAAAATAAGGTCCCTTTTCAGCGAAATGCTAGCCAACTTCGCCCCCTGGAGGAGAAATGGAGAATTGCTTAAAATGAGCCCCATAGGGCAAACTCAAAGGCCAACATGGGGCAAATAAACAAGGTTTAAGTGGGCCACAAAAAAACAAACGCTTCAACTTTCATAGAAACGTAGGTTTATTTCAATAGAGACATGACCCGAATGTTTAGCTTGAATTGTGTTTTCTATAATAAGTGCTTTCATATTGAAAATCTGTCTTTTGTTCACCAAGTGGTCATTCATTTGTGTCCCTGGATGAATGTTTGTCACCCTCATTGTTTCCGATCTCCCAAGAGGAGGGACAATCCTGGCATTTATATTAGTGATGCTCATAATAGTGTTTTTGTTGTTTCTTTTTTTACCTTTCTCTGGTTGGCAACCCTGAGCTGCACTACAGGAAATGGCATGTTAAGAGGGTGTTACATCAGATTAATTGCCTATTTGGGGCTGTTTTTCCTCAAAAGAAGGATGTGGAAAGAAAGAGTGTACAAACACCTTCTGAGTTACTGTGATTTCTTTTTCAGTATTTGGCAGAGGTGTCTAATGCTTATTGGTCATATTTTTATATATTTGTGTGTCTAATTTGTCATTTCATGTAATTTTTATGTAAGAAAAAACTTTTGACAGTCCTGTCTGTCTGCTTTTTCCCTGGTGCATAGAAATAAACTGTCCCAAGCACTACACAGGCATTATTAAGGGGAAGGGGTGCATACATTTCCCCAGGATCCCTTCCTGGGAGAGTTCTCTGGTATCTGGCATCCTGACTCACTCTGACAAAGCCTAGAATGGGCCAGGGGACCTGGCATTCCTGCTGATCCGGTCTCAGTCCACGGCACAGGCTGGTTCCTCTTCTTTCCGAACATCCACCCTCCTTGCCCGTGGCTGCAGCCACCACCCCTGTTATTTGGAGGAGAAAACACACACGGACCTCCCTCTCTTCTGGGGCATCTGTCCCCTTTCCTGTTGAAAGTGGCCATGAATCTGATGGGAGACGGGCTGGTTCATTAACGATTCCTTGATGCTCAGGTAATTGCAAGGCTGAGCAACACAGAATGGTTTGCGAGTTCCCTCTAATTTCAGAGCATTTGCAAGCTTTGGTTACTATTCACAAATTGCCACACGCTGGAGTTCAGACTGCTGACCGGACAGACAGACAGGGAGGAGAAGGGCGGGCTTTAGAAATGGTTGTTGAGATAGGGCAGGACAGGGGTTTATATTTTTAGCAAAGGACGATGTGCTGTAGACATTTTGGTGGAATTTCGTGGTAAATACTGTGAGATGGAACTGGAGAGGTTCCGTGATTTCTCTCCTGCTCCCCAGCTGCAGCCACCTCTGTCCTGTTTCGCAAAGTACCAGGCTCTTGTCTGTCTCCACCTGGAGCGCTCCCTCCAGTGACTTGTCACCGGAATATTTCATAGCCATTAGTACCAACTGCATTGTAATGTTTATTTCTTTACATGAGAGCTTGATGTCAGCATCCAGAAAAATACTGGTGCAAAGCAGATTCTCAGTGGATATTTGCTGAATGAATGAAAGTCTGAACACAGGAACGAATATATGCGGTGTCGTGGGAGGGACAGTGACCTTCATAACCATGCTTTAAACAGGGGTGGGGAACCTTTTTTCTTCCAAGGGCCACTTGGATATTTATAACATCATTCGAGGGCCATACAAAATTATAAACTTAAAAATTAGCCTTCTATATTTGGTTAAACTTAAAAAAAATTTAATATATATATATTTTACTTCAGAGAGGAAGGGAGAAGGAGAGAGAGATAGAAACATCAATGATGAGAGAATCATTGATCAGCTGCCTCCTGCATGCCCCCTACTGGGGATTGAGCATGTGCCCTGACCGGGAACTGAACTGTGACCTCCTGGTTTATAAGGCGATGCTCAACCACTGAGCCACGCCAGCTGGGCTTTGGTCAAACATTTAATTAACTCACCCTAATGCCTTGGCAGGGCCAGTCCAAATGATTGCATGGGCCTTATACAGCTCTTGGGCTGGACATTCCCACCTCTGCTTTAAGATGAAGTTGACTAATACAGCAATGCAATATTATTTTTTGTCTTTCTGAGTCAAAATATATCTTACAACATGCCAGTGTGCAAGGCCAGTCAGCCTGAGGTGGAGTAGACACATCAGTATGGGAGCACAAATGGACAGGAGCGTTTTTGTTTTTGTTTTTTTGGTAATCTTCATGGAGAACATTTTCCCATTAATTTTTTAGAGATAGTAGAAGGAAGAGACAAAGAGAGAGAGAAACATCAATGTGAGAGAGACACATGCATATCAGTTGGTTGTCTCCCACAAGTACCAGGACCAGGGCCAGGGATGGAGCCTGCAATCAAGGTACATGACCTTGGCTGGAATTGAACCTGCAACCCTTCAATCCAAGGGCCGCTGCTCTGTCTACTGAGCCAAACTGGCTAGGGCTGGACAGGAGCTTTTTTAAAAAAAAAAGTTATTTAGCCCTAGCCGGTTTGGCTCAGTGGATACAGCATCAGCCTGCGGATCAAAGGGTCCTGGGTTCAATTCCGGTCAAGGGCACGTACCTTGGTTGCAGGCTCCTCCCCAGCCGGCCCGGGCCCTAGTCAGGGCTCATGCAGGAGCCAACCAATCGGTGTGTTTCTCTCACATTGATGTTTCTCTCTGACTTTCCCTCTCTCTTCCATTCTCACTAAAAATCAATGGAAAAATATCCTCGGATGAGGATTAACAATAACAAAAAAAGTTATTTATCTATCAACAGCCTTAAAATATTAATTTCTAATGCTACAAATAAATCATTAGTGTAGAAATTAATACAAGTCAATAGATAGTTGGTAGGAAGAGAGAGAAAGCTTCATTTTGGAATTATAGCAAAATGATAAAACAGCCCAAGATTTTACATTAAGGGAATGTTCATGTAAAATAATCTTACTACAATCCTTAAAAACCATGCAAATTCACTTTTGTGGATCCAAAGTGAATAACCTGAACCTGATCAGGAAAAAACAGCTGACAAACCCAAATTGAGGGGCAGGCCACAAAATAATTGATCTTTACTCTTTAAAAAATCGATGTCATGAAACAAAGAAAGACTCAAGAACCATCCCCGATGAAAGGAAACTAAAGAGATGATAGGACAATGAAATGCAGTGTAGAACTTTGGATTTTCTTTTGCTGCAAAGAACGTTCTGCAAGCAGTAGGAGGTGCTTCCTGTGGCTCTGGAGCTGAAATTCCTTGCTTTACTTGCCAATTCTTTGGATAGTTGCTGAAATTTGAATAAGGTTGTTGATTAGATAATAGTGTGTTGATTGTAGTGTGGTTGTGTAAGGAACTCCTTATTTATAGAAAATACATTGAAGTATTTAGGGATAAAGCAACATTCTCTCTCTCTCTCTCTCTCTCTCTCTCTCTCTCTCTCTCTCTCTCTCTCTCTCTCTCTCCTGCAGGGAGCATACAGGATATAAAATGTTGGCATTTCAGGAATCCAAATCTGGGTGAAGGGTATCAGAGAATTCTTTGTATTATTCCTGTAACTTCTCTCAGAAGTCTGAGATTATGTAAAACATGGTGCTTATGAAGAGTGTGTAATCACATAAAGAAGGAGAAGAATATAAAATGGTTAATAGTGTGTGATTTCAGTGACTTTAAAAAAATTCATGGACAAAAAGAGTAGGTACAATATGATGCTTTTTAATCGATACTAATATGTGTTTTTTATAGATATAAGTGTGTGTGTAAATACTTAGTATGTTCTATAAAAAGAGGGACCTTTTTAGGGCAAGATCAAACAGGACTTTAGTCTTACTTCTAATGTTTCACTATTCACAAAGAGCAGGTATTTATATTACTAGTCTAATGTTCTAATTAAAAAGTAAATATTAAACAAAAATAAAAAGAACAAAAACGCATGGACAAAAGATTAGAAGGAAATATAGCAACATGTTAACTTTTATCTCTTATCTGAGTTAATATATTTTACGCTTTTTCTCTAAGTAACGTATTTCTTGAAAAATTAGGAGGAAAAAATCTAAATGAAGATGCAGCTTTCTCTCAAAGATCTGAGTGAAATTGCTCTTTGTGTCTTTGCAGCTATGCACCTCATTCTGTTAAAAGGATATGTGCATACACACATACACATACACTGCACACATGCACATGCATACACACATACTAAGTATACATATACACACAAGCACATACACACACACATACACACTTTTTTAAACATTTGCTTTCTTTAATGGTATTTTGAGGGAAATCCTACATTGGGCAGTTTAAACCAGGTGACCTTGTAAACTGAAATTCCTTGCTTTACTTGCCAGTTCTTTGGAAGTCAGCACCTTGCAGTCCGTACACGGTGCTGGGTACTGAATACATGAGGATGGAGGAGCCACCCGCTCCATTTTCTAAAGACGTTCCCTGTGCACAGGTAAATGTGTGATTACCACCCTGTGCGAGGTACTAGGAGGGTGTAGATGTCCCTATGAAGACTAGCTCGACTGGGTGGCCAGGGTGACGGTCAGGCAAGGCGAGCATTGATCTCCAGACCTAGAAAGCCAGGTGAAATCTGGCCAGTCCGAGGAGGGTAGCAGAGCATGCTGGGCTGAGTGTTCCAGTGTATCTGGCAGATGTTCTCACTGTGGCCCACGCAGTATCACCCTGGAGACCTGGCTTGGAGGCCAGTCTGCACAAGACGTGGGGGGCTGCAGGGCCTGCTTTCCCAGGTGGAGAGGGCGTTGGGTACGTGGTCTTGCCGCGAGCAGTAGGAGGTGCTTCCTGTGGCTCTGGAGCAAGGCCTCCAGCCCTGAGCTCAATCCTCCCTTTGCAGAATCACTCGAGGAGTTTGCCTGAAGGCCCACACCATGGAAAGGGATGTTGCCTGAGTATCCCCAGGGAGGACAGAATGAAGAGTGATGCACTCAGTGGAACTGCTGGAACGAGCTTTATTCATTTGGAATAAAAAATAAAACCAAAGGGTTGGGCTTGGCACTGGGCCTTGCAGGCTCTGTCGCTGTGTCTGGAGTCCCAACATTACCCCAGAGCACTGTTGCTGTTAAGAAATGTGCTCCCTCTTCTCCTGGACAGCAACTCATCTTTTTCCATCATTTGCCCGGGCCCGTCCTCCATTCAGGTCATGAGAGCCCCAGGACACCAACGTATAAGTATTTGTGACCCACCACATAGCTAAGTAAGCAGACGTAAAACAGTGGTTAGGAATCCTGCAGCTGGGTTCCAGTTGAAAGCGTCTCCATTTATCTTGGGACCTTTTCTTGTTTTGTTTTAACCATTTGAGAGCTTGGTATTTTACTCAGGTATTATTTCTGTTTTGAAGATATCGCATAGGTTGTTAGGGGGATGGCAGGAGCTGATGTCAATTCAGGGCATGGCGCATAGTGAGCGTTCGCTAACTCCCGGTTAATAATTACTGAAGACCAGCGCAGTGTATGCGGGAAGAGCACCGGGCTCTTGGTCAGGAGACCTGGCTTCCAGTTCCAGCTCTACCTCCAAATCCTTGAAGTAAGGAGAAGCTGAGCTGCGAGGAGGCCTGAGAAATCTCTCAGCATCTCATCCAACCACCTCCTTCTCAGAAACTCAGAAAAGTATGACTTTATTACTTACAGCTTCAATGTTTTCCAACTCATTTCTCGGGCTGGAGTAATAACCACATCCCCATCCTATGGTTGTTGCAAGGATTACAAGCCAGTGTCCCTCAAACTCTTGGCGCAGTCCGTATCTGGCAGCAGAGGGAGTCCTTAATTCGTATGAAGTCGTGTTGTTATTGGGGACTCCCTGTAGTTATCTCCATCACCCATCTGACTGTGAAGAGAGAGACCTGCTCTCCTTGCTTATCATTATGTCCCCGCCACCCGGCACAGTGACTGGCTCACAGGAGGTGCGCAGTCAGTGTTTTTTGAATGGCTGGAGGAAGTGTCTTGCTGAGGGTAGTATTTACTTCAAGTCCTAACCCAAGTCCTAACTCTGAGGTCCAGGTTTCCCACACTGTTGCACGTCAGCTTCCTTCTCTCTCTGACTTTAGGGAACTTGCTTCATTTCCCTGGGCTTCCGTTTCTTTACTTGGAATGTGATCCCTCAGGTGCCTTCCTGTTCTGAGCACTCTGTGCTTTGGCCCACCAGCTTTTTGAGAAGACACGTGTGTGCTTTGCTGGCCACTAGGTGGCAGAGTTGGCCAAATATCAGAGAAAGCAAAATAAAAAATAAAAACCGGGGGAGGGGGGCGGTGCATAGCATTGAAGGAACAGCCCCGCAGAGAGTATAGTGGGAGTGGCCTTATCCTTGGAAACTCGTTGCACTTGGAGTTCACCGTGGGGAGGCAGCGCTCCCAGGATTTGTGTGCATGTTCCTTGGAGCCGAGTGTGGGGTTAGATCCCATAGCTCTAGGACCTTGAACACCTTGGAACTTCCCAGGGGCCTTGTTACAGTGCTGTCAGGCATTAGTGATGTCAGGCATTGAACATGCTCAGCACTTGGCCAGGATGGAGGAAGAGCTCTCTAAGGTTAGCAGCTATGAGAGCTGCTTCTGGTATAAAATAAAATGCCACGCTTTTGTTCCCTGCCAAGTCAAGTGGACTTGCTCCCTGTTTCATAAAGCCAGAATGCAAGTATTGCTGAAGTGAGCACTACGTAAAGCTAGAATTTTAAATAGCCCCTTAAATGGCAGGATGGGTGACATTTCAGTAGCCGGTTGGAGGGAAGCCTGGACTACTTGGAGGGACAGCAGAACTCTTGGGAGAGTCACTGTGGAGTTTTATGAGCCCAAAGCAGGGTGTTTTGTGCATAATTGGGTGGCAGGGCGTGATGAAAGCATAGTCACAAAATGGCCTTTGCTGAAATTGTTTAAAGAAAGAATTTCTTTGTTGCACGAACCATCATTCAGATCAGAGTGTCTTATTTTAAAGTAATTTGGGGAGAATCTAGGAATTACAATAATTAGCATTTATTGCATATTTACTATGTGTAATTTATGCTAAGCATACACATGCATTATTCTATGTAATCCTCACAACAACCCTAGGAGGTAGGTTTGATTGTTATGCCCATTTTATAGATGAGGAAATTGAGGTATAGAAGGATTACTAGTATAATAACAGCCAACAAATACTGCCTGCTTACTAAAAGTCAGGCATCATTTAGTCTAAGATGTTTAAGTATCATTCTCACAATCACCCTATAAGGTAGATACTATTATTACTTTCATTTTACAGATGAGGAAACTGAGCCACAGAGAGGTTATGTAGCTTTGTTAAGGTCACACGGGGACTGATTAGAATAGTCAGAACACTCACTCTGGCCCACTTGATTTCAAAGTTCCTTTTGTTTTTTCACCACTGTTCTATGCTGCCTCCCACAGTACTTTGTACGTATGCACTAGGTACATGATAAGAGTTTATTGAATTGAGTAGTTCTCATACTATAAGCAACATGGAGAAGAATCTGTAAGGCAGAACAATACAGGTCTTCATAGTCCTGTACTGGCCTGGCCTTCGTTAATGTTACGGGATACACATGCTGCTCCCCGTGCTAACGTTTTGTTGCAATAAGATATTCTTCCATTGGAACAGTCAGAAAAAGGCTGTCACCGTGGCAGATATTTTGAAGAAACACTTCCACGGGGAGGAGCCAGCTATTTTATTGGTTTCACATTTTTCTGGCAGACACGTCTCGGGTTTGTTTGTTCTGGGATAGTGGTGTCCGGCCCCGTCTCTTATCCTCTAAAAGCCAGGCCCGGAGGGTTGCCAGGGTGTCTGTCCAGCCAGCCCTCAGTGTTGCGCCATCAGTGTGTGCTCTGACACGCACAGGGCACACCCCAAGCCTCAGGTGAGCACGCTCCCCAGCCCTGAGGCCAGGCCGATGCCAGGGGACGTGTAGAGCTGAGGGCACCTGCTACCCCGTAAGCGAGCTGGCCGTCGCTACCAAACAATAATTTTTAGTCGTCATGGTGCCGAGGGGGTGTGAGGAAGGAAGGAAGGGCCCGGGCCACATTAATCATTCTGCAGGTGTAATAATTCAGCCCCAGGGGTTGGTTCCTCGTGTTTGCATGTGTCACTGCATTAGGAGACGCAAATGAAGTTAGACACAGACTTTTTCCTCAGACCTGTGTCTGGGACTTGGTTTCGTGACCATCTGCCCCTTGCTGCTCTTTCTCTCAGAGTGCACTGAGCCACCTTGATCTTCCTCAAGTAGGAAAGGCTCCTACTTGTCATTGCATCCTTAGTCCTATAGCCTGTCACCTTCTGGCCTGCTGGTCCGGTGCTCACTTCCCAGGACGCAGCGGGAAGTGGGTTAGTGTTTGCTCTGTCAACGAGAGAGCTAGTGGGCACCTGAGAGACATAGGAGAGGTGAACACGATAGGCCAGAGGAGATTCTGGCCCGTGGGTTTTTCTCTCTCCCACCTAGAACAGGGCTTCCTACCTGTTTCCTCATAAGAGCACATGTAGAGCCTTGGAACGCTCAGACCACAGTGCCTGGGGCCTGAGGCTTCAGACAGCCAGTTCCTGCCTGGCCACCTGGGGCTGAGGCACACCTCCACCTCAGCCAGGGGAACTGGTTGAGAAGCTCTGAACCTCAAAGAATCACGAACCTCAAAGTGCAGATTCCCCCTGCCATCGGTTATCCGGTACCCTTTTCACCAAACCGTTCTGTTGCCCAAAGTTGGAACTTCCGAGTAGGTGTTGACTTTAGAGATTTTAAGATTCAGATTGTTTGTGGGACTTGTGGGGAAAACTGAGGGTTGAGTGGGGTCACAGAGGAAGCAGTGGCAGTGTTGGGACCAGAACTGTCCTTGTGCTCACATAACTGCGCGAAGGGAGTGGATAAGGCAGCAGGACTTCATATCACACACGTGCACGTGTGCACACACATACACACATGCAAACACACACACTCTGGGTTCAACAGACCCATTCTGCTTCTCTTAAAGTATCAGATTTCCATATTTCATTCTAACAACCAAATAGAATTTTTAAAGCACTGCACTGGACCCTGCGGCCTCCCACTCCCCATCCCGAACCCAGAAGGTGGGAGGCTGATGTCCAGAGCGGCCGTCCTTTGAGCTACAGCCGCAGCACCATGAGCTCTTGGGGACCCACGCTCGACCCGTTCTGTCCCGAGAAGCCTCTGGTACTCCGCAGTGAATGACTGCAGTAGCCTCCCGGCCGGTGCTCCTGGCTCCACGCTGGTCGCTGCCACCCCAGAATGCAGCCTGAGCAGGCTTGTTACAAACAAGCCTGATCGTGCTATAGCTTTCCTTATTTCTTTTTTAAAATATGTTTTTTGTTGATTTCAGAGATGAAGGGAGAGTGAGCGAGAGAAACATCAATGACGAGAGAGAATCATTGATCCGCTGCCTCCTGCACGCCCCCTACTGGGGATCAAGCTCACAACCTGGGCATGTGCCCTGACCGGGAATTGAACTGTGACCTCCTGGTATATGAGTCAATGCTCAACTAACTGACCCACACTAGCCAGGCATCCTTTTTCATCTTTCTTTGTTCCCTTCACTCCGGATTAATTAACTTCGCCTCTGCATTCAGATACAGCATAGATGTTCCTCTGGGAGGTCTTCCCAACTCACCGACGGCAGCATGGGCCTCCTATTGCACCCTCCACTTAGTTCTTATAACACCACACTGTTTTGAAATTGTCTGTTTTTCTCCTCCCCTTCCCCCACGCCTAGCCTCCCCAGATGCTAAGCCCCTTGAGGACAGTGGGCCTGTCTTATCTGGTTGTAGCCCCAGGGCCTGGCGCAAGCAGGATGGACTCTCATTGCGCACTCACCAGGCACCTGTGCTGCTCGGACTTTAGATTTGGCCTCTTGCTGCAATGTCTTGCTCTGCTTGTTGTTCTGTTGCAAAGCCTTCACATCGTGTCCGTATCAAGGCTCTTGTATAAACAAACAAAACTTAACCACTAGTGATGTCCCAAGACCAAGATATATTTAGCACAATTTGCTGATAATTACTGTTCATCATCATGACCCAAGGACACTATAAAAGTCTTAAGTGCCTTTGACTCATCAGAGGCTAAATTATTCATTTAGCAAACACATTGAGTATCACTCTGTGCAAAGCATGTGGTCGGTACTATAAGGAGCAGAGAGGAAGGGGGAGGGGGCTACTCAGAGGTAGGCTAGAGCACCTGCCACTGAGGGAAACATAAAAAACATCTGACATTGCTCAGGGGAGAGCAGCCCTCTCGGCGTTTGCTTGTAATGGAGAAGACCCACAGCGCAGTCATTGTTCTAATGGAAGAAATACAGGTGGTATGGGAGCACAGCAGGAAGGCTTCTTGGAGGAAGCGACATCAATTGTGGAAGAAGTCAGGTGTTGTTTTTTTTATCAGAAAGTCACTCTGGCTGCGAATGAGGGACTGGCAGGGACTCTGACAGAAGGTAGACCAGCTAGGAAGCTGTCGCAATGTTGCAGTAGTAAGTGGGGAGCTGCTTATAGTCCCAACTAGGGTGGTGGCAAGCACTGCAGGTGGTGGCAAGTCTGTGGGTAAAAATATCGACTCACTTGAGAAGTATTGCGGAGGTAGAGGGAGCAGGACTAGGAGGCAAAAAAGGAGGTGCAGTGGGAGAGAGGGGAGGCCAGGGTGACTCCAGAGTGTCTGGCTTGGGCAGCTGCCCAGGCAGGGATGCCACTCCCTGAGCTGGAGACCACAGCAGTAGGCGGAGGCTTGTGGTGGGGACGGGAATGGCGAGTTCAGGTATGGCTGGCGCTCAGTGTGTGGGAGGCGGGTGGGGTCAGAAACGAGCTGGAGAGAGAATCAGGAGCCAGAACACGCAGGGCCTCTGGGCCATGCTGGCGGGTTGGTTACACTTGATCCTCCTAAGAATTTGTGCAGACAATGGTGACGAGAACTGGAGGCCAGAATATGCCCTGAGCTACATTAGAAAGGTCACAGCTCTGCAGGCCTGGGCACGGGCTGGGGACTGCAGGGTTCTCGTGGGTGGCAGGAAAGCCAGCTGCACCAAGTGGGCCAGAAGAAAGTGTTCGGTGGCCACAGAGGGGCGGGGAATCGCTAGATTGACCGCTGCCCCTTCACAGGGCAGCATCACGACAAGGAGAGGTGATAGCCTGCTTTTAACTTGGCAGAGCCCTCGATCCAGTCACACGCAGGGCGCACCGCTTGTGCTGCTGGTCAGGGCTTCTCCCTTCACCCGGACAGAGCGAAACCACCCGAGGGACAGGGCTGTTCTGGACGCAGGTTCCAGCTCTCCCTACTCGGGCCGGTGCTCCTTTTACTACCGATCCTGTCCAAGAATCTTTATTCACCGCTTTACTGAGAGCTAGGATTATGGCGCTGAGGGCAGTATGGGGAGCAGGGAAAGGCAAAAGAAGAGGAAGAAAGAAAATAGCAGTGAAGCATGAGGGCAGCACCGGAGCATGAGTGACCATGGTGCTTTTGGTGCACAGGGGGGGGGCGGACGGTGGTGGTGAGGGTTAGGGTTAGATGCCTGCCTGCCTGCCTGCCTCAGCTCCAGTTTATCTGAGCCAGAGCCTTGCTTGATGAGGTAAACGTCCTCCTGCAGTTGCAATTGTTTTGGATCATGTGTTCGTTGCAGAGCGTGAGTTGAAGCCCTGAGAGTATTTTTTAAAAAGGAGGTTGTGTGTGTGTGTGTGTGTGTTATGCATTCGATTTATTTACGAAACACCCACTGTGTACTCAGTCGGGTCCCAGGTGCTGGGCGTTTAGAGGTGAGTGAGACGTGGGTCTTGCTTTAATGCAGTTAGTAGGGAGGACAGTTGCCTGGACTGGCCATTGTAGGACAGTGAGGTCAGTGCACACCGTGAGGACGGTGGTGGCCCTGTAGGAGGCCACTAATCCAGCCTGGGAGTCGCCAGGAAAAGAGTGGAAGCTGTGGTTTAATCAGATTGGGGATGTTTGTAGAGACACGGGGACATAAATGGGTGTTTCATGTCTAACAGTGTCTGGCACGTAGCAAACATGGGATGGGTGGCAGCTCACGTTATTTGTAGCTCAGACTAGTGAGGGATTAGCTGAGAATAGAGAGGATGTTGCTGAAATAAAGTAATGATACCTTAGCCAGCTGTCAGTTGCATCGAGGTAGGAATTGACAGTGTACAAAATCAACTGGAACAGGAATAGCTCATTGTCTTCAACATGGGTGCCACCTACAGTGGATTGGAGCCAGGTGTTGAAACGAAGTGGTCGTTAACTCATGTCTGGGTCCAACAAGAAAGAGCACTGATCCATTAGTGATGTCTGCCGTGGGTGCAGGAGGGGGAAGGGACAGTGTACATCTGCCATCCTAAAATTAGAATCATTCAAATAACTGGGATCTGACCACATAAAACCTGTGATCCCCACCCCTGCACACTTGGCATTTTTCAGACAAACAGCAGCGCTCTGTTGGTGTGTGAAATGTTTTAAAGTAAGCAGTCATCCTTTCAAAGGGTCTGTTGAATCCAGGTACATTCAGACCAGTCTCCCATACCGGATACCGCCAGGCAGCTGCCCTCTTGTCATTGCTCAGAGCTGGAAGCAGGAATTCTGTTTCTCCCAATGGTAATGGAGAAAAGGAATATATGTTAGGTTTTCTCTACGAGCTGGTGTAAGAAAAGGGCGGGCAATGGGAATATCCAGTGATTCAGGGCTTCCAATGAGAGGGCCCACCGCATCCTTCAAGGTGGAGGGGAGACGGCAGTTCTTGTGTCTTGGTAGTAATTCTTGCTGAAAGACACTTGTGACACCAGTGCACCGGTACTTGTCACGCTTCACGGTCATTAACCTGACATCTCTGTTGTGCTGCGTTACATGTTGATTTGGGCTAGAAAAGCAGCCGTGAACTCCAAAAAGTGGGGAGAGGCACGTCTGGTACCGGGTTCAGCATGCTAGGTTTGGGAGAGCTTCCTGTCTGCTTGTTATTTTGGTTTGGCTCTTCTAGAATATCCACAGGATAATCCTTTCTGCCAATCTTAGAAATACACGAGACATCATGCTTTTCATACTGGAAAATTATATGGATACATCTTTTCAAGATGCTATTGCACGGGAACAAGAGCTAAGGGATGGCCTTTTAGGTTCCTACGTGTCCAGGGAGCTATTACAAGGAGAAGTACAAAGACAGGCATCTGGGTGCATGTATTTTGTACTAATGGTCCCAAACACGGTAACCCTGACCTTCTGGAAGGCCCCACCCTGGACAGTGGACAGTGTTCTCACAGAGCTGCCACTCTGCGGGCTCTGACGGAGCCTGGGCCCTGGAGCCCCAGACTGTCCTCACCACACAGGGCCTGGCTGGTAGTGTTTGTCCTCCCCGAGCCATGGAAAGCTATTCTCCACACATGCGGAGTCACTCCCAGAGGCAGACCATTAAGTGGTCTCTCTGTGCCCCAGCAAGCAAGAGTCTTACTGACTCCACCTTATTTTTGAACTATAGCTTTTACTTTTAAAGCGAATGTCATTCATTTATTTAGTGGCTAAAAAAAATATTTTAATGGCCCAAAATAAATATATATGCATAAATAAATATATATGTGCACAAAAATACAAATGGCCAGTCCTGGACGTTGTGATTGTTTTTTTTCTACATATCTTTTTTTGGAAACAGGTAGAATATAAATGGATATATAGGAGTGTGTAACAAAAGCAGATGCATCTTTTTCAACAATGAGCAAAAAGAATTTCTTAATTTTATTTTGGAAGTATCAAATCATTACCTTCATAAAGTATCATAAAATATGAAAATACATCCAAGAAGAGGGTGGGAAACCTGTGCAAGTCACTGAAGTAACTAAACGAAATCATGACATCGAAAAAACATACTCCACGCACGCACGGCCAGCCTGATTGTGAATCTGAGAAATGAAGTGGCTCCATTAAGAGGGTAGATACATATGAATAGGATATTCTGAGAAATGAACAGGCTTGGAAACCTAACCCCCAGTTATAACGCTGTTTCTATGGGAAAATATGCTTTATAAGTACCTTCTTTGAAGCCAACTTTTGAAACCCTGCCGGTTTATAAGTTGGGGGCTCATGGTATAAAGCAATCACCTACTGCTCTGTAAAATTCCCAGCACTAGTCCATCGTCAAGCATTTATTAACTGCTGGGTAGATTACGCAGTGATAAGCATAGCAGGGCGAGACCAAAGAAATAAAGGAGCGTTTCTGCCCTCAAGAAGCTTGTACCTAGCTGAAGAGAGAAGGCATGCGTGCAGAGCCACCCGAGAGTTTTCACAGTGCTGGGCCTGCAAAGCAATAGTCCTGCAGGCAGCGGTGCAGGAGGCCGTGAGGCCAGTGTGGTTAATCAGGAAAATGTGGGGCTCCACCGGCAAAGCATGTTCCCCATTCATTTGTAATCCCCCCAGGCACACCAAAGGCGCTCTCTCATTCTTCCTGCAGAGCCTGGCACAAGCGTGAAGGGATGGTGGCTGTGAATGTCACGTGACCCTTCCGTGCTGAGCAATTCAAAACCACAAATGGCATGTGGCATTCCCTTATTAGGAAAGGTTCGCCTTTTTTCTTCCTTTCTTTCTTTTCTTTCCTTTTTTCTTTTCTTTTGTGTGTGTGTGTGTGTGTTAAAGGAGGATTGGCTTTTGGCAGGCTGGTAGTGGTGTACCTCCCATCCCCAAAGTTCCAGCCCTGAAGTATGCCCTGGTGAATCAGAGCTGTCTGAGATTTGGAGCCTGCCTTCTTGAGTTTTGGGTCATGGTCTGGGAAAATCTACAAATGGAACAGGCCTTAGCCAGTGACTCGGTCTTTGCTATATTTGTGAGGAGGAGCCATTGTTGTTATTCCCCTCAAGCCTTGAGGTCACCAAAAGGGAGAAGAGACATGGGGCGGGGGGGGGGGGGGGGGGGGGATGGGGGGAGTTGGCTGTAAATTCCTGCGTCCAGGGCTGTGTCGCATCTCCCTGGGAAGGCTGACAGCCTGTGGAGAGGGGGACGGGGCCGAGGCTGGTCCGCCAGGTAAGGCATGCAGATCAACCACTGTGTCCTCATTGGAAACGCCTACAGTTGGACACTTGGCTCTGTTCCGCATATTGCCTCTGAGAAGTGCTTCCCAGGGGCTGTGGTCAGCCAATGCACCGAGCCTTCCTCATGCTGTTGCTCTTTAGCTTTTAGAAGCACTGGTTCTGGTTACTCTTTATGCATTGGGGGGAGAGGGGGATGGTGTAATGTAAACCCTTCCTATCCAAAGGGTTTACATTAAAATAATAATAGTAATAATAATAACAATAATAATAATAATAAAGGAAACATTTGTCTAATGTTTACTATGTTTTAGCAACTAGAAGTACTTCAGATGCTTTGTCTCAGTTACTTCCCCTTACATCCCTGGAAGGGTTTATTATCCCCCCCCCCCCCAGGATAGTTTTTATTTATTTATTTATTTACTTACTTACTTACTTTAAATTGATCTTTATTGTTGAAAATATTACAGATCCCCCCCATTAATCCCCTCTACCCTGCTCTCACACCCCCTCCCCCAAGGCCTTCCCCATACTATTGTAGGCCCATGGGCTATTCATATATATGCATATGCATCATTGGTTAATCTCTTCCCGCCCCCACCTTCCCTCTGAAATACTTCAGTCTGTTTAGAAGGGTTTTCTTCTTATCCCCATTTTGCAGATGAGAAAACTGAGGCTTTGGTAGATTAAGTAACCAATCCAAAGCCTCACTGCTACTAAATGGCAAAGCCAGGATGCAAACCCAGAGCTGTCTGTGTCCACCTTTAATTACCGGACTAGTCTTTCTCTGACACCTTTTTGAAATTCACAGTTTCTTACAGATCTTATTACCTCTTCTTTATTCTCCTGCATTATTTAGGGAGGAGGGAGCTTCCCTCCAGCGGAGTGAGAAGAGGGAGAGGTCTTGGAAAAATAAGTCAGTGATGAATTTATTTTGAAAAATGAGGGCTTGTGAGGGAAGTGTTGAGCTGGCCTGCAGAGAGGGAGGCTATTCGGGCCTCGCATGTGTTTCAGAAGAATGCGTGGAAACGAGGGGGAGAAACAGAAAGTAAACCAGGACAGGGCAGGTTCCAACGGAAGGAATTGTTACCATCAGCAAAGAAAGGGGAAGCTCTACCTTCAGAAGTGGCGTGTTAATGATTAGCGCTCTGCAAACGTTACAGAGCTCACATGCCCTCAGCGGTATGCAGAACTCCCTCGTTTGGGGGGAGTTTTGCTTTCCAAAGAACAAAACCATGACATTTAATTCTGAGTTTCTGCATGGACTGGATGAAATCACGACTGGAAAAACAAGAATGGCGGTGCATGTTAATTATTTCAGGAACTCCTAGAGGGTGCAAATAAACCACCTGCCATCCAAGGAGACACTGTGGGCCTTCTCTCCTAGCTGCCCCAGACCCCTGTTCCCTTCCTCTCCCCTTTTTTCTGTCTTGATTGAAGATCCCACATCCCCTGTGTTTCTCTGAAGGAAAAAAAAAAATGCATAAAGCAGATTTTTGTAAAGCAAACTGCCTCTTCCCAGAAGCCCACAGGTTCCTTCCTGTGCTTCTCTGACCTTCCTATGGAATTGATCTTTGATTGGCAGCCTGCCTCCTAACACGTTAGCCTTTCTGCCACCAGCATTTGAAAAGCCAGGGTATTTTTTGTCTGATCTTTAACCAAACTCTTAAATACCCAGGATTTCCCTCTTCAAAAGAACCATTTTGCAGGCAGAAGAATCCTTTTAAAAGTGAACTGTAGTCCACTTTGTATGTTCTCTCCCCTTTTTTCATCCCTAAAAGGAGGGATCTTTATTCCTGCCCTGCCCCCCCCCCCCCACACACACACACAGACTAACAGTCTCTGGTTCTAATATAGCAAGTTTTGTAATGATTTGTCCTTGGCAGATTAGCATGCTGACACGTCACAACCACTCTCTGAGAGTTCCCACTTTGCCCCAGTGAGTAGAACTACATGCTCCACCATCCTTCTCGTGGCCAGCAGCCTCAAGTCCCACAGTGTCTGTGCCTTGGCACAGGGAGCCGACATTGTTTGCATAGCGTACATTCCTGGACAACTAAACTAACCAATTTAACCTGCAGAGCATCCCCATCGGTTTGTGGGTGTTTGTTCCGGGGAGAGGGGGGGAAACGGTGGCTCTCATGGTTCACACATGATGCTACCCACACACGCACACGACATTCCAAATCTCTAGTGGTCAGCTGAAAATTGCGTTGCTAAAATTCACAAGTGAAATCAAGTATTTAAGGTACTTCAGTGTTTTTGTCCAAAAGCCCATAACTTCTTATAACACTTCCCACTCACCCCACTCCCATTATACGAGAACTTTTTAAAAATAGCCCCCATGTCATGTGAAATTAATCTTCATTCATTAAGATGCTATAATAGCACATCTTTCTTGAAATGCATTCTGATTATGGAGACTTTAAAATTCTTATCTCAAAGACCAAGTCTTGGACCACCCAACACTCAGAAAATTCTTAATGCTTTTAAAGCTGCCCATTAGGAGTTGGTTCCAGAAACGACATCAGGAAAGATATGAGTAGGTTGAAACTTACCAGTTTCTCTTCCATTTTGAGTAAGTTTTAGCCCCCGGCTCTTCGCTCTCCCCTTTGCCCCCAAAATAAAACTTTTAAAATATGTTATTTGTTTTAGGGATGTCTAGCTGCCTTTTGCTTTCAAACTGGAAGTTAAGCCTTCTGCATCATCATCATCACCCACCTTCCTTTTATCTCCTTTCACCTTTCCCCACATTCAAAGAGAACAAATGTTTTAGAACCTTGACATCAAAATAAAATTGCAACCTCCCTGGATTGCTTACCGGTACATAATTTAAAAATCAAAACACCAACTGGTGGGTTTCAGCCAAACTCCCTATTTTTAGAACAAGCATTTAAAAATTGCAGATTTTATTTTAGGCCACACAAATGAACAGGGATGGGGGAGGCTCCTGGGCATGTCTCCATCCCTCAGCGTGGAGCTGGTGTGGCCGCCTCCTGGCCTGGGTAGCTGCCTCCCTCCAGTTGCTTTTTCCAGCACAGCGACTTCTGAGCCTCTGAGGGATTGGTAACTGGAAAGAAAGGATATTGCAGGCTTCATTTTAAAAAGAAAAGAAAAACCCCTAAAAGTGTAGTTCCTTTCAGTTCTAGTGAATTTGAGTGCTCATTGAGCTTGGGGGCAAAGTGGGGACTACATTTTTAATTAAGAATGGAGGAGAAAAGTTGTCTTCTGTTTCTTACAAGAGTCAACTTAATTATGCCTTTGTCAGCAGGTAGTTTATAGGGGAGTCGATTTTAAAAAAGGCAAAGGCTCTGGCCTTTAATTATCTCAGTTGGTATTCAGCTCTGGAAAGTTGGTGTACCTGCTGAGTATGTTAATTTAACCACTTTATAGTATCTGAACTCGCCATTCCCCACCCAAACCACCTCCCCAGAGAAAAGAATTTAGAGGAGGCGGGTAATACAGAAGAACTTTATACCTGCATATCTTCCCTTCTGTTTCTCAGTACTTTGGACATTAATTAAAATCTTTAGGTCAGGGTGGTTTTGTTTTTTTTTTTTTGTTTTTTTTTTGGGGGGGGGGGCTTCTTATGCAACTTCAAAGTCATTTATTCATTGATTTGCATATTCCTACTTCCCACAAATTCAATCAATGGATTTTAAGTACTTACTTTTTTATCAAGTGCAGGAATATAGACAGAGATGCCCTGCCTTTGAGGACCTTAGATTCTAGGAGGACAGAAAGACAAGTAAATAAGACTGTGCTAAGATTTACTAAGTGCACACCTGTTACCCAGAAACGGGAGATGCTCATATAGATCTGTCTTTGCCAAGGGTTTCTCAGATGCACTTCCTTATTTGCCCCAAACCCTGTGAGATTTGGGGGGGGGGGGGCGGAGATAGCATTTTCTTCAGTTTAGAGGATAGGAGGAAATGGAAATTCAAAGAAATGAAGCCATTTGTCGAAGGTTATAAAATTCCGGTGGAACCAGAACTCAGGGCACGTGGACCCCATGTCTGTCTGTCCTCTCCTTCCCTGTGCCATGCCACCTGGTCAGGCTGCGACCTGGCAGCTTTTACCGTGGGAGGAACCGAGGCCCAGACAAGGAAATGCCTTCTCCAGGTCACGCAGCTCATTCACATTGGATCTGGGACCAACGCCCGGGACTTGGTTCGTAGTGTATTCTTCAGTTCGGCAGTTCAGAGCAAAGCCTCCTGGGTCCCACGGCCAGTGCTGGTGGTGGGCTTGCTGTGTTGGCCTCTGCGGGAGCTGATTAGATGCATTTTCCACTGATAATGTATCCACTAGCACTTGGTTTGTCAGCTGCCTGTAAAAGCCTCTGTGAGACAGAGTTTGTATTGATTTCACAAACACGTATGTGCGTAAACAGTTTACAAATACTAACTTATGCGTTCCTCAATACAACCTGAGAGGAAAGGTACTATTATATTCCTTTCTTATGGGTGAGGAAGGAGGCACAGAGAACATGAGTGATTGGCCCTCAGTCACACAGCTGGTAAGTGGCTGAGCTGGTCCAGCCCGGGCACCACTCTGGCTGGTGTTTTAAATGGGCTGACATACACCCTTGGTGATATGCCAGGAGGGAGGGTTTGAAGCCAAAGAGGCCCCTTCCTAGGTGTGTGATTTGGCACAAATGATTGACGTTCCCTGGGCCTCACTCTTCCGATCTCTAACACGGGCCTAATGCACATGTGGTAGGGTTATAGTGAGGAGGATGAAATGGATAGCGTTTACATGGCCCCTCACAAAAACACCTGCGTCCTCCTAGCAGCTCCATGGTTATACATTCTTGATTCTGGACCCGTTCTTGTTTCTATCTGTTTACATAAAGATATGTGGACTCTCCAGAGACTACAAACTGGCACCCCTTCTCATGAATGTTCTTTACTGAAAGTCAATGATTTGGAGAGGTGCCCGATGGCGTGGGACACAGTGAAGAGGAAACACCACCCACCGGTAGCCTCTGTCTTTCCCGGACTCCCTGAGAGTCACAGCTCGGGCTCGGGCTCACTTACAGCAAGCAGTCGGGAGTCACACATCTCTGCTGCTGAGCCTGGAACCATCTTGCTTAGAAGGCAACTGAGAAACCAGCGTCTAAAAGCAAAGGTCTGGAGTCAGTCTACTGATCCCAGCACTGATTTGCTAGCTCCAATTTACTTAATTTTTTCATGCCTTACTTTGAAGTGGGGATGATAGGGTTAGTGTGAAGATAGATAAAGTGGTCTTTGCATAGCCCTTAGCACAGTGCCTGCTATATAGAAAGAACCCAATAAATACTGTTTCTTATTGTCAGTATTATCATCATTCTAAAGCAATGCCTTTGAGAATTCTCTTTCTCTCTTCCTCTCCCCATCTCTCTCCTTCCTTTTCTTTCTCCCTCCCTCCTTCTGTCTCTCCCACCCCTCTCTCACATACCCAAAGTGGTTTATTATTATTATATTAGTTTATATTACTATTAAGATTGACCATTTTCAGTAGTCTACATATCAGTACCATTTTCTCCATCTTCAGAAAATTATTTAGCATCCGACTGATGTTCCCAAGTCTCTTAGGGACCAATCCCTTTTCAAAAAAAAGCTTGATGGAAAAAAAGGGGGTTCAATGGAAAGTAACCTCACAGGGAGATCTGATCATCAATTCCTAACTAGGCACCTCACGGTAGGTAGTCACACCCCGGGCATGTAAAGTCTTTAGTGAAAGGTTTATCGTCGCCTTCAGGAAGCCCATTGTTTCTGTGCATCAGGCATCAGGTTAGCACACCTATGAAATACACCGTAACCACCCCCAGGAGAGCCACCATCTTGACTGGCCTGCAAGTTGATTCCTCCCACTTTCATATAGTCTTCCTTGCAGGTCTCCTTCATCTCACATGCATAAAAGAAACTGCAAACGGTTACTCTCTGACACATTTTTCTCCGTCTGTTGAGATCTCACTTCCAGGTGTATCCTGTTTGGCTCAAACAAATTTTTATAAAAATTCTCTACAGGTTTGGACATTTCTTAAGTAGACATGCCCTGCCTCATAGCTTAGCTCCTGTTTCCAAAGACAAAAAGATTCCTTTTACTGATGAGCAGAAATATAGAAATAGCTTAAGCATCACAGCAGCCTTTATTACTCGCCCTTTTGAGTTTTCTGAAGCTTTAAATATGTATGTCAAATTTAAATAGGGCTTCTTTGTGCATGTGGGACAAGGTTAAGGAGCAAATTTACACAAAGGCAGACAGTAAACCTAAACTGTCCGCTTACCCTGGGGCCTCACCCACCCTGCAAAGGGCCCTCCTCTCCAAAAGGCCTCCTCCTTATCTAATCCAGCCCTGTCTAGGTTTCACTCCTGTTCTGTTGCTTTAGGCCAGTGATGGCGAACCTTTTGAGCTCGGCGTGTCAGCATTTTGAAAAATCCTAACTTAACTCTGGTGCTGTGTCATATATAGAAATTTTTTGCTATTTGCAACCATAGTAAAGCAAAGATTTATATTTTTGATATTTATTTTATATATTTAAATGCCATTTAACGAAGAAAAATCAACCAAAAAAATGAGTTCGCATGTCACCTCTGACACGTGTGTCATAGGTTCGCCATCACTGCTTTAGGCTGTATCTGCAGCAAATACAAGAAACATCGGTGCCATGGAATTAGGTGCAGTTTTTATTACTTACTAACAAGCATGCGTTGCATTTTGTTTCATTTAACTGGGCTGTGGTGTTGTTTTGCCTACCCCGGGCTGACAATGGCAAGAAGAACCTTGCTTCTGCTTCAGGTACAAGGTACAATATGTACTAAACCTTGATGCAGAGAATCCAAGATTTAAATTCCTAAAATACTAGAGGGCATTTTTTCACCCAGCTTCCCGCTCCTTCCTTACTTCAGATTCCAGGAAGGTGACTTGGTGATAACGCTCCACCCAGAGACACTATTGTTAGCAAACCCAGTGTTACTGAGAGTTTTATAATAAGCAATCAGAGACTTTTGTTCTTGTATCTTTACTCTTCTAATGAGTAAAACACCAGTATTATACATGCCATCGTCAGAATATTTATGGTACCAACTTGCCATCTAATACATGTTTATTGTTTTTCTTTAAATCTATTTCAAATGAACCCATTTGTTAATTTAGCCATTTCTCAAACAATGCCATCCTTAAAACCATTGCTCTAGTATGTCATTATCGTCTCCTAATAAACATTAAGGTAAATATTAGTTATTATTAAAATGAAGAATGTATGACTGGGTACTAGTACCACCAAAAGTCACTGTCTGTTCCAAAGACTGGAAAATCGCATTTTGATGCAGAGACCCATCAGAGGGTATAATTTGCTGTTTCTTTTTTGAGGTAATATGTGTCACTTTGAACACACTGTTCTGCACTAGTTTTCTTCATCTCCTTTGGACTCTACCTATCATTTGGGCCCCACTGACCATTCTTTGTATCCCTCTATTGAGATAATAGTCACACTGAGCTCAGAGAGCCATGGCGGGGATGGAAGCTCTGTGCTCGGTGCCTGGCACAGAGTGAGGGGCTGTCTCTCCTCTTTGCTCTGTGTGGGAGTTTGCTTCCCGACTCAGTTCGTCAAATTCTTGGGCTCAGAGAATTCCTGAATTCTTTCGTGAACATATTGTAATAGCGGCCTGTCTTCAGAAGATGCCCAGCACGTATCTATGTAAATGATTAAACATGTGGTGGTTGTAGGAGTCAGGGGAAATAGCAGAGACTGGGGTCGTGAGGATAACACATATCTGGGTGGCAGTGTATTCATGCACGTTGATGTGGATGAGTCCCTTTGGTGACTCCCTTCTTCAAGGCATTCCTGAAAGGCCATGGGAGACTCTCTCTGCCTAGTTCCCCCTCATTCATGCTGCCTCTAGGTGGAGAAGGAAAAAGAACTGAAATTCAGTCTCAGGAATTTGGGAGTTCTTTTATATATATGTATATATTTGACTTAAAGAGGAAGGGAGAGGGAGAGGGGGATAGGAACATCACTGATGAGAGATAATCGTCCATCTGCTGCCTCCTACATGCCCCTCACTGGGGATTGAGCCTGCACCCTGGGCATGTGCTCTGACCAGGAATCAAACCTTGACCTCCTAGTTCATAGGTCAACACTCAACCACTGAGCCACGCAGGTCAGGCAGGACTTTGAGGTTTTTAATACCTAAACTTATCATTGGTCCCATCACCTGCCTGAAACATTGGAACAACTTTCCCAAAGATGGCTTACCCTGGGGTTGGACTCAGATGCTCGAGGACCCAGGCCAGGACAGCAGAGCTGTGAGTGAGGCTGGTCCACCTGGGATCTGCAGCCTCAAGAGAGTGTGCCTTTGGAAAGAAGCCAGAAACCTGGACTTTTAAGTGAAAAAGCCCAATTTCTAAATGTTGGCTTCATTTGTTGTTGTTGTCTAAATAATTCTCTGCGGCCAAGTAAAACAAGCCTGTAGGCCAGCTTCTACCCACCAGCTGCCAGTTTGTGACTTTTGACTTAGATTTTGCTTCCTTGATGGATTTTAGAGTTTGCCCTTAGACAGACATTTTCTCAATAATGTATTCCAATGTCAAACAGCTATTCTAATTGTTGTAAACTCTAAGAATGCTGGAATGGAGGGGTGATTTGTAACTTTGGTGGCCAGCGCCTCCAAAATCTGAGATTGTGCTCTTGGACCTAAAGCAGAGGCTGAAATTTTGTCCCTCTTTGCAAACAAAGGAAACAGGTGCCAGGTAACTTGGTAGGGACTTTGGTTTAGGATATGGTGAACTTTCTTCCAGGAACTTTAAAAACAGCTTGAAAGAAAAGTTCATGTTGGCTGCACTTGTCAATGATATTATACAAGAAGATCATGACCTTAAAGTCCAGGTGTGCAATCAGTCAGAATAGCCAGGAACTCTCATTTGTTTATTCTTCCCAAAGGCCAAAGAAGCTTTAAAAAGCAAACCAAAAAATGTAAATTGTAAGAAATGCTTTTTAATTCTCAGAACTAATCTTTAAGAAGTATTTCTCTGTCTCCTTTCCCCACTATCTACACTAATAAAAGAGAAAGATGCAAATTGACTGTATCTTTGTGACACCCACCAGCCAATCAAGAGTGAGCATGCAAATTAACCCAACAAAGATGGCAGGTTAATTTGCATACAGAGGTGCTGAGCGGCCAGGGGCAGGGCCTCTGGGCAGCGTGGGAAGGCAGAAAGGCTGCTCCGAGAGGAGCAAAGGCGGTGCCAGCAGCCAGGGGAAGGAAGGCCCATTCTTGCACGAATTTTTGTGCATCAGGCCTCTAGTATATTTTATAAAAGTGAACTGAGGTCAAATTAGCTAAGCTATATGATTAATGCATGACTTACATACCCAAGTTGAAGTGGAAATAAACAACATGGAGATGTATTTGAAGGAGTCATTTGTTTAAAAAAAATTTAAGAACTAGTGGATGGCCCGGCTGGTGTTGCTTAGTGGTAGAGTGTAGACCCATGAACTAGGAGATCATGATTTGACTCCCGGTCAGGGCACATGTCCAGTTGCAGGCTTAATCCCTAGTAGGGGGCATGCAGGAGGAAGTTGATCAATGATTCACTCTCATCATTGATGTTTCTATCTCTCCCCTCTCCCTTCCTCTTCTGAAATGAATAAAAAGACATATATTTTTAAATAATCACAAGAAAATCATCATTTGGAAAAAAAATAAAGCTAGTGGATGAAAGTATAAAACAGGTGATTTCCTATTTGTTCATGGACTACTATTAGGTTATAGATGAGGTGGACTTCTGAGTGAAGTCAGGAGCTTTCTTGACTCTAGTTCAGAGGTTGGCACACTTCTCTCTGAGAGCCAGCTGGTAACTATTATAGGCTGTTTGGACCATACAGGCTCTGTCCCAACTACTCAGTTCTGCCGGCAAAGTGGATAATACTTAAGCAAGTGGGCATTCTATGTTTCAATAAAACTTTATTTGCCAATAATATGACTGCAGACAGGATTTGGCCCATAGGCTGTAACTTGCAGACCCTTGCTCTAGGTAGGTGAGAAAGAATGACGGAAGACTTAATTATATTTGTTTATGTGTTATATTCTTACTAGAGCCCCAGTGCATGAATTCGTGCACGGGTGGGGTCCCTTGGCCTGGCTGGCGATCAGGACCATCTCACCCAGTCCCAGTTGGGGCCGGCCAGAAGGGGGAGCAGGAGGTTGGCTGTGGGAGCACACCGACCACCTAGCTGGCTTGGGGGGAGGGACCACGGGAGATTGGCTGTGGGAGTACACTGACCTCCAGAGGGCAGCTCCTGCATTGAGCATCTGTCCCCTGGTGGTCAGTGCACATCAGAGTGACCGGTCCACAGATCGTTCGGTCAACTGGTCATAGCGGTCGCTTAGGCTTTTATATATACAGTGGGGCCTTGACCTACGAGTTTAATTCGTTCCGTGATGGAGCTCATAACTCAAATTACTCATATTTCAAATCATAATGTGAATGAGTGAGACACGTGATGCTGGGCTGATGTGGCGTTCACTGTGATGTTCACTGCGCCATCTAGCGGTGGGGTATCTGAAGCTGGCTCGTAACCCGAATTTTAGCTCGCAGCTCTAAGCAAAAAGTCGGCCAAGAGACGGCTCGTATCTCGAAAAACTCGTTAGTTGGGACACGCGTAAGTCAAGGCCCCACTGTATATAGGTTTTTCTCGCTCAAAACAATAATAACAAAAGAATATTTATAGTCCTACTTAGCAAATTAACTTTGCTTTCTATGTTCTGACCACTCTGTCCATTTCCATGTATAATTTTTATGTAGCTTAGAATAGCATGGGTAAAACTATTTTATTTAATGTAATAACTTAAATATTTTAATATAGCAGTACAACCTCCATAACATATACTTTCAGTGGCATAGGATTCTCCATTTGGCTGACATGCTGTAATTTATCCATTTCTACATGTTGTAAATTTTTATTTTCTTCATTTTAAATATTTTAATCAATATGCCACAGTGAATATCTCTATACATATGCCTTTTACTTTGGATTATTTCCTAAGGATAAATACCCTGGGTTGGGATTATTGGTTCAAAAGATATGAACTTTTTTTGCCCAGCCTAGTGGCTCAATGGTTGAGCATCGACCTATGAGCCAGGAGGTCACAGTTTGATTCCTGGGCACATGCCTGAGTTGTGGGCTCAACCCCCAGTATGGGGCATGAAGGAGACAGCCAATCAATGATTCTCTCTCATCATTGATGTTTCTATCTCTCTCTCTCCCTCTCCAAAATCAATATATATATATATATATTTAAATATATTTCTTTATTGATTTAAGAGAGGAAGGGAGAAGGAGAGAGAGAGAGAAACATCAATGATGAGAGAGAATCACCGATTGGCCGCCTCCCGCAACCCTCCACCGGAGATGGAACCCACAACCCAGGCACGTGCCCCTGGCTGGAATCGAACCTGGGACCCATCAGTCCGCAGGCCGACGCTCTATCCACTGACCCAAGCCGGCCAGGGCAATAAAAATATTTTTTAAAAAAATATATGAACATTTTTTTCTCTTTGAAAAGTGGTTTTAAAAGAGTTGTGACTACAGACAAGCCTACAGCAGTTTGGTTTCACAGGGGCCTTCACGGCCACATTAGACTCAGATTAAGCATGTCCTTTAGTCTCTGAATATGTGGCCTCACTGTGTCTCTTCGAGCCCAGCTCTGGTTTGCCAGCCTGCCGGAGTGGAAACACACTTCCCTCCCTCACCCCTGGGGCTCATCTGCCTCAGTAATGGGAGGGTCATGAGGAGTAAATCTCTAACTTTCCAAGTAGACAACTCTGAAGCAGACTCTTCCTTTGAAGTCATAGGTCTTGAACACCATTTCCAAAAGGCCAGCCCTGGTGCCCTGGGCCAGCCAGAGCCCCTCTGCGCTGAGATTACCTGGCATGGAGCACACATGCCCATACAACACCCATAACAAGTTTTATCACCTTTATAAGGTTGGCCTTGCCTCCCTGCCTTATCCCTGGAGCATCACGCGGGGCCTGGCATGCAGTAGGTGCCCAGTAAACTTAGGCTGTATTGCGATCTTGCCCCTGCATGGAAAAGCTGCCGGGCGGGCGTTGGTGGTCAGTGGATACAAAGAAGGTTGTAAGGACTTGCTCTGTTCTCCAGCAGAGACTGGAATTAAGGTGGTCTTCTGAGCCTGGAACTGGTGAAAAGCCAAACACAATGGAAGAGATGGTATTCCTGGGGCAGTGGCAGACAAAAAAACACGTAGAATATGCCAGGGAGTGATCCACGTTTAGAAGGAAATTGAAGCAAAATTAGAGGAAACAAAGTGACAGGTAAGGTAGGGTGATGGCTCTTTCAGGCAGGGCAATCAAGAAAGGCCTTCCTGAGAAGGCGATGTGAGCAGAAAACTGAGAAAACAAAGAGGATAACCCATGCACATATCTAAGGAAAGAGCATTCCAGGCAGGGGAACAGCATATGCTAAGGCCCTGTGGCGGGAGTAGGCCTTGTACATTTATGGGAAAGCTAGTAGACCACAAGAATTAGGAGAGTGGGAGACAAGACTGGAGTAGTGGCCACAGGCCAGATCTAAGGTCTCATAAACCATGTAAAGAACTTGGAATTATTCTAGGAATGATGGGAAACCACTGAAGGATTTGAGAAAAAAAGAACAATGTGATCAGATTGAATTTAGAAAGCTTCCCTCCAGCTGCTGATTGTGAAATAAACTGTAGGGCAGCGGGAGAGAAATGGGAAAGGCCAACTAAAAGGCCATCGCAGGAGTCTAGGAGAGAGATGAGGGTGGCCTGGAACATGCTGGGAGCAGGGAGTTGCTATATAGAAGACTCGGTTCAGGATGTGTTTTTGTAGGTGGTGCCTGCAGAGCTACCTCTGGGGTTAAGGGGAAGAAAGGAGTCCAAGTATTTGGGGCCTGAGCATTTGGGCGAGTGGTGTTGCCATTTTAGAAATGGGGAATGCCAAGGGAGGAAAGATTTTGGCCGACATGGGGGGAAGAATTGGAGGTGGTTTACACATGTTAAGTTTGAGGTGTGTTTTATTTTTTATTTTAATTTTTTAAAATATGGAACGTTTCACGAATTGCATGTCATCCTTGCACAGGGGCAATGCCAGTTTTCTCTGTATCCTTCCAATTTTAGTATATGTGCTGCCAGAGTGAGCACTGAGGTGTGTTTTAGAGACAGCCAAGTGAAGATGTTAAGCAGGCAGGTGGATATTAGAAGCCAGAGCTGCAAGGGGAGGTCGAGGCTGGAGGTAACCAGAGAGAGGGCTTAGTATCATGGGAAAGACTTGGCGTGGACCAGAGCGAGCGCTGTGTGGACAGTGGCCACGCCGGTGGTATTCACCTCTGTGCCCAGCACGACCGTTCGGTCTGTGTCTGATGTGTCAATTAGTCTGTGGCTATTCAGCTGTTGCATGATGAATGTGGTTTAGTGCAAAACAAAAATCACTAACTGAAAAGTGGCTTTATTATTCCAAACAAAAAATAGAAACCTGATGTGTAGTTTCTTAAGAAATGATTGTCATGTGATAAAAGCAGAGCTTGAAGCCATTTAATGGAAAAGTTCAAAGTGTGTGGACAGAGGGTGGTAAGGGGAGCAGACGGGGTATTGCCAAGGCTGAGAGCATGTTCCTAGGAGCCGCACATCGACTGTAACCTGAATAAGTAAGGCCTTGAACGTCGGCGCTCTTGTTCAAGTATATGGAGATGTTGCTGTTAATAAAATAAAAGAGAACAACATTTCTGTTAATATTTTGTCATTGTGTATTTTTGTAACAGGGGGTTCCCAAAGAACAACTGTCTTTGGAGGGCAGAGAGTTTAGTGAGTGTTTGTACATTCAGAGGAGTCTTCATAAGGAAATGAGTGACAAACATGGATCTAATCCCGGCCCCTTGCTTTACTGATACAGAAAGGGAAGGGGAGCGGGATTAAGGGATTGGCTTAATTATGCAGCTAATTAACGATTGGGCTTGGAATGACCCTAGGTCTCCTTAACCTGGGCCCAAAGCTCTTTCCACCACCCAGAGGCCTGTTCTGTCTTTCAGAACCAACTTTCTTCAGACCAATTAACAAGGCGTTGCCTTAGAACAGAAACCATTCATATTTGGCTATGGAACTATTTTAGTGATTTATTCTTGCTAATGATTTAATATGAGAATTATAATTAAATTTTGCTTTTAGCTAATTTCGAAACCCATGTACAATTCCCGAAGTACATTCCATTTGACAATACAAAAGAAGGATCCCTGAAAGTAAGATTTTAATTTTCAGTAGATAATTTGCCAGCATCCATTCAGACCTTGGCCGTGCAAACTCACTCCTCCAAGCCTCAGTTTTTGCATCTGCAAACCGGGGAGTGAGCTGCTGACCCTCCAGGGTTATCGTGGACATTAGAAAGCACACACACGTTTGATGCCTGCACAGACAAGGCCTTGGGGGAAAGGGGTGAGACCACGTCACCTTACATATGAAGAAACTGAGGCTGATTGGAAGGGACCCAAAGAAACCATCCTGAGTCTAGCCTGGAGTCCAGTCCCCTAGGTTTTCATTACCCGCCAACTCATTCCCTATCTCCCGATGTTCCTGGCTCCTGTCTTCCCCAGGCTCTGCTTGCCAGGAAGTTGGCGGTCCATTACCACACGGACCGTTTCCCTGGCAGAGAAGGTGGCCCCGTGAGGGGCCCCTGTCCCGGGGGCAGGCGTCAGGAGTCTGAGCCTGTGGGCTGCCTGCGCAAGTTTCGCTGAAGCTGCCCCAGTGGCTCCATTACTCACACATCCCTGCCACACTGCAGCTGGCCCTGGCCCAAGCACAAGTTCATTTACATAGTTGCACAACAGGAAGCTGGTCCAGCGCTAAGAGCCACTCTGGCCCACTGAGAGCAAATTGCCTCAGGTGCCCCGGGTGCCGGAGCCCGGGCTGTCCCCTCGGCTTCCCCTTCTGCATCAGGGAGCAGCAGCCTTCTCCTGCAGCTGGGAGGGGGGCTTGACATTTTGACCTTCGTTGTTGTTGATGTTTTATGGGGGTTTTTTGGAGGGTGGGGAGCTGCTTTTGTCAACTGTCACATGTTTGGCAGGCATGACCGGAAAGGGGGGTGGGGGCTGCTGCATCAGGCAGGAAGGGGGTGCCTTTTGTGGAGTCAGTTCCTGCAGTTCTCCCACAGTGGCTGCAAGTGAAACGGCAGATGCGTGAGTCACTCCGTAAGATGGGAACAGGAAGGCGTCCTGTTAATGCCAAGCCATTTTCAGTTCAAGTATGAGAATCTGTCCCCATAAAAAGTCAGCCTGCCCCTCCCTCCTTTCCCTGAGCGCGGTGGGTCCAGCACCTGGATCTGTCCCGCGGGGAGGAAGTCTCAGCTTGGGTCGGTGATCTGGAAATGGGCTCTGGTGTCCTCAGGCTGCTTCTGTTACTGAATCAGAAAACCCTCTTGGCCACAGAAACCTTCTGTCCGAGCTACTTTTTAAAAATAGTCCCCCTTGTTTCTCCGTCCCTTGGAATGGTAATGCACTTTATGGTGTTTTAGAATTTTCTTTTGAGTAAACATTTTTCATGTTATTCTGACAGGAACTGTCAGCAAAGATCGCTCCAGAGTGTTAATATTTACTGGGATTCTCTGCTTCTTTTAATGAATTCTCATAATTCCTTTGTTCTTAAAATTGTTCGGGATTCTTGATAATCATTATTATATCTCCCATTTATTGAATGCTTAGAGCCAAGCACCATTTTAAGAACTTCACATGTGCACTTAATTCTCACAGCAGCTCCCTGAGGTACAGGGACTATTGTTGTTCCCATTTTGCAGATGAAGAGATTGAGTCTCACGTTAAGCAATTTCCAAAGTTACAAAATGAGTTAAATGGCAAGAGCCAAAGCTTAAGCCCTGCTCCTAACCACTCCCTTTGCCCACATTTACTCAATGTGTGGCCAGCAGAACACTGTTCTCACAAGCTGTTTCTAGAAAAACATATCTGTGTTCAAATAATTGGGGGAAATGCTACAAGCCATCTGCCTGCTGCAGTAAGTGCATCTTAATGCAAAAAGACCTTGAGGAGCCTTGCATGAAGGAAGCCCACTATCTTTGTTTGAACTAGGTCTTTCCAAAATAGATGTGCCATGGAACTGTTTTTCCACACACAGTACACCTAGTCAGTCATAATGCGTCTTGAGAAAAACCACACTAGCATAAGAAGGCATATAACCTGTTGGTTAAGTGTGTGGGCTTTGGAGCCAAAGACCCTGGATTTAAACCCTCTATCTGCTACTACCTAGGTAAATTATTTAGCTTCCTCTGCCTCACTTTCCCCATCTGTGTAATGGGGAACTATAATAGTGCTCTCCCATGGGGAGAACTGTATTGGTCAGTGTGTCTGAAGGACCTAGAAGAGTATCGTGCACAGAGAGAAGTGCTGGGAATCAAAACATTGGCTACCTCTTGGGTCTGGCCACAACCAAAATGCTGTTTCACGGTGTTCAGTAAACATCGCAGAGGAAGCTTGCCCTCCCTCAGACTTAAGGGCAGAGACCTGCTCTTTTCCGTGGTGTTCTCTGTAGCTACTCTGGATTCTTTCGGCCTCTCACCATCTGGTTGGTCCAGATAGCAGCTCAGACCTGGGCTCGGTCTCTGCCCTGGAGTCAGGATTAGCTTACTCTCCTCCTGGGACAGGGGATAGCTATCAGGGTTAGCCACACGCTTGTGGGTGGCCCAGGCAGAATCTGCAGAGAGAATGTGCTGGTGAGAAAGGAACTCAAGTTCCCTATGTTTAAACAAAGCAGCTGCCCTTGCAAACCGTGGGCCCCTGGATTTCCAGAAGGGGAAACAGTTGCAAAGCATTGTACTTCCACTGAACTTGCCTCTCCCCCTTATCACCTGCCACTGTCCAGAACAGAACCTCCCCCAGAGAGTGGGCGCTGGGTGAGGAGCCTTGCAGCTCTGCAGGCTCAGCTTCCAGGTACTACTGGTGTCTCAGCACCCAGCCGGCCTGAACCACCTCTTGGAAAGTCCTGCAACGGGCAGATATCACTGTGTGGTCTTGCTCCTCCCCTCCCTGCATGGTCTGAGGTTGGTCTGGCAATGACTCCCAGGATGATTGGGGGGAAAGAGAGCAGTTGCAGGCATTAACTAATTTTTAAAATGAATCCTACATAATTATATTCCCTTTGTGTGTTTTATTCTATAAATGTTAAATGTCTCAAGATAAAAATGTAAAATTAGAAAAATGCGCCAACCCCCTGTAAGAGCAAAGCTGATTGCTCATGATATATTTATTGTTGGGTGAAAAATGAAATTTGCAGAACTATATGTAAATATGATAATGTTTATTTTAAAAAGCCACATACACATGTATGATGTATGTGCTTGCGATGGCCAAAAGGAGGGGTGGGAGGAAGGAAAAAGACTATGGACAGTAGTTACCCCCTTGGAGTGGAACCAGAAGGGAAGAGCTTCTATTCTAGACACATGCAATATAGTTTGAATTTTTTTCAGCATATTCCTATTGTTGTTTTTTAAAAAGAAAATAATAAAAGGCTAACACCCCGATCTAGCTCCAAAAATAGGGCTAGACTAAATAGTAGGGGCCAATAATGGGTGTGTTGCCTGACTGAGCTGGAGGCTTTGCAGGGAGAAGGAAGGAAACTCAGACCAGAAAACAGACCAGTTCTTGTCGCAGTCAGCACAGTGCACACTCAGCCTGACCTTTCAGTGTGCGGCTTTGGCCTGTGCAGTTGCAAACGGTGCTACGTTTTGCTTTTGCTTTCCCAGGACTTCCCTCAGGGAAGCCACCCAGGCTGCTCCGATCCTCAGGGGTTCGGTTCTGCGTGTATTGCCCTTGGCCGTGATACAGCACTTTAATCACCCAGGCCCTGACCAAGCGGAGGGGCCCACCCTAAGCTCAAACACAAGTGGGAACAACTGTTGTGAGGGCAGTTGTTATCACTGGGTCACCTCTGCGGAGTCCTGGCTCCCGTGAAAGTTCCTCCCCCAAACCCTGGAGCCCCGCCAAGGCGGAAGAGATCAGAGAGTGTGAGGCGGAGGGGGGAAGCCTGTCTGGAAGTGGGGAACTGGCGTACTTTCCCAGTGCAGAGGGGCCTGGGCAAGGCGTCCGATTTCCTTCTGCCTCTGTTTTCTCATGCACTGGATGTAGAAAGTAATTTAATTACAGGGTGATTCTGAGGAGTGATAATAGAAGTGGGAGAGCTTCAAAAGGGAAGAGGTGGTGATGTACAAAGAGAAACCGGCCCAGTGGACATTATTATTAACTAGTGGCCTGGTGCACAAAATTCGTGCATGGAGGGGGGTTCCCTCAGCCCAGCCTGCACCCCCTCCATTCGGGGACCCCTTGGGGGATGGATGTCTGACTGCCAGTTTAGGCCCGATGTCCGGCAGTCAGACATCCCTCTCGCAATCTGGGACTGCTGTCTCCTAACCACTAACCTGCCTGCCTGCCTGATCGCTCCTAACTGCCTCTGCCTGCTCACCCCCACTGACCGCCCCCCCCCGGCAGCTTGCTCGCCCCCACTGTCACCCCTGCCGGCCTGCTCACCCCCACTGTCCCCCCCGCTGGCCTGCTTGCCCCCAACTGCCCTCCCCCCTGCTGTCCTCTCCACCAACTGCCCCCCCTGCCAGCCTGCTCGCCCCCAATTCCCCTCCCCACCCCCCGCCAGCCTGCTCGCCCCTAACCGCCCCTGCCTCGGCTCTGCCACCATGGCTTTGTCTGGAAGGACACCTGGTCTCCTGGAAGGTCTCCCGGTCTAATTAGCATATTACCCTTTTATTAGTGTAGATGGTACTGAGCTAGGAGGCCGCTGCTCAGTGCCTGAGAGGATTGCTCTCCAATGCAGTTTTGCTCATTTGCAGGCAGAGCCACCTTCTCTGCAGTGAAGTACTTGCTGTCGTAGAAATGCCATGTTTGTAGATAAGAAACCCAAGGGCCTGAGAGGTCGCACAGTCCATCTCTTTCCCCCACCTTCCCAGATCCCAGCAGGAGTCGGGAAACAGCGCCCAGAGTGAGGCCAGACTCCCAGATTCCATGTTCTGGGTGCTCATCGGCATTTAAGCGGACTCTTCTGAAATAATGACCCCTTTATCCTGAGGGCGCCCCTGAAACTGAGAGTGTTCGCTGAGAACATAGGCTGGGACAGCGCTCCTCACGCATACTTCCTGGGACAGGACCTTAAGTAACTGAAGGCTGCTGATTTTTCCTCTGGCTGCCATTCAGCACAGGGGACATTTAGGCAGAGACGCTGAATTGTAAGGTTGACTGGAGCACCTGAACCTGCCCAGCTCATTTCTGTTGCACCCTGTGTTTTTTCTTTCTCACCTTTCCACTCTCCCCATTTGTTCAAAACCCATTTTAAGCAGACACTGCACCTTCATTGAAGTAAATATTTATTGAGTGCCACCGTGCATAAGACAGAATGTTGGCACTAAAACCGTTTTTGTCTTTCATTAGCTCAAGCCCAGCGGTGCTGGGGAGCACAAAAAGATAAGCACACAGATAAGCAAGAGGCAGTTAAGTGCCATAGAGGCAGAACAGTGTGTTTTAGACGTGCAAAGGAGGGATAGATCACCTCCATCCGTTTGACTTTCCAAGAAGGCACATTTCTGATCATAATCATTCCCTGTTTAACATTTTTCAGTGGCTCTCAGTTGCCTGCAACCTAAAAATTCAAAGTTCTGAGCCTGGCGACTAACATTTTGATGCCAACCCACAGCCCTTCAAAGCTTTTCTTCATGGTCTCTGCTCTGGATGAACCCAGCTACCTGCCTTTCCCTGCACAGCACCAGGGCTTTCACGGCACTAGCCTTTGTCCCTCTGTTTAGAATGCCCTCCCCTCCCAGCTACAAGCCCTGCAGTGCAGTGCCACCTCCTCTGTGAAGCCTGCCCAGATTTCCCCCAGCCAAAAGGAATCATTCTCTCCTCTGAACTCCCCTTGGACTGACCTCTCTTTTATGCTTCTTTTCTGCCCAAAGTTATTTATGGGTGCATCTTATTTTCCCTCTACTGGATTGAAAGTGCTTTGAGGGTTTGTTTATTTGTATATGCTCAGGGCCTACCAAAGGATAGGAGCCAACCCCTGATAAATAGCTATGGGAGGAAGGCAGGGAGTAGTCTCCAGTTGGAGGATCAGCAGGGACTTGGTGGAAGAGGTAACCTGACTTGACCTGGAAACAAGGGTGGAATCTCACTTGCGGGAGTTGGGAGGGGCCAGGGCTTTCTGGGGAAAAATCATAGAGCAAGTCCAGAGTTAAATTCCAGGAACCATTTGAGTTACTGCAGGTAGGATGATTTTTCTTTATCCCTTTAGGGCTTCGGGTCTCTTTGATTAATGTTTCGGACCCTCTCCCCAGAAAGTGTACATACCCATAGCATTTCACAATTTCTCCCAGAAGGTATCTGGACCCTTAAGGGATAAAGAATCCCTCAAAACAAACAAACAAACAAAAATAGTTGAGAGAAGACTGAAAAGGTATGTTACAGCCACATTGTAAAGGGCTTCTGGGCCAAAGTTGCACTTATTTGGGAGCAGTTGGTATTTGTGTTTTGTTTTTGTGACGTGTGTGTGTGTGTGTGTGTGTGTGTGTGTGTGTGTTAATATATTTTTATTAATTTCAGAGAGGAAGGGAGAGGGAAGAGAATTGAAACATCAATGATGAAAGAGAATCATTGATCGACTGCCGCCCGCACGCCCCAACTGGGGATCAAGCGTGCAACCTGGGCATTCAGTCCTCAGTCCTCAGGTTGACGTTCTCTCTATCCACTGAGCCAAACCAGCTAGGGCTGTTTTTGTGACTTTTAATTGAAGTATAATATCATACAACACCTTACCCAAATCATAAGTGTAATCATTTTTTTACAAGCTAAACACACATGCACATATGTCGCCAGCACTGGGAAAAGCCCCCTGGTGCCCCCTCAGCCACCTGCCCTTCTAAAGTAACCCTAGCCTGATGCCTGACAGCATAGTTTCACCTATTTTTGTATTTACTGAACTCCTATGGTATATACTCCTTTTTTTACTTTTTTGTGTGGTTTTCACTCAACTTTATGTTTGTGAGGCTCATCCACATTTGTCGCATGTATTTGAAGTTCATTCTTTGTCATTACAGTAGAGTATTTCATTGAGTGAGTTATTCTTCTGTGTAGGTCATTGGGGGCAGTTTCCATTTGGGGCTGTTATGAATGGTGCTGCTCTGAACATCGAAATGCATGTGTTCTGGTGAACATGTGTACACCTCTCTGTCGGATACACACCTGGGATTAGAATGGCAATAAGGGAATACATCGCCACCAACCAGTTGATTTTTGAGGGGCAGCATGATTAGAGATGAATTTTAAGAAGATATATCTGGCTGTGGCAGCCAGGATGGCTCAGAGCAGGGGTTTCCAATTGTTTCCAGGAGCCCTGGGGCTCTGAGCATCCTCTCTGGCGCTGCCACCATGGAGAGAGGAGGAGAAGCTGTACTGGTGGTCGTGCTTCAGGTCCCTCCTTCCCAGCCACCCCCCAACAGCGCAGGCGTGCTCATGTCTGTTTAATGAGCTTTGGTCATTATCTAGGATTACTGGTCCATGGCCAGCAATGTGACAGGTTGACAGGGTTGGGGGAGAGCACAGGGATACCAAGGAAATGAAGGCTGTTGCGGTCATCTCCCAGCACAGATCAAGGGAGGGCCTGACCCAGAGGTTGATGGCAAAGGCACCAGGGAGGAAGGTTCGGATGGGACAGTAGAACCTGTAGGACTGGTCACAACCGCTTTGGATGTCAGGGAACAAGGGGGTGGTCTCAGAAACAGAACTAAAGTTTGGAGTCTAGAGAACTATGATAGAAGTTGTTTCATTAGCAGAGAGGTTGAGAAGCCCAGTCCAGAGAAGGGCCTCCTGGGTCAAGGAAGGGGGTTCCAGCTGCTGTCAAGTTTGAGGCAAGAGGGTCTCCTAGACAGCCAGGGCCAGATATAAATGTCAGAATCCTCTGCGAGCCCTTGGGGGTGAATGAAAGGGAGGACAGAGAGGAAAAACAGGAACTTGGGCAAAATCCTCAAGGACAGCTGAACTTAGAGGATTTAGAGAGAGAAAGTTGTCAGCCCAGGAGACAGAGCAGGATGGTCAGAGACTGGTCCAGGGAGGGCACAGCCCAGAGAGCAAGGACAGTCCAGAGGGTGGGACAGCCCAGCAGGCTCAGTGCTGAACAAAAATGAACTTGTATCTGGAATGATGAAATGTCCCGAAGTGCCTTCTTAACCCGCAGCTACGCTCAGGGTTATGTGTGTATTTTGCTGTTATCTTTGAAAACTGGCAACAGTGTGCCCTTGCACATGGTAACTCAACCAGAAATTTCAATTTGCTCTAACACCCTTTCCCAGAACATTCTGGCTAAAAAAGAGCTTACCGTATTTGTGGGCACGGCTTTATTTTTAAACAACCATAAACACTATTTTCTGTCCTGTATGCTTGATTGCTTTAGAACCCACTCGGTGAGGAAAGACGCCCTGCCTATTTGGGCTGGTCCCCAGTTTAAAGTCTTCTGAGTCTTCTGAAGCAGCCCATAATTCTCTCAGGGCACAAGATGTTTGTGTCACCTACACATTTACTTTAGTGACAGCCCCTGCCTTGATCATTATGATAGTATACAAACATTAAGAGCTTAAACCAATGGTCTGAATATTTCCCAGGAGCAGGAAAGAGAGGACCATTCAGGGAGAAGCAGAGAAGAGGCACCGAGCATCTATGTTGTTCTTTGTTCAGGATGAGTAATCTGGAGTTCAAAAGGGGAAGTGACTAGCCCAAGTCCCCTGCTTACTCCGGCAGAGCAGTCAGGGAGACCTGGGTATTTATTGTGCCTGAGCAATCCTGAGGTGCTCAAGTCCCGTGGCTCTTTCCCCAGAGTGCATGTGCAAATCGCCAGGAGCGGTTTCAGAATGTACTTGTCCTGGGACTGACCTCTGATACCCTGATTCTGAGGTTTGGGGGTGAGGTTTGGACTTGGGTGCGTGGCAAGAGCTGCCAAGGTGATTCTGAAAGGCAGCCCTGTGGGGAACCCAACTTCTAGTCACCTTGTGGTTTCTGTCTTTCACTGGACATGTCTCTTAAGTGTAAGTCTAATCTACTTCTAAGAAAACATCATTAAGTGGGTTGTATTTCAGAGAGGAAACACCCGTACTTTCCTCTGTTTAAGAAGCATGTGGAATTGCATGAAATATTAAAAGTAAAAATACACTAAATATTAAGAAGGGAAGCACCAAAGGCTACTAAGATAAAGAATTTGCAGGAGACAAAAGGATTCTGATACTTTTCCAATTCTCCAAAAAAAGTATCTGATTTATTGATAATATAAATTTGCATGCTAAATTTAAGTTCCAACACATAAGTAAATATTAAAATAAAATTCATTGACCCTGTCAAATATAGATGGTATATAAGAAAGCACTTTATAAACGGTTTTGTATGGCATTATCATTGTACCAGACTTAGCACATTAGAAATAGAATGCCAGATTTCTACACTGAGTAAAACCAGAAGTGATAAACAAGTATGTGGTAGCCTCTGCATGTGACACTTAGGTATGATTCCCCAGAATTTAGCTGGGGATTGTTTTCATTTATAAATGAAGGCACGGGCATCCAGCAGTATGTCATCGCCCGGACTGTGCGTTTATACGTGGCTGTTTAGAAGACTTGTATTAATTTATTTACTCAGTCTAGTAAAGTCAGTCTCATAATTTTGACATGTAACATAAGCATGTGTCATTTACTTTGACTTATATTGTGCATTCAAGTGTTCCAAAGAATCTCATGCTCTGCTGAAAATATCCCAGGGACAAACTTTTGGGAGGGTCGGCTTCAAGCTTCCAAAACTCATATTTGGTCACAGTCAACCCAATGCTGTTCCCGGTGATTTCTCTCAGGAGTTTTAGTCCCTGGGCTCATTAAGTGTTAGGAAAGTTTAATTACCTGAATTAAATACACGAATAAATAAAATATACTAATATGGTTGTATTCGCTACTAAGATTTGCTTGAAAGTATATGCTATGCCCAGTGCCATTCATAAGAGGATTAGCCTTGGGAAGTAGCCCTTTTCCTCCACTTGCACTAGCTGACCTGCACAGGAAGATCTGAGCAATGAAGGCATCCAGGGGAACTTCTTTCTTTCCAGAGTTTGCAGCATCAGAATTGGGCTTTCCTCTCTCTGTGCTTACTGCATGGGGGAAAGTGCCACCAAAGAGAGAGGCCAGATAAGGAGCTGCTTTGGAAACCAAGGATAGCGGGTAGCCTAACACCAACGTCTGTATCACCCTCTCTTTCCTAAGTGCAGTTGAGGAAAATATACACACCAGCCTTAGACTTTGAAAGTGCCAGTAGGACCATGCTGAAGATACAAGGAGCTGTGCAAAATGTCATGTCATAATTTAGATCTTTATTATGTTTCCTACTTAATATTTAATCAGAATCAGAGCTAAACTGAGTTTCTTTGACTTCCCTTCTTTGTTCTCTAGATAGTGCATCAGGAAAGTATTATCTGAAGGAGTCCTTTAGTAATGTGACATGATTGATCCCCATTTGTCTCATAAATTCTGACTTGTATGCATTGGGTTCAGGCCCTTATCAGTCACCTAAAATACTGCCCCAGGTCTTTGTGCCATCATTTCATTGGATGTTTATTGATGTCCTGCCCTGTGTCTAGCCCCAGGAATATATTGTTCCTTCTCTTTCCTAATATATGGTGAGGAAGACTTGCAAGGCTGTTGCTTCCTGCCAAGGCCATTCACCTGACTCGTAACAAGTCAAATCAGTATGTCTTCATTCTTTGTGTATTGCACATGGAAGAGGTAAAGAACCATGTAATACGGGGTGCTTGGTCTCAAAGGGACCCACCACCAAGATAGAGGATTAGACTTAAAGAAAGGCTCTGGTGGGTAAAGGAGATGTCAGTATTTGTGAGAGAAGTATGACGACTGTCGTTTTAAAGCCAGCTCTTGGGATGTGTGGTCTAGTAGGTGACTAGCACAAGAGCAGCAGAACCATTGAAGTGGTTCTAGCCCGGAAAGTCTGGGCCTGAGAGCAGCCATAGAAATTCTTCTTCGGGGCTTACAAGCAGAAATTTTTCCCACTACATTCCATTTGATGAGCGTGTTTTGTGAAATTCTTGAGTTTTAAGAGAATAAAACTTAATAAGCAAATTGTTGATAGTAATAACGTGCTGTGTATTTACATTGGTGTCATCTTTCCCATTTGTTTAAGTGATACTGTGTCACGATTTGTTTTGTTTGACTCAACCCTCTTTGTCAAAAGTTTATATATATATATATATGCATTTGAATTACTTCATCTTGCTGGAATATTTTATATCACTCCTTGAGACGAACTGGAGACATTTCTGAAATTCTACAAAACTCAGTGGGCTGAAGTGGAAGTCTGCCTTTTGGGTGCTAAATTCTTTAAATTGCATTGATGTTGCTGATGAGGTTTGGACCTGAAATGACTTGGCTTCCTGTTCCATGTTTTCCCTCAAGTAACTTTTATTTCAAAAAGGAATTAGTCCACAGGTTTGCACTTGGAGGGAGAATTCTAATCAGTTTACATAGAGAATTAGAACTGCAAGAAGCTCACATGAGGATTCCTTGTATCTTCAGTACTTTTCCTTTGAAAATATATAAACATTTAGGTACGGACGGGCTCAAAACAACAAGTGCTTTAACTGCGAGGGCCCACATATTATGTTCATTTTGCTGGTCAGGTCAGGAATTTGATAGACTTTGCTTTTCCTCAAAGCAGTTACCACGTCCCGACATGTTTGAAGGGACTAGGGCAGGGGTGGGCAAACTTTTTGACTCGAGGGCCACAATGGGTTCTTAAACTGGACCGGAGGGCCAGAACAAAAGCATGGATGGAGTGTTTGTGTGAACTAATATAAATTCAAAGTAAACATCATTACATAAAAGGGTACGGGTCTTTTCTTTTCTTTTTTTTTTTTTTAGTTTTATTCATTTCAAACGGGCCGGATCCGGCCCGTAGGCCGTAGTTTGCCCACGGCTGGACTAGGGGCATGTTTCTTGCTATAGTTTCTTGGGAGAAGGTACGATGAAGGAAGAAAGAAAAATGAAAGTATCCTATTTTGTGATCTTTTGGCACATACAAGGTATTGGTGTCTGAACCACAGTGTTGGGCCTTTTGTGTGTTAGTCTGAGGGGAGCGGGGTGGGGAATGCAAGAAGAGATGCTTGCTGGCCAGTTACACTTTGGCATCAGTGGCCCAGGGCCTGAGCACTGTGTAAAATGGGCAGAGGGCCCAGATCCTGGCTGTTTTAATCCCATCTGTGCCTCCTCCAAAGGCAATTACTTCCTCTGCACTGTGGACATTGGACGTTCTTGTCAGATCACGATCCGGCGGAGGAAATGGTAGATAATAATTAACGTAACTTCTATGCCTTAATGACCGAGTTCATCTTATAGTGTTAATAATTATCGTGTTATAGGTTCCGAAGGGTTTAGAATCATAGAATTTTACTTTGAGTTTTTTATGCCTGAAATTTTCAAACGTGCAGACATAGAAGGCATCCCATGTCCCCTTCACTCTCTTGCAACAATGAGCAACTCCCTCATGGCCAGTCTTGCTTCACCTCTCTGTCTCCTTACCCACTCTCTCCACTCCTAGTATCTGTCACCATGCATTAGTTTTGTCTTGAACTTTATATAAATGGGATTCGATAGTATGTGCTCTTTGGGGACTGGCTTTCTGAGCTCAGGGTGATGTCTGATTCGCCCGTATGGTTGCATGCACTGTCGGTCGGTTTCCCTTGTCCCCTCACCTTTCAGAGGATGTCCAGCTGAGCCTCCTGGCGCCCTGCTCCCCTGCTTTCCCACCTCTGTGTCGTTCAGGCCTCCGTCTCCCAGCCCCTGCTGTCCACCTGTGTAAGCTCAGTCTGAGCCCATGCTGCCTGGCTCTCTCAGTGACCCTCTGTCTCTCTCCAGCATCGTCACTCTCTCCCTAGTTGCTCAACACTCCTCCTCTGCTTTTGAAAATGCTCAGAAGACAACCATCTCTTAAATCCTCTTCCTAAAAAATATCCATTCAATTCCTTGTCTTCACCACACTGCCACACTCACTGCCTCATTTCCTGAAGTAATAGTTCTCTTCTCTTCTCTTCAACCCCTTCTTATTTGACCTCCATGCCCTTCGCACTGTGAAAGCCACTAGCGCCGAGGTCCCCAGGAAGCCCCAATAACCGAGTCCCATGAGCTGTGCTTGTTCTCTCTCCTTCCTTTACCCCTGAAAAGTGACTAAGAACTGTTCTTCCTCCTGGCTTTGTGAATAACAATTACTGGGATTTTTTTTTTTTTAATCATAAAAGAATCCCATGTGGTTAAGAGCACAGACTGGAGCCAGGCTGCCGGGATCAGAGTGCTGCCTCCTCCACTTACCTTTGCTCTGTCTGACCTTGGCTCTGACCTTAGCTATGTTCTAAACTGCTGCCCTCACTTCCTTTAGTTCTAAATTGGGAAAGCCATAGTAACAACCTCATAGCATCATTATGTGAACTGTTAGAACAGTGCTTAGCAATTGTAAGTACTATGTAAGCATTAGCTATTAAGACCAGAAAAAATAAAAATTAAAAAAATGTTAGAATGCATAAAAACACTATAAATCTCCTAAAATTCTCACCATCTAGCAATAGCTACATTTTGTTGTATATTCTCCCAATATGTTTTCTGGATTAAAATATATTTTCAAATAAACATAATCTATACAGCACTGACTTTTGCCTTTCCTCTCCAAATTCTCTCTCTTACCCCAGCTGTTGTGACAAAGTTACTTTGTCCCTTCACAAATGCTTAGCAACTCAACCAGAGTAGAACTCTATCTTCGATATGTTCTTCTGTTCTTTGGAAATCATTCTCTCACTTCATACAGCATTGTTTCCCTCCCAAAGCAATGAGCCCTTTGAGGGCAGGAATTTAGACTTCTGCTTCTCTGATCCGTCCCACTTCCTCTGCTCAGCCCCAGTGAGCTCCTAATATGGGACCTGCAGGCAGATGCAGTGCAGTGATGACTAGGAGAACCAGGGCTGGTGTCAGCCCTGGCTCTTACTCATGACTCACTGGGTATCCTTGAGAGCTTCAATGTCCTTATTTGGAAAGTGGGTTAATGATACCTTTATCATGCTCTCCAGAATATAATGTTAATTAAAATTTTTATAAAGGGTGCAGTGCAGTGCATACAACATACTTTCATTTATATTTTTAAGACAGATTATGAATAATCATATTTGTGTATGCATAGGATGTCTTCAGAAAGAAATATGAGAAATTGATTACAGTGATTCCCCTGGGGAAGTCTAGAGTAGGATAATTAGTTTTTGTTTATACACTTGAGAATTGTTTATAATTTTTACATATGCATATATTCTTTTAAAACTATTCAGGGATGTTATGAAGAGTAAATTAAATAATTTTATATAAACTTTTACCACAGTGCATGACACAGAGAAAGCACTCTGTAAATGTTAGCCTTTCTGTTCAATATTAAATAGTCGTTGCATTCATTAAATTCATTTATGTATTCATTTATGAATAAACAAAATGAAACATCCAGCCCTCCTAAGTCAGCCAGGCAGATATGAGCAAATCATTTCTCAGCCAGACTTGCTACTCTAGGTAGAGCAGGTAACGTGTTTGTAAAGGTCACTCTCAGTGTTGGCTATAAACATAGGTCTCTGCATGGCTGGGCCCAGTATACCACATGAGGGGCTGGCTCCTGCTCCTCTGTGGGTCACCATCAGAGCTGCTCCCCGTGCCCACCTTCACCGGAGGAACCTGTTTGGGGCACAGGATGGGGGTGCAAAGCAGTGTTGTCCTTGGAATCTGGGTGCCACACATGTGGTCAGCCTGTGCTGGAGGTGAAAGTTCATGGCACCAGCAATTGACCTTAATCAAGTGCATGAGAGTCCCAGAGACTCCACCCCGGCTTCTCGGAGCTGTGTAGGAAATCAAGCAGGTGGGTAACCTTTGGCTTGGAACACTCAGTATTTGCAGGATACCTGTGGAAAGGTGAGCAGGGTGTATCCTGTTTCTAAGAAAACAAACACTGTGTACATAAACACCCCAGGGTGAGAGGTTCGAGCTGATCCCATGTGTTGGTTGCTACATCGAGTGTCCTAATCTACTTATGGAGGCCCCATTCTCTGCATTAGTCAATACGAGAGAGAGACGGTGGAATCGAATAACTCACTGGCCTGGTTAAGGGCATGGCTTTGAAGTAGGAGAGATCTGGGTTTAAGTCCTGTTTCTACCACTTACTAGCTGTCTGATCTTATGCCAATTATTTCACTTTCCTGAGCTTCAATGGATGTGATAAATCCAACCTCTGTGGTTGTAGGTAATATTAAAGGAACTAATGTATGTAGAAAGTACTTGGTAAAATAGCTTGCACATAGTAAGTAATGAAAAAAAATGCAATTGCTATGCTATTATTATTGAGCTAGACTTCCCACAGTTTGGTGGGAAAACAGTATTCACACACAGTCCGTTACGTACAAATAAGCACTAAATAACATACAGTTAAGCACCGAAAGAAATGGGTATGGACCCTTTTGAGAGCTTGGTGATAGCTATAAATCATCAATTTGGAAAGAACAAAATAGGCACTCACAGTGAATTTTGCATACAATTTTATTAAATGCATGCACCCCCTGCCCCTGCCTGCTGTTCTCATGCATGAACCAGCCCCTTAGAGGTCCTTGAACCCCTGAGCATATAGCAGGAGTCCACAAAGGGAATTAATCAGTGTAAGCAAAAGTAGTTAGGGAGGCTCTTCCTGGAAGAGGTTAAACTGGGATCTAAGGCCTAAAAGGAAAAGAGAATGTAAGTAGCCAAGAGAAGCAGGCAGAGAACCCAGTGGAGACTTGCACGTGGCGCCTGTGAAGGCAGCAGGGGTACACATCGCAGTACAGGCTTGGGGCCAGGCCTCTGGTTCAGACGACCTCAGCCAAGCAGCTGGCCCTTTGACACTAGGCATCTGTGCCGTGGTTTGTTCATTTGTAATGGCGGTGGAAATAGAACCTACCTCACAGGGTCAGTGTGGGTATTCAGTAGGATAATGTCCTGACAGTGATTGGCACATAGCCTGGTGTCCGGCGTACAGTGAGCCCCATGTGGTCACACGCTGCTTTTATGAGTAGGGTTTCTATTATGGTAGCAGAAGTATTAGAGAGGACTTTGACTGCAAAGCTAAGCCCTTTGGACTTTTCCTGGGGGCACCAGGGAATCCTTTTTTTTTTTTTTTTTTTTTTTGAGACAGAAATAAGCTGGAAGTGCTGCTATATCAGAGCACAGGGGTCAGGAGCGATTGGATTGGGGAAGATAAGAGGCATGAGTCCTGTTCCAAAGCTGATGCAGTAGCTGTAGTGGTTCTGGGAGCCAACGCTGAGGTAAAATGGAAGCCAGGGGAATGGGGAAAAATAAAAACGGGGGGTTGTCCAAGTAAGAATCAAGATAATTTGGAAAGTACCAGGGTGTAAGGTTGCACTGTCGAATCAGGCAGTCACGTGAGGTGACCGTTGAGCACTTGAAATGTGGCTCATCCAAATCAACGTCACTTTTTTAATGTGGCCCCTGCAGAATTTAAAATGTCACATTTCCATTGGACAGCACCGGGTCTGAGGAATCAGTAGGAGGGCTGGGGCAGGATGCGCGATGACCAAGGCCGTGGTGGTGTCACTCACTGAGAAAGGGACATCGGAAAGGTCGGGACTGGGCAACGATGTCTCATTGCTTCCAGCGTGTTATGTTTGAAGCAGCTGTGCACTGTTCAGGTGTAAATTTAAATAGGCTTTCATTTAGACATTGGGATGAGGGTAAAGGGTCAGAGCTGTATGCGGTCATAGCTAAAGTCAGAAGGGGAGAGCATCATCTACCGTAACTGAGGGCCAGTATGGGTCAGGCAGGTGCTGAGTAATTTACATATTGTTCTCTCGTTTCCTCCCGCTAACAAGCCTGTGAGGGAGGCACTATTATTATCCCTTCCCATTTCAAAGATGAGGGAACTAAAAATTAGAGAACTGAAGCCACTTGAGGTAGTAAGTGATGAGCCAGGATTCGAACTGCATCTGACTGTGAAAGCCCTTGTTCACTCTGCCACACCGGGCCCCCACCATGGAGCCCCTAAGAAACCAAGTCAGAAGGAGAGATGCGGAATGTCATGGCACAGGCAAGGACGGAGAGCCCAGCATCACTGAAGCCAGGGAGGAGACATTGTCCAGGAGGACGCAGCTGTTAAGAAAAAGTTAGACTTTTGTAGCAAAGAAAGATAGTAAGTGCTAAGAGCCATTTCAAATGGAAGGAGTCTTACTCCCATTGGGTAAGAACATTTTTCAAAATGAGACTTTTCCAGGGCTTGTTCAGAGCTCTGCAAAGGTAAACATAGACAGGAAGGGGCATTCTTTTAAATCGGTAAGTTCTCGTAGCCAGGCGGAAGGAAACACAGGTACGACTAAGAGGCGGAGATTCTGATAGTCATTATTAGCCTTTCTTGTGAGGACCTACATCAGAATCACTTTGGAAGCTCTTAAATACAGATTCTTGGGCCTTGCCCCAGGCTGGCTGAAGCAGATTTTTTTTTAACAGGTGCCCCAAGTGTTCTAGATACACCGTGAAGTGAGGAACCCGCTGCTCAGGCTCGACAGCTCTCTCCTCCGGATTTATTACCCAGGATTGGCTCATCCTTGTGGTTCCCTGCCAGGTTTGCTAAAGACGGGAGGAGGATGGGATCATCCTGTTCTTTAGCAACAGTCTTACCTGGAATCTGGGGCAGTTTTCCTTTCAAATAAGAACAGCCAATTCTTCTCGCTTAGGTCTTTTTCCACGGCCCCTTCCCTCCGCACTTTGTGCTGTCTTTGTTATAGAGACCACCTATCAGAATGAGCACAGGCCCGTGCTCCCGGCCCACACTTGCCCCTGCTTTCCTCCCACTCCTTCCTTGTACCCGTGATGTTCAGGGCAAGCAGTGTAGAGGGGTCACTGAGAGGATGAACTTGAGGGTCAGGTGGCCCGAGTCCCAGCTCTGCTTCGTTAAGTCACCGTAATCTTGACAAGACCTTTTTGATCACTCTGTGCTTCATTTGTCAAGTAGAAATGATAAAAGAATTCATCTCTAAGAGGATTAAATGAAATGATACATGGAACTGACTTACCTGGCACATACTAAGTACTCAATAAGTGGTGGTAGTTATCCACTTTCTTTTAAAAATATATATATTTTTATTGATTTCAGAGAGAGAGAGAGAGAGAGAGAGAAACATCAATGATGAGAATCATTGATCAGCTGCTTCCTGCACACCCCCTACTGGGGATCGAGCCCACAACTTGGGCATGTACCCTTGACTGGAATCGAACCCGGGACCCTTCAGTTCACAGGCCAATGCTCTATCCACTGAGCCAAACCAGCTAGGGCGGTAGTTACCCACTTTCATCATTACAACAGCAACTTCATCATCATCATTATTATTCAGGGACATGTGTCCTGGATGGCGGGTAAAATCAACTAATGAAAAATGAGGACCTCAGAAGGGTTTGCAAATAGAGAAGCACAACTTCTAGCAGCTGAGCTCTATTGAGGTCGAGAGAGAGAGCTGCCCGTGTTCTTTTTCGCTCTGCTGATCCTGAGCCTCTATAAACTTCTTAGAAGAGGTCTGATCACTGTCTTCTCCCCATCTCCAGCCACCATTCCCACCGCTCCCAGCAGCCTCTCCTCATCTCTCTCCCATTTCCCTCCCCCACAGGCACTTTGTTCTTTTTGCTCTTTGCTCTCAGTGCTGGACAGGAGCAGGGTCGCACAGGTCACAGTTTCAACCACCCTTGGCCTCATGGCCTGCGGGCTTTGGTCGGGGAGAAGGAGAAAAAGAATTTTGTCTTACCTTTCCCTCTGCAAAGGCACATGCCCTGCTTGCAGGCTCGATCCCCAGTGGGGGGCGTGCAGGAGGCAGCTAGCTGATCAATGATTCTCTCTCATTGTTGATGTTTCTCCCTCTCCCTCTACCATCCTCTCTGAAATCAATAAAAATATATTTTTTTAAAAAAGGTTTGGGATTTAGCGTATTCAGCAATAATGGCCTGATACTAATAGGAATCATAGCCGACCTTTGCAAGTTATTTACGGATCACAAAACGGCACATTAACAATTGTGTGTCAGTTGGGATTCAGCTACTGCAAACAGAAACGTTCTCGGAAACAGCAGAATGGGCTTTAATTCAGGGGACGGGGCGCTTGCATAATCAAAGGCAGGCCTGGAGGGCTCTGCATGGAGCCCTCCACCCATTTCCAGGCTTCACCGCAGAACTGGCCCCAGGCCCGGGCAGGACGTGAAGAGTTGGGAGGCTGCTGCAGCCACACAGCTTCTTAGCACCATACTGCTAGTGACTGGACACCAGTGCCACCGCCTCCATAAAGAGCAACTGGCCCACCACCCTGCTCGCCAGCAGAAAGGAGCCAACATCAGGAGAGTGGCCTTCTCCCTTGGGTCACCCAGAGCCCTAGCTGCTGGGGAACCTGGTGTCGGAGTTGGCTCAGGCTGCCATAACAAGGCACCACCGACTGGGTGGCTTAAACAACAGAAATGAATTTTCTCAGTGGTTTGGAGGGTGGAAGTCTGTGAACAAGGTGTTGGCAGGGTGGTTTCTTCCGAGGCCTCTTTCTTTGGCTGGTTGGTGGCTTTCTTCTCCCTGTGTCTTCACATGGTTATCCCTCTAGACCAGTGATGGCGAACCTTTTGAGCTCGGCGTGTCAGCATTTTGAAAAACCCTAACTTAACTCTGGTGCCGTGTCACATATAGAAATTTTTTGATACTTGCAACCATAGTAAAACAAAGACTTATATTTTTGATATTTATTTTATATATTTAAATGCCATTTAACAAAGAAAAATCAACCAAAAAAATGAGTTCGCGTGTCACCTCTGACACACGTGTCAGAGGTTCGCCATCACTGCTCTATACCCATCTGTGTCTGCATTCTCTCTTCTTATGAGGCCACCAATAATACTGGATTAGGGCCCATTCTAATGATCTCCTTTTAAGTGAATCACCACCTTAAACACCCTGTCTCCAAATACAGTTCATTCTGAGGTACTGGGGGTTAGGACTTCAACATATGAAATGGGGAGAAGGGAGCACAATCAGCTGATGCCACTAGGAGACTTAGAGTCTTACTTTCCATCCCTGCAGTACAGCAAGGGACCCAAGCTGCCCAGCGCCACCCATCAGGGACTGTGGAGTGCTTCAAGCACTTTGCATGGGATGTGATCAGAGGGTGCACATACTTAATGCTCAGCCAAAGTACTCTGTATACTTATTACACTCACATGCTTATTTTATCTGATCTTAACAGTCCTTTGAGATACAAAAGTATTATTATCCCCCATTTTTCCCATGAGAAAATTGAGGCTTAGAGAGGTGACAAGTCCTTCCCAGGGCCCCAAAGCTAGGAAGGGGCAGGAGTGAGCTCGAGCCCCTTGGCCTAATCCCTGAGTACGCCTGGAACTAGAGAGCCAAGGCATAGTACAAAGGAAGGCCACAGCACACGTTCAACTAGAGGGCCCAGCAAATGTTGAAGGGGCAGCTGCTACTCAGATCCAGCCCAGATTATAAGGTTTCTCCGACTTTTCCAGAAGTCTATCATTTTCAAACTTTGACAATCACTGTAACATTAAAACACAGACACTTTAGAGTTAACCTTTCATGGGCCCCAACCAAACACATCTGCGGGGTGGGTCCAGCCCACAGGCCCTGACAGAAAATAACTGTTCATGAAAATAGTCAGACCCAAGGGTCTGACTCTGCACTCCCCACACTTCCTGCCATATTAGAAAGATGTTGCTACCTGGTCGTATGACCTTGAAATTCTTCTTGGGCTGTCTGAATTTTCCTCTTGTGTCTCGCCACATACATGGTTTCTGCCTTGTTAGCGAGCCGAGGGGCCCAGCACTCACTGAGCATGTGTATGTACAGGGTGCATTACTGACAGGCACTCCCAGCAACCCTATGGGATAGGGAGTGTGCCCCCTTTACCAAATGAGAGGACAGGCAGGAGCTGGAGTAATACCCTGATAGCTGAAGGCAAGACCAGAGGGTAAGTGGAAACCTGTTTTTTGTTTTGGCGGCTCTTTTCTAGCAGCCACAAGGGGTGTGTTTGCTCATGAGCATGGCTTCGCTCCAGTGATTCAATTCCCGGCCAGGCCATGGTGACTTGTGATGCAGACCCTGGGGCTGCCTGGAGTCTTCCTTCCAGAGTGTGATATTCTTCCCACCTCTCCCTGCTTCAGGTCTCTCTAGACAAAGATTAAAATGTCCGTATTTCCCTAAGGGGACATTCTGTTCCCAGGAATTCCTAGGACCCTGGGAATTCAGATGAACAACAGCATTAAAACCAATGCAAATTATCTGAATAGCTAACTGCTACATATGTTTATTCAAATCTGTTAGCCACATGCAAAAATGAAAACAAGGCTACTGGAGGTCTGCACAGGCATGCACAGGCCTTGGCCTTTCTGAGTGGCTCGAGATCTCCAGATGCCGACCTCAGTCCTTGCCTAGAAGCAGCAGCAAGAACATTCTTGCTTAGCTTGCGGATGGGGGGAAGGAGGGCGGGGGGACCAGTCCTCCAGGGCATTAGACAGATAAACAGATACCTTCTGCACCAGAACAGGTATTGCACAAACATGAGGCAGTCAGCAAGCTCGTAACTCCAGGTCTTGGAGCGTCAAGGTCACCCTTGATTAAGAACCACATCGTGGACTGTTCAGTGATGACCGGAAGGGTTTGTGCATTGAATCTATTGGCATTGCATCCTTTGCGGGGTACCGTGGGAAGCGTGGCTTCTGGGGTGAAAAGGCTTACAAGCTAGGTTAGCTTGGAGCAAGTTTTTCTCACCTGAGTTGTCTCATCTTTGAAACAAGGATGAAATCCTAATATACCTTCTGGAATTAGAGCCAGGCTTCATGGACTAATGCATATGAAAGCACCGTGTGCAGTCTACAATTCCATACAAAGAGCAGGTATTGTTTGCCTTGGAAGCTATTCTTGGAGTAAGAAGAAAGCATGCTTTTCATCCACCTAGTAGCACAAACAAACAGCTCTAGATATCCTTGCCATTAAGGGAAGACCAAAGAAAACCCTCTGAAGGTGTAGAGGTGTTTGTTTCCCAGCCTCTTGCTCCGATTCTGCTCAGGCCCAGCTGTTGAGATGCGAAGCCGCAGCTGCAGCTTGGGAGGAAATCCCCAGCTGGCCCTCCAGCCCCTGTGCACAGCCCCACTCCCCAAGCATTAACAGCAGTGCCCTCCTTGCACAGACAAGAGGCAGCTCAGCCTCTGAAGTTGAAACAATATAACCTTGATCTGATTTCTCCACAGGAAGAATGTTATAAGATTTTATTCTTGGAGAAGAGAAATTGTATTCGAGTTGGAAGCCCGAGAGAGGCTGGCAGGGCAGAAGGGAATGGCAGGCTACCTGAGCAGTGGAGAAGCTGTCTGGTGACAGGGGAGGCTGCCTGGGAGGGGGCAGGTCAGAACACAGACATCAGGATAGGGGAAAGCTGCAAGGAGCCATGCTGGCGGGTGTGCACTGTGAATTGCTGGCTGTTTTCAGTCGTGACTATAATAGAGTCAGGAAGTAAGAAAGTCCTTCATGTACTAGATGCAAAGTTTCTGGCCAGTGTTCGAGAGGCCTACCCAAGCATTTTCTAAACAGAACCTGACTGCGGACTATTTGCTTATGGCCACACGGGTGGGAGCAATGACTGATCTGGTCCCGATTTGTGTGAACTGTTCCGCAGTTACAGGAAAGCTTGCTCAGGCCTTGGAAACTTTAGCCCTGGAGGCTGAGAAGGGGAGCAGAATGCTTGGCGCTATTCTCATGCCAGGGGAACATTTAGAAAGTCCTTAGGGTGCAGCCTGGAAACCACAGGCCGTCAGAAAGGGTGTCATGTTCGCTTTCTGGAGGCTGGGGGGCCAGTGCTCAGAACCAGGGCCAGCTGGCAGGGGAGCCCAGGGTAACGTGCCACAGGGAACAAAATATGGAAGCAGCGTGCTGTGAACCAGGGCACTTCATACTTTTCACAGTGAGCCTGCCTGCTGCCTGGGTCCCATTTCAAAGACTGTTCATAAGCTCGTGCCTGGGAGCACAGGAATGGGCTGGGCCAGGCCAGTGGGTGTGAGCAAAATCCCCTGCTAGGGTTGGGGCGGGACGACTGAAGAATCTGAGGAAGAGGCAGCTGGTCAGGGAGTGCATTGAAACGAGGTCACCCTAAGCCACCAGCCCCACCCCAGCATTCCTCCTCCCAGCTTCCTGCACTGCTAGAGCTTCCTTATTTCAGGGGATTCCTCTGTTGGATGTCACGAACCATTCCATTCTGTCCTGACACTAGCGTGCAGCAGAACTGCCTGCGGATGCTATAAAAAGGGGGGCTGATGCCCATAGACCACCCAGACCTAGTCAGTCCAAACCCTTGAGGCTCATTGACCAGGGCAGCCAGACAGGTACACAGGGAATTTCTGTTCGCTGTGCTGGGTGTGACCCCCGAGGAAAAATATAATAGCAGCTGCTGTTCGTAGAGTGCCTTGGTCCTATGCGAAACACTACGTGTGTGTGCGTCAGCAAATTGGATCCTCAAAAATAATTGTATCCTTATATTACAAGTGAGAAAACCCGGGCTCGTGGAGGTTCAGTAAGCCCTACCCAAGCCCTTGAAGTCAGCCACTGGGAGCATTCTAAGTGTGGAGCTCGGGTGGACACGGCGGAGTGGACAGGTCACCTGTGTTTTGCAGCCTTGTCTGGTCCAAGCGTAAAGTTGAGACAACCTGGGTTTGCTGCTGGTGCCACCGTGCCCTCAGACTGCTCAGCCCTCGCACAGCACCCAGCGGCACACCTACCGTCCATCATCCGCCTGCTCCTATGAGTCATAGAACTGCCACACGGCTGCCAGCTCTGCATTTCCCTGCAGATGCCACCAGGCCCAGAGAGAACTTAGCCATATATGGCAGGGCTCCGGCCTGCCCTCCCCTTAGAATATACCACTGGACAACCAGATAGGTTGAAGCTCAAGGTCCAGGAGGCTTCCTTTGATTTTCACTGGGTGGCTGGGGAAAGGGAGGAAGAGGCAGCCTAGAACCCAAGGGCTGAGGCCCGCAAGGATAGTTACCCCGGGAACATGTAGTGAGTGCAGGATTAGCAAGTGCCTGGCTGCCAGGGTGAGGCCCGAGAGGTCAAAGGAGGGAATGATTAAGTTTCATTAAATATGTCGGGCTGTTCAGTTTACCCCCGCTTGCTATTTGCTGTGGATCTGTCTGTCACTGGGATAATGACGTCCTTATCTGCCTAACCAATGTTCTCCCAACGGTTGCAAATCCTGGTGGCACCTAAAACTGCACCCTTTGTGCAGAGTTCTCCAGGGACACTGCCTTTTGCCATCTTCTGTTGCCAGAACTTGCATCCGTGTGATAGTTGGGTAAGAGAGCCAGAATGAAATGAAACCAAGCCTTCCACTGAAGCACACAGCAGTGGTACTAACTGCACGCGTAGCGTGGCTCGGGTTGCACATGATCACGTTTGCTGGGGGCCCTCTACCTACTGCAGAAGTTTATGTATATTTGTTCTCCTTTAGAAAATCCTAGGACAGGCTACTTTGTGCTGTATGTGGGGTGCATGGATTACTAATAAACTACTAACTAGTACTGGGTTTCTGCAGGCCGAAGATTTATGAAGGTGCTCAAATGGGTAGCAAGCTTAGACACCCAGGCTACCACTCACTGCCAAGGGGTATTTCAGTACCTCAGAGATGTTGTTGACTGGGAAACTGCATCCTTTCCCCCTAAGGTAACACAAAGCATTAAAAATGTTTAAACAACATAGAGATGATTGTTGTTGACCTTTTAAAAAATTCTCTCCAGCTTTCAGGTAAAAACAACAATTGAAGATGTCAAGCAAAACAGCAAGCACCAACAACATCACCCAGGCAAGGAGAACTGTGCAGCAGTTAAGACTAGAAGCTTCCATCGAGAGAATAAAGGTAAGATGATTTGCTTGGATGTGTTTTCTGAAGGCCAGGCCGCGTTTCAGAGGAGGTGTTGCTACTTAATGCAGCTTGGTGCCGGGATTTTCCTAGAACAAGCTGAAAGCCTTAGTCCCTTTAATTTTCATTTCTACCAAGCACAGGCCCCATTTCAAAAGCACTAGGGAGCCAGAGTGTCTGAGTTAGCCTCTCTATTGGGACAGAAAACCTAAAACCTGTGGCAGGATTTCTTGAGGGCCTACCTTCCCTGAGCCAACACGGTCAGGTCCTGGGATTGCTGGGTTTTATGTTGGCACAGGGATTCCTCGTCATCCCCCTGGAATTGATTAAGTGTTCTGATTTACCGGTGCAGCTGAGGCAGGCCTGCATCACAAGTCGGCAATCGGGGTCTCCTTTTTAGGAGAATGCAGCTTTTTAACGGTGTGTGGGCTTTAGTGGCCACATTCTGCACCTGGGTGAGCCATGCCAGCCTTGGTAGAAACCGGAAGGTATGTGCTAGGTCACCTGACTTAGGAGTTTCCCCATCCCCCCCCCCCCCCCCCAAATCCCAAGGAAGGACTAGGCGGTGAGTGCCCTGGAATGTTGTGAGTAATGCTGTTTCCTAGAAACTCAGGCCGTCACCTGATAAATTCCTCTGGGCCTGGAGATGGTCACCTGTCTTTAAAACACGAGGCCTGCTGTGCTGAGGTTGACAGGGTTCAGCTGAGGACACTGGTCTGAGCATTCGCCGGGATCTCCCACCAGCCTCTGAACCGGGCCTGGCATTTTCCATTTTTAACTCGAGCCAGAGCGAGGCCCTGCATCCTCCCATGCTGGCTTTGTCTCTTTTTACTTTCCTAATCCCAATCAGGAAATCTTGAAACTCCAGTAGAATTTGGCTCTAAACCCATAACTTGGTTTTTTAACTGTGTCCTGCATCCTAAACGATTTTTGGGGTGGGGAGGGGGGGAGATAGAAACTAAGATACAATCTTCCATTGATTCATTTTTTTTCTTACCTCCCCCAACTTTTTATTTTGAGAAATGTCAAATCTATGGAAGAGTTGTAATAGCAAACACCCATGTACTCTTTACGAGGATTCATCCATTGTTAGCATTTGCCCTCTCTTTTTCTGTCCCTGCACACACATACTCACAAAATACAATTTTTTTCTTTGAACTACTTAAAAGTTATTGGCAGACATCGTGACTCATCACCCCTAAATACTTCACCAAAGTACAAGAGCATTCTCCTACATGACCGCCGTACAGTGACAACATTCAAGATCCGCTGAGAATATTATCTAACACACAGTTCATTCATGAAGAATCCAGGCCACTCTCTCTGCAGAGTGGCCCTCAGTCGAGATGGAATTGCTTGCTGATGATTAGATTCCAGTTAAATGTTCTGGCGGAACACTAGCTAGCTGGTGTTCACAGTAGGAGATAGATGATGTTAGTCTTATTTTTTTTATTAAGGAAGGCCTTACCTGCCAGATTTCGCCATGTAAACGTACCTTTCCCCCTTTTAACAAGAAATCTGCGACCGACATTGTTCTCTGACGGTTCCACCCAATGCATGAGCATTAAAACACTTTTTCCCCCCAGTTTGTAAATAAAGCATTCCCTTTCTTGCTTGCTTGCATGTAAGGTATCAAAGGCATCAGCCGATCTCATGTCCTACTGTGAGGAGCATGCCAGGAATGACCCTCTGCTGATGGGGATACCAACCTCAGAAAACCCTTTCAAGGACAAGAAAACGTGCATCATCTTATAGAGGAGAGTGAACCAGTTCCTCGCGTCTCTTCAACAAATCAAATTATGAGCAGCTCCTTGAAGAGAAGTACCTTCAGCTTATTTGGTAACCACTGCTAATAACTAAAATGCTCTTAATATGGAATAATAGACTCTGAAGTCTTTATTTTCCAAGTTGTCCTTTCTCTGAAATACCCTTTACTGATCTAATACAAAGTAACAATCTTGTTTTCCATTTGGTAACCGTGGTGTCATATTGGGTTGCTGCTTAACGCAAGTCATTCTGGGCCTTTTAAAAAACACAAAGATAGGCTTTCAACTATATGAATGATCCATTTATGTCAAGACCTAAATTACCTAAGCCCCTGTCTAGATTAAAATGCCAAGAATAACTTAAGTCCTTAAACCATTATATTATAATGTGTTCTTAATGGGGTTGCACCAACCTGTACAGAATATACGGATGAGGAGTGTTTTGTGTATATAGATATATATACGTGTCTTTGTATATACACATATCAAAGCTTATTTGCTTAATAAAATGCTCTCCATACCATCAGTCCCTCAGCTCCAGAAGTTATCCCTTTATCTTAAGCTATGTGTGAGTAGAATAAGAAACTCTTTTTATATAGTTATTGTACAAAAACTAAAGGCCATCCTAAAGGTTGTATTCATTGCCATCAAGTAATGAAGTCATCTCTTGCTGACCCTCTCCGGCTACAATACACTGTGCCAATTAAAATGTTTAAAGTGACCTGAACGCCCTTTTATAATGTGAGGTGTTCATTCACAAGAGGCCTTTCCGGCTTCAGTGACCCTGAGTCGAGAGAAGGGCAGGACACCAGGCAGGTGTGCCGGGGGCTCACGGTCTCTGGATCAGGGTAGACACCTCTGAAATGTCCACCCTACTGATGGGAATGGGGCAGACAGAGTGCTCAGGAGCCTGGCAGAGAGAGGAGCAGGGATGTTTGAAAGCCAGCTGCTATTCCTGATCAGACTTTGTGACTTAGCTCCTCTTTTTCTCGCTGCCTTGCCTTTTATCTTCCTCTCCTGCCAGAACAACTCTTTGCAGAGGTAATGTTCACCTCCCCGGCCCAAGTGGGTGGAACATGGTGGGAACTGAACATACAAAAAACATAAAGGCATTAAGACACAAGCTCTTCCCACACATCTGCAGTGTCAGTGTCATCCCTACCTTGTCCACAGACCATCCGAGAGACGTGGATTCAGTGGCATATGACCCGGGACCAAGGGTTCCAGTCGCTGGGCATTGGGCTCCTTGATTTTCCTCTGGGCACAAGTGCAGCCCTCACCTCCTCACAGTGTCCAGCGGGGATCCCACAAGAAGGAACCTCCTCTAACCAGAGAGTATGTTAACTTTGTCAAAGGGGAGGAGAGGTTCTTTTTTTACTAAATGCTCATTTAAGGGCCCAAACCATACCCTTGGCCTTTGATATTTTAATTCATCTTTAGTTCGTTCAAAATAACTACTAATGAAGGATTACAAACATATTCTCAAAAAGGACTCAGCCCCAAGAAGGAATTATGTACAACAGATTTTTCCTAGTTCTGTGCAATCTTGCCCTACAATGCAAGCCCCTTTCAAAATTGAATGTCTGGGCTTGGAGTATTATGGTAATTGTGGATAAACAAACGCAGGACTATTTTTTAAACTGCTCAAATATGTTCAGTATTTCTCCACGCCACCCATCTATTCAGCATTATAAACTGCCCTCGTTTTTCCAAGACCATGTGAATCTCGCCACTGCCCTACACCTCTTGTCATCTGGAGCTTGGTTCTGCAACATGGCCAATTCCCAAGTGAGTGATAGCCACCTGTCCAGGGGGGAGAACGGTCCACCTTTCCAACGGTGAACTTTGAAATGTACACTAAAAAGACAACTTTACATTAAATGCTTCACTTAAGGAGATATTCTTTTTTTAAATAGGTATATTTTTCTGGTAGTTTCAGAACACTAATGTTTCCTTAAATATTTATAATATGTCTTGTTAAAGTATTTTCATGCAGTTATGTCTATTATACAGGTATGTGCACAATTTTGGTAGCAGGCATAGTTTATTCTTCAATACTCAAACATGTTCTTTTACCTAACAGAAAACAAATATATTTTGCTATATACTTATTCATATGCTTGTAGTGATAAGGAATGGAATTGAGGTCCCAGGAGATTTTATTTTATTTTTGCTGGCCAGGCATAAGGGCCATAAGTATAATTGTCACATAACTTCCTAACTAGGTAGAGGGCCTGTTCAAGAAAGTGAAATCAAATCCTTCGATGCTGGACCCAAGGGGTGGTGGGGGAATTGTAGCTAAATGCTGACTTACTTATAGCTAGATGTCTATGTGAGAAAATATAATATATGTATACATATATATGATATGCAGAAGTCACTTTTATTTATCAGGCTTCATTCTCCTTATGAAGCCACACTTCACCTCTTCTGCAGCAGCTGGTTTATGATGATGGACAAGTGCCCAGTGTGTGTTATTTTTCCGACTACCACTGTAATGACACACGATCACATAGATACATGCAGCTTTTTTGGCTTCCTACCTATGAAGCCATTTAAATATGTTCACTCTGCTTTGTCTTTGATGCTGCTTCTGTTAAACAGTGATTTTTTTTTTAATTCTTATATCTTCATTCATTCATCAAAAATCTGTCCAGTTGAGGCCTCAGGATCATGGCAAGGCATGCTAGACAAAATGTCATGACTCCAAAGAATTTTCTAGAGAGAAAACACTGTATACCAGGTGGTTCCCAAGTTATAGATTGTAAGTACTTTTTTTCTAAAAAGAATCAGGTTTTTATATTTCCTTACTTTATTAAAATAAAAAGTGCCATACTTACCTTTTAAAGGAAAGGTGTGATTTGCTTTCTCTTTATTTGGACTGTTTTTGTACTTGACTGAATTTTAAACTACCAGAAAAAGAATTGTACCGATGATTTTGAGACATAGGTTAGTTTAGGTAATGGGGGACGTGTCAAATTTTCTCTTCACATGCCTCTTTTCAACCGATTTCCAACTACAAAAGTGTCATCTGAGTGACTCCACCCAATTTTAAGAATGAATCGGTTTAAGAAGTGAATTACACTACATGCCAGTCCTTTCTCAATAAAATAAACAGAATACAGACTATGTTTTGAATTGTATTGATTTCTTTTATGGTGTATCTGTTAATAGGGAAAAGTGCATTAAATCAATAGAATTACATGTATGTTACAATAGAGCACTTACCTAAGTTGGGTGGCTTAGATCGTTTTCTGTGTCCCTGTGTCCTATGGCTTTGGACAAGGCACTTCATCTCCCCAGGCCTCCATTTCGCCATCTGTAAAACAAGGGGCTTGAAGGAGATGATGGCTGAGATCCCTTCCCGCCCTCAGATGCCTCGGTCCAAGGGCCCACCCCAATACTTGTCTGCCAACGTGTTGGTGCTATAAGCTGCTTCAGATATAAAATTGGTTTGTCTATCATGTATGCTCATTTAATAGCTTATGAAAGGCCGTTTTGTCATACAGCCTTTTTTTTCCCAGTTTTGTGGACTTGATTGCTGTAATAATGTCTTGTTTTTAGCTGTGTAACTATAAACATATATTCTCTTGATGTCTCGTTAAAATTTGATATGTAGTTGATGGGATCTTGTTATTTTATAAAATTTTTGGCTACTCATCTGTCCAGCATCTGATTAACCTAAACACTGTGATCATTGTTTGGAAATCTGTCCTATGGAAAGAATAAAAGCATTTGTTTTGCAGCTAACATGTTCACAGATTTGAAAGACGTTTCATTAAAGCACCATTGATCTATGTCCTGGGTCAGTGCCTCATTGTGTCATCCTACGTGTGTTTGGCTGAACAAATGAAAAGAAGACCAGTTCTCTTCCCCTTTCCCTTCATTCCTTCAGTTAACACTTTCTGAGCACCTGCTGAGAGCCAGGTGTTGAATGCAGACTCGGATGACACTCAAATCAGACACACATCAGCCCATGAGAAGCTGACAGTCTAGAGCAGGGGTGGGCAAACTTTTTGACTCGAGGGCTACAATGGGTTCTTAAACTGGACCGGAGGGCCGGAACGAAAGCATGGATGGAGTGTTTGTGTGAACTAATATAAATTCAAAGTAAACATCATTACATAAAAGGGTACGGTTTTTTTTTTTTTAGTTTTATTCATTTCAAACGGGCCGGATTCGGCCCGCGGGCCGTAGTTCGCCCACGGCTGGTCTAGAGTGAGGAGGGTAGGAATCACAGACATACAGAGAATAATTACATCACCATGTGAAACGTGCCATAATTCAGGGGAATGCCCAGTGCTATGAGAGCCCAGAAGAAAGAGGTTCCACATGAGAAGACTTATCAGGGAGGTGATGTTTGAGCTGGGTCTTCAGAGAAGAAACCCTTTAAGCATTGGAATGAAGTCTTAGGAGGAAATGACAGAGGAAAAAAGGGAGCTCAAAAGCCCGTGTGCAGAGCGTCTCCTGTACTACCTGTTTGTCCCACAAGAAACAGGAAGTCAGTGGAGGTTGTCAGGGAGTGACAAGGATTCCCAATGTGTGGAGGGCTGTTTTCCATGCTGAGACCCAGCAGTGGCCATGGCAACAGATAACAAATGGGAAGGTCATTAGACTCGCAATGACTCATAGTCACCAAGCGTTTGCTGAAGGTGCCCAGCCTTCTCCCCAACCCCTTTCCCTAGGGCTAGGATTCCCACGGAGATGAAGGAAAGACAACTTCATCCAAAAAGGGAAAAACCGCCAGTGAGCACCTGGTTATGGACTGGGCAGAGGTGGCCTCTGCTTCTGAGAACCAGTACTCAGCACACTACAAAGGATAGGAGCACGTGATAGTCACTTCTTCCTTTCTAGGAAAGGACTGAAGAATTTAGACACTTTCACCATGAAAAATAGGCAACAACTGACAAACACTCTCTGGCACAGGGCAAATTACCAGAAGTTCTTGTGACTTTCGATGGAAGACAATTGCATGGGGGATGGTAGATGGGGTTGGGGAGCATTGAGCTTAAAACAAGGTGAAGAGAGGAAGGTTAATGAGGCCAAAATGGGTAGACTATGTAAGCAATCATGGCAGATGATATGTTACACTTAATGTCATGAAAAAGGAGCTCAGACCTGCAGGTAATGATGGGAGCATGTCACATGGCCTTTCAACTCTCCTGGTTATGAGCAGTGATCAGCTTCTCATTGGCAAAATACACATAACACATGGATACTCATTATAAGCCACCTTATGTAAAGCTAGGTAGACAGTCTTGAGTATTTCTCCCTCCTTCCTTCCCTATGCCCAAGTTTGCAAACATTTACCTTACAGCTCTGACTGGAGAACCTGGTCCCACGATCAGCTCTAACCGTCTCTGCACAACCTGGTGTGACTATCACCTTCAGCTTGTTTTTCAGAGTACAGTTCTATTCTCCTTGCTCCTTTACCCCTCTTACCACTGCCAACCCCTAATAACCTCTGTCTTCAGAAGAGCCCTTTTGTTTCTCCAATGACTATCTCCTTATCTGAGTCATTCACATCTATTAAAGGTTGTTCAGCTGCAGGCTACCCCTGGGCAAACATGTACAGTTGGTCTCAGGAACCCTCACCTCCACTATCAGTTTTTTAAAAAACTAGGATTTTCTCTGCCCTGGAGAAAAATGAAAGTTCAAAAAACATTCATCCTAAAAATGCTAATGGCTTAATATACAAGTCCATAGAAAACCATTCGCCCTATAAAATAGAACTATGGAGAAAGCAATGCTTAGCAAAAGGAATGGAAATTAAAGTTTTAGGTATGGGGCGGGGGGGGGGGGGGGGGGAGGCAATGGGGAGAGTAAGGACACATATGTAATACCTTAATCAATAAAGAAAAAAATTAAGTTTTAGGTATCACTGAGAATTAATTTTACATATGAAACATTTCTATACTCCTAGACAATCCATTCCATCATGAAAGCAAGTAATTTAAGTGGTTGAGTTACTTAATGGTAAGATCATGAGTTTGGGAATCTAAGAAATGTGCAGCTGAGACAGCTATGTGCCAGTTGTTACTTCTGGCCTCTGGGTCCGCCCTCCTCCCCCTGCCTATTCTACACACACACTGCTTAGTGACAGAAGTGAGAGCTCCCTCCTATAAAAGACCTCCTATTAAATCTGATATAGGACATTCACCATGTGATATCACAAGGACACTGGATCCATACGTTGCTATGTTGGGGCAGGTCTAAGGCAGTCACTCACTGAACAGATGTGGCCAGTGGTACCTGCTCTGTGCCAGGTGCTGATAGACCTGATTATTAATGTCCCTAAGATCAGGGTAAGGATAACCTTAAAAATTGGCAAGTGAGATTTAGATAGTACACAAATTTATGTACCATTGACTCTGAACAACACAGGTTTGAACGGTGCGGGTCCACGTACACGGGAATTATTTTTCAATAAATGCCTGTACTGTTTTAAGCTGTGGTTGGGAGTCTGCAGATGCAGAGAGCTGACTGTATGCATTGATGTACTCCATTTTATATAGGGAACTTGGGCATCCACAGATTTGGGTAACCATAGTAGGTTCTGGAACCAATCCCCCCATGCAAACCAAGGTACAACTAAGTTTTTGAGGAGTCAAAAGTCATGCACAACTGCTGGGGTGTCAGCACCCCTAACTCCTGTGTTGTTCAAGGGCCAACTGTATTAGGAAATCTAGAACTAGCATTAGTTATGATACAAAGTTCCCTTCTAAAATAGATATCAATAAAAAGTAAGCCAATCTGTATTTTTAAAAATATAAACATATGTAGTATATAACTTGTACTTGGATATGTTAAAATTCATAAAGGAGCCTTACAGCATGTCAGGAAACAAGCATCCATTTGGAGAACTGCACTCTGAGCATCCCGCACGTGTGCAACAGAGCATTGCTACCTTTAACCTTCAAAAGGCCAATGTATTTTTCCCATTGGCCAAAGCATTAGATGGATTGGTTCTAAATAGACCCTTGTAGATCTGACATCAATATGGGCCATATAACATCTGTCAATATTACCAGACATTTGTGTGAGGCGTTGGGGAAAGGAAGGACCCAACAATGACACTAGGCTGGCACTCTGCATCTGTTCTCCCATTCTAAGCCTCACAGCAACTCTTAAAGGACAGTAGATGTTATTTTACCCCATCCTCCAGATGAGGAACTGCGGCTCAGATAAGTTAAGAAAGTCATCCAGGATCCTACAATTAGAAAGTACAGTTGCTAATTTCATACACAGAGGTCATTCAGACACCACAGCAAATGGCCTGTCTTTATACTTGTAGCATTGTTTGAATAGGGCACTAATGGCAAACCTTTTGAGCTCGGCGTGTCAGCATTTTGAAAAACCCTAACTTAACTCTGGTGCCGTGTCACATATAGAAATTTTTTGATATTTGCAACCATAGTAAAACAAAGACTTATATTTTTGATATTTATTTTATATATTTAAGTGCCATTTAACAAAGAAAAATCAACCAAAAAAATGAGTTCGCGTGTCATCTCTGACACGCGTGTCATAGGTTCGCCATCACTGGAATAAGGGGGAGAAAAACAAAATAACATTGGGGAAATTTAAAATTAATCCAGTAAGACAAGTAAGTCCTCCAATAATCAAGAGTGTCATGGCCTAAACCTTAACTAAGGATAAACAATGATAAATTGTAGCCACTTACTTTGGTCAGGTATTATTCTCAGTATTTTGTACCTATTAATTGTCACAACCAACCATCCATGAGGTTGCTATTATTATTATCCCCATTTTACATATACGGAAATGGAAGCTTGCAGAGATCCAAAGCATATTTGATACACTTAAGAAAAAAACACCTGCGTTTTTTATAAGTCGTCAGTGTGAAGTGAGAGAAAGAACACATGCCTTGGACTCAGGGAAGGTAGGTTCGAGTCTGACTGCCATTAATTTGCTGTACAACCTGAGGACCTTTATGACTTCTGGTCATGTTTCCAGAAAAAAATAATCTATTCTTTAAAAAAGATTTAGACTAGTAATTGTTAACATCTCTTCTAGCTTTACATTTTATACAAATTTGAGAAAGGAGAGCATTTCACTTCCGGTTGTTTTTTGCCATCTCCACCCCACGTTATTCTACATTTTCCTTCTTGAATTGAAAATCAGGAGGAAAAGAACCAAAGTCTAGAGTATGGGGTCAGAGAAGGGTATGTGGGTTTGCTGTGTATAATTATAGGTATTTAAAAGATATTTAAAGGTTCACTTCCTGATACTTCAGCTGCTGACTCATCAGCAGGACTGGGAAGAATTTTTAAGGAAAAGTGAATATAGAAAGGTATTTTGTATATAGGCAATTAATAGAATTAAATGAGCAAAGTTCTTCAACAAAGAAGATCTCAATGCCCTATAAGAAGATCTCATAAAACATAATACAAAAAATTAAACTAGTCCACTCAAACATTCCATTTCAATAACAGAACATTTGCTTTTTTAGAAGCAGGGTGAATTTATTCATTTGTTGAGCTTCTACTCTGAATATTGTAGCTCCTGTTCGCACTATGCTAAGTGTGTCCTAGGGTAAACCCAGAAAAGACAAGGATCTCCCAGGATAGTTGGAGTGGGGGTGGGGCAATAAGAGGTAAACAGATAAATCACTATACAATGTGGTATGTGCTATTATAAGAAGCTGCTCTAACATAATGAGTCAGAAAAGGTTGCACAGAGGAGGCAATAGATCAGTTGGGCCTTGAAGGATGAGTAGGAGTTTGTTCATAAGAATAGGGAAAGATCTTCTCAGCAGCAAAAACAACAGTGGATCCAAATTCTAAGTTCTAAAGATTTCTGAGATATCACAGATCTTTGTGGTGGGAGTATGGGAAGGAGAATGTTAAGGAGGCTAGAAAGGAAGTTTGGGTCCAAAGTGTAAGAGTTTGTATTGATTATATAAACAAAGGAAGGGAGTTGGTAGAAATTTTAAAATAAGGTCTTGACATGATAATCTTTGTTTTCATAAAGATAATTAGACTGAACAAGGAGAATAAATTAGTGGAGACAAACTGGCAGTAGTAGTATTTTTTTTTAACAAATTTTATTCTAAGGTATTTTTTGGCAATAGTATTTCTAATCTTTGTTGAGCCCCAATGGGATTTCACAATCCTTTTATTAGGATTATTCAACTCCCCCATTCCAAACCTTTATCACCCTCCTCAAACCCTCCTATTTATCTCCTTCCCATCATGCAAAAAAAAATCCTGCCTTCTCCATAAAATAAAATGTTGGGACCATTTGTCCTGAATTCTTAAAACTTCCCACATCCAAATGTCTCCATCATACTCATCTGAGTATCTTCTATCAGATGCTCAGGCTGAGAAGCAACCTATGGTTCAAGGCCAAGTCTTCCAGCAATTCCCCAAGTCCCTAATCCTCTTCTCTCCTTTATTAAAATGTTCCAAAGAGTGATCCACCTTCCCTGTCTTCTTTTCCCCACCTCCCATCTTCTCAATTGGCTGCAATCTGGCTTTTCCTCCCACCTAGGTAATGAAACTGATTTTTTCTCAATAGAATGGCCAGTGAATACCTAATTTCCAAGTTCAATGGAACCCTTTAGTCTCTGCCTCCAGGTCCCCTCTAACATGTGAACCACTTTCTTCTGTAAACTCTCCTGTCTGTACTACCATCTTTTTGTTTGTCTTTGTTTGTTTTTTGTTAATCCTCACCTGAGGATATTTTTTCATTGATTTTTTTTTTTTTTTTTTTTTTTAGGGAGAGTGAAAGACAGAAGGAAAAACAGAGACAGGCATTGATGTGAGAGAAACACATCGATTGGTTGCCTCCTGTACACCGAGGTACGTGGCCTGGACCAGAATCAAACCCAGGACCCTTTGGTCTGCAGGCCAATGCTCTATCCACTGAGAAAACCAGCGAGGGCTGTACTACCATCTTTATGACATCACTCTCATTTCCCCCCTCTGTCTCCTCTTTTTATGTCTACCTTCTAAAATCCCATCCTTAGTCTCAAGTTTCTATCTTAGCCCAGCGCTGCTCTTCTCATTGTGCCCATTCTTAAAGATCTCACCCATTCTTATAATTGTTGTGTGCTCAGAACAAAACAAAACCAAATCGAAACATCCAGCCTATATTTTGTCCAAGCATCAGACTTGCCTATCCTCCTGGACATTTTGATAGATGGTCACCCAAGCACCAGAAACACAGCCCATTTCCCCTCCCCAAAATTTCATTGGTGGCACTATCATCACTAAATTGCCCTCGCTGGAAACCTGGGAGGCATTCAAGAATTCTCCTCATTTCTTACCCAGTCTTGCCTATTCTATTTCCCCAAGTACTTCTGAAATCCATCCCTGATTTTTCTCATCAACTACAAGTTCAGGCCCGTTTCATCTCTTGACTGAATTACTCTAAAAGCCTCTGTCTAGACTGCAGCCTCTGTGGTTGCCCCTGGTATTAGGGTAATCAACTGCCTGGGTTCACTTGGGACTGTCCAGGTGTTAGCCCAGAAAATCTTGCATCCCAGAAATCCTTCAGCCTCCATTGTTCACCCTACTTTTAGTTGCAAATGAAACTAGCTTAAGGCCATTTTTCTTCTCTTGGTTCCAGTGGGGAGAGGAGGAGGAAGCAGGGAGCGTGCAGTGAGGGGTGGCCTGCTGTGTGTGTAGCTTGGAAATGGGGGCATGAGTCCCTGAGCGGAGCCCAGAGGGTCAAGAGGGTCAGCGGTGGGAAAGGGATGGTGGATACAGAAAAACTCAACATAGCATCATCCAAAGACTGCTGGAGTGAGAAGGTCCAAGCCTACTAAGAATGTCCAGCTACCAGAGGATGAAATCAGAGGATTGCTCTTAAAATCCCCAGAGATCTTTCTCAGTCAGCCTATCCTGCTGGAACTTGAAGCACCGCTCAAAATATGCAGTGATAGCCTTGGGCAACACTACTATTTGCTTAGACTTTTTGAGGATGGTGGTTTCCCGCTGGAAAGCAACTACCTGCTGGGGGATTTTGTGGATGGGGGAAGCGGTCATTGAGACTATCTGCCTCTTACTTGCATACGAAGTCAAATACCCCAAGACCACAAGTGCGCCAGCATCAATAGAATTTATGGATTTTATGATGAATGTAAAAGAAGATATAACATTGAACTATGGAAAACTTTCACAGACTGCTTTAACTGTTTACCGACAGCAGCCATCGTGGATGAGAATCTATTTGCTGTCATGGAGGCTTAACACCAGATCTGCAATCTATGGGGCAGGCTTGGCGAATTGTGTGACCAACTGATGGACAAGATCAAGTTCTTCTTTGTGATCTTTTGTGGTCTGACCCCAACCATGAGATCTTAGGCTGGGGTGAACATGACAGGCGTGTCCTTGACATTTGGTACAGAGGTGGTTGCAGAATTTCTCCATAAGCTTGATTTGGATCTTATAATGTAAGCCCATCCGGTGGCTGGAAATGGATAGGAATTTTTTGCAAAGAGGCAGTTGGTCACTGTTTTCTGCACCCCATCACTGTGGAGAGTTTGGTGATGCAGGTGCCGTGATGAGTGTGGACGAAACACAGAGGTGATCCTTTCAGATTTTAAAAGCTGCAGAGAAAAGGAAGCCAACTGCCACGAGATCCTACCACTTCCAAGGGGTATGATCACAAAGCAAGCAAAGAAAGAGCTGTCTTTTGACACTGCCTAGTCAAGACTTTGTAATATAGAATACATAACCTTCAGTTTTAAAACTGGAATGTGTTTTGGTCGGCTTGCTCAAATAGTGTGTTTGTGCCTCCCTTCCATTTTTGAGTTAATTAATGAATGGCATTTGCTGGTTATAATAGCAAATGAAAGATTTCACTCCCAAGGGGGGGGGGGAATGTTTTATTTCATTTTCTCTTCCTTTTGCAAGCAGTTTTAATGGGGGTGTTAAATCTGTACACCCCCGGATAGTTTATCCTAAGAGGTAAGTGAATAATTGACCTTTTTTTTTTTTAAGTTCATTACAGCCATGAATACATAAGTGCTCATTTTCTTTAGGCTCATAAAGAGAGCCCTTGGAGGCTCGATCTGTGCATGTTATTGTCATATAATGCATACTGTTGGTACGGCCCACTGAACATTTTTTTTTTAATTTTAAGAATTCATTTCAAAGGGATTGCTTATTTCTCTCATTGTCTTGTCATGTACAAACTGATTTTTATAGTTATCAACATTAGGAGTAACTTTCAACCTTGCCAGCATCACTGGTATAATGTGTATTTAATTAAAGTACACTTTCCCCTACCGTATACTTAAAATGATGATGAAAGCCATTATTTTAAATGCTTGTGACTCATTCCTAAAGCCAAAGTTTCTGTTGAAATATGTACCGACACACCCCTAAGTATAAGAAGGCATGGTTGTGTGCCCGTGCCACCTTCTTGAGGATTCAGAATCAGGTTTTTGAGTTTGAATAGCAATTAGTAACATAGTGCAGTTTAAGCTATAAACGTTAACAACATTTTGTACAATTTCCATAGTTGATTCATTAAGTAATCTTTTTACAGCTGCATCAGGCCTGAACGTGTCCTTGCAGAAAGCTCCAAATTACAGACACAACACTGTGCTATGCGAGTGACCCATTAGGCTTTCTTTGGCCTATATTCTTTATTTTGCATGAAGTTGAGACTTCTAAGTCAAAACGAAGGTACTAACATGCTACCCACCAGTTTATACAGAACGTATATAACCTGTGACTTTTTAAAACTAAAATCTGTTAAAGAGAAATCTGTTTCCACAGATGACTGTGTACAATACCATGTAATAAAAGTGAACTCAGACTTATTAAATGACGAACTTGTTAAATCCTCTCAGTGTCTATTTATCAGCACAATACACACAGGAGCACTGTTGGTGGCATGTTAATAGATTTGAATGAATAAATTGCTCTGGAAACAAACAAAAACAAGCTTAAGCACATTACTAAAAAGCCAGGGGCCTCGCCTCAGGTACAGCTGGATGCAGGCGCTCTGCTTTCAGGTTCCACCTTCTGTCCTTCGCTCTGGAATAGACTTGTTTTCTGTGGCAGGCAAGCAGGCCAGCAATCGACCAGCTGGGCAACACCAGAGGGAGATTCTCTACTGGGGCAGAAAAGTCTCAGGAAGATCCGATTGGCCCAGCTGAAGTCACAGATCGATCCCCAACCAATCATCATGGCCAGGACGGTTGGTCAGGCCTATATTACAAATTTACCCTTGAGGCTGGGGTGAGGGGTGCTAAGAGGAAAGAAAGTTCACTGGAGGAAAAGGGGGATGGGCAGGACAGACAAGAACAGTGAACAGCTGTCCCTTTACATTAACCCCACCCCCACCCCCACCCGGAGATCCCACTTAGCATACTGTGGCTGGGCAGTTGGATCATCTGGGAAGAGTGAGCCATAGAACACTCCAATTGGACCATTTTCATTTTCTACATAAAATCCTCAGAGCCCTCATACTGCTTGCAGGACAAGCCCATGCTCCTTAGAAGGGCAAACAAGGTTCTCTATGATCTGCTGTCTGTTTACCTTTCAGCCTCTCTCTTTCCACTCCTTTCCTAACACTTAATTTTCTAGCAAACACTGCAGACTAAAAAAAAAAAAAGTCCCTCATTCATCACGCTGTTCTCCCCTGACCAGCTCCTAATCATGCTTCAAGACTCAGGTCAAGCATCTCCTTTGCCTTGAAGTCTTAGTCTTCCTTACACCACCACCAGCTTACACACACACACACACACAGCACATGCCCAAACTTGCCATGGCACCACACCGACTTGAAAATTATGTTTGTCAGATTCCTCTTCTAGACTGCAGGTAGAAGAAATTGTACCACAATCACCTTTGTGTAGCAAGTTCTAGCATAGTACTTGGCACACAGTGCAGGCTCAACCTTTGATTTTGAACAGAAACTGTTCTGATAATCCAAATGAGTGAGAAAGAGCCAAATTAAGTTAATAGAAACAGAATTAGATTAGTGGAAATTAACAAAACTTAATTGGATGGTGTCTTTCCATATTCAGTTCTGTTGGACTATGTAGTTTACCGGGTTTTTTTTTTTTACTTAGATCACTCTCTAATTTACCAACATCACATAATTCCCTAGAAAACATACATAACACATGTACATAGAAAACTACTGACTCATGAGAGATGTTATTGTTATTGGGTTACATATGTTGACCGCTTTCAGAAACTGAGCTAAGTGCTCTCTGCATTGTTTCCTTTAATTCTCACAACAAACCTATGATATAAGCCTTGTTCGTTTTTCCTTTCTATTTTTGGTATATTTTTATTGATTTCAGAGAGGAAGGGAGAGGGAGAGAGACAGGAACATCAATAATGAGAGAGAATCATTGATCGTCTGCCTCCTGCACACCCCACACTGGGGATTGAGCCCGCAACCTGGGCTTGTGCCCTGACCGGGAATTGAACTGTGACCTCCTGGTTCCACCTCCTGGTGCTCAACCATTGAGCCATGCCAGTCAGGGGAAATAACTGAGGCTTAGAGACGTTACACTAACTTTCCCAAGTTCTAGCTAGTGTCCAAGATCCAAGCCCAGCTTTTTCTGGCTCTAGCAGCCCATTGTCTCAAAGGCTATACTCTTACTCCCTATCTTTGGCCAGCTCTGTCTTTATTAGTTACACAAAGAAAGAAAAGAAGTCAGAAGGTCCTTCTCCAGGTGAGCCATTTCTTGTCAAGGGATTATTTTGATGATGGTAATATGACTACAATATGGGGATATAATCAGGTGTTAAGTGGTGATACTAAAAAAGCTTGCAGCTTCTCTGCATTAAGTTCTTTCTCAGCACTTAATTGCAGAAAATCCGTTAGCATAAGAGCACCCAGGGACACAAAAATCACTTCTGCCTTAAAGGTTCTGAGATGAAAAAGAACAATTCTTAGAATTCCCTCCTCCTGCTGTTTCTCTCCTTTGGTTTTCCTGAGGCTCGGTCCCACTTACTGGATAAGTCGAAGACTAGACCCAATTAGTTCCACCCTCTGCTGTCTGGTTGGCCTCTGAGTGACAGGTTCACAGGTGCAATTCTGAATGTTTCCCCTTCCTTGCCATGTGACCTTGGAGGTGTCTCTTGACCTCACTGAGCTTCAGTTGCTTTAGCAAGAAACTGAATTAATCAATGTGACAACAGGTAATAAGCCAGAAAGTACTAATGGACGTAAGAAAAGTGGGAATGCCACTCACTTCCCAAGCTCCCACCTTGTTCCTGACATTGCACAGTAAGCTGCGCAAAAACAGGCTTTTATCATGCTGATCAGCGTCTTCCTTGCCCTGTCTGAAGTGCCTGCGCTGTGTCTGGCACATAAGGTCGGCACATAAGGTCAGCTCATCGGTCAGTTCAAGGCAGTGCTAAGAGTCATTCTGCGTGAGGACGGCCCCACCTTTTGTGGATCTTGTGCAGTAATCACTTTAGTAAACTGGTGACTTCTTTGTCCCAGGGAGCAAATTGTTTTAGTTAAAACTCTTCCTTGGAAATCTCTTCAGCCCTTGCAGAGATGTGTATTCCTCAGCTCCTCGTGGGCTGACAGCCCGGAGACTGGAAGCCAATCAAGTGAAAGCCTCTGCCTCCCACTACGACTCTCTGAGACTGTGGAGTGGCTCTGCAGAGTTGCAGCTGGGAGAACTCTGAGAGCGTGGAGAGCGTGCAGCATTCCTCAGAGTTCCCTGATAATAAGAATTACCTGAAGCCCTTGTTAAAAAAAAAAACAAATTCTCAGCCTATCCCAACCCCCTTAATCTAAAGCTTCTGGAAAGAGGTCTTGAAGCTGTCTTTTAAATAAACACCTCCAGGTCTTTGTTATCATCAGAACAATTTGAGAAATTCTGACAGTGCAAACAGCTTGTCTTTTACACAGAAAGACTCTGAGCCCCAGACTGAGAGATATTAGTTGTTGGGGGTGAAGGGTGAGGTCTGTGGCAAACTGGAAACCCTTTTATCTAAAAGGGAGGCACCTGCCCTGGCCAGTTTAGTGGTGAGAGCGTCAGCCTGCAGACCAAAGGGTCTCCTGTTTGATTCCTGGTCAAGGGCATGTACCTCTGTAGCAGGTTCCCCAGCCCTGGTAGGGGCGAGTGTGGGAGGCAAGCAATCAACGTGTCTCTCTCAGGTTGATGCTTCTCTCTCTCCCACCCCTCCCTTACACTTTCTATAGAAATCAATGGTGAGGATTAACAAGTAATAAAATAAATAAAAGTGAGGTGCTCCTCTCAGCTCTAGCCAATTGCTGCCATGCAGAATGTGGAACCATTGTTGCCACAGATAACAAATTTTCAATAAACAATAGAAATCAGGATTTTTCTAGGAAATTTCTCCATGTTTATTCTTTAAAAAAAAAAATCCTCACCCAAGGATATTTTCCCACTGATTTTAGAGACTAGAAGGGGAGAAACAGAGAGAGAAAAACATCGATGTGAAAGAGACACATCAGTTGGTTGCCTCCCACATGGGCCTGACCGGGGCCGGGGATTAACCTTGCAATCCAGGTACATGCCCTTGACCGAAATCGAACCCGGGACCCTTTAGCCCATAGGCTGATGCTCTATCCACTGAACCAAACCAGCTGTCAATTTAAAAATTGACAATAAAAAAAAATTTTTTTTCTGAACATTGTGTAAGCCATATTTATCTTGGCTACCAGTTTCCAAGATACACTTTTTGGGCCATAGTTTCATCCTTTCCTTACCTCTCTCATGTTTTAAGTTATCTTTAAATGAATGGCTTTTTATCACCTAGTGAGGAGAGCCTGGCTTGCAAGGCCAATCATGGTCTGGTTCATACCACCTTTCCCACACCACCTGTCATTAGAGAACACAGACAGACTGCCTAGGTTTGCATCCCGGATGGATTTGCCACTTACTAATGATCCTGAGCAAATTAATCTCTGCATATCAATCCCTTCACCTTCAAAATGGTGATGATAATAATAGTACCTACTTCTATTTGGTTGTAGTGAGTGCTAATAAGTTACTATAAATAAAGTGCACAGAACAGTGCTCGGCAGGTAGCCTCCAGAAGCCAACCCCAAACATGTGGAATTCATACCCCCCAAAAGTTGCAATTCCCCTTCCTGGAACACATGCTCTGAGTAGTCCTTGGCAGGTCTCTTCATCCCTCGGGTCTCACTGATCTGGCAAAGCTTCCCTGCCCCCAGGAACACCTAGGCCTTGAGTCTACCCCGACATGGCTTCACACCCAGTATTGCAGGTATCGGGCGTCTCCACAACTGTGCACATCCTTGCGGGCAGAGACCTTGCTTCTCACTTCTGTAATCCCAGGACCTAACACAGTGCCGGGTACGCGATGGGCTTTCAATAACCAGTGTTAAAGGAATGAAGGTGCTGCCCTTGATTTTGATTATAAACTTCTTAGGGACAGGCACTCCTATAGGCTATGTCTGTGTCTCCTTCACGGGACCTCGCAGGATTATCAATTATATACAGACAGTTCCCGACTTACAGTGATTCAAATGACAATTTTCAACTTCATGGTGGCATGAAAACAGTACTCATTCAGTAGAAAAGGCACTTTGAAATCTGAATTTCATCTTTTCCTGGGCTAGCGATATGCAATGCTCTCTTGTGATGCTGGGCAGTGGCAACAGCCGCAGCTCCAGGTCAGCCCTGGGATCATGAGGGGAAACAGCCGAAACTCCAGAGTGCAGTTATTAAATGCATTTTCCACCTTCAGCGGGATTATCCTGATGTAACTTGACTGTAACTGGAGGAGCTATAGTAATTTGTGCTGTTTGCAAAATATAATGCTAGCTTCTGATCAAAGAGTTTACAACCTTTCCCCCATTTCATCCCCATATGCCATCCAGAGATGTCTACCCTTTGAACTCCCAGAGCAATTCTCTGGGCCTTTCTCATGGTACTGAGCACTTCTTTTTCTTTGGATTACATCTATCGATGTACATGTCTTATTGCTTCACTAGACTACAAACTCCCTGAGGCCAGGGTATGTGTCTGACTTCAAAATCACCACCATAGTCCCTTGCCCACAGTAAGCATTCCTTAAGTATTTTTTGGTAGTCTTCATGAATACAACCTTTTCACTGAATTTCTTATATTTATCTAAGGATTGTTAGAGAGGAAAAACAAAGATTCAACTCAGTCTGCATGGTGTTAAATCATGCCATTGCGAGTTTTGTTCATTTGAAGAAAACATTCGTTACCGTTTGAAGTCTTGTACCACGAATCAAAGAACAAAATTTAACCCACATGGTTGAGAATTGAGGAAGCAGTGATTTCACAAAGGTTACAGTAAGGTAGCTCAAAACATGCTTTGGAAATGATTCCAACTGACAGTATAAAAACAGCTCTTTCCTAGAAATGACCATTTTTTCTTTAGCTGGAAAATAATATGCCTTATAGGAGGTTAGTTACCTTCATGAGTCTATTCATTATAGAAGTTTAACCTCCTGAGAGCCTTGGTTAATTGTAGAAAGGTGGAGGCAATGCTATTTTATGATGCTGAGGTGAAGTCGACAGTGGAAAAATAGGTATTTTCCACATACAACACTAAGGGGATTTTTGTTCCTGTTGTAACATTTCCAACTTTCAATAAGTAGGTTTAATGGCATTTAAGGCGACAACAGAATAAATATTAGCATCAATTTGAGGTAGAAGCTGTGCAGGTAATTCCACACATTTACAATTAGCTTATGTTTCATGATTGGATTTTTCAATGCCATGTTAACTTTACATAATGTTCAATCAGAGAAGAATAACAACAGTTAAAACTTAAAAATCAAAACAACAGCTTTGCATTTATTGTTGAGATTTTATTGAAACAAAACAACCTGCAGAATGTATACTATCACTTCATATCTTTAAGTACTATCATGATTTAGAATAGAGATTATAAACTCCTTTCCTAAAATACATGTTATAAGCAACATTTCTCTGGTGCTGTAAGGTTTCCCGTTGCTATCCGCGTGGGTTTTAGTAATAGACACACTATAGTGAGCACCTATCACACGCCATGTAGTCTGCATTGATTAGTATTTCTAAATCATTCATTTAGTCAACAAATATTAACTCAACACTTACTGCTCACTGAGAAGTGTGCTAAGTACTGGGCTATAATTATGAACCAGACATTAGCTCTTACCTTCAGGGAAGGTATAGTCTTGTAGGAAGCAACAGCTCTGCAAGATGGGTAATTTTATCTCAATTTCACAGATGAGGAAAACAGGATGGGGAGGGACTAATACTGGCCAATCCCCATGCTCTTTGCACCCACAACCCTGCTTCCCTCCCTTCTGTTTTCCTAGTTTAATTCAACTCACCTTTGCAGGAGTGTTTTCAATCAAGTAATTTGGCAAATAATTGAAAATACTTACTTTAGTGGGAAGGTAAAAAAAAATTTTTTTTAAACTTACTGCCCTCAATATTTTGGTAACATAAAAAACAAATATTAAATACCAGTTATATTTTGGATTGGGTGCTGGCTTACATAAAATACAAGCCTTAACAAAGCCCCAAACCCCACATTTTTCACAGATGTGGAAAAACAGCAACTTAATGGCAAGGTGAAGGGCTCATGGGCCTATGCTATGCATACGCTATGCAGAAACTTGGAGCTTTTTATTAGTTGGTTTATTTTTCTCTACTCTGATTTCTACTTTTTCCTGATTGCATGTAGTCATGACAAAGATGGGAGGCAGATGTCAGGGGTGCCATGGAGGGTACGGTTTGAGAAGTAGGCAAAAATCCTGTGGACTAACGCAACGTTTTAGTTTTTGCCTCAGAAGCATTTTTTTAAAAAAATATATTTTATTGACTTTTTACAGAGAGGAGGGGAGAGGGACAGAGAGTCAGAAACATCGATGAGAGAGAAACATCGATCAGCTGCCCCCCGCACGCCCCACACTGGGGATGTGCCCGCAACCAAGGCACATGCCCTTGATGAGAATCGAACCTGGGACCCTTGAGTCCGCAGGCTGACGCTCTATCCGTTGAGCCAAACCGGTCAGGGCCTCAGAAGCATTTTTGCTTTCTTTGGCTATATCTACATGAGATTGTTGCAATTAATTATCAAGTGATTGTTCCAACTAAAAGATGATTGTTCTGTGGAAGCTTTTTATTTCTTTTGCTCTTTTCTTCCATCTCTCCCATCTGACATCATTTAACCCGACTCCTCAGAACCATAGCAGAAATGTCCAGCTGTTTATTCCCCAAGTATGGTTCTGCAAAAGGCACAACCCTGACTGTTAGAGCCACTTCCTAACTGGCCTTCTTACCTACAGCCGCTTATCCCAATAAGCCGGTCTTTGAGTCCCCAGCGTTATCTTCTTAGAACACTGATCGCGTCACTGCTGCGTGAAGGCCTCTGCTGACTGCCCAAAGTTTATAGAAGGAAGCCCAAATGCCTAAGGGGTGACACAGAATGCCCTTCAGTCCGAGCCTAATCCCCCCCTACTTGTTCGCCTTTATCTCTCCCTATCTTTCTACACCAGCAGCACTCACAGAATCATTCTCTGTGCCTGGAACAGGTTTTGGTCTTTCAGGCTCCACACATTTGCACAAACTAGTGCCATTACCAGCTATATCCTTTCCCCCTCTCTAGCTAGGGAAATAAAACTCATGTTTTAAGATCCACACAGAATGATCTTTCTCTAGTAAAAACTTCACTTGTCTTGCAGGTAACTCTCCTCTCTTTGAATCCTTAGCATTTTGCATATAATCTAATTGTAGCACTTAAATCTTTGAACAAGCTTTAATACTCCTTTTTCCTAACTGCAAACCCAACTCCTCTTCATTTTCTGACTGTGCATAGTGTAGAGTAGGGCATCAGAAAAATGTCTGTTAAATAAAGAATAAAAAATAAAAGGATGCTCCCATGTCCAGCCCAAGTGTTTAAAAAGTAGAAAAAAAAACATATACATGCATATATACACAGATACTGGCCTTCTATATATAGACACACACATATTATACATATGATTTCAGAAATTTTAATTTTTTTCATATTAAAAAGCTTTTTAAAAATAAAGTCCAAGTTAAAAGAAACAAAAGCACACCTTAAGGAATAATGCAATTATTCCATACCAGTTTATTGTAGGTATTGTTTCAAAAATTTTATAGCATAAATAACCTTTCATGTCAAAATAACTTAGTACAATTTATAATAAAACTTTGAGAATTTAACATCTCATCAAAATACAATAAAATATGGTTTTAAAATATGATTAACCCTTTCTGCTTTTCTTTTACTTGCAGGCATATAAACCCAAAATACCCAAACAACTGCTGCACATTTAAACTTTAACAAAGCATATTTGGTTTAATTAAATGTAACTCAACCATCCTAAATTAATACATGGTTTGTTTTCCTTCCTGCGTGGTTCTTTGCAATTTTTGTTCCTTTTGACTTGCATTTCTGTTTCAACACAGTTTCCTTCTTCATTTTCACCTCTTTCCATCTGCAAAGTCATCTAACTCTGGGCCCCCAGAGCTTGTAGTTGAACTCAGCCCCTTGACATCAGTTTCTGTAATCCTTGCATCAGTGTAGGGAGTAACAGCTTGAGTAACTACAAAGGTATTTCAAAACTTCAGTGCAATTTGGTTCAGTTATTTTCATTCAGATGCCATCACCGTTCAGGAAGATTAATTACTGGAACCCACTGATCCATGTAGCGACTTTCCCGGCAAAAGCAAATAAGTTGACTTAAGGCGGGATCCTTCCATTGCGATGAGTGTGGATTCTAGGACCAAATTTAGAAAAATAAATTTACTATTAAAGATTCAGCATTTGCTAATAATTACACTACTGTTGAGGGGAAGACACGTGAACATTCTATACTTTGGCTGTGCGACATGAAGACCAGTTACAACCATAAAAAACAAAATTTCTTCCAAGTCATTGGGTTTCCTGCAAAACCACTAAGGGTAATTGTGTACTAAACTATACTCTGCAAAGTTTGAACTAATGCAATCCACTGAGCCATATGCATATGTTTGCATGACAATATTTATTCAGTTTTGCATGTGAGTATCATTCACAGGTCTGTCTTACCAAACTTATACTGTGGCAGAGACCTGAATGAAACAACTGAGAAATATTTCCATGCTGTGCTCACAGTGAGTTGAGAGCTGCATAGCAGTTCACTAGAATTGCCACCTGTTATCCTCCCAAAAGACAGTAGTATTTTTCAGTAGCAAAATTAGGCAGCCGAAAAGCAGTAAAATGTAGGAGGCAAAGCTATCACATGGACCTCTGCAACCACAAGTTATCTACCTACCAAAGGTTTTTTTTTTTTTAATCAGGAAAACAAAAGCTCCATAAAAAAAAAAAAATGCAAGATTGCAAAGAAAAAATTTCCATTATCCTCTTCATGCATTTCTAGGGAATTAATTAGGTCTGTCTCCTACACCATTTCTATTTTTAGCTTTGACTGGTAGAGAATGAAGCTGACTCCTTAATGAGAGTGAGCCAGGAATTTATTTGGCTTTATCTAATCTGCCCTGCTAAAGGAATTAGTCACGGGAGGTGGTGCAGATGTAGGTAGGGAGTAGCTGGGCTGACAGTGCTGACTCACAAGGATCTCTTCCGCTGCTGGCAGCCTTCAACGTGCTTAGACATGTTCTGTACCAGAGAAAATCCTGATGATGAAACTGGCACATCTCGGCTGAAAGTCCAGCCACACGCTAATGGGGCAAAGGCAGCCACGCTCATGACCCCCACCCATTCCACTCTGCAGTCTGGCCACTCTCAGGCCTGGCGCCCTGAGTTCCAGGACGCTAACCCCGACCAGCACGGAGACCCCTTCTCCCTCACCGTCACCAGCACGCAGTGCAGGTCCGGGGGCTGCTCGGCGCCCTCGCTGGCCCCCGGGCTGGCGTCGGTCTCCAGCAGCAGGAGCTTGGCCAGGCGGCCCGGGTTGCTGACGCGCAGGATGTTGATGTCGTTCTCGCAGCAGAACGCCTGGATTAGGGTGAAGTGGATCTGCAGTGCCACATCCCTGTCGTCGTCCTCGTCGGCGGCCAGCAGGCAAAGCACCACGTTGTCCGGGTCGCTGCGGGCAGCGGGTGGGGCAGGTGAGCGCAGAGGCACCACCAGCCCTGGTGGGTGCCCCCGCAACACCCGCCCAGGTTCCGGGGGTCACGCCCCGATCCGCTCGCTCCCCCTGGGGCAGACACCCACCCGCAGATGAAAAACAGCAGGAAGCGACGCTGCAGGGCGAGGACCGGCCCGCGCGCGCGACCTCCCGGGGTCGGGTGGGAGGGGGTGCCAGGAAGGACGCCCGAGGGCCCCACTTACACATTGAGCAGCTTAGCCGCCTCGTACACCCCGACCGTGATGGTGCGCTGACTCAGGGCTTTGCTCAGCACTTCCTCCAGGGCATCCCCCACCTTATCCATCCTGCAATGCGGGCCAGAGAAAGGGGTCCCGTCAGTCCCGGCCCCTCGGGGCTGTGGCCGCCCGCTCTCCCTGCACCGCGACCCTCCCTCGGGAGTGCATGAGCCACTGCGCACCTCAGCTTTCTGCAAACCCCCGACCCCCACACCATTCATGACCCCTAGAAGCTGGGAGTCCCGGGAGAAGCCCCAAGAGTGCCACCCGCCACCCTCCCCCGAGGGCGCAGCCGGTCCCTGGCGCCGGGCGCTGACACAGGGTGCCAGCTGCAGGCGCCGCACCGGCAAGGAGGGTCCTTCTACCCTTTGCAAGGGCTCAGAAGGGCTCAGCCGGGTTGGGGAGGGGCACGCTCTTTTCGTCCGCGGGCACCCCTGGGAGGGTACCCGAGGAAGAAAGACGAGAGGTACTCTCTGCAAACTTTTGCAAGCTCACTCCACCGCAAGCCTCCCACAGCCGGGCAGCACTGGGGTGCACAGCGGGCCAGAGTTCCGGGAGAGGCTTCGGCCGCCTTACCTTTCGGTCTTTTGCTCTCCAGCAGAGAATTCCTCCAAAGTCATATTGCAACTGCAGGTCCCCCACAGAGAGAGAGCGGCGGGGCAGCTCTTGCACCCTAGGGCGCGCGGGCGCCGGCTCGGTACTCCCTCACAGGCTCCTCCAGCGCCCGCCGCCACCGCGCAGTCCGGCCCTCCCGCCTGGATCGCTCGCCCGTCACCTCCGGGCTCCACACTCAGCCCCACCGAGAGCCGCGCCACCTACACCTCAGCTGCCTCACAGCCACTGAAGGACAAAGGCCCCCGCGTACGAGAGTTATCCTGCCAACCCCCAGCCAACCACCTCCAGCCTCATTTGCATACGCGCGGCCATTGGGCTATGCAAATCAGCATTGGAGACAATTTGACCCCAGCTCCTGGAACAAGGCTGAGGAGCGGAAGGGGGAGAAGCTGCGCGGAAGCGAGCCCGGTGCGGGGGCGGGGCTGGGATACGGAGGGCGGGGCCTGGAGCTGAAGCTTATCCCTTTGGCCGGGTTTGCAGGACAGGAGTTCTTTGCCTTGGAGAGGAGTGGGGAGGGGTTGTTGTCTTCAGCTTGGGCTGGAGCAGGCTGCCAAGTGTTTTTCTAGTTGGTGCACATTTTTTTTATTGTAGTTTCATGTCTTTTGTTTTTAGGGGTTGCTATTAAAATCTATTTTCAGGGTTAATGCACCCAAGTCTAGTAATTATTACTAAGCAGGTTACATAAAAAGAATGTGTCCAGACCTCTGGGGCAAAGTTTACCTCAGAAGTGTTGTTTATGAAAGCCTAGGCAAAGCTGCTTACTACCAGTAGTATTATTTTGGTGCCCTGATGGCTGGTTTGATTTATTTTTGGAAGGTTGCAAGGGTTGGGAGCTCAAAAAAGAAAAATCAACACATTTGTGTTTGGTGGTGGCGGGGAACCAAGTTGGAATCTTTTCCACAGAAAGCAGAAGGGCTTCCCACCTGCCCAGGGTAACTCTGGAAAACCATGCTCAGGAGGAGTTGGTTACCACACGTGTGATATCCTAGCCTTACAACCCAAATTCACCTCTCAGAGAGCCTTTCCCAAGGTGGGATCCTTCTACACCCCCACTAGCTACGAGACAAATGTCTGACACCCACACAAGCCACAGTCTAAATTCAAAATGCTCTCAATATGCCCTAAGCTTTCTTGCATCAGGCAAGTATGTCACTACCTTCCACAGCGAGCCTGTGATCTCACTCTGAAATATTGATGTTAGATGCTGAATCATGAAGCTGCAGCTATAGGACCTTTAGTCATATGCTAAAATTTCACCTTTGAGATAATGGCAACCTGTGGGTGGAAAGTAAGCAGTAGTGGCATATTTTCGAAAAGCAAACTTTAATGTACAGACTTTCACTGAATAGGCTGAAAGTTCTTTCCTTTGTTTTATGAGTTTATGCAATAAATGAAAAAACATGTCTTAAACCTCCTGAAGTCACCAAAAGTGGTGAAAATGCCCTCCTATGTTTGCATTCAAAACAGTGCTTGCATTACTAAGGTTATTCTATAGTCAAAGGTCACAGAAGTCATTTTTTGCAAAGGTACATGGGAGTTTTTATATCATTCTAAACAAAATATTCTCCAGGTCTCTTGGTCTTAATTTAATGGAAAAGAAAAGTGATAGGTCAGTTTTCTGGCTCATTTATTTGAGCTGTTATTTTGTACTTAATCACTAACTGCATTGTCAGCAAGGGGCAATGCTTGAGTAAAGGAATGGTAGTGGCTAATTCATAATTTTATCCAAGGGTGCTTGTGTATTTCATATCTATACCTTAAATCCTAACACATAATGTCTATGTTTAAAAATTACTTAAACTTGAAATTTAGGTAAGTGCTGAGCGCTTTCAGTTTTGCAAACAAAACCTGAATTACACAATCTGGCCTGAGTCATCATTTGGAGATTGTTGAATTGTGTTCTGTGGAACTCCAAGTTTCTATGCACAGGGCATTTCTTTGAGGTTCTTTGGAAGAAAATGTGATCACAGCAAACTGACAAAGAATGAGGAAACCTGTTAGTTTCTTGATAGCAGGGACTGTGACTTTACCAACTGGGTGTTCTCAGCACCTCGCACAATTTCTGCATTTCGTAGAAGCACAGTCAGTGTTTATGGAGTTGAATAGTATCTGAGAGTTAAACAAGATCTCAGAATTCCACCTCCCTGTGCATTGCATGAATTCTAATATATTTCATATTTAACATAAGTCTGAAAAACCTTTGATGTCTTCCTATGTACCAAGAACTGTGCAATTCCTGGACCTCTGCCTTTAAAGAGCTTATCATCCGATTGGTATGTCTATGCTTGAACTGGATTTGGGGACAAAATAGTATGCAATGTCATCAGCTAGCTATGCTGAAAGTCCCATGACTTTAGTCATCTGAACAGAAACTGTAGGAGAGTAAAACCCCACATATTGTTTATGGCAATTCAAATGAACCACAGCTCTAATAATGCTCCACCCAAGTAAAATAATATGCAATAAACATGTGGCATAAAATGGTTACTTCTAATATAGGCCTAGTCTTTCACTCAAAAACGTGTACTGCATGTTATATTTGGGTTCATGTGAAAATGATTTGTTCAAGAGTTGTTCTCTGTGAGATAAGCCTAGTCTTCTAGTATTCACAGTCACTTTTTATACTTTCCAACTCAGATAGCTTACATCATTTTGCCTCATTGCTGAGTCCATTTAGGATGTTTCATCAGTGATTATCTGCAGAGTTGGTCCTCATAGCTGGGAGTAGAAGCTGCATTTAGCTACAGTTACATTGCATTACACGTTAGGATGGTCAGAGATGATCATTTCATAAATGCTTATGAGTCCTAGGGGAAGTTGGGATCTAATGATAAATCAGAGGAACTTCCCTAGATCAGTATTTTATATACACATATAAAATAACTCTATATGCGAAATTATTTTTAAAACTACCCCAGGTAGCTCCTAGGAACTTCAAGTGCACAGGACTTGAATGACCTTCTAAGGATATTTGTAAGGATGCCAAATAGTTATTGGAAGTGAGATGGAAATATGTACTCAAGATTGTTAAATTATTTTAGCACTGCTACTCTCTTTGAATATTTTCTTCACTTATAGCATATATATATTCTTATGTATTGTATAGTATTGAATGGCAACTTTTCTCTCTTTCAAAAATTAGTCAATCCTTTAACATTTGAAAGAAATTTTATGCTTATTATTTCAATACTAGAAGCCTGGTGCATGAAAATTCATTCATGGGGAGGAGGGGTCCCTCAGCCTGGCCTGCCCCCTCTCACAGTCTGGGAGCCCTCAGGGGCGGGAGGTGACCTGACAATCAGAGGAAGGTGACACCCCATCACACCTCTGCTGCTGCCACAGCCGGCAGTGCAAGCCTCAGCTGGCCCTGGTTACCTGAGCCTCGGGTGGCCCTGGGCGGCTGGGCAGCCGCCATCTGAGACTTGCCTGCGACTTGGGCTGGCCCTGGGAGGCTGGGGGGCTGAGGGGACTGGGTACCGCCATCTTTGAGGGAGGAGCAGTCAATTAGCATATTCCCTTTTTATTAGATAGGATTAGACCATTGTTCACATGCAAGGAAATGACTATGACAGATTCATCTACTACCTACTGTATTATATTGTATTTTATTGTTAAAAACCATAAGGTTTCTGATGTAATTTTTGTGTGTGTGTAAGTCTGGTGAAGTTATTTTCTAAAGGCCAGCTCTGATTTTCCCTCTTTTTTCTTTTTTTTTCTTTTCCCCAGAGAAGATTATTCAGACAAGATTTACCATCACTTAAAAATGTGTCATTTATTAGGGTCAATACTTCTATTTGAATTTAATATAAATGTTTAGTTTCTTGGACCATACTGGGGTAGGCAAATTCTAGGATAACCTCAGTGATCTGTAACAACTGGTATTAAACTCTGCATAATCTTCTTCCCTTGAGTGTGGGCAGAACCCATGCCTACGTCTAAGAGAATATGCAAATGATGTTGGGCTATCACATTCAATGGCAAAGGTTAAAAGATTTTGCAGATGTAATTCAGGTCCCTAATCAGTTGACTTTGAGTTAATCCAGAGGGGGATTATGCTAGGTTGGCCTGACCTGATCAGGTGAACCCTTTAGAAAAAAAGCCTAGGCCTTCTCTGAAAAGAGACTATAGGCATCAGAGATTCTTTCTCTCCATTGGTGGCTTTCAAGAGGAAAACTTCAAATAATTCTACAGCTGCAAGGAATTAATTTTGTAACAACACAAGGGAACTTAGAAATAGTTCCTTCCCAAGTCAAACCTTCAGATGAGCCTGGGCAACATAGATTTTAGTCTTGTGAAGACCTGAGAAGAAAACCCAGCTAAGTCATGCTTGGACTTCTGACCTGCAGAAACTGTGATATAATAAATGAGTGTTGTTTTAATATATACAGTATATAATATATATATATATATATATATATATATATATATATATATATATATATATATATAGTTTTTAGAGAGAGAGAAGGGAGAGAGAAACTTCGATGTGAGAGGGTAACATCAATCAGCTGCCTCCTACATGCCCCCTATTGAGCCCTCAACCCAGGCATGTGCCCTGATCAGGAATTGAACTAGCAACCTTTCAGTGCAAAGGATGACACTCAACCAACTGGAGCCACACCCGGCCATGGCTTACTGTTGTTTTAAACCACTAAATTTGTGGTGATTTTTTTTGGAACATCCAAAACCTAATATAGTCCCCTTAATACCATTTTGTTGTGTGTTCAATAAAACCTTACGCTATGGAAATTTTCTTCAGCTATTAATATTCATAGCAGTGGACTCATGGTATTGCATTGAGCTTTAGGCTAGCCACCTGTGTTTCCATCAGCTGCTTACATTTCACCAGTTATTCAGGGGCCAGCCAGTGGAGGTGTCAAATAAAGAGACTCACTAGGACATTTTTCAAAGACCTCCTCTTCCCATTCTTCCCCTCCACCCCCTGAGTTCATTGTGTGTCAGAAGCCTTGTACATAGTTCTTTCTGTGAATGTCTCTACTTGGTGGGTTAATCACTGATGAAGAAGGCAGGTAGTCTGAGTTGGTAATTGGTCATTGGTAGTTTGTTCTGGGACCTTGAATAGATTTTTCAAGTTTCTATCCCTGAAACAGCAGACTTGATTCTTTTTAGTCATGTATTACAACGTTTTCTTTTTCCCAACTTTCAGCAGCTCAGTCCTTGGACTTCTTCTCTATCTATACTCACTCTCTAGGTGACCTCATCCACTCTCATGGCCTTAAATATTTTTTATATGCTGATGACTCCCAAGTATATTTCCAATCTGTTCAGTCATCTCTTCTGAAGCAGAGGCTTACTCATCGTCTCTGTCTCAATGTACAATAAACACCTCAAACTTGAAATGACAAAGGTTGGCCTCCTCACTGTCCTCTTGTAGGTCAATGGCAACTCCATTCTTCCCATTGCTCGGTCCCCAAACCATGGTGTCTTCCTTTACTTCTTTCCTTCACACCCACATCCAGTCCATCAGCAAATCCTATCAGTTTACTTCAAAATGTAAAATAATTCAACCATTTCTCAGGGCTGCCACCACCACCATCATCTCCCCCTGAATAACTGCAACAACTGGTTTCTCTCTCTCTGCTTCTGCCTTTCCCCCGCCCCCACCTCCAGCAGCCAAAATGACTATGAATAACAAGTCAAATCACAGTCCATTCTCTGACCCAAATTTACCAAACTTACCAAAAAATGCAGCCAACAGAAGTAGGATACAATCAAAATACCTTTCCTTTCTAATATACAAGAAGAGATCGCTTTTTTTTTACTTAGTGTAAAAGCCAAAGTTCTTACTGTGGCTTAAAAGACACCACAAAAATCTCTTGACCATGATGAAAACATCCTAATATGGATGCTGATGATAATGCACAACTCTTATTAATATATTAAGTGCAATTGAATAATATGTGCAGGGTGAATTGTATAAAATATGAATCATATCTAAAAAATGTGTTATTAAAAAATATTGATCCTACTGCAATCTTGTCTTTTACGACTATGCCCCATGCTCATTCCTCTGTAGCCACATTGGCCTTCCTTTTATCTTAGGGCCTTTGTACTGACTATAGGCCCAGATTATTCTTTTTCTTAATAACCATTGCTCACTCCCTTCAAGTTCCCTTCTCAATGAGGCCTACCCTGTCCACTCTTCTTAAATTATAATGCCTCTATTCTTGGCATTATTTATCCCCTAAAACCCTGTTCTCTCAAAACAAACAAACAAACAAAAACTTACGTCACTGATCACTTTCTAACACATTTTACTTCTATATATTGTCTATTATCTGGCTCCCTTCTCCTGCCCACTCTATTCCCCAAGTATAAGTTTAACGGAGTAGTATTTGTTTTGTTTACTGGTTGACCCCAAATGGTTAGAAGAGTGCCTTGCACAGAGTGGATCCTCAGTAAATATTTATTAAATCAGATATTGTTGAATGAATAAATTATACAGATTTCAAGATGTAATTAATGAACTAAAACATAAAGCTTCTGGTCTTTTATGTATTAGAAAGGAAGATGTCCTGATTGAATCCTACTTTGGTTGTTTGGATTATTTTTAACTACAGATGCTTGTGCACCCTTATCTGCATTTTGAATTCTTCTCATACTTTCTCTACCCCCACCCCCAATGATTTTTAAAATATTATTTTCCGGAACTGGCCCATTTTATAAACTAAGGATTGTGACCTCAACCAGTTTGTATTGCATACACATAAAACCCATTAGATTAAAAGGTGCTTAATTGCCAAGCTTCAAGGCTTGCTCTTCCAATGTAGCATAAGAGATTATCATGATGAGGAAAACAACCTTGAAAGGTTTTATGAAGGTGAGTTTTGAAGAGGAAGATTTAAAAGAGCAGAGATGGGGTGTTTTGTTATAGAAGCAAATGACAAGAAACACAAATGGAGATGAGATTAAAGAAACTGAAATATTTAGGAGGCTGCAGACAAAAGAGACAAGGGGTAAAGGAAAATTAGAGCATTCTTTACTACTATTTGAACTTTTACCTCTTACTCTGGCTTCCATGCTTGTAAGCATTTAATTTCTATTCACTGGAAATTTCTGCCAGTAGAGTTCACACTTTGAAATTGGATGTAAGGTCTGTTTTGTGAATAATATTCATTCTTATTTCCCTTTGGTCCTCCTTTACTTTGGCCATGAAATGTCAGCCTCAAAAACTGGAAGATATTAAGTATAAAAACAGGATAATTTATTATTAAATCCTATAAGACTGATCAGTTAAAGAAGGTCTAAGACACAGTCTTTTGAAGCGCCCGTTTCTGGATGGCTGGTCTTAGTGGTGGTCTAACACTACCCTGTCTGGCTACTGTTTGACTTTATATTGTAAACGTCCAAAGTGGCCTCATTTTTAGTAACCAAAGAATGCAGTGAGCAGACTGCTATCTGGTTGTCCATTATGAACACTTTACTCCTGTGCTCCATGAACCATATCAGTTTGTGGCAAAGTGATGGATTGCATTTAACATTTGGTTGTTGACCTATAAGGATTTTTGCCATATGTTCTAGCTCATCCCCTAAAGATACAGCCGGGGGAGGGCACATTAGTATCACTGGCCACTAAGCAGAAATGCGTCAGGGATTTTTCTTTTTCAGCTGGAACATCACCCTTGTCAAGCCATCCATCCTTAGTTTAAGAACGCTTCACCACCAAATACAGGAAGGCCTGTTTATAGATGCATTTGACTTTATACTTTATGTTTGTCTTTTAAAGAAGTTTTAAAACGATGTAAAATAAAGATCTATGGGGTTACTTTGCATGCACAGCCAACATGATAAATCCAATTTGATTATCTTCCAAGAATGGTGCTGGAATGATGCATTCTCTTTGGCAGTACTTTCCTCAGTTTCCCCATTTGTCAAATATTTTTAAATTTTTTTGGAAGAGTACTCCTTTTCCCCCAAAAGAAATAGTAGGCATAATCCGCACATTCAGAGAGATAAAAGCAAAAGTGTTCTGGCTGAAGCAGCCAAATGGAAGTGGGTCTGAGGGATAGAGGTCTGTAGATTTAGGCCCTCTCTCAGCACCCTTCCAACTCAACCCATGGTTTTAGACACACATTGGTCCCAGTCGGAAACGGAAAAGTTTGTTCTATAAGGCTCTTCTAGCTCTAGCATTTCTTGCCTAAAATTTTATTCTAATAATTATTCCATAATTTTCAGCAGCCACTGAAGTACGTCTAATAGCTTATTTTATCACACACAAAAAAGTTATTTTTCTAGGCCTTAAAATTTTAATCACCAGATAATTTGCCTAGAGAATTAAAAAGACATCCATATTCCTCTGCTGTGATACCAATTTCCAACAATTTCAATCCACTTTATAGGTTAGTTGAGATTATGTTACAACTTGCCTTATTAACCTTAAGACATTGCCTGGTTAGCAAACTCTATGGAGCATGATTTGGCACTGAGTCTTAATAAACAGGTCGCACCTGGGAGCTAGTGGGAACTCTCCCCTCTGAGAAGAAACAGCTACAACAGATGGTAAAACGACCGAAAACCAGGTGGGGTCATTGTTTAATGACCATCTGAATTAAGTTTGGTTAATTTGGTGTGTCTCTCATTATCCCTGGCAACTGGACCCTCTACTCCTTTTATAGTGTGGGTTTATGTCTTTCTCATAAACAAGTCCATCTGTGATCCTGAAGCTATTCTCACCTTAAATTGAACCACAATGTAAATCCCAATTTATTCGGTTAGAGCTGTGAGGAGCCCTTAAATGGGGAGCTTTGGCAGAACTCTGCAGTTTGCTTTTTTCTCAGGTTACTGCTTACCACCTTTGACATGGACATTTCCCCTCGCTCTTTTTCTAATTTTTATTCATAAAAATAACTCCCTTTTAACCTAAAACACGTATGAGCATAGTTTCCAAGAATCTGATATATCAAAATTTCAACCTGTGTGCACCCCTTTTAAAAGAATTTCTTCTCAACTCTGTCAGCAACAGGGAGTTGGCTTCCAGAGATGTTTCAGAAAATTTCTAACTAGGTTTGTGATTTATTTATAAAAACATCTAATTTGTTTAGTGCTTATCTTATGCTTGGCACTATGATACATTCTAATTTATAAGGCATCACTTGACTTACAGCCATCTTTGAGGTCATTACTGTTATCTTCATTTTCCTGTTGAAGAAGTTCTGGCCTATTGGAAAGGTTAAGCTGTTACGAGCTCAAACGACCCATCTTTAAGTGGCAGAGCCAGGATGCAAATGCACATCTGCGTGACTCCAGATCTCACCTTCTTAGCCATGGGTTCCCTTCTTCTAGAACAGCTGTAACTCACCCAGCATCTGAGCAGAGCATTCAGAACGCAGACTCTGTGCAGTCAGGCTTGGGCAAGTTGCCTAACCTCTGTTGTCTCTTTCCTGAGTAATGATAGTACCTGTCTCATACGTTTATTATAACGATTACATGAGATAATATACGTACAACACTTACATTGCATGACACACGGAATGCCATAAATGTCAATTATATGGCGTCCATTTTCCCATTCCCACTCTAATTTTCCTGGCTGTAAATTCCTTCATCTAAGTACAACATTGTATTTCCATTTTCTCTAAATTCGGGACATCTTTGCTGATGGTGAAAGTGCAAGACTTCCCTGTCCCTGCCTAATGCTGTAAAAAAAAAAAAAATCCACAGAATTTGAATACAGCCACGGAAGAAGGCAATCTGTGTTGCCTCTCTAACTACCCAGCTTGCCCCATTTGTGCACTTTAGATCTTTACATTGTTTTGATAGCCTGAATGATGTACTTCTGCGTGCTAAAGAAAGGGCCTGGTGTGTGTGTGTGTGTGTGTGTGTGTGTGTGTGTGTGTGTGATACAGAACAATGGGTTTCTCAGACTGTAGAATGGCTTTACATTTCTTTTATCCTCTGAGAGCTTCCTGTATTTGTGAAGTCCTTTCAAATCAGCAACTGCAGCCTCAACATCTGGACCCTCCCTGCTGTAGGGAACATAAATTAACTGGCAGGGTCCTATAAATGTCATGGGCGGGAGCTCCGGGAGTGCTCAGAGGCGGCCCGCGTGCGTTCAGTATCTAGCAGCTGGTCCCGCTGCAATGCCTCAGAACTGGTTTTAGCTGACGTCAGATAACGCTGATGTGCTCCAGATTGGCTTGTAGTACCAGTAAAGCTGACCCCTCCCACTTCCCCTCCTGCCCCTGGTGCTTGCCAGAATGCTGGAGACCATTATGAACTCACAGTTGTCATTTGATCTCCATCTGGCTGCTGTCACTAAAGCTGCCTTTTATCACTTGCCAAAAGTGTAAAGCTGAAGACACTCCTTTTTCTCACAGATCTTTGCTTCTGGTTCTTCCTTTTCTAATTTTCTGGGTAGTTTCAAATAATTCTTCTTCCGTCTAAATCTATGCACTACCATCAGGAAGCTTAACAAAGGACCCACTCGAATATTTACCCACATGCAAGCCTTCTGGGTGAACTAGATTTAGCAATAGATTTTTAGGAAGTGTTAGAGGTGGGCTGTGGCTGCGTTGACTTCAAATAGTATGTCTTCAGTTTAATGTGGTTTGAATTTCTGATAAAAATGTAAGATTTGCGTGTCTGATCTCATGCTGTGGTAAATTTTATGGAGCTGTTGATCACAACAGTCTAGCCATACAATTATATGAGTCCCTGTATTGAATTAGAATCTCCCAAGTTAAACAATAAATATAAGGGCAGCATGCCATAAGTTGGATTTTATAACAGCTTCATCATCTGAGGAGGACAGAAGAATGAATTCTGAGGTGATATTGATTTTACTTAATCACTAGAATGTTCTTTGTTAAATCTGACTGTAAATCTGGTGCCAACTTAAAGATTTACTGTTAGTGATTGATTGTTCAGTTTAGCAGTCTTAATGCTGCAGTCTGAAGATTATTCATAGTCAAGAAATCTCTATAGAGATGACATTTCACATTCAATAAGTGTTACTGATGGTGATGATGATGAACTATCCTAGGCTCAAAAAACTTTGAAACAAATTTAGAATCCTAGTTTAGCAAGTTAATCCTTCTAAGTAGTAATTATAAGAAAAGATGAAATACTGCCATTTGCGACAACATGAATGGTCCTTGAGAATATTATGTTAAGCAAAATAAGTCAGAAAAAACCAAGAACCATATTTCACTTGGATGTGAACTGAACCTCATAGCCACAGATAACAGTATAGTGGTTACCAGAGGGAAAGAGGTGGAGGGGTAGTAAAGGGCAAAGGGGCCAAATATATCGTGACAGAAGATGATTTAACTTTGGATGGTGGGCACACAATGCAATATACAGACCATGTATCATAGAAACGTACATTTGAAACCTATGTGACCTTATTAACCAATGTCACCCCAATAAGTTTAATAAAAAATAAAATAACCTGTTATGTATGCTCTTTGTATACTACTTATCAAAAAAGAAAAGCAAATTAGGAGGCACTACATTCTATATAAATACATATTGTGATGTATGCCCTTCCAAATTATTTCATTATGGATTAAAAATGAAATAATTTGGAAGGACACACATCACAATGTAAACCATGTTCCTCTTTGAGTAATGGTATTATAGTCATTTTGGGTTTCTTATTGTTTACTTTTATTTGATAATGTTTCAGCATATGTTCCTTTTTAAAAGGAGTATTTTTTATTGTTGACTGTACTTGAAGTAATATTTTTAAGAGGTAAATTTACCTTCAGTGAAAGACACAGATCATATGTATACAATCTGATGAATTTTGACAAATGTATACACTTATTAACCCAATCAAGACATATAGTCCAATCAAGTTATAACCCCAATAATGATATAATCCCAATCAAGATATATAACATTTCCATTGTCCCAGAAAGCTCCCTTATATCCCCTTTCAATCAATCTATACATCCCATAAGCAGCCACTGTTCTGATTTCTATCACTACAGATGAGCAAGTTACTTTTTAATGAAAAAACGTAGTACTGCCCAGCTAGTGTGGCTCAGTGGTTGGATGTTGACCTATGAACCAGGAGGTTTCAGTTTGATTCCCAGTCAGGGCACATGCTGGGGATCTAAGCTCAATCCCCAGTAGCGGGTGTGCAGGAGGCAGCCAATCAATGAGTCTCTCTCATCATTGATGTTTCTATCACTCCCTCTCCCTTCATCTCCGAAATCAATAAAATCAATAAATATATATTATTAAAAAAAACAGAGTACAGCTTTTTTAAAAGAAATTTCTGTGTAGACTGAGATAGGAACCAAAAGAAATATTGAAATAGTTCCCTTGTCAGTGAAGAGATGAGAGAAAAATAACAGAGCTTAGGAAAGAGTATTTAAGAGCTAAATAATATAACTCAAGAAAACTCAGAGAAGAGCAAGGTAGTCACATAAGATTTTTTTTTTTTTTTTTTTTTTTTGCGGAAAAGACATTTATTAACGAGCTATAAATTAGAGGTGGAAGGGGGTGGAGGGGGGGAGCCAGTGGTCACGTTTGTGGCCTCTTCTCTGTCTCTCTGTCCTCCTGAGCCTGGATTCGGAGCTCCTCCTCAAGGCGCTCCTTCGCTCGGACCACCTTTGACTGCAGGTAGAAGGAGCCGCCCACAGGTTTATCATTCACCTTGAATAGGTGTTCGTACTTCTTCTGGATCTCCTCGGGGTTCAGTTTGGAGACATTGAGAATCTGCTGTGCCTCCTGGAGGCTGAGGCCGGAGAGGTGAGAGGCGGCCGCAGACTGGTGTCCGGCACGTCCCCGGGCAGCAGCTGCTGCCCTGCTGGCTGCAAATTCCTGCCGCAGGGCCCGGGCAAAGGCTCTGCCCGCCACCTGCGCCCCCATCACAATGATCTGGGCCGGGTACTTGGCCATGGCAGCCGCTCTGCCTCGGGGGCGCGGGCTCTGTCTTCCGCGCCTCGCGGCCCGGCTCAAGGGCGGCCGGCAGGTCAAAGGTCGAAGAGAGCTACCACATAAGATTTTATAAATCCTTGGATCTGTTTAGCTTCAATAGAAAAGAAAAAGGGGGAAATGTAAGAAAGGAAAAGAAAAGAAAGGAAAGGAAAAGGAGAGGAAAGAAAAGAAAAACAGAAGAAAAGGGGTAAAGTCTACTAGAATATAAGCTCTAAGAGGTCAGGGACTACATTTATTTTGTTCACTCCATCCTCAATGCCTTACACATTATGTGGCAGAGGTACTGACTCAAGAAATATTTGTGGACTGAATAAGTGTATACTATTATTCAGTTGCTCAGTGAACAGAAATTTATTCACTATTTCAACAAATATTTATTGACTGTTACTGTGTGATATGGATTATGTTGACTCCTGGATATAGAATGGTAGTCAATGGTCCCTAAAAATGATAGACATGGTCCTTAACTTCACGGAGCTTATATTGCATCTTGTCAGGAAGACTGATATTAACATTGTTTTAGAGGCAGGTAGAATGGCACTAGTGAGGGGTGAAAGAGGAAGGAGCTTGGTGAGTCTGAGGAAGTGAGAGAAGGCCAGTGCAATGAGCAGGGATAAGGAAGCAGGAGATGGGGCTGCTGAGTTAGTCACAGACTAGATGATGCAGATGGGACTTTGTTGGTTGTCAGATGGGCTTGGGATTTTATCCCAAGAACAACAGAAAGCATTGAAGGATTTTAAGCAGGAGAAGGAGACGATCAATTTTGTGTTTTTTAAAATATCTTTCTGGCTGGTGGACAGAGAGAGAATGGCTTGGATGAAGGCAAGGGTAGACACAGGAAGACTGTCAAGAGACTGTTATAGTAAGGGGGAGTTGGGGATCTTGAAGAGTGTCCCAGCAGGAGAATTAAAAGTAGAAGTGAACCTTGGCGAATGATTGGCTCTGTTGAATATATGAGTAGAAGTGGCAAGAATGACTCCAGGTCCTGACATGAGCAAATTGGTTGATGGTGGGACCACTTCATTTTTTTCTCTCATATTATATGCAAAAGAAGCCAAGCTCATAGATTGACCATGTTGAGAGCCATACCTCTGTTGGGCAGAGACCAAACCACAGACCTATCATGTGTCCATTGCATACTTGAGATGCAAAGGTGGTGATTTGGAATGGCTGGTTTAGGGGACAGTGGTGATGATGGGAGGAATTTTATGCCCAACACCTGTTCTTGCTGTTGCGCATGCTCCTCCCTTTCTTTCTTTTGGGTATCTGAGAACTCATCCTTACTAAAATAATTACTGATAATTACAGATCTAAAAATGGGGCTGCCTTTTCCCACCCTCACCCCCAAACCCACACACCTTGAGTCTTTGCCTTTTAATAGGAATGGGACGGATATTAGGGAGATAGAATGCGTCACAGAGACAGTTGTAGTTTCTTAGACAAATGAGGCTGTCCTCAGCCTGTGTAGACTGGGACCATCTTATGGTTTTCTATTTATCCTGTTATTTTCTTATTTGCCCCTTTTCCGTATTTTCTTTGCACTCTCTGCCTGACAGTTATCTTTATTTTGGATCCAAGTTCTGTTAGCATAGAAATTGTACTTAAGATCTCTGAGCCTTAGTTTCCTCAATTATAGTTGGGGGATAATATTGATGTCAGTGGATTCAATATCTTCTACATGGTAGTTTCTCGCTGTTAATTGCTCCTCCACACCTACTCATTCACTAGCTCCATTGTCTGGAGTTGTTGGGAAATAGGTTCAGGAAGTCACTCTCAGGCATACTCAGCATCTCTAGACAAGCTTAAAGGTACCACCACAGCAGATTTTGGAAGTGTTTCTCTCATCTCTATTCCCCTCCTTACTTGCCCACCTCAACAGGATATGTCATCTTTGAGTAATGGTCATTTGCCTCACCAAGTTGTAAGTATATGCCACTGGACACAATAGGAGAGAGAATTAGGCTAGTCTGCACAAATCCATCTCTACTATGAGAAAAGCATTCAATAAGTGTACATATACATTCTTGTGTATGAAGACTAGTTATCTATATGATGAATACACATATGAATCAAGCAAACTCACCCATATAATTTATATCTATTAATAATATATGTATTTCCATAGATTTTTTGGAACAAAAAAGAGAGCCCAGAAATAAACCCATATTTCATCAATAATATAGTCAATTAATCTATAATAAAGGAGGTAAGAATATACAATGGGAAATGACAGTCTTTTCAATAAATGGTGTTGGGAACTCTGGTGTTGGAAAATACATGCAAAAAAAAAAAAAAGAAACTTAACCACTCTCTAATGCCATATACAAAAATAAACTCAAAATAGATTAAAGACTTAAGTGTAAGACTTGAAATCATAAAACTTCTAGAAGAAAACATGGGCAGTAAACTCTTTGACATTGATCTCAGTGATATATTTTTGGATATATTTTCCTGGGCAGTGGCAACAAAAGCAAAAATGGATAAATGGAACTACATCAAAATAAGAAACTTTTGCACAGAGAAGGAAACCAAAAACAGAATGAAAAAATATAGTCTATAAGATAAGGGGTCAATAGTTAAAATATATAAAGAAATCATACAACTTAACATAAAAAAACAAAAAAATTGATTAAAAGTGAGTAGAAAACTTAGACATTTCTCTAAAGAAGACATACAGATGGCCAACAGACATATGAAAAGATGCTTAACACTAATCACCAGGGAATTTCAAATCAAAACCACACTGAGATATCACCTGACACCTGTCAAAATAGCTGCTATCAATAAGTCAACAAAGAATAAGTGTTGGAGAGGTTGTGGAGAAAAGGTAACCCTCGTGCACTGTTGGTAGGATTGTAAATTGGTGCAGCCACTATGGAAGTTCCTCTAAAAATTAAAAATGAAACTACTATACAACCTAGCAATTCCACTTTTAGGTATTTATCTGAGGAAAACAAAAATACTAAGTTGAAAAGATTTATGTACCCCATGTTCATTGCAGCATTATTTACAGAAGCCAAGATATGGAAGCAACCTAAGTATTCATCAATAGATGAATGGATAAAGAAGATGTGGTATATATACTAGCATATAATGGATTATTATTCAGCAATAAAAGAGAATAAAATCTTGCTATTTGTAGCAACATTGATGGAACTAGGGTGTATTATGCTAAGTGAAATAAGTCAGAGAAAGACAAATACCATACGATTTCACTTCTATGTGGAATCTAAAAAAGCAAAATAAGCAAACAAAACAGAAACAGACTCAGACATACAGCAAACAAACTGATGATTGCCAAAGGAGAGGGAATTGAGGGGTGAGTAAAATCATGAAGAGGGATAAGAGATACAAACTTCCAGTTATAAAATAAATACATCATGGGGATATAATGTACAGCACAGGGAATGAATTCAATAATATCTTAATAACTTTGTACAGTGACAGATGGTTACTAGATGTATCATGGTGATCACATCATAAGGTATATAAATGTCTAATCACTATGTTGTATATCTGAAACTAACATAATATTTTATATCAACTGTTCTTTAACTAAAAATAATGTATTTATCCAAATTAATTCATAAGGGACAAGTATCCACTCATTCATTTAGTTATACATGGTTAAGCACCTACTATGTGCAAGAGCATGCACCAGGCACTGAGTCCCCAGTGATGAATATGACAGTTTCAGTGGAGTTCATATTCTGTTGAAGAAAATGCATTTGAAACAACTAGTTGCATAATTAATTTATCAATTATAGTTGTGGTACGTTCTACAAAGAAACAATTACAGGTTGCTAGGAGAACTTACAGCAGGGAGAACTAATCAAGTGGGGAGGTCAGGGAGGTTGGGGAGACTTCTGAGGGGTTACTAATAAGCACTGAATATGAAGGCAAAAAGCAGTTCCTGGAAGGAAAGGGAAGAGCTGCGCAGGTGTTTGGCAGGCGAAGAGTTGAGTTTCCCAATGCGGTGGTACAATCTCAGGCTATGACCTTCGGTGACCTGGTGTTCTGAAGCTGGATTCTGTAAGGATCCTCCCACTTGGTTACAACCAAAGGAAAGAAACCCATTCAGGCACCCTCAGTACCAGTGGATTAAAATTGGGTGGAGAGTATAAAGCTATTCAGTATCACTTAATTTCCCTCACCCCCCCCCCCCCACACACACAGGTGCCTCAGGAACCTCACTCACTCCATCCTCCACTAACTTTGCAACGCAGATATAAACCCTCACACCCAGGGTCGCTGAGGGTGAGGGAGATTAAATAACCTGCCTAAGATCACAGCTGTACCAACCTTTGTCCCATGAAAGCCCATGAGCTTTCACCTACACTGAGCTGCCCAATTGTTAGCTTATTGATTGAAGAATGCTGTCCTCCTTAGGGGCACTTTGAAAAATTTTTTTTAAAAGTTTTTTAAAGTGACAGGGAGCCCCAGAACTACAGAGTAAACCCAAGTACAATCTGCAATGTTCCCATTTAAAAAAAAAATGTCATTTGACAAAGATAATTATGACTGGTGAGCAGGTCCATGCTTTGACTATTTAAGTTTGTGTACACTGATATTCTGGCTCCCTGAGTTTTATTGGCAAAGGGGTGGAAGGGTAATCAGCACTGGAGTTTCTACAGATGGGCCGAACTTTTAAAAACGCGATGGAAGCTCGCATTAGTGATGAGGAGAAATAATTGAGTTGTGTGAACCATTGTCAGACTCCAAGGATTCCAGGATGAAACTAATACTGCTGTATTTGCATTGAACTTCCATTTCCAAAGCACTAATGGGTAATTTAGTTTTATCCTGACTGTACTGAAGATCACATTCAAATAGCGCCAGAGAACCAACGAGAAGTCAGGGAGCTTCTCGGGAACGGTTTGGCAATTGAGAAATCACATCAGAAGGGTTTAAGGACCATTTCTTTTTCTGTTTCATGGGAAAAAGTCAAGTGACCCCAAAAGCCATGGTTCTTTGGAAGGAGATCAAGAAACAAATAAATAGACTCTTCATGTGCTGCTTTGCTTGTGGGAGTTGCACCCATGGAAATCTACACAAGGGCTTTATTTTCTTGCAGTCTGTGCATTGACATTCTCCGGGATCGGGGGTGTCCCTGATATAAATGATGCTAAATAATTACATATATTCATTTTATAGCACTGCTTTAAATCTGTCTGGCAGGCCTAAGCAAAATGGTGAGGTGTTCTCTTGAACCCCACACCCCTGTTTGAGCCTGTGGTCCTTTCCTCTTTCCTCCCGGGTTCCTTATGCACCTTGAGTGTAAATTTCTGTAATCTGTGCCTCATACTCATTTCTCAGATCTACCCTTCGCAGACATCCCCTGGAAAGGGCCAAGTTCAAGATCTGAGCCTCTCGGGCCCGTGTAATTGCTGCTGCTGCCCTGCTTTCCTCTGGTAACCTCCCTCCTTCTACTCCCTGGGGGAGTCCCGGAAGTATCTTTTTGCAAATGATCCAACCAGACTGCAAAGTCCAGGCTACTCAGCATGGCATATGATCTGACCTCTGCTGTCCTCGCCAGTGTCATTTCCTGCCTCATAAAGTACTTCTGCCCCAGGTACTTCTTGTTCCAACAATGCTGAAGCATTTATGGTGCCCTATAGGTCTGGCTTTATGGACACGCAACCTGTACCTTTGTATGTGGGGCTCTGCGCTTAGAAGGTCCGTTTGATTTCATGCTCTGCTATAACTGTGTTGAAATTCTTAATAATTTATGAACAGGGGCCCCGGAGTTTTCATTTTGCTCTGGGCTCTGCAAATTATGTAGCTGGTCTTGGTGCCCAAAGAGCATGTTGCTTCCTTCCTCTTGTCTTGTATGTACTCTGCTCTCTGCCCAGCATGTATTTCCCTTCATCTCCATCTCATGTGCTCTTCTTAGTCTTCCAAGCCTAATTTGAATGCCACTTCTTTAGTGAAACCTTCCCTGAACACTTGGCTTCCACTCTGACTACATTAATCACTCCCTCTTCTGTGCTATCCCTTTATATTGCTCACACATCTACTATAGTCCTTCCAGGATGTGTGGTGATTAGTCACGTACCTGCCTGTCTCCTTCTACCAAACTTTGATCTCCTCAAGGACAATGGTCCACACCAGGCCAGGAAGTGCAGCATAATGGTTAGGGACTCTGGAACCAGACTATCTGGCTGGGTGTGATTCCAGAGAAGTCACCGGGCTCCTTTCTGTTTTAGTTTCCTCACTTGTTAAAAGAAGGACAATCATGGAATCTACCTTGAAGGGCTGTTGTGAGATTTGAATAAGATAAGCTATGCAAAGTGCTTGCAACAGGGCCTGGCACACAGTAAGTGCTCAATAAATATGTCTCATCTTATACATTATTCTCTTTTGTGGTCCTGAAACCTAATATAGTGGCTAGAACATTTGTTTCTGAGAATTTATTGAATACCTACTGCATACCAGGCTCTGTGCTGGCTGCCTGAGATACAAAGGGGAATAAAACACGGCCTCTGCTCTCAAAGAATTTAACTTTAGTAGTCAGGGAGAGAGATAAGCCATTAATGATCATGGTCCAGCTGATAAAACACTAAATGCAAGTTAGTTTGAGAGCACAGAATAAAGGCATATGAGTCAGACTGTGGAGGCGAAACCTGATCTGAATTGTGCAGAATAAACAGGAGTTAGCTAAGCACAGAAAAGGGACAAGGTTAGTCTACAGAGACAGAACAGCACATGTAAAAACATGTAAGTGTGACAAGTCTCACGTGTTAAGGAAAATATATGACATGTGGCTAAAGCAAATGGTGTTTGGTGACATTTAGGGATACGAGAGAGACTGGCCGGACTGGCAAATAGATTGTAACTCTGGTCTATTGGTGGTCACTGCCTGGAACATTGTACAGAGAAGGATTCTGAAGCCATGTCCAGTCTCTGTGAAAAAGGATGGTGGGACACATTAGTTCCATTTGTTCTGGGAGGAGAAGAGGGGAGTGGGAGCGTGCATGTCACATATCTGCCATTATTGACAGATTATGTGAAGTCTCATATGCTGTATTAGGAGGTTGTATTTTATCCTGAAAACCATAGGGAATAATTGAACCATTTTCAGTATGGCAGTGATACGATCAGATTACATAATAGGTGTCCCATAAATGCTTGCCAGATTGAACTAACTATGAGCCCCACTTCACCTATTAATGATTTAGTGTGTCAAATGCACCCAAATAATGTGAACCCAGCAAATAAAACATGCCTAGCTGAGCCGATCATGCTCAGAGCACTGTGCTGAGTGCTAGAAGCATTAGGGCCGCCTCTAAAGGTGCTTAACATGCTCCTGGGTGTCATTTACGCAGTAAAATAGTCTGATTCACACTGCAGTTTCGAACAGAGGATTGAAGTGGGATTAATAATTGATGCAGCTATAACATTTCATGCTATGAGCTGGGTGTATCTCGAAAGAAAGACTTCCAGGGGGCTTTTTGAACCTTTAATCATCTTGTTGATTACAAATCAAGCAGTAAGAAATGGACTGGAAGAAACAGATTGTAATGTTTTAAAAGAGAAATATATCAATATGTTTTTATAAATATTGCTAATAGGTATTTCATTGGTACCTAAGTAGAGACAGCTCTGAGATTTTGGCTATTTCAAAAAGTAATAAATACCCAGACTTATTATTCTTACTATGAAAACACTATAAAATTGTCACTTATTATTGCATTAAAACAAATTTTGTGAGAAGCTCTTCTTCAGAAAGGATACACAAAGGGAGGCTGTCCTCAATAAATCCTATCTAATAATAGACAAACATGGTAATTAACCGTACCTCCAACTCGCTTCCCATGGGCTAATCAGGGTGATATGCAAATTAACTGCCAACCAAGATGGTGGCTGGCAGCCAGGCAGCTGAAGCAAACAGGAGGCTTGCTTGCTCCAGTGATGGAGGAAGCCAAGGTTCCCCATCTGCCGCTGCTGGGCTCTGACCTGCACTCTAAGAAACAATGTTGCTATTATAGAAGCTAAACAAACCCCATGCTTTCAGCCAGCCAGAGTTGCAACAGTGTTTTTATTATAGAAGCAAAAAAAAAACACCCAGATACCTGCTTTCAGCAGCCGAGGTCTCAGAGCTGGAGCCAAGCCTCAGAGCTAAAGATGGCTCTCAGCTCCAGTGACAGCCATAGAAGGTAAATAAATACCAGAATAAAAAAAAAGAAAAAAAGGAGAGGTTGGGAGCTTCAGTCACCCGCCAGCCTGAAAACAGCCCTCAGCCCCTCACCCAGACTGGCCAGGCACCCCAGTGGGGACCCCCACCCTGATCCAGGACACCCTTCAGAGCAAACCAGCTGGCCCCCACCCATGCATCAGGCCTCTATCCTATATAGTAAAAGGGTAATATGCCTCCCAGCACCGGGATCAGTGGAGCCGAGAGGCCTCCCAGCACCGGGATCAGCAGAGCAGCAAAGCCTCACTGCCCCTTTGTCAAGCAGAGCAGCGAGGCCTCCCAGCACTGGGATCAGCGGAGCCGCGAGCCTTCCTGGCCCCTGGAGCAGCGTGACAGGGGGCAGTGCCCAAACCCCCTGATCGCCCTGCAGCTCTGTTCATGACAAGAGAAGGTGCCCCAACCTCCTGATCGGCCCTGCTCTGTGTCTGATAAAGGGGAGCTCCCCAACCCCCTGATCGGCCCTGCCCTGAGTGTGACAGGGAGGAGTGCCCCAACCCCTGATTGGCCCTTCTCTGTGGGTGACAGGGCGGAGCTCCCCAACCCCCTGATCAGCCCTGCTCTGTGGGTGACAGGGGGTGGCACCACAACCTCCCCATCGACCCTGTCTTGAGTGTGACAGGGGGTGGTGCCCGAACTCCCCTATTGGCCCTACTCTGTGCATGACAGGGGGAGCTTCCCAGCCCCTTGATAGACTCTGCTCTGTGCATGACAGGGGGGAGCTCCCCACCCCCCCCAATTGGCCCTACCCTGAGCGTGACTGGGGGTGGCATCGCAACCTCTCGATCCACCCTGCTCTGTGCATGACAGGGGGTGGCGCCCCAACTCCCCAATCAGCCCTGCTCTGAGCCCGACCAGGGGCTGCACCTAGGGATTGGGCCTGCCCTCTGCCACCCGGGAGCGGGCCTAAGCCAGCAGGTCGTTATCTCCCGAGGGGTCCCAGACTGTGAGAGGGCACAAGTGGGGCTGAGGGACACCCCCCCCCCGGCCAGTGCACAAATTTTTGTGCACCGGGCCTCTAGTTTAGTATAATAGCCATAGGCATATATTTCTATTGATTTTTTTCCCTTGATTTGAAATAGTATAGAACAGTGTAAGCAATATAGCAAGAAAAAATAATTTAAAATAACTACAAATGATGGGGCAGAGGGAATTGGAATGTAAGGAAACCCAATGGAGCTCATATGTGGGATTAGTGCACAACATATGAGAAAGTGTATGTATCTCAAGACACTCAAGCCAAGCAACACTTGAGTTCTTATCACACACCAAGAAGAAAACTGAAATAAATGACATTTCTGATTTAATTATTATCAATGAAAAGACTAAAAGCAGATTTTTCAGATGCTACCTAGAAATGATTAAAAGAATCAGTGAAGATACAGAGATGAAGATGAAACGTTGTACCACATTTACCAACTCTTTTCACTCTTGTGTGTCTGTTTTGTCTTTGTGGCTTTCTGGCATTTCCTCCCTTGAACTTCCTACTATTATAAAGACTGACATTGGTCATAGATCAGAATGGAAGAGTCTTGTCTTTGTGAAAATATTCTTGTTTGCAGTCACATTTCAGGGGTGGAGGGTAAGAAGAAAGGATGTGGAATACAAACAACTTGCACAGTGTTATGTCTGTGTTACTAGGTTCTAGCACAGTTCCTAATGTACAATTATGTGTTGAAAGGAGAGAACTTCACAGAATTATGAATCCTTATAAAAATGTGTAGCCACTAAAGGTGTTTGCCTATGTGGTACCTTGGTCATAGCTTCCAAAATCAATTCTTAATTTATAAGGCCATGTTACCTGGACATTCAGCTCTAGAAGCATCTTGGCTACAGTGCAGCCCTCAAAAGAAGGTCCATGAGGGAGACAAGGAATGGAAGTCAAAGGAAGATCAAAGAGAGGGCACAGAGCAACTCCCCTTCTTTTGCTGCTCAATTATTTGCTGTTTCCTTAATTCAGGCTTTTGTGAAAACAGGAAGACCTCCAGGGCCTCAAACAAGACCCTCCCACCCAGCTGCCCCTTGGTTCTCAGAAAGGGTTTTGTTTTGTTTTAAGCTTCCTTCCATCGAGACTAGAACAATTAAGAGATTTGGCAAGTAAAGAGGATCTCTCTCTCTCTCTCTCTCTCTCTCCTTCTCTCTCTCTCTCTCTCTCTCTCTCTCTCTCTCTCTCTCTCTCTCTGTATCTGATTTGTGCAAGCTGCTTTGTTAACCAACTTAGCAGAGATTATACTATTTAATTCTCATAGAAATTTTGATAGGCGGGTATAGTCACTCTTTATAAATTAAGAAACTACTGCTCACAGTAATATCCAGCTTCAACAAGCATAAGTAATGGGATGAAGCCAGGACATGTCTCCCCAGCTTCTTTCCCCCTTAGTGTGCAAGAGAGGTACTTCCACTCAAGCCTTTCTCGGGGCCTTCCTTGTTTTAATTGTTGGTCAAGACCCTCTTTACTCCATGTTCATGAGGCATAGTAATCTTCCCCTGGAGTGGGCATTAATATTGTTTATAATTCTAATACATTTGTCACTAACTGTTATAACAGAGCAGTCCAGTTGGCCAGGTACTTTACAATGATCTATTGTTTGATCAGAAAAAGGTCATGGCAAGTTTCTGTACTGTCCCAGACACAATAGATCTCCAGCTCCACGAGTTGACCATTAAAGTGTGTTGTTCAAATTACCAATATGATACAATGATGATGATGAAAATGGTGATGACGGTAGCAACATTCTCATGTAGTGAACTTTCGCATGTGCCAGGGATTGCTGTAAACACTCCTGTTGTGTCATTTAACCTTAGCAGTAATTCAGCGAAGTAGGTGCTATTGTCATCATTTTACAGATGAGAAAACTGAAGCTCAGAGTTGTGACTTGCTGGGTTCTTAGAGGACTGCATGGCAGAGCCGATTTTGAACCCAGATTTGATGCGCATGCCCCTATTTTTAGCCATGATGCCACATAACCTTCGACAATAATAATCAGCATTAACATGTTGCTTTCCCTTAGATTTTAATTTTGCTTTCATGTCTCTACCAGAATTGCATTTGTTAGTTTTTTCCCCTAGTATACTCGTGTGCATGCATGTGTGTGTGTGTGTGTGTGTGTGTGTGTGTGTGTGTGTAATATGTGGTTGTAGTTAATTCTGCCATGATAGAGAATTCTATCAACAATTTCACAGATCCAAGTGTCTTCTTGGTCAGAATATATTGGTTTGTTATGTAACTTAATTTTACTGTTACTTATAATGCTTATCTACACTAATAAAAGGGTAATATGCTAATTAGACCAGGAGACCTTCCAGGAGACCTTCCAGACGTCCTTCTGGACAAAGCCATGGTGGTAGAGTCAAGGCCAAGGCAGTTAGGGGCGATCAGACCAGGAGAGGATGGCAGTTGGGGGTGATCAGGCCAGCAGGGGGGAGGGGGAGAAGTTGGGGACCAGCAGGTCGGCAGGCAGAGTGGTTAGGGGCAATCAGGCAGGCAGGCAGGTGAGTGGTTAGGAGCCAGCAATCCTGGATTGCAAGAGGGATGTCTGACTGTTGGTTTAGGCCCGGGGATTGGGCCTAAACCAGCAGTCAGACATCCCCCGAGGGGTCCCAGATTGAAGAGGGTACAGGCCCAGCTGAGGGACAATCACGCCCTGCACGAATTTTGTGCACTGGGCCACTAGTTTTCTATAATAGTCTTCAGAACATGCTACTATATTATTTTACTTAATCCATATTATGTATATGCACATATAATATGAAGAACTGGTGGCTATAATCTCAGTTGCATTATTTCACCATTTCAGGTGAAATAGTGTCCATCTCAGGACCTAGCTTCTGCCACTGTTCATTCCTGTAGTATGTACTGAGTGCCCACTGCAGGTGAGATACTCTGCGAGCCATCCGGGACACAAAGACGTAAGGACATGGCTTGAGTACTCAAGGATACATAGCAACTTATTCTAGTGTATATTTAAAGCACAGATAAGATTGATCTTAAATTAGTGGAATAGTCCAAGTATAATTAGAAAAATATAGCCCACTAATCCTATTCCCCACTTTCTGTAGAAAGGTAGCAGTAAGTTATGAAGTACCTATGTTTAGTGTGCAGAATATGAAATACCCAGTGGCCTGTGAATGGATTCTAGTCAGTTCCTGCTCAAGGAGTTGCCAAAGTCCTGGAACACAAGATACTAAAGGGGTCCCAGAAACAAAGGGAGATCATCTTCGTGACTATTAGAAGATTATACTGTTTTAACTGTGTAATCCAAAGCCTTGAGAAAAACATGCTCTATAGTCAAATCCTGGCTTCTTCAGCCACTATCTGTAGCCTATTACTGTATTACATAACTTTTCCTGAGCTTTGATAACCTTCTTTGTAAACTAAAGATAATGTCTTTTATTGGTTTGTTTATATATTCATTCATCTAGAAAACAGTTTTAAAATACCTACTACATCCCAGACCTTGAGCTAGGCAGTAGATGAACAATGTTTAATAAGACAGACATTGTTCCTGCCCCCATGAAACTTACAGCCTGGTGAGGGAGAGAGGCACTAAATGAATGGGGGCTCGGATAGAGAATACTAATAGAGGGAGCTGCTTTCAAGTGGGTGGTCAGGGAACGCCTCTCTGCAGAGGTGACACTTAGACTGACATCGAAAGAATGCAAAGGTACGCTTTGTAAAGAGCAAATGAGAGGAGGGTTTCAAGTATGGGAAGTGGTTTGTGCAAAGGCCCTGGGTTGATAAAGAGGAGTTGAGACACTGAAAGTAGCCTCGTAGATTGAAAAATAAAAAAGAGGGCATTATCCCACAAAATGAATATTGTCTATCCCAAACCCCAATAATTCCATTCCTGATTATACGTCCGAAAAATTCTTGCCTGTGTCTATTATAAGAACACTCCTAGTAGCACCAAGCTTTGTTCATGATAGCACAAAACTAAAACAACAAACACTGACAGAAGAAAGGAGAAGCATTCACACAGTAGTGAAAATGAATGAATTATGTCTCCTCGGACCACCAAAGATGCCTCTTATAAACATTATTTTGAGTGGAGAAAAAAATCATTAAAAAACAACCTACAGTATTATTTACTATGTATTTTAAATGATCTTAGGGTACCCAAAATCTTAAAATATTAATTGTTGTGGATACATAGTATACTGTAAAAGGTCTTTGTTTGTTTGTTTTGTTTTATAAAAGCATTTTTTAAAAGCAAGGGGATTGAAACGTCTGTTTCTGGCCAACAAGATGTTGGACTGGAGAGTAAATTTACCCTTCTGCTTTAAACAACTAGGAAACTAGCAAATTACAGTATGAAACAATGGTTTTCAGACCTGGACGGCAGCCAAGCAGGACTGTCATGCCTGAGCGAAGAAAAACAAACAAAAACAAACAAGGTGAGCTGATTGCACCATCTTACCCCCTGGAATGAGTTTCCAGTTGGTAGCATAGGAAGGGGAAACCCCACATCCATTGGTCTTGCTGAGTGGAGGAAACAGACTGGAACTGGGGGAAGAATCAGGCAGCCACAATTTGCTGGGCAGTGTACCGAGAGGAGGGAGCTGCAGGGAATGAGAACTCCAGAGATCTGCAGGGGGATCGCCCATTGGCTGAGTACCTGTCTATGCTTGAGTGACGCTGACATACTGGGGGTCAGGGAAGGACCTGTAGGAAAGGAATAAGCAGAACAATCCCTGGGCCTCACACAGCCCTGGGAAAAGTTCTTGTTCCCACACGTCAACCATCTCACAATATATGGAGTATCAGGTAAGGATCTGAGAAGTCAAACTTTGCTAGTGGGCCTGAAACCTTACTAAAGGCTGCTGTGGACCCAACAAAAAAAGCTTGAAAGCAAGCTTCAAATGATCCAAGTATGATCCAAATAACTTAACTGAGTGCCAGGGGAAATAAAACAGCCACATGATTTAAAGAAATACAAGAAAATCTAGCAACCAGCAATATAGATTCACAATGGCCAGTGTCCGATTTAAAAAATGATAATGACTATGGGAACAGGGACGGTGGCAGTGACTGGCATCTTGGGATGAAAGCGCATAACAGGATCACCTGATTCCTCAGGAACTCCTCAGGTTTCCTCTGTCACGCAGTCTGCAGTCTCAGTCCATTTGAGGAGGGATACTGGTGGTACAGACGTGGCACTTAATAAGGAACTTGAACAAAATTAGAGAATACAGAACTAAGCGACAGTCATCTGGAGGGCCTGTTGGTACTGGCCCAGAGTATCAAGCTCGAGTTGGAGAGAGAGCTTTTTAAGCTTAAGCAAATGTATGGTAAAGCAGGCATGACTTCAAATTTGAGTATACCAAATTTGAAAATACCAAATCTGAAGTCATCGAAAAACCTCAGTCCTGAAGAAATAATGTAAAATTTAACTGGTAATCTGTCCTAGATAAGTGGTACAACTGGTCAGAAGTATAAGAATAAACATACATTTCACAACTGTCCATTGTTCTTTTAATTCTGATTCCAAATAAATTATTTGGTGATGTTGGGTGAAAAACAAAATAACCGAGGCATGCAAAGAAGCAGGAAAATGACCCAGAACCTAGACAAAAACCAATCAATAGAAACAGGCACAGAAATAATACTGATGATTGAACTAGTAGATAAGGACATTAAAACAGTTATTATAAATATGTTCAAAAGGTAGAATAAAATATAGCATTAATAAAGAGAGAATTTAAAGATGTGGAAAAGACCCAAGTGGATGTCTAGAGATAAAAATGCAATATCCAAAGTAAAAAATACACTGGATAGCATTTATGCCACTGAATTTTTTTTTAATCCTCACCCAATGATATTTTTTTCCATTGTTTTTTCTGCAAGAGTGGAAAGGAGAAGGGGTAGGAGAGAGAGAGAGAAATATTGATGTGAGAGAGACACATTGATCGTTTGCCTCCCACACGATCCCCGACCTGGGGCCAGGGACGGAACCTGCAACCCAGATAGGTGCCCTTGCAGGGAATCAAACACATGACCCTTCAGTGCACAGGCCAACACTCTAACCCAGTGGTTCTCAACCTTGGCTGCACATTAGAATCACCTGGGAATCTTTTTAAAATCCTGATTTCTGGGCCTCATCCTCTGGAAATTCTGTTTCTTTGTTATGGGGTGGGGCCACAACATTAGTAACAAAGAAACAATTTCTGGAGGATGAGGCCCAGAAATCAGGATTTTAAAAAGATTCCCAGGTGATTCTAATGTGCAGCCAAGGTTAAGAACCACTGCTCTAACCACTGAGCCATGCCAACCAGGGCTGTGCCACTGAATTTAAAGTGCATCTCTGGTAAAAAAAACATATACTGAATCTTGATTTTAAAAATCCAATCTAATAATCTCTGACTTTTGATTGGAGTGTTTAGCCCATTCATATAAATGTAACTATTAATATAGTTGGTTGAAGTAGGCCATTTTGCTCTTTTATTTTTATCTCATCTTTTTTGTTGTTGTTGCTCTCTGTTCCTCCTTTACTACTTTCTGTGCTGAGAAAATTATATTTTGCATTCCATCTTATCCCCTCTGTGAATTTGATAACTATATTTCTTTGCCTTATATTTTAGTAGTTCCTCTAAAGATGCAGTATGCATCCTTAACTTATCCCAGTCTACCTCAAGTAAACACTAATGTACTTCCGACAAAATACAGGAACTCATCAACAGTCTAGTAGCAGTTCCCTTCCTTTTGTGCTATCACTGCCATATACTAGTACGTATGTTGTAAACCTCACGATAAAGTGTATAATGTTTGCTTTAAAGATTCATGTACCTTTTAAAGAAATAAAGATAATAAAAGAGAAAATATATAAGTAAGTATAATTTTTCACATTTATACAGATATTTACCAATTCCAGTGTTTTCCCTTTCTCCCTCTGCATCTGAATTACCATCTGATGTCATTTTCCTTTAGCCCGATGGACTTTCTTTAGCATTTCTTGTAATGCAGATATGCTAGCAACAGATTCCCTCAGTTTGTTTATTTTGAATTATCTCTATTTTGTCTTCATTTTTAAGAATAGTTTAGATATATAATTCTTGGTTGACAAATTTTTCTTTTAACATCTGAATCACCATTGCAATGTTGTCAGGCTTCTATTGTTTCTGACAAGAAGTCAAGCATTATTTGTATTGTTTTTACCCTTTATTCATTCAAATATATTTTCTGCCCCTTCTGCTTACCTCCCTTTTGGAATTTCAACTAGATGTGGAATAGACTGTTTCATATGATCCCACACAGGTCTCTAAGTTTCTGTTTATTTTTCTTTATCTTTTTTTCCCTCCCAACTCCACAGATTTTTAATTTCTATTGACCTATCTTTAAGCTCCCTGACTTTCTTTTTTCAAGTCGAATCTTCTGATGGGCTCCTCTAGTAAACTTTTCATTTCAGTATGGTACTTCTCAACACTAGAATTTCCATTGGATTTTTTATAGGGTCTGTTTTCTGGTAGAGTCTCCAAGCAGGCATTTTTTGTAGAATTTTACAAATTGATTCAAGAGTCATAGAAAATGAATCTTAGAATAGTCAAATAAGTTTGAAAAAGTAAAAGAAACTTATTCTACATCTCCAAGACTTACTGTATAACTAATGTGATATTAGCATAAGGAGAGACACATAGGCCAATGGAAACAAATAGAAACAGGCCCAATCATATATGGTCAATTTATTTTTGACAAAAGTGCTGAAGAATTTCAATGGGGAAAGGATAGCTTTTCAAACAAATGATGCTACAGTTGACCCTTACCTTACAACACACACACACAAATTCACTTTGATATGTATCATAGACCTAGATCTAAGAGCTAAGACTATTAAAAATATAGAGAACAAAACTTAGAAGATCTTTATGACTTTGAGTAAGCAGATATTTTTTGATGGGGCACAAAAAGTATGAACTATAAAAGAAAAATCAATAAATTAGATTGTATCAAAATTAAAATCATTTTTTCTTGGAAAGCCTTTGTTAAAAAAAAAATGGAAAGCCAAGCCACCAACTGGGATAAAAGTTTGCAAAACATGTATCTGGTAAAACACTTGTATTCAGTTTTTCTCTGACTGGCATATATTTCACTTAGCATGACACTCTCCAGCGTCCATCTATACTGCTGCAAAGGAGTTCAAGTTCCTCATAATTTTCCCTTGTTGGAGGAGCTTGAAGAAGGACAAAAAGTAGGCAATAGTACGGTTAGCTGGGGCCTTAAAGACGATAAAGTTATGACACTTATACGGTGGGAAGGCATGATTATTGGGCCACCAAGACTGGAATAATTGAGGAAAGCTGACAGTGGAGGAAGTTGCCTTTGCAATGAGCCTTGAAGAACTGACAGGTAGGATTTCAGAAGGTGGTAATGGGGATGGAGAACATTCAGACAGAAAGGAGAAAAGATACATTATGAAAACAGAATTATAGCCTGAAAACAGCATATGGACTGAAATCCCCAGAAGCCCCTTCATCAGTTAGATTTGTAACCAAAATTAATATGAATGGAATAAGTAATTCCAGTGGAATGACAGATGCAGGGAGCATAGCAGTGTTAGCAAAATGGTAAAATTCACATAGCATTAAACTTGTACTTTAAGAACTAAGATATCTAATGATGTCCAATGAAAATATGAATTCCACAGCCGCCAGAAGGACAAACATACAACAATTAATGTTAGTGGAGCTCAAACTTGTCTTAAATCAATAGTCTTCTACTCACGTTAATGTCTTAATTAAATGTCACAATGCAAAATACCCACATATTAAGTAAAGGAATTCCAGCTGGTGAACATGACCTGGGCATTTGTAAGAATATGTTTAATATATATACACACATTATGTTTTCAGGTAACAGGAAGAAAAATGCAGCACACTTTTGTAAGGATCTGTCATTTAAACATAAACCTGGCCCAACCTGCATGGCTCAGTGAGCGTCAACCTATGAACCAGGAGGTCACAGTTTAATTCCTGTTCAGGGCACATGCCCAGGTTGTGGACTCGATCCCCAGTGGGGGGTGTGCAGGAGGCAGCTAATCAATGGTTCTCTCTCATCATTGAGGTTTCTCTCTCTCTCTCTCTCTCTCTCTCTCTCTCTCTCTCTCTCTCTCTCTCTCTCTCTCTCCCTTCCTCCTTCCCTCCCTCTCCCTTCCTCTCTAAAATCAATACAAATATTTTAAAAAATAAAATTAACTTAAACCTGGAGATGAATGTATGGTGAGAAGTGTCATGTGTGTTTCTAAAAAGTAAAAATCTCAAGAAGGAAAAGGGAAATGGCATGCTTTATCCATCTTGTTTAGTGAAAGAGCTTCTATTTAAATTGTTTCATGTAGCAGGTGCAAGGAATATTACTACAAATTGTTTTAATTTTTGAAGTGGTGTGAGTGCTCACTACCCTAGTAGTATAAAAAATATGTTCAGGATTGTTTGGATACCTGTATTTATAATTTTAAAATGTCATGAGAAAGGTTGATGAATTTTTATTAAAAGCTGTTTCTATATGTTACATGTAACAGACATGGTAAATAATTGTTTACAGTCTTTGTTTGACAAACCATGCATATAAGTTTAAGTGAAATCAGCAAAAAGGAAATAGGTGTATGAAGGTATGATTTAGGGATTAAAGTCAGTCTTAAAAGAATTTTTGTTTTTTATTATTTTACATTTAGTATTGTTTGAGAGACTTCAATAAAAATTTAAAATTTTCTTCAATTAAAAAAAAGTAAATAAAATGTGGATTGTGTCCTCACAAACTGTGCCATTTCTATTTTGTTGATGTGGAATATGTACAATACCTTGCCAAGGCAGCAAAAATTGGAATTATTATAGCTTTTCATCCATACACACTTGTTTATCCTATTTTGTATACTTCTTGTAAATTGGAATTTGCAGAATATTTCAGAGAACAAATTACCTGATTATTTTAATTTCTTCTTTGGAGAAGGAGGAATCCCACGTACTACATTTTGACTTTGATTTCACCAGAAATATGTGAGAACGATGTTTGAATTATAGCAATTTTTATATAATTACAGACTGTAAATTATCCAAATGTACATTCAATTTTTTTCCATAGCATCTTTTCTTCTTTATTTTCCTGTGACATTTCTTCTTCCAATGCTTTTAATACCAACTGGATTAATTTTATCCATTCCACTTGTCTTTCACTTTGGCATATGTAATTCTGAACTGATGTTCTGCTTTACCAAAGTGATGTGAGGTTTCAAGTTATTGTTTTTCATTTCAAAGCACTATGTATACTACCTTGTTGAATGTATTCTTTTCTTACAGAATTCACTGATCAAAATAGAAAGGTGGTCAGGTAACAAGGACAAATTTCTTAAACATGCCTTGACACGTTTTTACCAAGTTCATTCAAATGTAAAGCTTTGAACTACCTTTTTGTGGTCAATAATGTATTCAAGCACATCCAGCATGGCTCAGTGGTTAAGTGTCGACCTGTGAACCAGGAGGTCACGGTTCGATTCCTGATCAGGGCACATGCCTGGGTTGCAGACTCTATCCCCAGTGTGGGGCCTGCAGAAGGCAGCCGATCAATGATTCTCATTAATGATGTTTCTGTCTCTCTCTCCCTCTTTCTTCCTCTCTGAAATCAATAAAAATATATTTTCATAAAAATAATATATTCAAGTCAATGACAGTTTGTCTAAACTTTTAAATTCAACTGGCTATTCAATTTTAATTATCAAAGATGTTTGAGATGCTTTAAAATGACACATAGAGAATATATAGATACAAATTAGTGCATGTGACTTTATGAAAATTGGTTTGAAATGAATTATGACCTTGAAATACATTCTTAAAACTTTTAAATTGTTAAGGGAGGTTGAGTTGAATTACATTGATGTCATATATAGGAGTCTGATGGTTACTGATGGTGTAAATCAATCTCTTTAATGCCTTTTTTCCCACTTTGGGGAAAAAAGTCTTGTATCCATAATATATAAAGAAGTCCTATAATTTAATAAGGGGACAAAAATCTAATTTAAAAGATGGGCAAACTATATGCAAAGATACTTCACCAAAGAAAATATTTAGATGACAAACACATAAAAGGATGCTCAACATCATTAGTCAGTAGAGAAATGCAAATTGAAACCACATTGAGCTATTACTATATTCTCACTAGAATGGTTACTGTTAAAAAGATCATCCAGACCAAGAGCCAATGAGAATATGATGAAACAGCTGGCCCTCTTACACATTACCAGTGGGGATGAAAAAGTGGTGCAATCACTTTGCAAAAAGCTTGGCAATTTCTTATAAAAGTTAAACATAGAACCCAGCAATCCCATCCTTGGGTACTTACCCAAGAGAAATGAAAACATATGTTTACATAAAGACCTGTACCTGAATATTCAAAGCAGCCCAACCCTGGAAACAATCCAAATGTCCCTCAACTGGTGGAATAGATAAATACATTGTAGTATATTCATACAATGGAAGATTATTCAGCATAAGGAATTATACTATGTATACACTGAGTGCCTACAAATGTCAGGTGGCCATAATAATCTGGCCACTCAGGGTATATGTATATATCCTATGTTCAAAGGCTGTTAAATCGTGTTGTTTACCCATATCTTCAGAAAAAAATCACTTCTACTGTCGTGGTAAACAACCTGCTTCCCTATTTATAATGGTCTGGCCCTCTAGCAACTTCAGCATGAAATTATAGCTAATTTGCCCACAAAAGTCAGATGGTCATAATAATCTGGCCACTCAGTGTGTGTGTGTGTGTATATATATATAAATATATATATACACATTAGTGGCCCGGTGCACAAAATTTGTGCACAGGGTGGGGGGGGGTGGGGGGAGGGTGGGAAGGGTGTCCCTCAGCCCAACCTGCACCCTCTCCAATCTGGGACCCGTCGGGGGATGTCCAACTGCTGGATTAGGCCCCATCCCACAGTGATCGGGCCTAAACCAGCAGTCGGATATCCCTCTCACAATCCGGGACCTCTGGCTCCTAACCACTCACCTGCCTGCCTGCCTGCCTGATCACCCCTTAACCACTCTGCCTGCTGGCCTGATAGCCCCCAACTGTCCCCCCTTCTGGCCTGCTCACCCCCAACTGCCCTCCCCTGCTGGCCTGATCTCCCCTAACCACCTCTGCCTCAGCCCTGCCACCATGGCTTTGTCCGGAAGGATGTCCGGAAGGTCTCCTGGTCTAATTAGCATATTACCCTTTTATTAGTATAGATATATATAATTTAACAACATGGGTGAATCTCAAAATTATTATTCTAACTGCAAGAAGTCAAGCACAAAGGGCTACATATTGTATGATTCAGTTTTTACAAAATTCTAGAAAAGGCAAGACTATACTTACAGAAATAAGTGGTTGTTAGGGGCTGAGGGTGGAGAGAGAAATTATCTGCAAAGAAACAAGAGAGAACTTTTTGAGGTAAAAGAAATGTGGTAGATTATGATTATGAAGATGGTTACATAATGGTATATATTTAACAAAATTCATTGAATTGTACTCTTAAATTATGTGAATTTTATTGCATGTACATTATTTGATAGTACATGTGATTAAGAAAAAAGCCAGGGAATGGTAAAAACAAAATGCATATAGTGGTTACCTTTGGCTGAGTTGCAGGGAGCTGGAATATGAAATATGCACATAAGAATACTGGTGTTGGTTTTCATAGTTTTTTCTGTATATTAAGTTAAAATTTACAGTAGTAGAGGGAAATGAGTTAGTAGGGGAGAAGAAATGTGCACACATGCAGATAACCTTGGCGAATTAAGGAAGAGGCTAAAAATGTGATGGCAAAGCTTTTGTCTGCATGTAAATTTCAGAGATGTTCAAGCCTGGTATACCAATGTGAATGACTCCCTGGAAACGGGGGAGAATATTGATGGAAGAAAAAGTTCTTGGGGTGACAAGAGGAGATGGCTTCTGAAGTCAAGTGGAGAGACTGGCCTTAGTCATGGGAAGGTTTCTTCCTTTCTGGTAACAAGAAGGAATAAGGAGATGGGTACAGATTTATTTAGGCTTAGGAACGTAGTGGTGGGAAAATGAAGCAATTTCCTTCTGAGTCAAGGCCATAAGTGTGAGTTAAGGCCATAAATAGAAGTGGGAAGGAATAGGCGATTTGAGGAGAGTGTTAGAAATGACCATTTGGAGAGTGCAGCAAAGATCCCAACAGGGAGTGTATGCCTATCGCCTGTACACAGCACCCTGCCTTCCACATCAGCTAAACTCGGTGCCTTTGTGGCTGAGGGTTAGTTACTCTCGTGGCTGTGGGCTGGAGGGGAGAAGTGCTCACTATGAGTAAGAGTCAGCAGAGGAGACAGCTGTCTTCCTGGCAGTCTCCTCGTCCTAGATCTGCCGTCAAAAACATTACTAGAGACCTGTTTACAGCATTTTGTAATCCATGGAGGGTTCGCTTGCTAATCTAATGTTTCCAGCTAGGCCACTGCTAAACAGAATGTTTTCTCAGGTTGTTTCAGTTTGGAGCATTTGTACATGGTGTTTTTTGTTTTTTTTTAAATTTTTTAACAAAAGCTTCTTTTTAAAAACAGTTTTCTATTGATTTCAGAAAGAGGAAGGAAGAGAGAGGAAGAGAGAGTTAGAAACATCGATGACAGAAACACATCCATCAGCTATCTCCTGCACACCCCCTCTTGGGGATTGAACCCATAACCCGAGGATGTGTCCTGACCGGGAATCGAACCAGTGACCTGTTGGTACATGTGTCAATGCAGGGTTTTTGCTGATGCTCACAATAACCTAGTCCAGTGGTCGGCAAACTCATTAGTCAACAGAGCCAAATATCAACAGTACGATTGAAATTTTTTTGAGAGCCAAATTTTTTAAACTTGACTGTATAGGTAGGTATATTGTTATTAACTTAATTAGGGCACTCCTAAGGCTTAGGAAGAGCCACACTCAAGGGGCCAAAGAGCCGCATGTGGCTCACGAGCCGCAGTTTGCCAACCACTGACCTAGTCATGAGGGTAGACAGGTAACTCCCACTGATTATCACATGTGAGATGCCTACTCTCAAGTGGATACTTAATCAAAGTCACTTTCTTGTTTGTAGACAAGACAATGAGAGTCAAAGATGTTAAGTAACTTGCCCGAGTTCACAGAGCCAGTAAGTTTTGGAGCGAGAACTTGGACACGACTCCTTTGCTCCCAGCTTCTTCTGTTTTCCACACTCTACATTATCAGCCCGATCATTAGTTCTACATAATTCATCCAACAAACAATTGAGCCCCCACTGTCCGTCTCATATAGTATCAAGCTATAGGGATGCGGAGATAACTGTGTGTAATGCCCGCACACCATTGGGGAAAATAAGCTTTTCTTTAAGAACAGAATTTGGCAAGTGCTGAGACAGCGGTGGGAGCAGGAGTGTTCCAGAGCAGGGATGTGTGGGGGGCACAAGGGCTTCACAGGGAAGGTGAAGTTTGAGCTGAGGCGCCATCCAAAGTGCACTCTCCCAGATGGTCTAGTCTTGCACTTCACCTCCCAGGAAGTGTCAGTGGACACGCGGGAAACCGGGAGCTTCTAAGAGGAGGAACAGCATAAGCAGGAGACAGAGGGAGCAGAGGGGTGTGGCAGCCAGGGCGCTGCACCCCGGGATCTCCCTCTGAAAGAACCGGATGTGAGGAGTGTGGGCGGGGACAGCCTCCAGCCGCTGCCCCTCCAGCGTCCACCTCAAAGGTCAAGCGGAGGGGACACTTCCGGGGCTGCTCCTGGCCTTGTCAGGGCATGGAAAGGGCCACGTCATTCCTGCCCCCCAGGAGAGTCTGGAACCAGCACTCGCAGAGCAGCAGTCAGGCAGCCCAGCGACTCCTGCCTGACCCTCCTCCCTCCCCCTCCTTTTGCAGGTGTCAGATTCACATCTCATCACAGTGCAAGGCTCTCCCCACCGACTCTGCTACCCTCTCCTTGAGCTGACACACCGTGAGACAGGGGGAGACACCAAGGGGAACATATTTGGAAATGCAGCACCGTTGTTTTGTAAGTGAGAAGAGGACCATGCAGAACGCCATCGCGTTAGGAGGAAACTCAGCAGCCCTGTCGCCCCAACGTGGAGAGAACCAATCTCAGGCGGATGGTCTCCGGTTGGATTCGGGAGAGGAAACGGTAGTGAGAATCCTCGTGGCTACCTGCCAGGCGTAACAGTCGGTGCTACAACAGTGCTGACTGAACGAATAAACAGAAATGGAGAACTAGTAGGGCATGTAAAGCCAGCAGCTGCAGCAGAAAACCCCCAGATTCTCAGTTGGTTTTATCCTGCGAAGGTTTGTTTTTTCACTCGCAGCAAGACCAGTGCTGGTCAGGAGGCCTTGCTCTGTGGCTGTCCACTAAAGCAGGCGTTGCCGTTGGTGCCAAGAGAGGGAGGAGGGAGCGTGGGGTTGGAGGGTTTTTAAAGGTCTGACTTGGGAGTAGTCTGCATCACTTCTTCTCACACCCCATTTGCCAGCAACCCAGACACATGGCCTCAATCTAACAGGGCGGGCGGGGGAAGGAAAGATCTGTTCCTGGGTGAAACAAGGCTGGGTAAACCCATTATCTCTGCCACATGTAATATGCCATAGTGCTTGGCAAGTAGGAACTAACTACACACCTTCAAAAAGATGAGTGTATACATGAAGGGTTGGGAAAAGGATGGGGACATTAAATTAAAAAAACATTTTTTAACCCTCACTGAGCCAGTCTGGCCGGGCAGGGACAGAGACGGGGAAGTTTAAACTCATCCAATATTTTTGTAGAGTGAGCAGACAGTCCAAATGCAACAAGTGAGTAAGCAGGGGGAGGTGTGTGTGTGTGTGTGTGTGGGGGGGGGGGGGGGTTGCAAGGAAGTGGAGGTAACTCAGCTCTGCCTCCAGGAAGGAATCCTTCCGTGCTGCCCACATCCACCCTCTGACCCCAGGGCTGGAAATTGCTCTCTCGGCTCCCACCCACCCTTTGCGCTTGTGCACCCTGCTCCTGTATGGAAAGCGCCGGTTCCCCTCACTAGGCCACGCGCTCTGTAAGGAGTGGGTGGGGTATGTATGCCTGCATCCCAGCCCCGTGCACAGTGCCTGGCACAAAATCACTATCTGTTGTGTGAATGAAAAGCATTCTCTTCCACTCTGGAGACTCTGGGGTAGGGGACCTGGGATGGAGAAGGAGCATCCCTCCTTTTGTAATATTTTTTTTTTAAAAAAAAATTGTGGTGAAATATACATAATAACCATTTTAACTGTTTTTAAGTGTATAGCTCTGTGGCATAAAGTACATTCACATTGTTGTGCATCTATCACCACCATCCACCTCCAGAACTCTTTTCATCTTGCAAAACTAAAACTGAATACTCACGCAACAACTCCCCATTACCCCCTCCGCCCTGCCCCTGGCAACCCCCATTCTATTTTCTGTCTCTATGAGTTTGACTAGAATCATATAGTATTTGTCTTTTTGTGACTAACTTATTTCACTTAGAATAATGTCCTCAAGGTCCACCGGCGTTGTAGCATGTGCTAGAATTCCCTTCCTTTTTAAGGCTGAGTAATATTCCATTGCATGTATATGTCCCATTTTGTTTATTCATCTGTAGATAGACACACTGAGTGTGCTCAGACACCTGGGTTGCTTCCACCTTTTGACTATTGTGAATAATCTGCTTCAAACATGGGTGTATGAATATCTCTTCACAAGTCTATTTTCAATTATTTGGGATACATCTATGCTTTTTTAAGGTGCCTCAGGTGATTTGACGCACAGCTAGGTTTGAAAACCTTCTTTCGTACAAAAGAGAGGAAGAGAGTTGAAGGGAATGATGAGGAATGCAGGAGTTGGGGGAATGAGTGGCAGTGCATGGGGCAGGAGACAGGCGAGGGCGAGCTGCTGGCTACTGAGAGGAGTTTATTATGGCCAGAAACCAAGGAGATGTGACAAGGAGAAAAGTCACAGGATTCTAAAAAAGAGAGGATGTTAGATGACCTAATTTCTTAAGTAAAGGTGATGTCACTGCTGACCAGTGCAGGAACTGGGGTGAAAGTAAGGTTGGAATTGAGGAAAGAGAGGGTTGATTCATAGTAGTGGCAAGAGGAATGCAATTGGGAGATGATGGGAAGATAAATGATCAAAGGACAGAGACAAAGAAAGGACCCAGTGGAATATGTGTGAGGAGTGCGGGTCAGAGCGGAAGAAATTCCTTTTTATTAAAATCAAACTCACAGGAGGGCAGAGAGTGAAGAAGGTTTGTGGCAAGTGTGCTGAGAAATGGCTAAGAAATCACGAGAGGGCTAGCAGGATGTTTGCGAGGTCAGGTCACTCGGTGGGCTTCGGGGCTCCAGGGCCGGGTGGAGAAAATGGATCATGGAAGTGATCCAGGTTTGGAAATGGGCCAGAGGATGTGGCAGAAGGTCAAGGGAGGGGAGGGAGGCTAGATGCCGAAGTGCTGAGCATTGCATACCTAAACAAACCCACGGCCTCGCAGACCTCTCCTGGTTCAAATAAGGAGCGTGGCTGTCGAGGACTTAGACCCTATTATCTTATCCTGTCCAATCAATTGCAATGTTCCTCTGCGCCTGCCCTTGCCCAGAGCCCTCTCTGTCTCTAGACTGTCTTCCTAGCCAGGGAAAACCGACCTTCTAGATCAAGGTCATCCTGGCTGCATTCAGGAACCAGAATTCTCCCTGGGTGCCTGCCTCATTGCTCAGTGGCTGCAGTCTGCAGCCCAGTCCAGGGCCATCAGTAGCAGATGGCTAAGACCTCAGGGACCCCCTCAGTGAGTCAAGGCAGTGACTTTGCACTTCTAGAAAGCCTTGCCCTTTCTACTCTGCAATGGCAGCTGTGGGCTGCAGTGACAAAGTCCCCAGTGATCTCATTTTGAGCTCATCTTTGTAAATAGAAAATAATCAGAAGTTTTCTAAGCAATTGTACTGGAAAATCCATTCCCAGCCTCCTCCCTTCCTCCTGGATGACCCACTCCATCTTTTTGATCTGGAACTTTCTTTATCTGGTATCTGATAGCAAATATGAAGCTCTGCTCCGACTTCCCGCGATGCCCCCTTTACCCGGAGCCTTTGTTGGCATTGCCCCACCTCTCTTCCCTGCTCTGCGGGTCTCAGCTCCCTCCCTGTGTAATTGCTCAGACGGCCTCCTGCCTGCTCTGAGAAATCTGTCAGCTGCTGCCTGCTGCTTGTTGTCTGTTATCTTTTACTTGCTCCACTGGGTTTTTGGCTGCCCTGTGGACATTGCTGCTGTTCTAGGACTAGATATAGATCTGTTTGTTTTTCGAAGTAGCCTCTTACACTAGCATTTTGCTGTCCGTGTTTTATTGCTTTTCTCTCTGAGTTTTTCCTCCTTGTCTACTTCCAGTTGAGAACAGGAGTTATCAAAAGCGCCCCAGAAGGCAGGCAGCCTCGGGGAACCACTATCTTAGCAGAGTCCTTGGAAGTGTTCAAAGTGACAGTGTCCTTCAATTGCAAATGTGCAGGCAGCCTGGCAACTGGCCAGCTGACTCTGGGACAGCCCAATCCTGAGAAGATACGGAGAAAATGAACTCCGTTTAACAGATAAAATAGCCAGACAAAGTTAACTATAAAATCTGTGGGGCGGGGAAAAGAAAAACATATAACAGGAGATGTCCTCCTGTTCTTTGTTTTGCATGTGGTTTCTGACAATGGGGAGTGAGGCCACTCCAGGGCTCTTCTTAGAAATTGCCCGTGGCCATCCTTGCTCCATTTCTTAGCCCACTTCCACTTCATTCCAGCTCAGCAGAGCTGCTGACCTTTGACCCGTCTGTTTGCTTCTAGAAACTGCTGTTGGCCCTTGATTTTTCTGTGTTTGCACTGTCAGCACTCCCTGGGGATTAAGCTGTTTTGATTCTTGGCTGCACCAGGTACAACACCCCACAACTAGTTTTGGTCCCATTTTGAGCTCACTCTAGGTGCTACCCTCAGGCTCTCCCTCTCTGCCCAGCCTTCAGAAGCTGTAGGGTTTGGGAGATGGGGGTGGGTGGGCCATGGTGCAACACAGTTTACAGGGAGTATTGGAAAGATGCTTGTCCTTTGGTGGCAGAAATGAGAGAAGAGAGAATATAAAAGAAAGAAGTGGAAAGAGGTTTAGAATAAGTTCTTTGCACCCGGCCAGCATTGCTCAGTGGTTGAGCATGGACCTATGGACCAGGAGGTCACAGTTCGTGAAGGAGGTGACTGATTGATGATTCTCTCTCATCATTGATGTTTCTATCCCTCTGTCCCTCTCCCTTCCTCTCTGAAGCAAATAAAAATATGTTTTAAATTTTTTTTAAAAAAATAAAGGTGAAAAAATTAGAGTATCAGTCAAGCAGTTAAGAAAATCATGGGGGAGGGGTGGGGAGAATATCATGAATCCAAAATTTGTAAAAGTTCTAAGAAATATGAACAAATATTAGAGTTGAACTTGAGAATCTGTGTAAGAATCAGATCCATGGTAAAACATAATAATAATAATCCAGACCCATTCACAATTGGCTTAATGGTAAATACCCCTTCATGATCAAAAGAGTGAGGCTGTCTGGCTTCACTCTTTCTTTTTTGAAATAATTTTTATTTTATTTTTTCGATCACCATTTATCCCCTCTATGCCTTCTTCGACTTCTCCCCACTCCTGTCCCCGACATCGCTACACTGTTGTTCATGTCCATGAGTTCTCTCTCTCTCTTTTTTCCCTCAATCCCTCCACGCCTGGCCTTACTCTTTCATTCTTTCACAGACCTATTTTAAAGATATTTTTGAACACCAGCCAAGTACCTGCCTCGTTCTAGATGCTGTGGGAACTATAAAGAAGTAGAACACTTCATGCATGCCCTCAAGATAGCCAGACCCATGAAAGTTAAGTTAGGAGAAAGAAACAAAGGGTACTGCCAGAGAACTTGACTAAGTATTGATTAAAAAGGTACCATGTGTCTTCATGAGGAAGTACCCTGGGGACTTGAGGGGATCGAGACGGTCCATGGAGAAGGTGAGCCTGGAAGGGACCTGATGCATAGGTAAGACTGAAAGGGAAACGAGGAATCCTCGTGCTTAGTGAAGATTTCCTGAGTTCTCGTTGTACATAACAAACTGTAGAAGAACTGTCTCAAGTTAAAATCAACACAGGATACCTTTGCTGGCTTCCAAAACCTTGGCAAACATCTGGTTTCTGGCTGTTGGGCTAAGTGCTCAGGTGTCCCGAGTTTCAGATGTTTTATCACGTTACACATCAGGAAGGCATGTTCTGTGACCTGGAGAGCCAAGATAGAGGTTCCCGATGCATTCAGCGCCAATAACAGAATGCTTGCTTAACAGCAGGCTAATCAATAAAGATGTTTAATTATCTTGCTAAACAAGAAGCCCACGGTTGCTATCGCTGCCCACATATATCATGAGTAGCTGCCCAAGCTATTTCTTTCCCTGCCACCTTCAGTGGAAGGGTTTCACGTGCCTTTAGGCTTATGTCCCCACCCCCCACCCCCACCCCCTGCATCAGCACAAGAATGGCAGCTGCAGCTCCACAGAACTGGACCTAAGCCTGCAGAAAGGGGCAGGGGCCACCAGCGTCCTTCTCCCGTGGCTGTCTTTCCACCCAAGAGGAAAGTCTTTGACGGGGTTCTCCAGCAGATTTCCCCTAAAACCTCACGAGCCAGAACTGAATCAGATGCTTATGTCTAGCCAATTACTGGCAAAGCCACTTATGATTCATCCCCTTGGACTGGGGTAGACGCCCAGCTTTCATGAGATCAAGGGATCTCTACTCACCTTCTGAATAAAACCAGAGTTCTCTTTGGCAGAGAAGACGGCCGGCATGATGGGTGAACACATGGTGAACAAAGTCTGCCACCTTCACCAGAGCTAAGTCCCTGCCAGTGCGGCTCCTTTAAAGGCTGCCACCTGCATCTTCCTGAGCTACAGCAGCCCCTGACCCTGGCCTTCAGTTACAACTCGCTTTCCCACTTCTTAAAACGTATTGTTCCTGCATCATGGATCTGATCTATGCAGGAGAGGTAGTTGAAAACTCCAATCAGCCAGCCCTTATTCAGATAAAACGCCTTGGCCATAACCTCATAAAATTGGTGAATGAATGTGCTTTTGTATGTTTTTAAGTTTAAAAACTGTTAAAGTTAGGAGTCATTTTTACAACTCCCCTCCTTTACTAAACTGGCTAAAAATGAACCAACCAATCTCTAGATAACTGCTTTTAGATAACAGGGCTCCTTATATTATAAACTTTAGGGTTTTTCTATTTGTTTGTGTTTAGGTTATTTTGCCCTAAATTCCCTACTGCAGCAATTTTCAACCTTTTTTATCTCATGGCACACCAAAAAAATATAGATTTGCCGATCTGACAAAACAAATAGGTATCATTTTTATTCCTTCACACGTAAGGCTATTGTTGTGTTAGCCGTTGCCTTTTTTTTTTTTTTTTTTTTTACTTTGACAATCTAAGGGAAAAGAGGTCAGTGCTCCTGACTAAATAGTCAGGTACTTCATGTTTTAAAAATTCTTGTGGCCCATTGCGTGAAAACCGCTGTCCTACTGGATTGAAATCTAGTGGACGGAGTTCATGTCTTAAACAAGTCTGTGCCCAGAACGCTAGAACTGTGCATTCCATATAGTAGCTACTGGTCACACATAAGGCTACTGAGCATTTGAAATGTGGCTAATGAAACCGAGGAACTGAATTAATTGTATTAAGTTTTAATTAATTTAAAAATTTAAATCTGATTCAGTTATTGGAAAACTTTCAAGTATTCTTGAAACAACTCAGGTATGGCAATCTACTTTCCCAGTGTAGATTTTATTGTGGGGAGGCACAGGACTTGGTTGGAAGGTCTGTAAGGAGGAATCTCTGAAAGGTTGGAGGTCTCTGGGGGACCTTGCCGAAGGCAGCAGCCCCTGCTTGACTTTTCCAAACAAGTCTGTCCCCCCCCCCGCCCCCAGGTGTTTGACTAGAATCTTTATGTTTAGACTTCAAAATGTCTTTGTTTGAAAGAAACTACAGATGCAGGTGTTTTCTCAAGAATGCTTACCCTGTTGATAGTATCTAATAGTTAATTTTAGTTCAAGCTGTAGCTGTTGTGACAATAAAAGCCTAAGGAGGCAGGTGAACAGGGCTTTTTGCTCCTAAAGCAAAACAGCCCCTTAGCCTCGCTTTCACAGAAATGTGTGTCAGAGTAATCTATTCATCTGTTGCTCAGGGTCTGCAGGTCAGGCCAGGCATTTTATGAAATCTAGATATAGACTGATTGTTTCTGATGAAATCTTAGCATCTGAGTTTAGATGTGCCCTAAGTGTAAAAGATTGGATTTTGAAGCCTTAGCATGGAAAAAGAGTGTAAACAAAAAAATCTCAACTAAGTTTTTATAAGGCTTACATTATACAAAGATAATATTTGGAACATATTGGGTTAAATGAAATATATTAAAATTAATCTCACTTGTTTCTTTTTACTCTTTCAAAGTCACTGCTAGAAAATCTTAAGTCACCCACGTGGCTTGCATTGTGTTTCTCTTAGACAGTGCTGAACTGGTAAACAGTGAGCACTCAATTGTTCACTGACTGAATGAATGCACGAGCTCAGTGACTTGACCAAGGTCACTTAGAAAAGCCGAGTCTCAGGTGCCTTCGATCCCCACTCCCTCTTTCTTTCCATCATGCCTTGTAGTCTCCTCTAGGCCACACTAAGCTTCCTGGTCACGTTCTCATGTCCACCTGCAGGACAGAGACTTTCCCCATGGAGGGGAGGGAAGGGCCTGTGTTGAGGTTCTATAAAGGCAGAGGCTTAGAGAAGACGGAGCCCTTTCTGGAGGCGAGGAGGAAATGATTTAGGATGCCAAATCTCAGAGGGCATTTGTGTTTCATATTTTACCGTTTCTGGGTGTCTTTCCTGAGCTCTCCAGTCATTTCATTGTACGTTCTCATTCTGAAAGTTCTTTCAGTAAAAGGGTGGTTTTACACTTCTGGGCAGATTTCTTGCTATTCCCAGGGCTCTGGTGACACAAAACAGACAGGAGTAACGTAGGCGGGGTGCGCACACTGGAGGGAAGGCGAGAAACGGGCCACCCACACTGCTTGCTGCTCGCTCGCCGGAGAGGCTTGGCACTCTGGTGGCTCAGAGAGCAACGCCTTTGTTAGACCCTGACCCAGAAGGCTTGCTGGAACTGCACTGAGTCCATTCCCCAGACTGTAATCATTACAGAGCCGAGCCTCTCCCGGAAAACACACACAAAGCCATCTGGGCCTGCGAATCACACGCTCAAGTGAAAGCACAGCCATTCCATATTTGCCTTTTTACATCCTCCTGTTCACACTGAAAGTGTCTCCATTTATGCAGGATTTCATTCAATAGACATTCATTCAACAAATATTTATTGAATACCGTATTGCTGTGTGCCAAGCAATGGGAGTGCCCGAGATAACACATACTGATTTACTGGCCTGAACCAAACATAAATTACTTCTGTAGCTGAACTCCAAGTACAATATGCCTAAATGTAGCTGAACTATCAGAGGCGAGGAGCGGCACAGATAATAACTTTTAAGAGTATAAGCCAAAGCTGCATCTTTGCATAAATAGTATACTCACCATCCTGGTTCAAAACTAGGGTTTCTCTGAACCAATTGTTTCATCTCTGCCAGTGGTATTAAAAATTTTGGTGTAACTCCAGGAATCGATTTTAAGGAAATAATCAGATAAATGGTCAAAGTATTGCACATACGGGTGGTCACTGCAGTGTTAGGGAGCAAAACCATGGAAACCCTCTAAATGTTGAATAAGAGAGGTTTGATAAAATCGGGGCCAGTCTATATGTTGGCAAATCATTACAAATCAAGTCCTAAAAAATACATAGTGATGTGAGGAAATGTTTTGCTTATATATTAAGATTTAAAACTTGGGCTATTAAAACATACATTGTATATGTTGTCAATTTGGGGGAATATCGACATATGCAGAGAAAATAAGACTAGATGGCTATATAATCAATTAACAATGTATCTCTGGGGGTGAAATTATGCATGCTTTTAAAGTTTTTCTTCTTTACACTGTATATTTTTAAATGTTCTGCATAATTGTTTACTATTTTTGTAATAAGAAAAGAATAATTTTTCTTTTGGAATTGTGATTTTATTGATTGTTTTGAGGATAAGTACACAGACATTCAAGTTCTACACAATTCTTAACATACAAACCCAAAACCTAAAGAGTTGTGTAGTTGTGATTCTTTTCTAAACAGTTATTCCAGTGACTTTCCAGCTTAAAATCTGAAGGCTAATTTTCTTTCATAGAGTATCAAGTAACAATATCTTCAAATGTTGATATGCTGTTATATCAAGGTCCCACTAATTCACAGTTTAATATCATATGCACTACATAATCTCATTTTCAATTTTTCACAGCACATTAACAAAGTTACTAGGAAAACTGGACTGCCACACCAAAGATGTTACAGAGTGCACAAAATTCTGACAGGGAGAGCCAAGATCAAGAGAACAATTCTACCAAAAATATGAGACTGGAAGTAACTGACAATGTTCAGGACATATTAAATGCATGACTGACTCCAAATGGCCTTTTAATATGCTTTGTATTATAGGATATAAATACTACCCCCATCTATTGAATGTTAAGCTGCCACCAAAGACAATCAAAGTCTCCCATATTCAATATGTCATTATTTTCTGGTTGTACCAAAAAATAAACAACCAGCAAATGATTTTACCTCTCTCTTACTTTTTTTTAAAGCATTTGCATTTAAAAAATAGGGTGGAGTACAATCCTACCCCTCTTAACAGTGTTTATAGAGCTATTAAAAACCTTGCATTTACAAAACAGTTGATAAAAAATATCCCTTAGGATTGTACAAGAAGGAAGACAGGATCCCCTGACAGGACGTGGTATGTGATATTAATCAGACTTGGCTTCTTGCTCTCCTGCTTCATCTGAGTCTGGACTCGCCTTGTTTTTAGTTTCTCCATTTTCTGCAGGTAGATAGATCCTTGTTAGTTTCCTGGTTAGCCACTTCCAGCTGTTTTCCCTTTGCTTCCCCGCACCCCCTTTTCTTTTCTTTTTTGCACTTCTTCTGTCTGCGGATTTATCCTTTCCTGCTGCCTTTTTTTTTTTTTTTTTGGCTTCGTTTCCACTTTTGCAGTAGCAGGTTTAGCTGACAACCTTGCAGGTTTCCTCTTAGGCTCCTCCTTCAACACCCCGTTGGCGGAGCTAGCCGTCCTCTTGGGCATTCTGAGCTGCTGGGGCCCGCGATGCTGGCAGCGGGAAAACCCAATCATAAAAATTTAAAAGAGATCTGGTGCAGTGACATCGCTCTCCTCTATGGGATTATAAATATTTTTTGTAACGAGTCACCCCCTAACATCTCTTCATTTCTTTCAATACTCACTCTGGATCTTCACACCTAACTTTATTTAAAACTTTTGAACCAATTTGTAGCATTGTGACAAATGATGTTTATGGCACATTGCTATTAAATCCATAAACTTACTTCCTGATATCACATGAGGTAATACTACTTACCTTCCCAGGCTACTGGGAAGACTGCATGATACAAAGAATGCCGGTGGTTGGCCCATAATGATTCCCTCCCCCTCTACCTAGATTTATTCCCCTCACCACTCTGCTTTGCATATTGGTAAATTTTTTTTATAAGTAATTAATTTATTTTTTATTGTGGATATATATATAAAATAACCACTTTAACCATTTTTAAGTATACGGTTCTTGGTATTTAGTGCATTCGCATTGTTGGGCAACAAACCATCATTTATCTCCAGGAATTTTCATATTCCCAAGCTGTAACTCTGCACTCCTTAAACACAAACTCCACATTCCTTTCTCTTCCCAGTCCCTGGAAATCCCCATTCCACTTTCTGTCTGAATGAATTTGATTACTCTGGGTACCTCATATAAGCATAATCAGACAATATTTGTCCTTCTGTACCTGGCTTATTTCACTTAGCATAATGTCTTCAAAGTCCATCCATGTTGTAGCATGTGTCAGAATTTCCTTCCTTTTTAAGTCTAATATTCCATTGTATGTGCCTAACACATTTCATTTATCTATTTATCTGTTGATGGACACTTGGGTTACTTCTACCTTTTGACTATTGTGAATAATACTGCTATGAGCATGCGTGTACAAATACCTGCTTGAGCAATTATTTTCCTTGAAGTAGAGATGGCTGGGTCATATGGTAGTTCTATTTTTAACTTTGCAAGGATCTTCCAAACTGTTTTTTGTTCGTGGCTGCACCAGTTTACATTTTACAGTGCTGTTTTTCACTCACTTGTTTTCTCCTTCATTAAGTTATCATCTTGAGATCCAGTGCATCCACTTCTGAATTCCTCAGAGCAACTAGAAAATTGCCTCAATAAACACTTGATGAACACAAGTTTCCTTTTCCCTAGCGTGTAGAAGCTCATTTCCACTCTTGGCGTGTTCCTTCTTCTCTTCCCCGCTCTTCCCTCAGCTCTCATAGACTGTGGTTTCACGGACCTCTGCTAGTCATTTCCTTATCTTTAATCATTTCTAACCTTTGGTCAGGCAACTCCTTCTTTCCGTGCCATGCAGCTGTCAAGAGCATGGCACTGGAGTCAGAAAGACTGGCCTCAAGCCCTGGCTCTGCCACTTACAAGTTATATGACCCCAGACAAGATTCTAACCTCTTCTTTCAGGTGTTATTGCTGCATAACAAGACACTTGAAAACTTAGTTGCTTGCCCTGGCCAGCTTGGCTCAGTGGATGGGGCAGGGGGGTCCCAGGTTCGATTCCAGTCAGGGGCATAAGCCTGGGTTGTGGGCTCAATCCCCAGTGGGGGGCATGCGGGAAGCAGGCCAGTGGTCGGCAAACTGCAGCTCGGCAAACTGCGGCTCGCGAGCTATATGCGACTCTTTGGCCCCTTGAGTGTGGCTCTTCTACAAAATACCGGCTCTTCCACAAAATACCAACTTCTGCACATGGGCCACGAAGTTTCAATTGCACTGTACATGCACGCCCACACGTGGTATTTTGTGAAAGAGCCACACTCAAGGGGCCACAGAGACACATGTGGCTCGTGAGCCGCCAATGATTTTCTCTTATCATTAATGAGACTATCTCTCTCTCCCTCTCCCTTCCTCTCTGAAATCAATAAAAATATATTTTTTTAAAAAAACTTAGTTGCTTAAAACAATAATCATTTTATTACTCCTTACTATTCTGTGGGTCTGCTGGGTTAATTCTTTCCCCCACGTGGTATCTTCTGGGGTCACTCGCAGGGCTGCACTCATCAGCGAGCTTGGCTAGGGGTCACATGACTATGAGGGCATCAGTCCCACGTCTGGTACCTCAGGAGGGTAGCTAGCACCACCGGGGGACAGCTAGGTCTTTCCCTCTTTCTTCTTAGTCTTTCATAAAAACTGGGCCCCTTTTTCTGTAAAGACTCTCACAACAGGTTATTGAGATATTTCCAGAACCCACCTGACACCATTCATAGTTATTACAATATTATTGATTATATTCTGTATGCAGTACCTTACATCCCTGTGACTATTTTGTAACTACCCATTTGTACTTCTGAGTCCTTCGCCTTTCTCAGCTAGCACCCACACTCCTCCCATCTGACCACCCTCAGTTTTTTTCTCCATGTCTATGATTCTTTCTGTTTTGTTCATTTTCATTTTTCTTTAGGTTCCACATATAAGTGAAATCATATGGTATTTGTCTTTCTCTGAATGTCTTATTTCACTTAGCATAATACCCTCTTAGGTTCATCCATGTTGTTGTAAATGGTAAGATTTCATTCTTTTTTATGGCCATGTAACATTCCATTGTATAACTGTACCACCATGTTTTTATACACTTGTCTATTGATGGACACTTGGGGTTGCTTCCATATCTTGGCTATAGTAAATAACACTGCAATAAATATAGGAGTGCATATATCTTTTTGAATTAGTTTTCTTTCAGAAGTGGAATTGCTGGGTCATAAGGTAGTTCTATTTTTAATTTTTTTAGGAACCTTCATCCTGTGTTGTATAGTGGCTGCACCAATTTGCAACCTCACCCAAAGTGCCTGAGGGCCCCTTTGCTCCACATCCTCACTGACACGCGTTTGTTGATTTACTGATAATAGCCGTCCTGACTGGTGTGCGGTGGTACCTCACTGTGCTTTTAATTTGCATTTCTCTCATGAGCAGTGACATTGAACATCGTTTCAGATGCCCATTGGCCATCTGTGTATCCTCTTTGGAGAAGTATCTGTTCAGGGCCTCTGTCTTTTAATTAATTGTTTGGGAGGAATTGGTGTTGAGTAGTATCAGTTCTTTATAAATTTGTGGATATTAACACCTCATCAGGGATATCATTGGCAAATATCTTCCACATTCAATAGGTTGTCGTTTCTTTTTGTTGATGGTCTCCTTTCCTGTGAAAAACCTGTTAGATGTAGTCCCATTTGTTTTATTTTTTAAATTTTTTCTTTTGTTTCTCTTGCCCAAGGAGCTATATCAGAAAAAAAAATATTACTAAGAGAAACTTCAGACAGTTTACTGTCTATCTTTTCATCTAGGAGTTTCATGGTTTTGGGTCTTACATTTGGTTCTAACCCATTTTGAGTTTATCTTATATATGGTATAAAAGGTGATCTAGTATTTATTTGTTGTTTTTTGTGTTTGTTTTTTATGTGTCTGCCCAATTTTCTCAACACAGTTTATTGAGTAGACTGTCTTTACCCCATTGTTTTTGCCTTCTTTGGCACAAATTAATTGATCATATAGGCATGGGTTCATTCCTGGGCTCTCTATTCTGTACTATTGGTCACTGTGTCTTCTTTTTGTGAGTACCTTGCTGTTTTGAATGTTATAGCTCTGTAGTATAGTTTGATATCAGGTAGCATGTTACCTCTAACTTTGTTCTTCTTTCTTAAGATTGCTATGGCTATTTGGGATCTTTTGTGAGTCTCTATAAATTTTAGGGCTATTTGTTCTAGATATGTGAGAAATGCCATTAGTATTTTGGTAGGGATTGCATTATATCCATAGATTGCTTTGGGTAGTAGGGACATTTTAATGGTTTTAATTCTTCCTATTTGTGAACATGGTATATGCTTCCACTTATTTCCATCTTTTTCAATTTCTTTCTTCAATGTCTTATAATTTTTTTTAGTACAGGTCTTTTCCCTTCTAGGTAAATTTATTCCTAGGTATTTTTTTTTTATGTAATTCTAAACTGGAATGTTTTCTTAATTTTCTTTCTGATAGTCTATTATTGGTATATAAAAATGCAAGTGATTTCTAAATATTAATTTTGTATCCTGCTACTTTTCTGAACTAATTTATCAGTTTTAGTCACTTTTTGGTGGAATATTTAGGGTTCCCTACATATAGTATTATGTCATCTTCAAATAGTAACAGTTTTACTTTTTCCTTTCAAATTTGGATGCCTTTTATCTCTTTTTCTTGTCTGATTGCTATGGCTAGAATTCCAATATGATATAGAATAAAAGTGGTGAAAGTGGATAAACCTGTCTTATTCTTGATCTTAACGAAAACACTTTTAGCTTTTCCCCATTAAGTATGATGTTATCTGTGGGTTTGTCATATATGGCCTTTATTATTCTGAGGCATGCTCCCTCTATTCCCACTTTGCTGAGAGTTTTTATCATAAATGGATGCTGGATTTTGTCAAATGCTTTTTCTGCACTTATTGATATGATCATATAATTTTTATTCTTCATTTGGACTATGTGGAGTATCGTATTAATTTGCAGATATTGGATCAACCTTACATTCCAGGAATAAATGCTACTTGTTCATAGTGAATGACCTTTTTAATGTGTTGATGATTTTGGTTTGCTAGTATTTTGTTGAGGATATTTGCAACTACCTTTATTGGGAACAGTGGCCTATAATATTCTAATTTTAGTGTCTTTGTCTGGTTTTGAAATCAGGATAATGCTGGCCTGGTAAAATGAGCTTGGGAGTTTTCCCTCCTTTGAATTTCTTGGAATAGTTTGAGAAGAATAGGTGTTAATTCTTCTTTGAATATTTGGTAAAATTCACCTGTGAAGCCATTTGGTCCAAGCTTCTGTTTGTTGGGAGTTTTTTGATCACTGATTAGATTCATTGGTAGTAATCAGTCTGTTCGGGTTTTCTGTTTCTTCTTGATTCAGTCTTAGAAAATTGTATGTTTCTAGGAATGTATCCTTTTCTTCCAGATTGTCCAATTTGTTGGCTTGTAATTATTCATAGTATTGTCTTACAAACCTTTGCATTTGTGTGGTATCAGCTGTCACTTCTCTTTTATTTCTGATTTTATTTATTTGGGTCCTCTCATAGACAGACTTCTTTACATGGTAATTGGCTTCCATATTTTGGAGAACAAGAATGGAAATTGATAGTCATCTTGGGATATAGGCCAGAAGGAGCTCAGCAGCTTTTTCAATATACTCTATTGTTGAAAGCGGCCACAGGTCAGTTGAGACTTAACAGGAGTGGAAATAGACTTAACACTTGGTGGGGGGAAGGGTATGTGCACTCTGGAGTGGGAAGAATTGGTGGCCATCTTTGCAGGCAACCCATCATCTCTAAGCCTCTGTTTCCTCACTTGTAAAATGGGAGTAATAACAGTGGCTATCTTTATAATATTGGAGTGAAGATTGTGATAATGCACAAAAGATGTGCATTAATTATGATTGCAATCATTATTATTATTATTATTATTATTATTGCTATTTTATTCCAATCAGAGTGGAAGTTGTTCAAGTTCCTTCTAAAATTCACTTCTCTTCTCTTTCTTTATTTCATAAAATCAATAACATGCTAATCATCACCCAAGGAGTACTGGAATCAACACAAAAATCCCTACTCTCCCTGGCACAAGCCCGGGCAGGCCTCCCCGGGGAATCCTCAGGGCTTTCCAGTCTACATGCCTGCTTTCTGCTTCCCTCTTGAGGTGTGGCTCTTGGAGTGAAAGGTCATCACTGTCTCTGGAGTTCACCTTCAAAATGCCAAGAGCTTTCTGATATATGTTTTTTTGTGAAATCAGGATTGCTTCTGGAAAATTTTAGTGCCTTCTCTCTTTGACATTTCATGACATACTTTCATGAAAGAAAAATAAAAAGCATAGGATAGCACAAAATGCACTGTTTCTTAACTCTGTTATTCAAAGACAATGTCATTGCTGTGCTGTTCTGGCCTTCCTCACTAAATCTTATTCATTGGTGAGTTGGAGAAAAGGTCTGCTCAAGAGTCAATCTGGCCGAAACCGGTTTGGCTCAGTGGATAGAGCGTCGGCCTGTGGACTGAAAGGTCCCGGGTTCAATTCCAGTCAAGAGCATGTACCTGGGTTGCGGGCATATCCCCAGTAGGAGATGTGCAGGAGGCAGCTGATCGATGTTTCTCTCTCATCGATGTTTCTAACTCTCTATCTCTCTCCCTTCCTCTCTGTAAAAAATCAATAAAATATATTTTTTTTAAAAAAGAGTCAATCTGATTTAAAGAGTAGTTTAATCTGATCATTTAAACAGTTGTTTTTAGAGGGCATCATGTCTCGGATAAAATGCTCTGTCTCTTAGACAGTCTTTCCTCCTCCTGGTTTCCTCACTAAGATGGTCTCTGGATGTCAAGGGTGTGTGTGTGGGGGGGGGGGGGAGTGCTATGGCTATCAATGCTCCCTGGACTAATGGAAGAGCTAGAGTCCTTAGGGCCATGTCCTATCACTCCTTTGATCTCCAGGGTAGTGCCCTACTCCACCTGCTTGCTGCTTGTCCTACAGACATTGGCAGCTGACATCTGAAGCTGATAACTAGTCATTTTATCACTCTGGTGGTAGCACTCCTGGTGGTGCTGCCGGTCTGATTCCACGTCAGCTGAGTTCCTGTGGGTGCTGTGGCCACTCTGAGGCCTGGCCATGATTCCCAGGCTATGCTAACTCAGGCAATCAGCTCTGCAGCCCTCTCTCGGGAACTTCACCCCAATACAGCGACCTCTCTGGCATTCTGCATGGCCCAGTCCTCAGCCCCTTCTGGATCCGCCTCGCTCTGGTTGACCACACTGCCAGCACCATCACATCATCCTTTAGAAGTTGGCTCTCACAAATAAAGCCTTGTGGGGTGGGGGGATGCTTTCCAGGAACAGATACACAGGAATGGAACTGTGGGATTATAGGTTATATTTTAAGATGGCCCCTTATTTACCTCCAAAGTCACTATTACCAATTTATACTTTATTGTTGCACACCCAGGTTAATTCTAAAGATTATCAAGCTTTATCAAGTTGGTCAATCTGAGGGTGGTGAAACAGATATTTTAGTATTGCTAAGCATTTTTCTTGCTTATTGACCATATCTATTCTGTGAATTTCCTGTTCATATCTTTGACTTCTTTTTCATCAATTTTTTTCTTTTGGATTTATATATCTAAATGTCTAGTCAGTTTGGGCTGCCATAACAAAATACCTTCTACTAGGTGGTTTACACAAGAGAAATTTATTTTCTCCCAGTTCGGGAGTCAGGAAAGACCAAGATCAAGGTGCCCATCAAAGGGGTGTCTGGTGTGAGCTCTTCCCTGGAGTTGCAGACAGAGTCTTGCTGTGTCTTCACATGGCCTTTCCTCGATGTGTCCATGTGGAGAGTGAAAGACCTCCTTCTTATTCTCCTTGTGAGGCCACCAATCCTATCCGACTATGATCATTTAACCTAACTACCTCCTCAAAGCTTTCTCTTCAAGTACCATCACGTGGGGGTTAGAGCTTCAGCATAGCAATTTTGGTGGAGACACAATGCAGTCCATAGCACCAGGATAATACTATTCTTTTGCTTGTTGTTTAAGTTTGCATACATGTGTATGTGTTTGTGTGTATATATATATATATATATATATATATATATATATATATATATATATATTGCATTTTCTCCTAAACCATAAATTGCCTTTTAATTTTGTTAATCATATCTTTGGTCATAGAGAAATTTTTAGTTTAGTTTAGTCAAATTTACTCATCTTTTCTTCTATGGCTTTTTATTTTTATGATTTATTTAAGAAGGCCTCTATACCCCAGAGGTCACAAACATACTATTTGTTCTTTCAGATTTTAGTAGAAAAACTTGCTTATAAGCCTTTTGACTCTGATGCCCTTTTCAGGGGCAGAAAGGAGATACATTTTAAATTAATAGTTCAATTTCTTTAATGGTTGTTGAACAAATTTTGTTGGTTTTTTGTATTTTCCTTGAAAATCATTAATTTCATCCGGGTCTCAAATTCATTGGTGTAAAGTTGTTCATACTGTTTTCTTTTAAAAGTGTTCTTTACATATGTACATCTGTCCCTCTTCATGCCTGATATTGCCTAGCATTTTCTCTCTTTTATTAGTTGTTCTAGCCAAATATTTTTTACCTTAAAAAAGTGAACCCGTAGCCCTGGCCTGCGTTAGAGCATCAGCCTGTGCACCAAAGAGTTTGATTCCTGTCTAGAGCACATACCTAGATTGCAGGTTCGCTCCCCGACCGCAGTTGGGGCACCTGTGGAAGGCAGCCAGTAGCAACCAGTCGATGATGTGTCTCTCTCATATGGATGTTTCTCTCTCTCTTCACCTCCCTCCCTCCCTTCTACACTCTCTGAAAAGCAATGGAAAATGTATCCTCAGGTGAGGATTAACAACAACAAAAAGCAAAACCATGGTTTTAATTTTGCTGAGTTTTTTCTCTACCTCATTCATTTCTGTTTCTACACTAATTAATTCATTTCTTACTATTTACTTTGGCTTCATTTTTTTCCTTTTCAATCATTCTTATGATCTAATAAACAAATGCAAGGCTAGAGTTTTTGTTTTGTTTTGTTTTTTTTCTGAAAATTGCTTTGGCCAAATCCCATTGGTTTTGATGTGTGCTATTTTCATTGTGGTTCAGTTCCAAGTAGTTTACTTCCTCTTTAAACCAAGAGAGCTTCAGAAGTGTGTGTTTATATTTTAGAAGTATAGACTGTTTTTGGCTCCCTGTTTGCTAATTTCTAAGTTTATTGCATTCCGGTCAATGAATGCAGCCTGTATAATATCAGTTTTTTAAAATGTGTTGCTATTTCCTTTGGGCATAGAACAGAGCAAATTTGGTGAGCTCTGCATGTGTGCTTTCATTTTTTTAAAAAAGGCTTAATATTGCATTACTCTTACCTGCTGGTATTGTCATAGCTTCTGATAGGCAATAATTTAGTTGCAGTCAGTAGCAAAACAATTAATGACTCATTTACTCAACAGATATGTAGTGAGTGCCCATGTGTTCTAAGCACCGTCAGCTTTGGGGGACACAAAGGTGAGCAAAAACAGACATTACCTGCCCTGTGGGTTTATAGTCTAGTGGGAGAAGCAGGTCGAATCACACCATCCCCTTAGTGAAACCATGGGCTGAAGAAAAGAGAATGCATGCTACAAAAAATCCTGTCCCAGAGAAAACAGAGACCAGAAAGGGGAGGGAAGAATAACTAGGAAAGGGCTGGGAAGGGAGGAGAAGAGCCTGGTAGGCGCTCTGTGCACTGTGAACAGGTGTCCCCGGGGCCTGGTGGCAGCCAGTGTGGCTGCAGCGCCCCAAGCAGCTTGTGCATCGGGCCAGCCACAGCTGGGAAGCGGGGGTGTGTGTGGTGGGGGGAGAGGGATGAAGACATACAAGGCCTTCTAAAAAATTTTTGTCTCTATTTAAGAAAAATGGGAAGCCATTACAAGAAGTTAGGTAGGCTTACAGAATCACATTTGTGGTTTGAAACGAAAAGAAACTTGTAATATTTGTTCCAGGGAGAATTTTTAATCCTTGATGTTGTACACACGATGTTGTACACGTAGAGAGCCTACTTCCCTTCTTGCTCCCTCCCTTTAGTGAAGTTGGACTAAATATGTTCAAGAAAAATAATCACCCTGTGTATTTTCTATTAGCGGGCTGCAAGCCACCCTGTGCATTTGGAACCAAGCCTGTTGGTGGTAGATTATTATAATAACAACAATAATCCCATAGTGAGAATGACAGCTACTTCCCTGGCCAGGTTCTCAGTTGGCCGGAACGTCATCCCGTACATCAAAAAAGTTATGAGTTCGATTCCCAGTCAGGGCACATACCTAGGTTGCAGGTTCGATCCCCAGTCAGGGTGCATACAGGAGGCAACCGATTGATGTTTCTTTTTCACATCAATAAAAAAATATATCATCAGGTGAAGGTAAAAAAAATAAGAATAAAGAACAACAGCTATCATTTTTTGAGCATTTACTATGTGTCCTAGCTCTGTTCTAGACCCTCTATAACTCTATCTCACTTAATTTTCACAACAAACTTATGAGGTGTGTGTGTGTTGTTGTTTTTTAACCGCACGTGTCAGTTATTATGTCTGCCACCCCTTGTAAGGGAAACTCCTATGCCTGTCACCTCTGCTGCAGGGGGGCTGCTTCCAGTGGCTTTGATTTGACTAATGTGATCATCCTCAAATACACACACACACACCACCCACTCTGATTGGATCAGGGGTGGTGCCAGCAACCAATCCACTGGCCAACCAGCAGTTTTTAGGGTATCATAATACAAAAAGCCTCATCCAAATAGATCCTTACTTTTAGAAATTTCAAGTTGGGATATATAAAGGAAATGCATTAATTGCAGAAATGAAAGTTGAAAGCTCAGAGGCTAGAGAAAGAAGCAATGGCATGGCTGAGTGAGTTGAGGGTAGAAGGAAGTCAAAGTGTAAGCAAGCAGAAGCAGCGAAGCAGAGAGACAAGACACTTGGGGGAGGATGGAGAAGCTGGTGCAGAGAGGGAAGAGAAGCAGACTCAAGAAGCCCACTCTTGGAGTGTAGCGGATGGGTAACCTGAGTAAAGTCCACACTTCCATGCCCGGGGCCAATTCCAGCCTCTGAGAGTCCAGCCACTGAGTGTTTCCTGCTTTGCATGAGATGCCTGCCCCCCTCACCAGGCCTTGCCAGGAGCTCATTACAGAGTGTGTCTGAAGGAGTTGCTGCTCCGTGCCAGGCAGCATTCCCATGTGCACACGAAGACACAGAGGCTCAGCGAGGTTAAGTAACTTGCCCAAACTGCCACAGCAAACAGAACGGACATTCACACTCATATTTGTTTGGCTCTGAAGCCCTCGTCCATAGGCATATTGTGACTATTACAGCAGCAGAAATTATACGCTCAGAAATATCTGCTCAGACTGCTAGCTTTTCCTACCTTGAAAACAAACATAAGGGGCACACAACTTTCAAATTAGTAAACCAAGTGACTTGCCATTATTGGGCCATTGGTAAGTATTATGGCTTAACCATATTCAACATAAGGGAATCGTTGCTTCTGAGTATACTGAAGGAAAGCAGTGCTTTGACCTAGTCAGCTATGTGTGTGTGTGGGGGGGGGGGCGGGGGAGAGGAGGGGATGGGGGGGAAGGATTGGGAGCAGGGACATGTCAAGAGATAGATTCATAATTACTCTTCCAGTCACTGGTTAGAGCCTTGCAGTTCTGGGACCTGGTTATCCATTCACCCAGGGAATGGCCCTGGGAGAACGGGGTCAGGCAAGAAATTTCTAGCAATCATTAGATTGCAGCTAATGTCGTTTTTGGTTATGGAGAAACAGAGTGAGGTGCCAAATCAGTCCTAACTGTGGTTCTCCATGTAGAACGTCCTCTTCCTTGTAGAAAGGTTTCCAGGTGAAGTGGCAAGGGGAGTGAATCCAGAACAAATTCTGTGAGTGTCTAGTCCAGGGGTGGGCAACCTTTTTGTGAGTGCATGCCAAAACCAGCAAAATCTCTGACTCAAAATTCTTCTGCGTGCCAACCCTAATTTTTTGAGAACATGTTACGCCTACTTGATATCTCTTAAGGTGTACGTATGTGAAGAACCTTGAAGAAATAATAAAATTCATTCGAACGACAAAAACACAGTATATGATGATGAAAAATACGTTTATTTTTTAATGTATACATGTACACTGATAGTCCAACAGAAAACTTTATGACTCTGTTTGATATTATCAGTGGGACTTTTGCTGCTGCATCACTGATGACAGAGATTTTACATCAGGTTTATATTTCGTGACCTTCAGAGATAAGCATGAGCTACTACTTTCATCCGTCAGGCTATTCCTATTACGAGATTTAAAAAAATTCATCACTGAGAACAAAGATTCACAAGTGTATATGGATGAAACCAAAACACTGGTCGGATCTAGGAAGGCAGGGAGAGTTAAGGCAGCGGCATAGAAATTGCTCTTCCCTTCTCTCATCAAAACATGTCTATGGTCTTTAAGATAACCTGTTATGTAAAATTATTTATTTATTTAAGATGCACCTACACTGAATTTATCTGAAAAATTAAAAAGGCGATATTAAGAAAAAAATTGTAAATGGAAGATTATAAGAGAGGGTTTCGCGTGCCAGCAAAAGTTACTGGCATGCCATGTTTGGCACGCGTGCCAAGGGTTGCCCACCACTGGTCTAGTCAGTGTGAGGCCTCGTGCCAGGGAGAGCATACAGGTCTGAGTCACAGGTCCTCCAGGCCTGCCATAGGTTGCCTTCGCTGTGGCACAGCAGGAACGCTCTGAGGCTGCAGCCTTCTGGTCAACCAACAACCCCTTCTCTCCCGAGACCCTTCTCACAGCCCTGCACCAGCCAATCACCTCTCCAGATTGTTCCAAATCCTGTGCCGAAGGCAGTAGGGATCCTCCTCTTTGGTGTCCCTTCCCCCAAAGCCCTTATATGTCCTGAGAAAATTGCAGCCGAAGGCATTTCTTTTCTTGACCTTTGCCAAACCACCTTTTACCTAATTCCTGGTGTTTTACTCTGTCAGAGGGGGTGTGGCTATGACCCAGAGAACAGACAGACCCACAGAAGTGAGACAGATTGGGAAAGTCCCTGGGGACACAGCAAGCGTCAGTTGCATGTCCCCTGAGGGTCGGCCAACGAGCAGAGTCAGAGTCCAGTGAGAAAGATCAAAACCGAGCCTTGCAGGCCCTGGGTCCGTCTTCACTCTTCTTCCTTATCCACAACCCACTGCACTATCACTTAATTTTTTTTTAATTTACTTACTAACTTAATTAAATAAAACCTCCTATCAGTATAGTAAATAATGAGGATCACTTGTCAAAAATAAAGCAGGAACTCATAAAAATAGCTTTAACTATTAACCTATTTGTTCATGTTTCACCTAAAATTGTAGCTCACTGCCATCAGAGGTGCCTGGCTTCCCCTTAGCCTGCCTTTGGCTGGAGTATCCGGGCCTGACCGGAGTTAGCCCTGCATGTGGGTCCTATTTCCACCAGCTGCGCTTGAGAGACCCACAGGGGAGGTGGCAAGCTATCTGAGCCTGTTTCCTTCCTGTCAGCTGAAGACAACAATAGTGCCTGCTTCGTATGGGGTGTTGCAAAGATCCGAGGAAATATTGCAATGAGAGTACACAGCACAAGACCTGGCACATATTATACACTCCATAAAAGGCTCTTTTTTTCTAGAGTTCTCCCCACAAGTGAACTTGTGCTTTTCAGATCATCCATCACATGTTTATTTGGGAAATAAGGTTGTCATGGGTAAGACCAAAGTTCAACTTGAAATAGAAGGCATCTAAATTAAAAAACTGTGAGAAAGGTATAATTACAGTACTATTATTGCTAAGGACGAGAAACAGTAAACTAGAACAGGGGTTCATGAGGTCTAATTAGCCAAGATCAAGGGGGTCTGAGGGTGCCTCCAACAGAAGATGTTGTCCCCATCCTCCTTAGCACAAGCTCCCGCACTCAGACAACCCTATAGGGGAAACTACTGCTAGATTCTTGGCAGCTCCGGCTACAAGCAAATCAGGT